>NC_134235.1:194184804-194809804 GCF_965152275.1 Natator depressus | reverse complement strand
TATACTAACTTTACCATGGTGACTCAGGTCCCAGATCTTTGAGAGAGGTTATTCAGTCAGAACAATTGATTCATTTGGAACAGGAAAGACAAGGAACACAGTAAAAGGTTTTGGAGTGTTGCTGTAAATTAGCTCTGAAGAATCTGATAAAAGGAGCCATGTTTAGCACACCTTCCGGGGCTATTCATTGAAACAAACCAATCAGATTCTGAAGCTTAGCTCAACACATTATACACAAAGGGTGATGTTCATATGTGGTGAGCCTGGCTGGTGAGAGGATCTTCTGCACCATGCAGAGGGGCTGTGTGTGGGCTCTGCAGACAGAGTGGCTGCACAGAGGTGCTTGTGCATTCCTTATGCCTCACACAGAGGGGATCTGGGACAGCCTACATCAGCTAAACAGAACCAGTGCTGCCAATATCCTACTAACCTGGTACAGAGGGGCTGAGGTTACCTTTCTAGGTACGTACATGTCCCTCATCACTGCAGTATCCGAGCACCTCACAATCATCAGTGCCCCCATGAGGTAGGGAAGTATTCTCTCCATTTTACAGGCTGGGAACTGAGGCACTGATTTACAGTAGAACCTCAGAGTTACGAGAACCTCAGGAATGGAGGTTGTGTGTAACTCTGAAATGTTCGTAACTGAACAAAACATTATGGTTGTTCTTTCTAAAGTTTACAACTGGACATTGACATAATACAGCTTTGAAACTTTACTATGCAGAAGAAAAATGCTGCTTTTAACCATCTTAATCTAAATGAAACAAGCACAGAGACAGTTTCCTTACCTTGTCAAATCTTATTTAAAAAAACAAACCAAAAAAATCCTTTCCCTTTGTTTTTTAGTAGTACTGTCTTTGCGCTTTTTTGATCTCTGCTACCTGATTGTGTACTTCCAGTGTCAAATGAGGTGCGTGGCTGACCGGTCAGTTCATAACTCTGCTGTTCATAACTCTGAAGTTCTACTTTAATTAAGTGATTCGCACAAGCTCACACTGGGATTCTCCGTCTGTGCTAGAAATTCAACCCCGACCTTCTGAGTTCCAGTTCAGTACCCCATCCACTACAACATCCTTCCCACCTCTGTGCTAGTCCAGACTATGTTGCATAGGTGGATACAGCAGTCACAGGAGTCTGTGCAGCATGACTCAGGGTTGGGACTTCGCCTCCCCATCTGCTCCACACTCTCTCTGCAGAGAGCCAGGACACTGAGCTGTAGGTGGGTGGAGTGAATTCCACCCACAGAGAATTGCTTATCGCCACACCACAATGAGCCTTGGGCAACAAAGCATTCATCTGGCGCCTTCAACACATGAAGAGGAACCTGTGCTTTATTTATGTTGTATAGGACATAGAGTGTGTTTCGCAAAGGCCAAAAGTCCTCTGCGTTAGTGAACCAAATAGGCAAGGCAATGAGTAATCCCCAGTACCAAGATTATTTTAATGTACAGAGTATTATTTACCTTGAATGGGGCATTTGAAATGGGAACAATTCACAACAAATACATTAAAAAAAGCTGATTGGGGTTCGAGAATGTGTTCCAGGTTTGATGCTGATCAGATTGTTCCCTAGTCTTTCTATTTCAGTCTCCACTGAGAATGACGTAGGAGGAAGCAAATACTCATTTACGCTACCCCGGGAGGCTTTTCTTCATGGCAATCAGCACACCTCTTTGGGAGAGGTGCTAGGATTCAGAGTGCATTCTGCTGATCATCACCACGCTCAATTAACTCCATCCTGCTGGGTTGTTAGAGGGGTAGACGAATGGATGATTGCAGAGGCAACTTGCTTCCAAAATGTGATCTACCAGCACAGAAGTGCAATTATAGGACTCAAAGAAATGAAGCTCTTATTATTGCCCTTACAGACTTGACCTTACCAGGGGGAAATCTAAACGAGGAGCTTTGAGGGAAACAATGGCCATTAACATTTAAAACACTGAGTCTTGGAGGTCTTGTTTCTCAGCGAGGCTCTGTTATGGGCTGATCATTGCTTTGTTAAATGCATGAGTCTGAAGGGAAACATTTGGATAGTTAAGCATCTCACAAGACCCCATGAAGGAGGGGGAAAGAAGTACTATTATCTCCACTTTGGAACTGAGGCACAAAGAGATTAAGACCCAGATCCTCACAAGGTATTTATTTGATTTCAGTGGAAGTTAGGAGCCTGAATGCTTGTGAGGATCTGGGCCTAACTGACTTGCCCAAGGGCACACACAAAGTCTATGGAAAAGCAGAGAACTGAACATCTCAGCCCATATCCTAGGTCCTCTGTCTCTACAGAGCCACTCTACAGAGCCACTCTCATTTTCTTTACATCCAGGTGGGTTAACAAGATACCTGCAAATGTGAGTCAGAAAAATACACAACACTTTTCAGCAGGTTAATCACAAGAGGTTCCCAAGCCAGCAGTATCAGCCTGTTACAAAGTTAACCAAACTTTTGCTTCTTGAAAAAGTTTTGAGTTTTAAAACCTAAGAATAGCCGTACTGGGTCATATCAATGGTCCATCTCTCCCAAAAATGGACTAATATGGTGATGGACCTAATCTCCATACATTTATCTCATTCTTTTGTGACTCCAGTTGTACTTTTGGCCTTCACAACATCCCCTGGCAATGAGTTCCGCAGGTTGACTGTGTGTTGTGTGAAGAAGTACTTCCTTATGTTTGCTTTAAACCAGCTGTCTAGTAATTTAATTGCATGGCCCCTAATTCTTGTGTTATGTGAAGGGGTAAATAACACTACCTTATTCACTTTCTCCACACCAGTCATGATGTTATAGACCTCTATCATATCCCCCCCTTCAGTCGTCTCTTTTAAAAGCTGAACAGTCCCAGTCTTTATAATCTCTCCACAGATGGAAGCTGTTCTATATTACTTAGGCAGAGGTTCACATCAGTTCTTTCCTCATCTTTATACAGTGTAAGTGGAACAATTCTTCTTGGCTCCCCCCTAGCCCCCAAACAATAATCATTACAACGTCCTTCTTGGACCAGATTCTGAGGCCTTTACTCACACTGAATAGTACCTTACTCCATGTGTTGCTGCATCACCTTCAATAGGACTATTTGTGGAGTAAGGTGTTACAAAACTGGAGCAAGGCTACCAGAATTTGGCCCTATACTTTTGGTTTCCCAAACACCTATTGCATCCTCTCCGCTATATCTAATGCAAGAATGCGTATGTCCTGCAAAATCAGAGAGGATAATTGCTAGGGCTGGCAATGCAAGATCTAGCTATACGTATCTTCAAGAAATATTTAGGGCCCAGTCCTGCCACCAACATCTACTACAGGACTCGGAGCCCAATTCATGTTGCCTTGCACCTTGTATTGTCATTTATACCAGTGCCCAGCGAATGCAAAGTGGGTGTTTAATGCTACCGTTAGGAGCTGGTAGTGTTTTACACTCATCTTGCACTGGTTCAGGGCAAGACAGAATGGGACCTTTGCATTGTTTAGGCCTTATCTACAGGGAAATTTGCACTGGTGTAGTTAAACCCCTGAGTGGACAGTCTTATTCTGGTTTAAGAGCAGCTTATCTGGGGTTAGCTTAACCCTGTTCCTAATCAATTTCAGCTAAATAAGCCTGGGGTTTAAACCAAAATGGAATGTCCACACAGCCTTTTGCACTGGTTTCATGTCACACCTTAAGGTACATTGGTGCTCCTTTGAAAATAGTCAAGCCCTTAGTATCATGCGCAGTTCCAGTGGGACTAAGTACATTTTTGCAGGATTGGGCCCTTCATTTCTTCCACATATTTCATGTGCTCCAGAAAACTACGGATGCAACGCAGGCAAAAATGCCAATGTTCTGTTAGTCATTAAGAAAAAAAACGCTACTTTTCAATGCTATTAAAAACATTTTAGAAAAAAAAATCACTTCCCTCAGAACTATGCTCATGGCAATAATTTATGGAGACTGCAGTCTATCTGATGCAAGGAACATATTTTTCTACACACCAGCTTTATACCCAGTGCCATGCTATTGTGCTAGCAGCTTTTAGACCTGACCCCAACTCCATTATCCACTCGTCAGGTCAATGCTGGAACCAGATGGATCTTCAGCCATCACTTGCCTCCAGGCTTGCTTGATCCAGTGTGTAATTTTAATTCAATAACTATAATCTTGGCATTATAAAAAGCTTTAAAGTAATAATTCCCCATTTAAGTAGTCTGACTGTGTATCTGCATAATAAAATGAGGCATTTTATATTGACAGTCAAGGGAATGGAAAGATTTTTCTAAAGCCTCCTTGGCACGAACCTTAAGAGGGAGACTGAGGCTCCAATTCTTTACATTGGGGTCTCCTTTCATTAATCAGCAGTTAACTTGGAGTCTTTAATATTCATCACTCTTAAACTCACTGTATGCCATCCTCCCATGCCCCTCTACTGCACGGACTCCCTATTCTCCCCCTATACCAGTTGCTCTGTGTGCATCTCCATTCCCACTTCCCCCTCATTCCCTCCGTTTCCCCTTTCCCCCATGGCAGGGGTTCTGTGTGCCCCCTTTCCCTATATCAGGGTCCCCAGTTCCCCCCCCCAGGGTTCTGCTCCCCCCCATGGTACCCTATTCCCCCTCCATGACAGGGGTTCCATGTGTACCCACACACCCCCATGCTTCCCCTTTCCCCCTAGCAAAGTCCCCCGTTCCCTCCACAGGGGTTCTGTGTGCCTCCAGTCCTCCTCCCCCCTTAACAAGGTCCTGCATTCTCTCCCTATGCCAGGGGCTCTGTCTGCCCCATCTGTCCCCTGCCCCCAGCCAGGGGCAGTATTCCACATACCCCTTCAATCAACAGCATGAGGACAGTTTGACTACAATGGTGATCTGTACAAATGTAGCAGTGGGGCTACATGTGGGTGTAGCAGTTCACCTGCTGTCAGCTGCTGGACCAGGGCCTGGATTGCCTGATTTTCAGAGGTATTTAGCATCCACATTGAAAATCAGCTCATAAGGACTTTAATTCAGGTGTGGCTCAGAAAATCTCAACCTATTCACAGTAGAAATTTTTCAGATCAATTGGATTGGCCCTAAATTTTAGCATTGTACTTTGAGTGCAGGCTTGATATACAAACACAAAATCTCCACTAAGACCAAATTTCTATTCCTGTGGCTCTAAGTGAGATAGTTCTCCCTGAGTCTTCCCTCATAATGTATGTCTAAAACATTGACCAGAATATTCAGCACTTGTTAATAATTTTTAAGTGCTCTCAGGATGTATCTGAATGAATGAAGAACAAGGGAAGAGCACTATGTTTCTAGTAACTAGTAATTAGTAACTAGACGCATATGTTAATACTGTAGTAATACTTTGCACTTATAGAGAAGAATACTTTGTATTTATGCTTTTAAAAATGTCTCCAGTCAGAAGATGTGCATTCTATTCCTGGCATTGCCACATATTTCCACTGTGCAGTTACAACTGCTTATATGTTTATACCTATATGTAGCACAGATATAGTTTTACTCTGACAACAACCATATGTTACACGTAATTGTATACATACATTACTAGTAGGGCTGTCAAGCGATTAAAAAAAATTAATTGTGATGAATCGCACTGTTAAACTATAATAGAATACCATTTATTTAAATATTTTTTGGACGTTTTCTACATTTTCAAATAGATTGATTTCAATTATAACACAGAATACAAAGTGTACAGGGCTCACTTTAAATGTATGTTTGATTACAAATATTTGCACTGTAAAAAACAAAAGAAATAGTATTTTTCAATTCATTTAATACAAGTACTGTAGTGAAATCTCTTTATCATGAAAATTGAACTTACAAATGTAGAATTATGTACAAAAAATAACTGCTTTCAAAAATAAAACAATGTAAAACTTTAGAGCCTATAAGTCCACTCAGTCCTACTTCTTGTTCAGCCTCTCAGACTAACAAGTTTGTTTACATTTGCAGGAGATAATGCTGCTTGCTTCTTGTTTACGATGTCACCTGAAAGTGAGAACAAGCATGTTCATGGCACTGTTGTAGCTCATGTTGCAAGATATTTACACGCCAAAGGTGCTAAAGATTCATATGTCCCTTCATACTTTAATCACCATTCCACAGGACATGCGTCTATGCTGATGACGGGTTCTCCTTGATAACAATCCAAAGCAGCGTGGACCGATGCATGTTCATTTTCATCATCTGAGTCAGATGCCACCAGCAGAAGGTTGGTTTTCTTTTTTGGTGGTTTGGGGTCTGTAGTTTCCACATCGGAGTGATGCTCTTTTAAGACTTCTGAAAGCATGCTCCACCTCATCCCTCTTAGATTTTGGAAGGCACTTCATATTCTTAAACCTTGGGTCGATTGCTATAGCTAGCTTTAGAAATCTCACATTGGTACCTTCTTTGCGTTTTGTCAAATCTGCAGCGAAAGTGTTCTTAAAACGAACAACATGTGCTGTGTCATCATCCCAGACTGCTATAACATGAAATACATGACAGAATGAAGGGAAAATGGAGCCAGAGACATACAATTCTCCCCCAAAGGAGTTCGGTCACAAATTTAATTAACACATTATTTTTTTAATGAATGTCATCAGCATGGAAGCATGTTCTCTGGAATGGTGGCCGAAGCATGAAGGGGCACATGAATGTTTAGCCTACCTGGCATGTAAATACCTTGCAATGCCAGCTACAAAGTCCCATGCAAATGCGTGTTCTCACTTTCTGGTGACATTGTAAATAAGAAGTGGGCAGCATTATCTCCTGTAATTGTAAACAAACTTATTTCTCTTAGCGACTGGCTGAACAAGAAGTAGGACTGAGTAGACTTGTAGGCGCTAAAGTTTTGTATTGTTTGTTTTTGAGTGCAGTTATGTAACAAAAATCTACATTTGTAAATTGCACTTTCACGATAAAGAGATTGCACTACAATACTGGTATGAAAAATACTGTTTCTTTTGTTTATCATTTTTACAGTGCAAATATTTAATAAAAAATAATAATATAAAGTGAGCACTATACACTTTGTATTCTGTGTTGTAATTGTAATCAATATATTTTAAAATATAGAAAAACATCCAAAATATTTAATAAATTTCAATTGGTATTCTATTGTTTAACAATGCGATTAAAACTGCGATTAATTGTGATTAATTTTTTTAATCACGATTAATTTTTTTGAGTTAATTGCATGAGTTAACTGCGATTGACAGTCCTAATTACTAGATTCTTCAGCAAAAATGACTTCCACAAAATGGGCTTGTCTTGTTTGAACTTCAGCACATCTACTATATACAAGACACATTGAAATGGACTCACAAGGCACCGGAACATATTACAGCAAAAATGCATCCATCATTTCACTGTTAAAGACAAAATAATCTATAATGAGACATGTTGTAAGAATTTATATTAGTCATTCACTTAAAAAACACATTGTCTTTTGAGTCACATCCATCACGTGCTGAATTGCGAGTTCCACTTAAATCAAGTGCACCAGTATAATCATGAATCACATTAATTGTTCCTAGGAGCTGTGCACTCATGTTGCCTTCCACTCTTATACTTTGCCTTACTGATCTTCTCTTAGCAACATGCAAAATTTGAGGCCACGTTTATGGGTTGCTCTTATCTGCACAGCTGTCAATAGATCTCTAATTGTGTGTACCATTACCGTAGTATCTGATATTCTCTGTCACAATACACAGGGAAGCTCTACCAAGAGTGTCAATGATGGCAATTTTTTATTGGGATATTTCTTGTGTATCTACAATGGCTTATTACAACAATCTGTAGCCCACTAACCTCCTCTTTTGTCCTATGACTACAGGGGTAGTTCACCTTGAATGGTCCCTTAGAATATGAGCTAACTACTTATGCTAAACTATCTGTTCCACCTTGTATTTAGCTACCTTTCCCAGATCTGACCTGAAGAGCTCTGTGTAGCTCAAAAGCTTGTCTCTCTCACCAACAGAAGTTGGTCCAATAAACGATATTACCTCACCCACCTTGTCTTTCTAATATCTCTTGTACAGAATTTGACAGGATAGCTCAACGCACCTATACTATTCAATTCTACAGGGTTTTAGATGATTTCTATAGCACTCTATTGGTTCATTAAATTCTATAGGACTGGTCTATAATGGGGGGTATTTAGTTCCTCTGAAAGATACTGGAACAAAAAAGGAAGAAACTAAAGACCTCTGTTTTTCTACAGAATAGGTACAGAATTTGCAGTGGCAAAGAGGAAGTCACCCCACCGTGCCAATGTGATTTAACCTTGTTTGAAAGGGAACATTTTTAGGAACATGTTTAAATCCAAGTGAGTAAGTAGGTCCAAAGGAGTCTCATTGAATGTAAAGGGGTCTAATTTATGTGTCATCTCTGTGTTAGAAATATGGCCTTCGGCTCTAATGAGCCTTTACAGTTCAGAGGAGGAAGTGCCCAAGTGCTCCCTCTTATAAGCCTCAGGTGTAAACACAACAAACGAAAGTTGGACAGGATTAAATAAGAAGTGGCTGCTTTAGGAGAAAGGGTACTAACCCAGAATGCAGGAGATCCAGGTTCAATTCCTTACTCCATCACAGACTTCCTGTGTGACCTTGGTCAAGTCACTTAGGGCATGTCTACACTACTGTCTTAAATTGACTATGTTAGACTGACATATAGCCACCACAGTAATTACTGGGAGCCCAGCGAAGCCATGAAATTGACAAGACAGCCAAGAGCCAATGTAAGGAATGCAATGTCTACTCTGCATCGGAGCAGGACACTGCGTCGCCCTAACTACACCGATGTAAGCCTTACGCCTCTCGTAGAGATGGAATTATTCTGTCAGTGTTGTAGGGCACTTACATCAGCGGGACCAAGGCTGCAGGGTGTACACTGACATAATTAGGTCGATGTAAGCTATTTTACGCTGACCTAACTGTGTAGTGTAGACAAGGCCTTAATCTCTCTGTGCCCCATTTCCCCATCTGTAGGTTGGGGACAATAGTACTTCTCTACCTTACAGGAGGATTGTGAGGATAGATACGTTGATGACTGGGAGTTGCTCAGGTACTATAGTAATGGAGGGCCACAGAAATACCTTAGATAGATCTGCTTAGGTGCGTTCTACAGAAGATAACATCCCTTGTCCAAGACTTATTTGCATCTCATTCACCTGAAGAAAGGCAGCAAGAAAGAGTAATTTCACTGACAACCCATTATTCTATCACCCCTCCAAACTTTTGGTCAGTCCCTGTCTCCATCTTGGAACTGGTTTCCTTTCACATTCCCTTGACCTGCTTTGACAACTCCAGTTGGCTCCTTCTCTGACAAACATCGTTGGGCCTTCTTCCATGCTGGAAGACCCTACACCACAGGTACCAACTTTCTAATATACTGGTGGTGCTTCCCCCAGGTACTCCCCAGGGGTGCTCCCCCTGGCTCTGCCCCAGGCCCCATGCCTACTCCACCCATTCCAACAAGCCCCACCCCTTCCCGCCCTGCCCTGACCCCACATACCTCTTCCCACCCCTCCCCCGAGCATGCAACCATTCCCCAAACATATTGGGTCAGTTATTCAGCTGGTGTAAACTGATGTAAGTGGAGAAACCTCAGTTTATACCAGCTAGGATCTGACCCATTGCCTTAACTGAGCCTACTGATGTGAATGAGGATTACTCTCATGGAATAGGGGTTGCAGGCTCAGGCCTATTGTCTGTCAATACATGGACTATTCATGGGCAAATAGCACAAGATTTCTCTTCTGTCCACTAATTTAGGTCCATTTAGGACAAAAGAATATCCGAGCATGTGATGGATGGCTGCTGCTTGGCAGGTTGCTGTGGTGTAGCCGAAGGCGCAAATGCTGCTTTTGCTGATGTTTGGCAAAGCGCTCCTGCTTGAAAGCGTTGGCTCCAGGATATGGTTGATGTAATTCTTCCAGGGCTCCTCTGATAGATTTAGAATGGCTTCCTTAGCAAGGCCAGCCTAATGGGTGAATGCCATTTGTTCAGTGCTAGCAAGCTGTTTGAGGAGGAGGATCTGGTTCATTCCAAGGAAATAGTTAGATTTAGGAAAGAACATGAGCCAGTAGTCTGGGTTAGGGAACTGTTTTCCATCTTCAGCAATGGCATGGTTAAGGACTTGATCGATTACAATTGGTCCTGAGAGCATTGGTATCTCAGTATCAGACCTATGCCAAATTGCTTCTCACAACACTGAATATCCTAGAGGATTTTCTTGACATTAACTTACACTCACCACAAACACTACTTCCAGAATGGTTCTTTGCATCTGCAGAAGCCCTGATTTCTGCATTCGCTCAAAGGAAATTAGCACCCTTCTACATCTGAATGGTAACTTCAGTCACAATGGAGACAAGAAAATGACAATTCAGAATTTCAGAAGCTGCCTTCAAAATAAAATACCTTCACCATGGAAACAAGACCTCTGAGGCTGGTCCTGTAGAAGCCCCTTCCTGGGATAAATGGAGGTCTCCAGCGTTGTCACGCCTCAGAAGGCAGTCATGAGTAAGAAGTAAACTGCTTAATTCAGCTTTACAAATTTTATATACTTGAATCAATTTCCAGGAGCACTAATTTCACTTCCAGCTGTCTCAGTTGCCTTTTCTTCTCATAAAACAGCCTCACCATAATGCTTTGATGTGGTGTGCTTCCCAAACCCCTCATAACACTGGAGAATAGCTAGTGCTATTAAAAAGCCTGCCAGTGAAAGTTGAATCCTTTTTATTAGGCTGGAGGAACACACAGCATGGATAACAAATGACTGAGACTTGGAAACAGAATATTCAAGCCACATGTGACTGAGCCCTTATTGGTCTGGACACACTGCAGCTACTTTCTGCAAAATGCGCCTTGCCTCATTTTGGGCTACAAAAATTTGCCAGCTTATTTTATGGCTCCGGGGGTGACTATGGAACTCTGGGAAAGTGGCTCTGGTTTGGGTTGGCCTAATGTGCCCTGCTCCCCAGTGTGCTATGAATTTTGTCTATTACGGACAATAAATTCTAAGGTTAATCTGTCAAAGCAGTGCACAGAAAATATAGGGACAGAACATGCTAACAAATATGACGGCTTGTCTCAGCCACCCAGAACCAAACAGAGAAAGAAAAAGCAACTGAATTCTTTTGTGTAGAGAACCACCTGAATGCAGTATATGAGCACACTGGGGGCTGCGAAGAACAGGCGTATATACCACCCTCTAAAGTCTTACTCTTCTGATAGAGCATTTCCGGGCTTTGGGGGAGTAAGACGGATTCCTAGTATTAATTCTGAAGAGTTTGGGGGTCATTAAATCCCTTTTTAATGGCTTTATGGGGACACTTCCACATGGGCAAAACTTACTTTGACCCATATGTTGCAGTAGCAACTCTATGTTGGCTACTACTATGGGCCTGACTCTGCAGCAAATGAATAGACTTAATTAAGTAAGGACTATTCCTATGAGTAAGGTTTTCAGGCATGTGCCTATGGGCTCTGTAACCCTCTGGTGAGTGTTGTTACAGGTCCCTCCCTTGTGCCCAATCCACAGAGGATATGATTGTCACAGCCTTACCTAAGGAGTTTGGAGTCTTTCAGTTGCTCCTGCTTTTAGCTCCACAGATCTCTGGTTCATTTCGCAGTGTGTCAGTCAGGACGTCAGCCATCTCATCTTTACACAGTATCATGTAAAAAGAAAAGGAGGACTTGTGGCACCTTAGAGGCTAACCAATTTATTTGAGCATAAGCTTTCGTGAGCTACAGCTCATTTCACTGGATGCATCCGATGAAGTGAGCTGTAGCTCACAAAAGCTTATGCTCAAATAAATTGGTTAATCTCTAAGGTGCCACAAGTACTCCTTTTCTTCTTGTGGATACAGACTAACACGGCTGCTGCTCTGAAACCCGTCACAATATCATGTGTTAGTCTTTTTATGGAAACTCTCTTGAACTCAGTGGGGTAGGCACTGTTTTCATTCGGAAACAAGATCTAGCATAGTCAAAATAATATACACAATACTACTGTGCGGATTGCACAGGAGAGCAGTCTTGCCTCCATGGCTCCAGAAGGTCCACCAGGGCCCAGACAGTGAGTGAATGCAGGTCATGGGTGGGCCCAGAGAGTGGCAAAGCCAAAGCCAGATTCTCCCATCTTCCTGGCTGCTGCAGGTGGACAGGTAAGGGATAGCTGAAGTGACTCCAGCAGAGGCCACTCACCTCTGTCCGGTTTGCCCTCACAACTGCCTTGCCCCAGAAAGGTGTTATGATCACAGACAACAGCCCAGCTACTATTTCATTCTTTACCCAGTCTGGGCCTGATTCTGCTCTCATTTACCCCAGAGGAAATCAGGTGTAACTAACTTCATCAGAAGCAGTGCATTTACACTGCAGTAAAATTGCTAGACCTGTGATAAGGACCAGCCTCTAGTTGTTTAGGTAACAGTGTTTAGGTTTTAGTTTAAACACAACGGGCCTGAGAGCAATGGAGTAGAGAATGAAACAGTAGCTGGGAAAAAAGGGCTGCTTATAACTCAGACATTATTTGAGGTTGCCAAAAATTTTATGCAAAACCCAAACATTTTTGGCAGAAAATGGCATTTTTTCCTTAACTGAAAATGTTAATGTTTTTCAACAAAAACACACACACAAAACCTTCTTTTCTTTCCCCGCTTTGACTGCCCTTTTCCATGGGGGAGGGGGGAAGGAGGACTAAAATCCACAGTGATTTTTATGGGAACATTACAAAAAAAAAAAAAAGAGAGAGAGCGCGAGACTCTTAACATTTCAGGGAAAACAATTAACTTTTTCCAAACAGCTCTAGCACTATTATTATTTTTATTACTATTTACATTAAAATAGGGCTTAAAATACCCTGATATTTGGGGTTGTTCAATTACTGTGTGTATTTTTTTTTTAATACACGGGTAGCAAATGACCAGACATGCCCAGATTCAGCTCAGTGTAATGTGGAAATGTCAAGCTCTAAACATTAATATTTTTGCTGAACATTTTGCTCCAGCAGTTGTGTGAACCCACAGCTGCTGTTTTTCAAAGGTTAACAGCTAGCCACTTTAAACTGTTTCTCCCCTATCCATTACCCGCCCCATCCCCCCATCTGTTAACATATGGAAAACCATTTTGAACCCAGTTGTGTGTGGTGCTAAACGGAGATATTCTCACTCAGGTCATGTCTAGCTGAAGAAGACGGGGCCTGTTTTAAAATGCTTTAGCTTCTAGCTGACATGATTTTAAACAGGACCTTTAGACAGGGCACGGTATCTTTAAAAATGTTAGCTGGTTGTGGTCAACCCTGGGGGACAGGACCCGATGTTCTGAGCCTAGACATGGTCACAGTGGGAGTTGAGGATGCTCAACGCCTCAAAGTAACTGCTCAGCACCATGGCAGAGTTGGCCTTTAGGGACAGATTCTGCCAACCTTACTGAGAGTGCATAGTGATTCCACTGGAACCACTGGGAATACTCAGGAAGTAAATCACTGCTGAACGTGAGCAAGGATGGCAGAAAGTGACCCTTAGTGTACGTACAAGAGTATAATCTTCTAAAAATTATTCTAAGAACCATAGTTTTAAAAAAATCTAGATTTGGTTTAAGAGCATCGAAATCTGCTCAAAATACAATCTTTATATGTTGACTTTATGACTTCAAAACTGAGCTGATTAAAACTAATCTTCATCAAAACAACAATAAAAATTGGCATGTGGATAGATACCCTATGTGTGCAGCATTCCAGCCAGATGCAATTAAATTAGGATTTATTTTAAATTGGAAACTCTTAACTAGGGCTGTGCTGCTGGGCATGGCTCTAATAAAATGATTGCAATGTTAATATACCAAGTGAGTCATACGGTTATATAATTTATTTGCTATATTTTGCCCTCACTCAAAAATTTCTCTTTGATTCTGGCAAATGGACATGTTATTCCTGGCAAATCCTTTGCTTCTGTGAAAGTTTCTGTTAAGGCAGCTAGCGTCAACAACAGCAGGGTAAATGCTCTCCCCAATGACAGAGATGTTACTGTGAGATCTGTTTTGAAAGGGAATCCACTTTTATGAAAAACAAACCAAACAACCCATTCACTTAATTTTCAGAATAAAGAATTAATGTGAGATGATGAATATATTGGAGAAAAACATTTCCCTCTCTCATTTCCTAGAAAACCCAGGCACCTTAAGACTCACAGAATACAGTCTGTGTTGCTCCCAATCCGATTAAAATGATAACAGCCTTCCCTGGCTGTCCACTGGTACGGTGTTGCTCAAAGCAATGTATACACTGTATGGATACTGGAACCAAAATACCCGAATCAGTTGTAATGTACACCTAGTTAGTGTGGTGAAAGTCTGTGTGTAGACACTCTTATTTTGGAGTAAGAGTGAGGTGTTTGATGCAACTTATGTCACTAAAGATATTGGCCTATATATATATATATACACACACACAAGACCAAGATTAAAGAAAAAAGATGCCTGAAGTTAGGCTTCCAACTCCATATTTAGATAGAAACATAAGTGGCCCCGTGTTCAAAAGGGAGGAGCACCCAGCCAGTTCCATTGAAGTTAATGTACAAAAAAGGATGTGATCATGTAGTTCAAGACTGCCTCCTAGTGCAAACACTCATAAAGGCTGAATTAAGGTTGCACAGGCACCCTTAATACTGACATTTCCTAACCTCTAGGTGGTGAATTTGCAACTTTAACATGCTTTTAATTTTTTAATGTAATTATTTATATATATAATCACACGTGCACGCACATGAACACACACACACACACAAGTAACAATTTTGACCGCACATGAACATCACACTCCTATTTGCTGGTGTTGGTATTTGATCCAATTTGACCTCTCTTTGTGACAAACAGAGAATTCACCAGCTAAAACAACAAAGCTCAAGGCAGCAGAACCCACTGAAATAAGCTCTGTAAATAGCAGCAACTTTATCTTGAGCATAATTCTATTTTAGATACATATAACCAAGGTGTTAGGCAGCAAATAATTCAGTCGCTGCTGGTAAAAGGTTACCTTTATTTCCCCTTCATGCATGGTCTGATCCTGTGAGGTGCTGAGCACCCTCCTTCGTTATTGATGTCACCTCAGCGCTTCAGAGGATCTTGGCCAAAATTTTCAAAACTTGGGTACCTAAAATTAGATGCTTAAATATAGATTTAGATGCTTAACTTTAGGTACCAAATTTGAAAATGTCCTTTTACTTAAGGGCCAGCTCCTGTTCTCATAGATGGCAATGGGAGCAGGTGCAGACCCTTTAGGTGCACATGGGCATGAAAGACCTGACCCTGCAAAGTGCTGAGCACCTACATCAGTGAAAGTTGACAAAGCTCAGCATCTTGCTGGAGATTCTTGGCACCAGGGATGCTGTTGGGGTCGGGTGGACCCAGGACCATTATCCTGGGCACAGGCTCAGCCAGTGGAAAGCCTGTGACAAGCACCCTGAACCTACCTCCTAACACATAGGTTTCATCAGAAAGTATTGGGAAACTATATCCACTACAGGCTCCAGATCTAGCCCATCCCCATGAGATAGATAAGAGAGAGATAGAGAAGGGAAAGACAGAAGGCCTGTGAAAGGGGAAGGATGGAGAAAGAGAGAGAGAGTGAAAGAAGAGAAACAGCACCAAGAGGGAAGAGAGGGAGTGTGTGCATGTGAGAGAGAAATGGGGCATGTGAGAAGACAGGGGACCTCATTCTCCCCTCACACTTGCACTGTCTAGACTTGGAATGTGGTATACTGAGGATTGACTTGAAATTGCAAGCTAGCAATTTAAGAATTGGGGTGGGAGTGTTCCTGTTAGTGCTTGCAGGTGAGGGGGCTTTGTAGGGAGTGTAGGATCAGTTTGCAGCTACCCATCCTAGAGTAAGATGGGGTGAATTGTGCCTCTTTGGTTTTTAGAGAGCAGCCTGTTTTGTCTTTCTCTGGTTTTGGGATCTTGCATTTAATTAGGGCTGCCAAACAATTAAAAAATAATTGCAATTAATTGCAAGATTAAAAAAAAGTTGTGCTTCATTGCATTTTTAATTGTACTGTTGAACAATAATAAGATACCAATTTAAATTTATTATAAATATTTTTGGAGATTTTGCTACATTTTCAAATATATTGATTTCAATTACAACACAGAATACGAAGTGAAGAGTGCTCACTTTATATTATTTTTGATTACAAATATTTGCACTGTAAACCCCTCCCAAAAGAAACAGTATTTTTCAATTCACCTCATACAAGTACTGTATTGCAATCTCTTTATCGTGAAAGTGCAAATTACAAATGTAGAATTATGTTTAAAAAATAACTGCATTCAAAAACAAAACAATGTAAAACTTTAGCGCCTACAAGTCCACTCAGTCCTACTTCTTGTTCAGCCAATCGCTCAAACAAGTTTGTTTACATTTACAGGAGATAATGCTGCCTGCTTCTTATTTACAATGTCACCTGAAAGTGAGACAGTCTGGTTCTGTTTGATAACAAACCAAAGCAGTATAGACCAATGCACCTTTATTTTCATCATCTGGGGTCACATGCCACCAGCAGAAGGTTGTTTTTCTTTTTTGGTGGTTCAGATTCTGTAGTTTCCACATTGGAGTGATGCTCTTTTAAGACTTCTGATAGCATATTCCACACCTCGTCCCTCTCAGATTTTGGAAGGCATTTCAGACTCTTAAACCTTGGGCGGAGTGCTGTAGCTGTCTTTAGAAATCTCATATTGGTACCTTCTTTGTGTTTTGTCAAATCTGATTATAGCAGAATGTGGGTAAAACCACAGAGCAGAAGACATACAATTCTCCCACAAGGAGTTCAGTCACAGATTTAATCAACGCATTATATTTTAACCAACATCATCAGCATGGAATCATGTTCTCTGGAATGGTGGTCAAAGCATGAAGGGGCATACGAATGTTTAGCATATCTAGCACATAGATACCTTGAAACATTGGCTACAACAGTGCCATGTGAATGCCTATTCTCACTTTCAGGTGACACTGTAAATAAGAAGCAGGCAGCATTATCTCCTGTAAATGTAAACAAACTTGTTTGAGCGATTGGCTGAACAAGAAGTAGGACTGAGTGGACTTGTAGGCTCTAAAGTTTTACATTGTTTTGTTTCTGAGTGCAGTTATATTAAAAAAATAATTCAACATTTGTAAATTGCACTTTCATGATAGAGATTGCACTACAGTACTTGTATGTGGTGAATTGAATAATATTATTTATAATAAAAATAATATAAAGTGAGCACTGTATAGTTGGTATTCAGTATTGTAATTGAAATAAATATATTTGAAACTAGCAAAACCTCCAAAAATATTTATTATAAATTTAAACTAGTATTCTATTATTGTTTAACAGTACAATTAAAACTGTGATTAATCACAATCAATTTTTTTAATCTAGTTAATTTGTTTTGTGTTAATTGCTTGAGTTAACTATGATTAATTGACAGCCCTATGTGTAATTGGTCTGAATTCTCCGAAATACAGTAGTGTTACATTGCGGCCTTCCAGCAAGAGTATTTATGTTTTTAATCTAACTCTTCTGGGTGTATGCTTCCAACATAACAAGGAAAAAAGGTGTTCATTTAAAAACATAACTAAGGTAAATCAGAAGTAAATCCACTGAAGTAAATTAAGTTAATCTGGTATGAACAAGAGGAGAATCAGAACCATTGTAGGAGAGAGTGTATTTGAGAGGAGAGATGATATATGATGGGAAGAGCCTAAAAGAACAGAAGTGTGAACAGGTCGGGGAGCAACATAAGGCTCGTCTCAAGCCCCATCATTCCCAGTGTAGTACTGCATAGTACTTTACAACTATGTAGCAGCCCAGATTAAATGTTCTGGAAGAAAAAAGAGAGAGACTGAAAACATAGTTCAGTTATAAGCTTTTTCATTTTAGAATTCAAGCTTACACAGTTATCTAGGCCCACTATATTCATAATTACATTTTAATATCTGCATACAAAAGCTATGTAAAAATTATTTCCCCCCCAAATATACAAATTTTCTCTTCGGATAGTTTAAAACATTTGTGGTCACAGATTTTTAATATATATATATTTTAGGCTGAAAAAATATTACTGATATAGCATATCACTTACTCCTGTTTGCAAAAAAATACATCATCCAAAGTACGGTCTTTCATTACATCATGTAATGTTTGTCTTACCCTCAGGGCATGAAACCAATAGTAACAATAAAAAAAGTCAACCTTTTGTCTCTTTTAAACAAATGGCATGAAAGACTAATTTGATGTAGTTGCGAACAAATTAAAAATGAAGAGTTAAGAAAGTATGAAAAGATAAAAAGAAATTACAGTGTGTCAGCTAGTTCATGCCCTGATATTATCTATACCAACATTAAATGTGTAATTAAATAAAGTGTCTTTTAATGTTTTACATTGTGCTCAGTAATTTAAACAAATTTAATCTACACCCTCTGGCTGATGCAGATTTATATGTGATTGTCTTGTGCATAAATAGGGTTAGCTTTTAAGTAGGTAAACTGTGCAATGGGCAGTCACAAAAAACTTATTACCTGCACAATATTGCTTTTGAAGGCGACGGCAGTCAATGTGGATACACACAAGAAATGCATACTCTTTGCATTTGCTAAACATTTATACAACACGGTAAACCTTTGTGATAAGGCCAGACCTTTTGTGTGTGTTTTTTTAAACAAGATTATTCTGTTGCAAAAAAATGTGCTCACTTTATTTTGAATCTTTAGGTGGAAAATAAATCTCTATTGCACTAGAATAAAATTTCTATCAAGTTTAAAGAGGGATCATATCATAGCAATATCAAAAGGAAACGTCTGGTAATCAGTTCCATATTATTACAACAGGACAAATTAAGAGCTTGTTTAGGTCCTGGAGGCTCTATGTCAGTGAAAAGACAAGTGTTAGACACTTTTAACTGCTCTCACAGTGAGAGAGAGAAGAATGTTCCTTGGTTGCTGATTTTAATTCTGTCACTGAAAAAGGTTTAGCCTTATAAATGTTGGCTACGTCTCAAAACCATAAGACTGATTTTTATAGTGTATGATTCATGCAGCAAAACGTCAATATGACACATACAGGTTAGAGTTCCATAGCATAAAAATACATCACTAACAATGACATGCTCTGCTTGTGATCAACAGCCCTACCTAGGCCGATTTCTGATTTCTCCCTCTGGTCATTTTTTTTTCTTTTTTCTTTCTGAAACCAACCCCTGAAGGAGCAAGCATTTACCTCAAAGATGATTTTGGATCTTAGAGCTCTAATTCTAAAGTCTACATTTTGGCAGAGTGTAAACAAAAATCATTATCACGCTGTATATACGTTATTTTAAATATCGGAACTAAGTTGGGATGCCAGATGAAAGGAATAGGGCAAAAAACAGTGAGGATGACAATGAAAGAGCTAGGTTGACAGAAAGAATCATGAATAAAAGACCCCACTTGCTATACCTCTAGACCACAGAGCAAAAATGAGAGTTATGTGGCACTATCAAACACAAGAGTATGGACTGCACTGAAAAGTTCAGTTCTGTTGCACTCAGTCAGAAGGCCTTATTCTACAAATACTACAGGGTGTAGTGCTTACTTCTGGGAACAGTCAGTCACACTAAAGTCTGTTACTCACAGTAGCAAGCACTATGTTCTTGAGCCTGCAAAGACTTGGGACTACGCATGTATGCAAATTTAAGCATGTGCATAAGTCATTGCAGGACGGGGGGCTGAGTCCAGTAGCAAGCGTTCGCAAGATCAGAGCCTAATATAGGTTCTAATTCTGCACTGGTGTAAATCAGGAGTAATATCACTGAAGTAAATGAAGTCAGACAATGTAAAACTGGTATGGAAGCAGGGCCTTAGATGTCACTAAGATCACATCTGTTAAACTAAGAAATGGATATTGGTTTTGGATTGATAAATACTGGTAATTCACCGCAATGAATTGCTGCCACATCCCATACCTTTAATATAAAAAAGGTTAAAAAAATACTGCTATATGTACTCTTTGCTAAAAACACTGACCAACATTTTCTGGCTTGTTTTCCTAACGTTAGGCACCGAAATCCATGTTCAGTCACTTAAATAGAGGTGAACTGATTTTTCGGGATACTGAGTAGTCACAGCTCCCAATTAAGTCAACATCTTGGAAATTCAGCCACTTATTCAGACATTTAAATACAAATTAGGTGCCTAATTCCAGGCACTCATTCATGTAATCTACTAAATCTAACACTTTTAAACCTCAGTGTTTTGCTTGTTTCATTTAATGGGGACAGGTTCCCGTACCAGTAGCTATTTTAACAGCAGCCAGCCTGTGAAGTGTTTATTCTCAGCGCTGGATCAGACTGATGAAGCTTTCCTGAGTCAGATGACTAATCTTTTTTGTTTTTGTTTTTTGTACAACTCTTACCTTTTCTACGCTATTTACTTTGAATATCTCAGTGTTGCCAATCCCAAGGCTTCAAAAATCATGAGCCAGGCCCCCAAAATCACAAGATTGGCTTAAAAATCGCGAGAGTTCTAAATTGTCAATTTTGAGTTCTTATTTGCCTTCTAAGTTTTGAATATTTGGGGTTCACATTTTCAAGCTTTTTTCTACAACCAAAAGCACCAAAAACTTTTTTTTTAAAATCACGTAACAACATGATTTCCAGGGCGGGGGCTATAAGAAAAACAGCAGATATCTGAAGACTGGCAATAAAATTGTGAGTTGCCAATATTGATAGCTGCCAGGAAGAAGAATGTTTTTCTCTCTCTTTCACCTGCAGCATGATCAAATTTTTGTACACTAATTTAGTCATAAATAGCCTTAGGAGCATGTGTGGGGTTCTCACTGGCATCAGTGGGAGTTTCCCATGAAGATTAAGGGCAGAATACAGCTCTAAAAGGTTTGTACATTTCATTTATTTTTGCTTAGCAGATCTGGAAAACAGAAGCAAGATATGGATCAACTATTTTATTTAATTTCTACAGGTATCTGTCATTTTAACTAATTTGATTTTAAAATGTGTGCAATTATTTTTCTTTTAATGTATGCAGTTAGGATCTGCTTATGCAAGCCCTGACTCGCGTAAGCAGTTCTCACACTACGGAGTGACTTTCTTGAGACTGCACATCTGAGGAAGAGTTTGCAGGACCAAACCCATAATTCTCATTATTTTGTATGGGCTTTGTTTCTAAGTATAACCCCCAGTATTCTGGATGATGTCCCTGACCCCATGACGTACTCTGGGTTTTCCTGCAAAACAATCTGGAAAATGGTGACATTCAAACATTTGCCTTGGGGTGAGGTGGTTTTTTTTTTTAACCTCATACAAAAACCAAACATTCAAGAACAAGTTTCCAGTAGCCTGGCTTCCCTTGTGCCTGCAAAAAATTCAGCTGGGTGTTTTACACCCACAAGGAATTGTGGGCACAAATATTAGAAGTCCAATATGTAACTACTAAGATTAATGCTCACAACCCATTGCAAGTCTAGATGCAAATTGCACCAAAAAACATGGAGGCAGGGATTCAGCCTGGCTGAAAATGTGGCCCTTAGTATTCCAAATGCTTTCTTCCCATTGCAGCAGGAGTGAAAATCATTTCAAAATTCCCCTGGAGTTTTGCCCACAATGAAAGTTTTCCTAGTACCACATTTTCATGAGTCAAACACTTAGGGCTAGATTAGGGCCTTTAGCTTTGAATGTCCAGCTATAAGAATGCCTGTCCAGTTGGGCAGGAAAAGATACTTCCTTCTGTCTTTATGTATTGATATGTGAATGAACTATGCAACAGAGGGAGGCTGTACTAAATCTTTTCTGTTGCCAGGAAGAGGATGATCCTTCTGATGTATCCCACTTATAGATAAACCAGGAGACTTACCTGGCCTGGAGTTTATAAAACTTCAGAGACAATCACCCTGTGATGAGGATGGAGGAAACAGAGGACTCTCTACTCATAATGCCCTTGAAAAAGGCCCACATGAGTGCCAGGAGTGCTGACTGGCAGATTTCAGCAGCAAGACATCCTGTTGTTGCTCAGTTCAGCTCCTACTAATGCAGTCAATAAAAATAAATGATTTCAGGGAATTGAGAGAGAATCTAGCCAATCAAAATAAAAAATGCACCAAAAAAGGTACAAAAAGATGGCAACATGTTTAAGACAGATGCTGAAGTTTCCTTTGTATTTATCTATCAGAAATTACTCTCAAGACATACTCTACATGTTACTGGGATAAAGTTGTACAGTCTGGAGCATAACTAGTAATAGGGTAGGTTTCTATCTTATTTGGAGATCATCATAATCATTTTTTTCTCCCTGTGATCATTTGTATCTTTGCATAACCCTAAGCAAATCCTGCAGTCAGGATAAAAGACCCATTCCTGCAGAGTGCTGAGTGCATATCGAGACCTGCCGAGTGCCCACCCCTTCCAGTGCCACTTGGATGTTGATGTGACATCCCCCTTCACTTCCTCTCCTGAAACCAACCTGAGTTGAGGGCTCCCAGCACCTGTTGGAAGAGCTCAACACCTCACAGGATCAAGCCCAAAGTCTCTATTCCAGTAGACCTGCCACTGAAGTCATCTAGAGTTTTAATTGAGCAAGGGCTGAAGGATTTTGCCTTCATTTCGTACAAATGAAAAAAATATATCAACCCCTCCTTCCCACTGGGTATTTGAAAAAAGATTTGATTGTAGAGGATACAGATATTTATGATCCATGTAATAATCCCAAAGACGTGATGCAATCACAGTGATGATGGTATTCTTAGGTCACAATGGTAATGGTTACACTTAGAATGACCATGGAAAACTAGACACTGTATCTCACTTGTGGCTTGCAAAATGAGGTAATACTGGGAAAAAGGCAGGGCAAAGTGCTTTGCCTTGGAGGCCTGTTTATTTTCTGCCACTTCAATTTTAACTCCCCATTTCCCCAAGCAGTTATAGATGTGAGCTGGTGACCACTTAAGTGCTGGTGATCGAGATTGGTTTGTTTGTGTTTTCACTGTTAAGCTGTCAAAGCATTCACATCAAGGGACTGAAGGACAAAATGCAATAGTCACAAGTACCCGCATAAAAGGGACATTTTCATCCATGTCTATGCAAAAAAAAAAAGAAACAAACAAACCAAACCAAAACAAAAAGAACAGAAGAAGAGCTAGGCAATGGAATGAAATGACAGCCAGTAGTGCTATAGGAATTCTGAGAACCACTCCAGTCTTTCTAATCCTCAAACACTTCCAAGAACAAAGGGGGAAAGAGTTCCGTGGGGCATTCCACCTTCATGTGCAGGAAGCGGCTGGCGTGGCAGGCTCCAATCATTCGTAGATCTGTCACTTTCATCAGCAGTTTTGGCCAAAAGTGTGCAACGTGGTGTTTTCTGTAATTAATGTAGTGTTCAAAGGCCAGGAGGAAACCTTCTTGACATTTTTCTATCCTCTCCACACTGAGGAGACCTGGACGATCTGTAGGTAAAAAGAAACAGGACGAATGCATTCATTTACAATAATAAATTCCTAATCACAATCAAGAGAGGAAGGACGGCCATATAATAAAGGCACTGGACTGAGACTCAGGACACCTGTGTTCAAATCCTGCCTCTGTCATAGACTTCCCATGTGACCTTGCTCACTTAATCTCTCTGTACCTCAAAGATAGTAATGGTTCCTTCCTCCAACCCTCCAATGGTTCCTTCCTCCAACCCTTTGTCTGTCTCATCCACTTAGAACGTAAGTTATTCAGGCAGGTACAGTCTCTTATTATTGGAATGTTCATTGCATAATGGAGACCTGATCTCAGCTGGGGCCTCCAAGTGTTACTGTATTACAAATAATTATGAATAAAAACTTCCTTCATCAAAAATCCCACCCCCGCACCTCTAAATTTCGATTCTCTCCTGTCTTTGTTTTCCCTTTCAATGGCAGCCCTACAACTGTGACCCAGGAAGCCCTCAATGCCAACGGGCAAGAAGGATACAGGAATGTCCTGATTCTGCTGTGTACATTCGAGTTCACCAAAGAACGTCACTTCAGATCTTAAATGAAACTCGAGTCACATGGTCTTTAATGACGTTGTGAAATGTATGCACAGATACTAGGTAAGGAGTTCTGTACAGATACTGAAGGTACGCTTATCTGCAGTCTGCAGCAAGGTATTAGCCACCAGCAGAGATGAAAAAATTGGTTTTCTGTTAGACAAAGAGATGTTTATTCACTGGTCTCTCTGTCAGGATGTAAATCAAGCATTATAAACCAACACAATGGATGCCCATTTACATACGAGTCAACGAAGAGAGGTGAAACCAACGGCGAAGCAGCAGAGACACAAAACAAGCCACAGCTGGTTAGCCTGTACTCTGACTACTGACAATGAACTTTGGGGATTTATGTAGAAGGCAAAGAAGACAGCCCCTCATCCTGCTGACTACATCACTGTGACAATTCTTGGGGTACCTAGGACTGTGAGTCACCTTGTTCCCCCTGCATCCAGTGTCAGGGAGTCTTGCTTGTGCTTAGCTGGATGTTAGTTTTCTAACATCACCAGCCTTGTAGCCCCCCAAGCACTCTCCTCTGTGCCATGCCAGCCCTTACTGTGCCTTACAGGTTAACAATAGGGGCACCCCAGTCCCCTAGACACTTTGAAGCATTCCCCTGTGATATCCAGCCCCTGACTACTTACAGAAATATTATGTCCGCTGTCCCCAAAGGAATAATATGTACACCAGCTTATAAGATTCAGCTCAGGACCAGTATTTTACTTAACACCACAGCACTGAGATATATTTACAGTGAAAACAAGAATAAGTTTATTATCAAAGTCTAGAGATTCAGGAGATGGTGAGTAAGAATATTGGAAACACATGGTTACATAAAAACCAAAATCCTAACATGCTTTCTAGAGACTAAACTTAACTATCAGATTAACCTCCTATCTAACGAAGTTTATCTCACCCAAAGTCTTCTGCAGCTTTTCAACCAAGATTGGCTGAGATCTTGGGTTTACAGGCAGTGAGTTTACATTCATGAAAATGGGATGGAGGATCCCATGGGAAGGCACAAGGTGAGCAGGCCTCTAGGAACACCTATGAACTGCACTCAGTGGTGCTGGCAATTCAGCAGACAGTGCTCCTCCCTCCAAATCAGCACTGAAGCAATGCGCCAGCCTGGCTGTGAAAATGCTTCCTTTATGAGAAAACATTTAAAGGTCACTTTCAGGAAAGAAGTTCCTATGGAAATGCCTTCTGAAACAACTGTTTTACAAGCCAAGGCTTTGGAAAATAAACAGAGACCCAGACGTTTTCAGTGGAAATGTCAAATGAATGCAAATGATCAGGAAGGTCAATGTAAACCCCTGTCCTATGTATTGTTTACTACTCAGGGATTAAAGCACTCTCAACCCCTCCTCCCCCTCAAGTTGCCAGGTCTGTCATTGCCCAAGAACCACATTCTCAGTCCTGTATGTTACAGCACCCTGGGCTAGAGCAAAAGAGCACCTCGGGCTTGTCTTCAGTACGGGGTAAGTTGACCTAAGTTACGCTACTCCATGACGTAGCTGGAGTCGACATAGCTTAGGTCGACTTACTCCGGTGTCTTCACTGCGCTGCGTCGACAGGAGATGATCTCCAGTCGACTTCGCTTACTCTTCTCTGAGAGCTGGCATGCTGGCATGGACTGGAGAGCACTCTGCCATCGATTTAGCAGGTCTTCAGGAGACCTGCTAAATCGATCACAGCAGCATTGATCTCCCAGTAGTGAAGCCCAGCCCTTAGAGAATTTACCCTGAGGATGGCTGATGCTGAGCGCTCTATTTGTAAGCCAGGGAATGTTGGCCCAGACTCAGCTACATCACTGATCCCTTTCCAGCAACCAATCCACCTCAGACCTCTACACTGTTTGCACATGGTCTGAAACCAAGACCATTGTTATCTATCATAAAGGTTTTTTTGTGTGTGCTTATCCACACAGTTTCTAAGCCCCAATGTGATGCAGAAACCAAGAATTTCAGCTGCATCATTCTAGTGACGCCTTAGCCAGTGCTCCTATATTTAAAATACCCTCTGTTTTCTTTTAGAGAGAGATTTGCTGCAGATACAATGAACCAGAACTTCACACAGGAATGGTTATAAAAGCTCCGGTGGTGCCCAATATGTTCTCATTCTCACCTGATGACATGAGCAGCACAGCCTGGAGCAGGGCGACCTCTGTGTCATCCAGGTTAAATGAAGACAGCGACATGCCCAGGTCGAAGATGGCATCAGACACTACGCCGAGACCCCCGTTTTTCAGCTGGCCCCTTGTCACTGCCATCTCCCCATTTAGTGTTAAAGTCTCACTCTCGGGGTCGTAGCGCACTGCTGCTCGGAGGGACATAATCTCCATACAGCAGCCTTTCAAAAGGATTATCTGGTCTTCACATGGCAGCTGCAGAGATTACACATGATAATGAAACAGTCTGCACTAACTAGGGTTTTCAAGCAAACTTAGTTTTGAAATACAATAAAATCCATGTTACTCTCAATAAACATCAAGGGCTGCTAAATGTACTATTAACGCTGTTACACACCATACAGCTGATAGACTAAATACTCCCAAGTATGAATGACACACCCTAAAAGCTAACAACCCTGTGTAGTATATGCTGCGCCATCCCTCTGAGTGGGTTCATTCCACCCAATTTCTGTTGGAGATTAAGACACCATATCGTTATAAGGAAGTACTAATGGGTTCGAATTTCAGAAGACCTCAGCTCCCGTTAAGGCACTAAAATGAAGGGATCAGATTTTCAGAAGTGCCGTTCTGAGTGGGGACTGCTGGGGGCTGAGCAGGTTTGAAAAGCTAGCCCAATACATTTTCATAATATCACTTTCCATTTGAAAAGCATTTTGCAAGCTTTAATCGACAAATTAATACTATCAATTGTTTCTTTGGTTACAACAATACTGCACCTCTTACTTTTCTGACCTAGGAATGGGGGGGAAATGATCACACATGGGAAGAACTATAATTGTGGGCTGGTTTTTAGTAAAAGTAGTAAAACAAATATTGTCTCTGGAGAAGATTTTAAAAAATGCCTAAGTGATTGGGATTTGTGCTCTTTCTTCCCTTAATCACTTTTGAAATCTCCCCCTGTAATATTTTGGAAACCATCAAGAATCAGCATTTAATAAGAGACAATGAGCCAGATTCTGCTTTCAGCTTTAGAAATGTAACTCAGTAGCCTTTAGTGGCACTACTCCAATGTTATGCTGGTGTGACTGACAGCAGAATTTGGATCATTATCTTCAAGGCATGTTGCAAGGCTCATCTTTTTCCCAGGGTTTGAAAATGGTAGGAGGGAGTGTAGGGAGTGAGAGGGAATTGTAATGCCAAAGATGGGGAACTATTTGAGCAGGATTTGCTGGAGGGTAGTTCCTGAATTATTGTACTTAGGTTGTATTTATACGTTATTTCTAAGGTGTCTGCATAATAGGAATAGGTGCCCTTTTTAGCATTTCTATAAAGCTATCTAGCTACATAAATAAATGATAACGAAAGAAGAGTGAAATCTCCAAGACTGTTTTGAAGATGTCACTGTAAGTCAACATGAGCAGCTACGATGACAGACATAATCATGTGAAGACGAAGCTAAATCCTAATTGGGTTCTAGAATGAAGAAAATCTGTTTCATTTTGGGTTCATGTTAAGATATGATTTTTTTACTTTGACTCTCAAGTGAAGTAAACGTGTGTGGTTTTGGCAGTCGTGCACTCACTCGCATAATGATTACATTTAATCTGGTAGAAAAACGTACAGCATGGATGATGGACAATTGGCTGACAGAGGCAAAAGCAGTGTTCTGTGGGAGAAGAGTTTTAAACATGGAGCCAGCGGAAAAGAGAAATTGACTAGGATTGCACAGTTATTTTTGATGTGTCGCCAGTGTCAGGTCTGAAATGTTAGATACATAAGGAAAACGACACCTTCCAGTCAGGGCAAGTCAGCTTCCTTCTGCATCAAGCTCAATGGTTGCACATAGATGGGCTGAATGGGGAAATTGGCAGTTTAACTTCCCAAAGGAAGTGCTGCTGTTTGGCTGCTGAGATCCAGTGAGAGGGGAGAGAAGGTGAAAGAAAAAAAAAAGGAGAAAGGAAGCAATTATAAAAAGGTGGCAAATGGGAAATAAATGCAGAGAAAAAGGAGAGAGAGAAAGAAAGGGGGGGGAAACAGAGGGGGAATAAAGAGAAAAATGAGAACTGTATGGAGAGACAAGGAAGGAGGAAAGAAACAGAGACAAAGAGAAAAAAGAGCGGCATAGTGAGATACATAGCAAAAAAAGTCAATAGTGGGATATAACGTGAGCAAATAACTCATTATTTTTTCCACTGATCTAATAAACATAAAGAAATTCCTTTACTTTCCCACCTCTCCCAGACCCCCCTTGTAACTTCTTTATGGTGCACCTTTTCCCATAATGCTGAAGGAAACACTGCACAGGCCATGGTTCAAGGGACACTGCTAGGTTAAATTGTGTCCAAAGTGTAGGCTTTGTAAAAAATAAGGTTTTACCAAACTGAAGACCAATAGAAATGGTTCCTTGACTTAATTTGTTTAAAAAATACCACAATTTTATTTTTCTTAAAGAAACAAACACCCTCAGTGCTTGCAGTAGCCTGCACACTGTAGCACACCATGGCTGGGTCTGGTGGAAGTTGAGTGGGCATTCTGGCAAGTTTTAGGGACTTGTTTCTTTTAGCCTTTTTCCCCCTTAAAAAGGCGAGAGAGATGGACATAGAAAATAACCTGTAATTCATCAGAAAGCATGTAACCTCCTGGCGGCTGGAGCCCAGCCCCCGACAATGAAAAATAATTCCTTGTCTATCACAAACATTCCCTTCCCCTACTCCCTCCCAGCTCTATTCGTCCCCTCTATATCTTCCCGGTCTCTACTCTTCTTTGCCTGTCCATTGCTCCCCTGTTTTAACCCTCTCCAGTTCTTCTTCTTTTCCATCCGTAATTGCTCCCCTATTTTCTCACCTATCTCCTTATTTCTGGACAGGACTTGGATCCTACCTCTGTATGCAATTAGCCAGCCTGACAGACCAGGCAGGATCCTGCCAGCCAGGGCCAAGACTGGCTTCCTCCTAGCCTGCATGGAGTCCGGGCTGTCCAGGCTACAGTTGATGTTGGCACTGGCATCAGGACTCTCATCTTCTAGCAGCAACACATGCCCACCAGAGACTGGGGCTGCAGCTCCAGTTGACTGTGAAGGATGAGCTCATCTCACTGGGCCCCTTGCTGGCCACAGATATGAACTCGGCTGCTCACAATTTAATTTTGAGACTGAAATGACCTAAAACTGCATTGGCAAAACTCAGTACAGCCTTAGGCAAACTGGGACCGCTGACAACTGTGATACCATGCCACTAAACCATGAGCCTTTGAAACTGGAATGGTCTAGCAGCTGTGATGAATGTGATGGATGAAGTGAGCTGTAGCTCACGAAAGCTTATGCTCAAATAAATTTGTTAGTCTCTAAGGTGCACAAGTACTCCTTTTCTTTTTGTGAATACAGACTAACACAGCTGCTACTCTGAAACAAATAAAAATACAGTGTGTATCCCCTCTTGCAGCAGGCAGGGCACTGGGGAAAAGGGCCATAGTCCTTCCCTGCTCTGTCTCTTTTGCAGAGGTTAGCTGCACTGTCAGCTCTGGTCCCATGACAGCAGGGACTGTGATTGTGTCTGAATTTTGTGAAGGGGCGTACAGGGGAAGGGAAGGGCTTTTCCTCCCAAACTGATTCACAGCCGGAGTCTGGCCCAGGCAGGATTATTTGTAACCGAAGTAAAGACACCTGCATTTTTTAAAAAGTGAATCATTTTAGCCAGACTGTGTCCCTTTCAAATAAGTACTAACGTTTGCCATTCCCATTCCTTTATTTCACAACTGCGGCCACATGAGAAGGCAGCTCTCCCGACCCTTTGTATTCACTGTGAATTGTTTCTCATTCTATTGTCAGATATTGGTGTCTGTAGGAGCAAAGTTTAAAAGGTGGCTCAGCTGCGGGGGAGGCCTGACCTAGCCAAAACGAGTAACATACAAAGGTCATGCCCCACAACTCCTGACTCATTTGCTTCATGCTTTCCACTCGCTTAAATTGTGGAGCATGTGGTCCTTGTGTGGCCAGGAGGGATAGGAGATGTCAGATAGGCATTGCAGCCTGTTATCTGATGGACCAGGTTTTTTAATTAAAAAGACTGCCTTGGAATGTCACTGCAATTTCCCACCACAAACAGTAAATCGATGCAGACAGCTCCCCTCAGACACTGGAGTGCTACAGGGGCCTCTCAATCTCTTTGGATTTTTAAATCTTCATACTTGGCCATTGTTTCATCCTTTCTTCGCTGACAGAGCCAGGGAGAGCTATTTACAGTGCACCAGCTATTGACACTTACTGCACCCTCTTTTGTAGGTGCCAGGGGAGGCAAAGGGCATTACCTGATGTAACAGCTCTCCTTGACTAACCTTAGAGATTGAGCTATCAGCCAGGGAAAAGCACAATGGTGCGCCTGCCTTAAGCTTCTTCCCTGACTGATGTTCAGTCAGTGGGGGGAAGAAGTGGTTCCCATGTCTGGATTTCGGATCATCTCCCTGAGCATGCTCACAGTCATTTCCAAGGTCATTCTCTTGCCATATAACCAGTGGGTCAAGTGCAGTTCTGCAGGAGGAGATAGTAGGGCGGCAGTCCACCGCTGCTGCAGAACTTCCATGGCTGTGGATTCCAGGAGACTCTCAGGTGTCAAGGTTAGTTTCCAGTCGATTCAGCCCAGAATTTAAGTTAACATTTTTTTAAGTCAAGAGAACAATCATCATCATTATCTACTGCTCTCAAATTTACATTCATTCCCAATTTGCACCAGTGTGAGTGAGATCAGAATAGGGCCCATGCACATCCTAATTACACTAAAATTTAATTTTAAATATTCCTCTTATAGTATATCTCACATTTGAATATCCTTCTGGAGCGAAGTGTTATTAGTTGCCTCCACATCTAACTTACATTTCACTCGTGGTGATGTCTGAGGGGCAGATTGTGGCCTGGGTTTTTGCTGACATCCCATCCACTATAGATGAGCCAGTGAGGGAGGTATCTTAGTCCTGGATTCAGGAAGGCACTTAACTCCATTCCTACGTAGGAAAGCATTTAAGTAAATGCTTAACTTTAAGCATGTACTTAAGTCCCAGGGGGTTAATGGGCCTTAAGCATTTTCTTAAAGTTATGCAAGTGATAGGGAAGACTTATTGATTTTGCCACTGGTATAGGCCCATACAAAAATCACAAAAAAGGGATTTGGTTGATCATAGGAAACAGGAAATTAAATGACAGGTTTCAGAGTAACAGCCGTGTTAGTCTGTATTCGTAAAAAGAAAAAAGAAAAGGAGTACTTGTGGCACCTTAGAGACTAACCAGTTTATTTGAGCATGAGCTTTCGTGAGCTACAGCTCACTTCATCGGATGCATAGCATATCGTGGAAACTGCAGAAGACATTATATACACACAGAGACCATGAAACAAAACTTCCTCCCACCCCACTGTCCTGCTGCTAACAGCTTATCTAAAGTGATCATCAAGTGATCATCAAGGAAGGCCATTTCCAGCACAAATCTAGGTTTTCTCACTCTTCCCCCCCCCCCCCACACACACACAGACACACATACAAACTCACTCTCCTGCTGGTAATAGCCCATCCCTCTTTGAAACCTCTCTTTATAATGCGCATGATAATCAAGGTGGGTCATTTCCAGCACTAATCCAGGTTTTCTCACCCCCCCCCCCCACACCCCCCCTCCAAAAACCACACACACAAACTCACTCTCCTGCTGGCAATAGCTCATCTTACAATGTGCACAGCAATAATCCAAGTTTAACCAGAACGTCTTGGGGGGGGGGGGGGGTTTGTAGGAAACAAACAAGGGGAGATAGGCTACCTTGCATAATGACTTAGCCACTCCCAGTCTCTATTCAAGCCCAAATTAATAGTATCCAATTTACAAATGAATTCCAATTCAGCAGTTTCTCGCTGGAGTCTGGATTTGAAGTTTTTTTGCTTTAAGATAGCGACCCTCATGTCTGTGATTGCGTGACCAGAGAGATTGAAGTGTTCTCCGACTGGTTTATGAATGTTATAATTCTTAACATCTGATTTGTGTCCATTTATTCTTTTACGTAGAGACTGTCCAGTTTGACCAATGTACATGGCAGAGGGGCATTGCTGGCACATGATGGCATATATCACATTGGTGGATGTGCAGGTGAACGAGCCTCTGATAGTGTGGCTGATGTTGTTAGGCCCTGTGATGGTGTTCCCTGAATAGATATGTGGGCACAGTTGGCAACGGGCTTTGTTGCAAGGATAGTGAGTTTGTATGTGTGGTTTTTGGAGGGGGTGTGTGTGTGTGTGGGGGGGGTGGTGGTGAGAAAACCTGGATTAGTGCTGGAAATGACCCACTTTGATTATCATGCGCATTATAAAGAGAGGTTTCAAAGAGGGATGGGCTATTACCAGCAGGAGAGTGAGTTTGTATGTGTGTCTGTGTGTGTGTGTGTGTGGGGGGAAGAGTGAGAAAACCTTGATTTGTGCTGGAAATGGCCTTCCTTGATGATCACTTGATGATCACTTTAGATAAGCTGTTAGCAGCAGGACAGTGGGGTGGGAGGAAGTTTTGTTTCATGGTCTCTGTGTGTATATAATGTCTTCTGCAGTTTCCACGATATGCTATGCATCCGATGAAGTGAGCTGTAGCTCACGAAAGCTCATGCTCAAATAAACTGGTTAGTCTCTAAGGTGCCACAAGTACTCCTTTTCTTTTTTCTTTTTAGGAAATTAAATGATACTGAGATTATTTTTAGCCTATTTTTTTATTTTTAATTCTTTTAAGCCATCTGATTTAAAACAAAGTGAACTGATTAGTAAGGTCTAACCTCTTCACTTCATTCTTGCATGATTCAAGTCAACAGGAAGTGGAGGGATTTTATGAGGCTCAGATATAATTTTGTGTGTTTTCATGTCACAATGACACTACTTTCTATTGTTTCTCTTGACAGGTCCATTTAGAATAGCATGAAGCAAACAAAAAGAAAAAAGAAATTCTTACCTCACAAAACATAGGCAACTTTTTGGCAAAATCCACCACTCTTGTAATTGCTGGTGTGATAATTTTTGTAAACTGGCTGAAGGCTTCTAAATCCACTTTCCCACTTTCTGGGGCATTAACCATTGGTGCTTGCCCAATATCTTCAGGCTAAGGATATTAAGAAATACATTAAAAGGGAAAATTTGTTTCATTCAAGTCATCTTTCATAAATGTTTATAATATGGTCGGGATTATATATAAAGTCCACCACTCTGTTCCTATGAAATTAAACAATAACATTAACCATTATTTATGCAGGACCTATAGGGGCAATTTTTCTAAAACAAGCCATAAAATGTGCAGCTGTCTGTAAAATAGGTGATTACATAAAGAAATGGGTGATCAATGTGCCATTACACCCATTTTGTGTGAGCAGCTGCATATTTTACACATGCATTTATCTGTTTGTGTCTATGCATATTTCGTGGGAGAAGTTTAGGTGTTTCTGCTTGGAAATTTAGGGCTGATCCTGCCTCCTTCCACTGCTCAGCACCCTCAAGGGTTAGTTGAAGATACTCATTACCTCTTACCTAGAAGATGCTCAGCACACTGTAGGATTGGGCTCCTTGGCCTACCCAGTGTTATAATGTTATAATATCACAAAGACCACAAGCCAACTGCCAAGACCTATTTACAGAGGTGAGCTAACATGACTGAGACTAGGGATGGGCTGAAATCGGAGGTCGTTTGGATCAAATAAGAACTCCCTAAACATTTGCTCATTTAGGTTGAAATTTGTTCCTCTGCAGGGCTTCAGCACAAGGTTTATGCAACATGTAAGTCCTATTTTGAGGATTTAAGTGGGGCTTATATGATGTATAAGCTTTATCCTGAAACCCTGCAGAGGGGTGAATTTCACCGCAGTTGAATTTAGACTTGCATACTTTCTAGACTTGCATACTTCTGTTTTTTAAAAAACCCACACATATCCAAAGCTGTTCTTCCGTGTTCAAAGTAAGGCTTTGCAATTGCAAAAGACCTGCCAAACACTATGTGGAGGGAGCATTTTGTTCAATTACTAAGTATAAAACTGCTCAGGAGTCAGAGAAGAACTCCTTCAAGACAGCTGAGGTGTATGAAGTTTACAGAAGTACCTTTGAACAGTGATGCTGAAACTGCTGTTTGAATAATATAAATAACATAGGCTTAATAGGTTTTTTTTAAAGCAAAATGTCAAAGATTTTCCTACAGTTCTGCCATCAGTCAAAATCAAAATCTAACTTCTTTCAGAAGAAAACTGGTGCTCTGTATAAAGCACATAAGCATCTGATTTGGAAAGAATTGGGAAAACCACATGCTATGTAACCCAACATACTAATCCAACTGAGGTTAGGGAAAAAAATTTAGTACACAGGATCCATGTTCTTGCCCTTTTAAACCAAACCAAACAGCAAACTTTGCTAGATAGTAATTTCAAAAACAACTACATCACTCTTTGCAATATTCACTGACTTTGTGAATATTGTCTTTGTGTTATCTTCTTTATGTCCTGACACAACAGTGTGTGACTGTACATATAGAAATGTGTGATCCAAGGTTGGAACTGAGTAAACATTGTGACAGAGTCAGGCCAGATGGCTATAGGAGAATAATTTTTATTTTTTTAAAGCAGAAAAAAATTTTATTTGTATAACACTTACAAAGAATCACCAAAAAGGAAAAAACAAAACTATGCAACAAAACAAAAGCAAACGCAAGGTATAGCACAGCAGCCTTCAGGAGGGAGAAGTGTTCAGGCTAGCCTGGGCCCAGAGCCGGGGGGCTTCCTCGACACTCGTGGTCTTCCATCCTCCTGAGTTACCTGGTGGCCTAGAGCGGGGGGGCTTCCTCGACACTCGTGGTCTTCCACCCCCTCGAGTTACCTAGTGCCATGCCTAGTGCCTCTCCTGAGAGTGCCCGACAAGATGGGCACAGCTGCGGGGTGGGCAGTTTGGGGGGATGGACGGATGTACACCCACGTGTGATAGGACCCCTCCTAGGTGACAGTAATGATGGTATACACAGCGGCAATGGCTGGGGCTGGGGTCTCTCTCTCTTCCCCTCAATCAAAGGGTCAGATGGAGGGAACCGGACGGGGTCACAGAGCAGAGAACCTCGGACAGCGCCCACCACTCCTCGAAGGCGTCAAGGGAGTCGTTGGACGCTGCCCAGAGGAACTCCGCCCGGATACGTGAATGTACTGAGGATCGGAAAACGGCCCTACAGACGCAGGACGCTTCATTGGCCAACCTCCTCTCTCTGGTTTTATAGATGGCTGTTTTAGCTAGGGCTAGGAGGAGGTTAACCAGGAGATCCTGCGACTTTGTGGGGCCACGGATGGGGAGTGTGTAAATAAAAAGGTGAGGGGAAAAGTGCAGCCAAAAGCGTAATAAAATATTCGTGAGGAGCTGAAAAAGGGGCTGCAGCCTGGCACACTCTAAATATATGTGTGCCAGGGTTTCCCTCACATTGCAAAAAGGGCAAGTATCCGAGATGGGGGTGAACCGCGTCAAAAAAACGCCCGTGCTCACAGCTCCGTGAAGGAGCCGCCAACTAATGTCCCCGATGGGCCTCGGGACCAAGGTGGAATACAGGCTGGCCCACTGGGGCTGCTCACCCTCCAAAGGTGGCAGGAGGTCCCGCCACTTTGTATCGGGGAGGGACACCAGGGTGAGGGCGTGAAGGGTGTGATGCGTGAGTGTGTATAGATGTTTCCTTGGCGCGGTTTGGAAGCTGACCGGCTGCAGTTCATGCAGCCGGCTCGCAGTGAAAGGGTGAGGGGTTTGCTGGGATCTACGGGGTAGGGGCCCAATTGAAAGGTCCGGCGGGCCTGGGGTAGAGGGTGGGCAGGGTGCGCCCTCGCGCAGGGCTCGACTGAGATAAGCCTGAGCAGCAGGCGTCAAAACGGCCTTCACCTCCTGAAGTACGCGCCGGGGGGTACGAGGTCTGGAGAGCCCCATGCGCCGAGCAAGCGTCAGGGGATCCAGCCAGTCTCCCCGGTCGTAGTCCAGGCGGTCTCCGACTCTTGTGACTTCCACCAGGACCAAACTCTGGTGCACCGAGCGGGACTCCGCCACCTGCACACGGAGCTGGGGGTTGTGTAGCAGGGGCTCCGCGAGGAGATCTGCCCCCACGGTGGCCGCCACGGACCTGGTCGTTGAAAACAGTTTCCAGGTCCGGAGGAGGTCCTGGTAGAAGACCGGCAGCCCAGAGAGGTCTCGCGGAAAACCGCTTGGACAGAGATAAAAGAGCTGCCGGTCGTATCGGAGACCTTGGAAGCGGTGCAGGAAGGCGTGCGCTAGTATGCTCCACGTCGAACTACCTGCACTATAGAGGAGCCTCTGCAGGGTCTGGAGGCGGAAGACACGGACCTGAGTGTGCATTCACTTCAGGCCCTGTCCTCCTTCCTTCAGGGGTAGATGAGGAACCCCAACAGGGATCCAGTGCATTCCTGACCAAAAGAACTCTAGATTCGATGTCCGGAGGTTGGTCAGGAAACCCGGGGCCGGGACCAGGGTGTTGAGCCGGTACCAGAGCATGGACAGGACTAGTTGGTTAAGCATCAGCGCTCTCCCTCGGAGGGAGAGACATCGGAGTAGCCTCGTCCATTTCCAGAGCCGCTCTATCACCCCGCCTTCTAAATTTTGCCAGTTCTCCGGCGGAGAAGGGTGCGTGGCAGAAAGGTAAATGCCTAGGTAGAGCAGCGGACCCATGCTCCACCGGATGGCCTGAAGCGCGGGTGGGAAGGAGCTCACCTGCCACCAGTCCCCTACCACCAAGCCAGAGCTCTTGACCCAGTTGACTTGGGTGGAGGAGGCTGCCGAACAGATGGCCTGGCAAGCCTCCACCCGCGGCAAGTCGCCCGGGTCCTGGACCACGAGGAGTACGTCATCGGCGTACGTCGACAGGACCAGCCGCAGCTCCAGCTCCCACAGCACCAACCCTGTCAACCTCCTTCGGAGGAGACAGAGGAAGACTCCATCGCCAGAGTGTACAGACTGGCCCGAGAGGGGGCACCACTGCCGTACTCCTCGCCCGAAGCTGATCGGTTCGGTCAGGGTCCAGTTGAGCCTAACCAGACACTCCGCAGAAGCATACAGTACCTGGACAAAACTCACAAACTGAGGTCTGAATCCAAACGCCTGCAGAGTGCCCAGGAGGTACCCATCGTCCACTCTATCGAACGTCTCCTCCTGATCAAGAGACAGGAAGGCGAACGACGACCGTCTCTACGCCCGAGTTCCAAAAGGTCTCGGACTAGAAATAGGTTGTCAAAAATGCTGCGGCCCGGGACAGTGTAGATCTGGTCTGGGTGGATCACGACTGCCATCACGGACCCTAGCCGCAGCGAGATTGCTTTCGCTACGATTTTGTAATCTGTGCTAAGGAGTGAGACGGGGTGCCAATTTCGTAAATCGCGGAGGTCCCCCTTCTTCGGCAAAAAGGCGAGCACCGCTTGCCTGCACGAAAGAGGAAGGACCCCGCCCTGCAAGGACTCGGCCCAGACAGTGGCTAGGTCTGGGCCAAGGATGTCCCAGAACGCGCGGTAGAACTCCACGGTCAGCCCGTCCATGCCCGGAGATTTATTGGTGGGCGTGCGGCGGAGGGCTTCCGAGAACTCGGCCAGGGTGAGAGGCCGCTCTAGTCGGTCTCGGTCGCCCACGCTGACTGTAGGGAGTTCCTTCCAGAGCACCCTGCAAGCACCAGGATGGGTCAGATCCGGGGAGAAAAGGCTTGTATAGAAGTCATGGGCCCTCCCACACATCTCCACCGGATCCGTGAGGTGGGTGCCGTCTTCTGCTAGAAGGCAGGTGACGTGTTTCTTGGCCCCCCTCATTTTCTCCAGGGCGTAGAAGAAACGGGAGCCGCGATCCATCTCCCGAAGGAGGCGGATGCGGGATCGAACAAAGGCACCTCGGGCGCGATGGTCCTTGAGGGCCCAGAGCTCCTCCCGCTTCTCCCGGCACGCTCCGCAGAGGAATGGGTCCTCGGGGCTGGTGGCCAAACGCCTCTCCATCTCTAAGACCTCCCTTTCCAACTGCTCTATCGCCGCATTTCTCCGTCGGCTGGTGCCCCGGGTGTAGTCACGGCAGAAGAGCTTGCCGCGCACCTTTCCTAGATCCCACCATCGCCGCGCCGAGGGAAAGGCACGCCGCTGCTCTCGCCAGGCCAACCAGAACTCCCGGAAGGACGTCACGAAGCCCTCATCCTCCAACAGGCTGTTGTTAAAATACCAATAGGCCGGCCCCGGCCTCTCTGCACGGAGGGAGGCTGTTATGGTGGCTAGATGATGGTCGGAAAATGGGGCCGGCCGAATGTTGGAGGAGTGGGCTCGTGAAAGATGGAAACGGGATAAGTAAATATGGTCCAACCGAGAGTGGTGTGACCGATGGGCCTCCACCCAGACAAAGGTAAACGTGGAAGTGTCATCCGGGTGGTGGTCACGCCAGATGTCAACTAGGGAGTGATATTCGACTATTTCTCGGAGAATGTTCGCGGCGGCCGGGCTCAGCTCGGCCCCCGAGCGGTCCTGCTCCTCAAGGGTGGTGTTAAAGTCCCCTCCCAGGACTAGGCACTCGTGAGAATCTAGGGTGCTGAGGAAGTCGGACACCCGCTGGTCGAATTGCGGCCGCTTCGGGCTCGTTGTCGGGGCATAGATGTTAATGAGGTTGATCACGAGCCCCTCCATACGGGCCCAGAGATGCAGCAGGTGGCCCGGCACAGCCTCAGTGACTCCTAGCACCTCGGGTCGTAGGTCGGGGGAGAACAGGGTCGCCACTCCAGCCTGTCGAACCGTGAAATGGCTAAAGTAGACCCCGTCCCCCCACTCCAGCTGCCAGCTGTCCTCGGCGGTCGGATCCGTATGGGTCTCCTGCAGGAAAACCACAGAGTACCTCTCCTCCCGAAGGAAAGAGAGCACCTGGGACCTGCGGAGAGCCATCCTACAGCCCCTGGTGTTCAAAGTTGTGATAATGAGAGGCGTCATGCGGAGGGCTGGGGGGGTGGGGGTTCCTTGTTGGCGGGGGTGTTCGCGGCCCCCAGCGGGTTGTGCAACAATCCGTGACCAGTCCTGTAAGTGAGTAATTTATCATGGAAGCTGCGGACCCGCCCGTAGGCCACGGCACCTTGCCTTCCTGTCCCTCTATCCTCTCTTATAAGGGCCCTTGTGGCTTGGAGGATTTGGTCAAAGTCCCCCCATCACTGGAGAGCTAGCTGTACCTTGTTTCAGGAGCCACAGGCGTCTTCTAAAAACTCCCGCAACGCTTTTCGCAGCTCATGGGGGGGGGTTTTGCGATTTCTCGGTTATTCCCTGGTGGGGCTCTTGGTGCAGCCTCGTGGTCCGCTGAGGCGGGCAGGCAGGGTGCGGACCACCGACGGGGCGTCTGACAGGCTAAAGTTATTAGGTCCGTCTCAAGCCTTGGGGTAGAAGGGGATGGCGGAGGGAAAATTGCAGCTCCTAATGGGTCGCGGCAGGAAAATGCAGAGGCTGCTCCTTGGGGGGGATCCGCAAAAAACGGGAAGGAAATAACCCCAGGGGTGGCAATAGCATTGCAGGAGGAGGTGGACTGGGCAGGGCACCAGGAGGCAACGGACGCCGTCATGGTAGGAAAGGGGCCCCAGCCGCTATTGATGGTAGCGGAGGTGGTGGGTGCTGCGAGATGACGAGGTGGCAGGCGGGGGGGCTACCGCCGCCCAGGCATACGCCCTGGGGGCCGGGGAAGGGTCGCTCGCAGAGCTGGTGGAGGGAACAGCGGGGAGGGACGCCATGGTCGATGAGGAGGCCACAGCGGTGGGGGCAGCCCCTGCCATGGAGGGCCCGGTGGTTGTAGCAGGGCCCTTTCCCTTCTTCACACCCTGGCCTTTCCGGCCAACTGGGGGGGCTCTCCTAGAATCTGGGGGGGCGGTGGGCGTGGCAGAGGCGATAATCGCCCCAGTGCCTCCTGCTGCCGATGCCCCAGCGGGGGCGGTGGCAGGTGTTTTGGCAGCAGTGGTGGGGGGAGAGGCTTGGGGGTTGGGCAGGGGGGTAGGTGGGGGAGGGGCAGATGAGGTTGTTAGAGGGGCCTCACCCCCTCACTCCCCGCCATCGTGAGCAGGGAGAGACGGGGAGACACCAGAAGGAGGTGGGGGGAGGGGGAAGCAGATTAACCACTTCTCCCTGTTGGGCTGCAGGTGTGTGGGGGGGAATGGATCGGACTGGACAGGGGGAGGAAACAGGAGTTGGGGTCAGGTAGTAGGGGCAAACTGTGGGGTGGACAGTCCGGGGGGGGGGACGACGGACGTGAACCCACGCGCGTTTGTCCAAAGAGTCTCGTTTGGTCGGCTGTTGTTTCTGGTCCGGACGGTGGAATCAGAGTGAGCAGCTGAATCCAGAGGCAGATGGCAGGCTGCCAGCAAGGACGGACGGCGCGGGGGCCGTGACGGTTGTAGTAGTGTTGGGGGGGGCACCGATGGATCGGGGGCAGCTCCGTGCCACACCCCCTGTGCCCTAACAAACGCAGTCAAGACACAGTCAAACCTCCCCCCACACGAGAGTACAGTTCAAAAGTTACTCAGTCTTACGGCCCCCTCTACGATGGTTCGTAGCTTCCCTGGGTGGTTTTTCTGCCAGCTATCTTCTCTTCTGGCTTTGTAGCTTTAGACAGCGAGGCTTTCAGCAGACCAGGAATGTCGAGTAGATAAGAAGATTCCTCTCGGCCCGGTACGGGTCCAGAAACAAACAGCAAAACGGTTGGGACTGGGGGCTTCCACTCCCCTCCTCCAGGGAGTGGGTCGGCAGTCCCCCTCCCCCCCCGAGGGTTTCAGCCAGAGCAGTAGCAGCGTCCAAGGGCAGGTGTGGGGGGGGCTGGCAGCTAGCTGGCAGCCGACCAGCACTCAAATTGCAGCAGAAAAACAGCAAAAAAAACAAAACGAAGAAAAAGCGTCTGGCCCGGTCGGGGGGGAAGCTGAAGCAGGGGCAAAAAGTAAGAAAAGCCCAGGCCAGGGGGCTACAGGAGAGGAATAGAAAGCAGATAGATTAGCAGTAAGCGAAGGAGGTCCCTTTTCCCTGGGTAAGGGAGCAGGGAAGGTTCGAGAACAATCAGGAACCTTCTGGAGACAATTAAGACAGGCTGATTAGAACACCTGCAGCCAATCAAGAAGCTGCTAGAATCAATTAAGGCAGGCTAATCAGGGCACCGGGATTTTAAAAAGGAGCTCACTTCAGTTTGTGGTTGTGTGTGAGGAGCTGGGAGCAAGAGGCACTAGGAGCTGAGAGTGAGAACGCGGACTGTTGGAGGACTGAGGTGTACAAGCATTATCAGACACCAGGAGGAAGGTCCTATGGTGAGGATAAAGAAGGTGTTGGGAGGAGGCCATGGGGAAGTAGCCCAGGGAGTTGTAGCTGTCGCACAGCTGTTCCCGGAGGCACTCTAGACAGCTGCATTCCACAGGGCCCTGGGTTGGAACCCGGAGTAGAGGGCGGGCCCGGGTTCCCCCCAAATCCTCCCAAGTCCTGGTCAGACACAGGAGGAGTCGACCTGGACTGTGAATTCAGAAAAATGGCCAAGCTGAGGGCTGCCATGAAGCTCTAAGGTGAGTAAATCCGCCAATAAGCGCAAGACCCACCAAGGTAGAGCAGGAACTTTGTCACAACGTCAAAAAACTGATCAGCTGACTCAAATGCAAAACTTCCTGTAGTGGGCTTAACAATGGCTCAAGGGTGGAGTACGCTGCAGGTGTCTGTGCATATAGATATGAGAATTTCCACCTGGAGGTCATCCTATGGTCTGGTGCACCTTGGACTGAAGTAGGTTTCACTTTCCTTTGAGGCCCTTTGGTATTTGTGTGCTGCAGGAGCATTTGGTATTCTGCATTAAGTTCCTTTACAAATCAAATTTAGAAAAATAATCAGAAATGAAACAAACCCTTTTTAGGGGCTGAGCCTTTTATTTTCTAGGCTGAACCTCAGTTATCACTTATTCAATAGTTAGACCTTTCCCCTGAAAAGGTCCCCAGGGTCCTTCTATATTTTGCAATCCCAGTGATGTACTATCCTGTTTTTGCTGAGCTTAATTCCTCCTCCCAGAATTTTTTTTTTGGTTTAAATAAATGTATCCATTTTTGAACAAAGGGGCAATAAAAACACAATTTAACAAAAATCTGATTTTTGTGTTATTACCTGAAAAAAAGGTTTTTATTCACAACATGAAGCCGTGCTGGATATTAGTCCATACATGGACAAATGTGTCTGAATACACATGCACACACATAACCATTATTTATATTATGGGCTGACATCAGCATATAAGGAGTAAGATGTACTTTTTATTTTTCCTTACTCTACCAGAACAGGGGGTTCCCGTTTTAGCTGCATAGTTTGATCAGATGACCAGATTCACAGAAGTTGGCAACCACTAATTATGAAGTTCATGTGATTTTTCATACAGTTCACCAGTCAACATATAAACAAATTTGGGGGTGACAGTGCTGGGAAGGGGCTTATGAGGGAATAAAAGAAATTGGCAACAAAAGCAGAGTACAAGGCTTCAGTTCCTACCAGAAATTTCCTTTTTTGTTTCCAGTGACTTCCTTGTGCATTAGTGGCCACATGCGCTTCAGTGACAATTTTGATCAGCTCCCATTCCTCATCTGTTGGCTCGGGTCTGTGCCCAATTGTTTTTTGTAGCTCTTCCCGACGTCTCTTCTCTCGGTTTTCTTCTATCAGCTTCCTTTTTGCTAACCGCTTGCTGTCATCCAGCACCACTATCAGGAATAAAAACAAAATAAAAAGTAGCAAAATGGACACCTGCTCTTGGGAGTGTCTGAATTTTAGTCTGACTTATCTCAGATGTGCTGAGAGAACTAGAAACAACTTGACAAGGCAGTTGGTGAAGAGGTCTGTCAGCCAGCCTGGAAGGTAGCAGAGCTAGTCTTTCTTACCCCACACTTATTCTCTCTAGATCCTGAATGATTTACTTACACATGTGCTTAACTTTATTCATGGAGAGTAGTGCCATTGTCTTCAGTGGAGTCCCACTATGTTCAATGGAGTCCCATTATGTTCAATGGGACCACTCACAGAGTGTAAAACTATGCAAGACTGAGAGTAAATCGGACCCCCATCCACTTGTTAGTGTATTCCAAGCTAGAAAACGAGGGGTCTTTCTTTTTCATTAAGAAAGAAAAGAAAACAAAAAAACAGCCAAGCCAGTGCTCATGTTACAGTCTCCCACTGAAACTCATGTTGGGGCACTACATATTTTAGTGGTTTATTTCCCCCAATAGAAAATCCATTTCCCAACCACTTAATCCCTCCTCATACCCTCTAAAGACTCACATCTTAAATAGCATCCTCTAGTAAAGGAGACTGAATGGGGATCCCTTTGGAGCCCATCAAAACCAATCTTTATAATACAGAAACCAGAGTTGAGTAATGTGAGACATTCACTTTCCCACAAGGGCTAAGCTGGCTGCTTCTATGCCATTCTCAGTGGATCACATTACATTTGAAAAAGTTATCTATCACAATAATTATGAAATATGAGCCACATGACATGCAAATTCCTTCAACTTCCCTTTTTATAGTAATATAACAAGTTTTTTTTAAAGAGAGAGAGAAAAAGAGAAATAATTGTCATGTTTAAATGTCAAACCAAGGAGGGTTAAAATGCTGCATTACAGGGATTTCAACAGCTTAATTTTGGAAGGCATATGAGAGTCTCCAAAAAAGATTACTAATATGAAATAAACATCAACTTTCCCCCCAAAAAGTTAGTTTCAGTTGCATAATGCAAATGCAAAATGCATAATGCAGCAGTTCTCAAACTGTGGGTCAGGACCCCAAAGTGGGTTGCGACCCCATTTTAATGGAGTCGCCAGGGCTGGTGTTAGACTTGCTGAGGCCCAGGGCCAAAGTCCCATCACCCACCGCCCAGGGCCAAAGCTGAAGCTCATGCTTCAGCCCTGGGCAGTGGGACTCAGGCTACAGTCCCCTGCTCTGGGACTGAAGCCCTTGGGCTTTGGCTTTGGCCTCCTGCCTAGGGCGGCGAGGCTTGGGCGGGCTCAGACTTCGGCCCCTGCTCCTGGGGTCGCGTAGTCATTTTTGTTGTTAGAAGGGGATCATGGTGCAATGAAGTTTGAAAACCCCCGACCTATACCAATTAAATGAAATTGGTTGTGGGCAAACACAATTATGGAATGAGGCAGGGCTCCAGAGATTGCCTGCAGAAGTGTGGTGTGTATCTAGAGACCCAAGCAACATCTGAGCCAAGGTGCCGCAGGGTTTGAGGGTCATGGAGACACTATAGAGGAAATTTATTGTTGCCTTGATATAATCTAGCTTCTCTTCAGCCTCCCTATTTTGATCTCTATGAGACCTCACTTTCCTAGAGTACAAAAGGGAGAAAGTGATGACAGCAGTTCAAGTCTATACCATGGCAGAATGTAAAGTAATAAAATATTTAGAGTCCACTTCAAGAGGAGGTTGGGAGGCCAGTCTACATAGTACAGTCAGGCTCTCTAAAGGACTGTCGACCAGATCAAAATACACACCTCTTCCAAAGGGAACAGCCCTACTCTATATGGACAGCTCCAATGCCTTCCTCTGCTGTTGCTCCTAGCTTCCCCAAGCTGCAAGGTTAGATTAATCTGTTGCCTCATAAGTCTCACCATTGTCCACAGGACTCCAAATAGCCTCAGTTTAACTGATAGGAAATTAGACAATTTCCCACTGGTGCAACCTGGGAAAGCGACGAGCAGCAGTGGAGGCATTAAAGTCTGCAGAAAGAGTTCAGGAAGACAGTACTACCTCAGTTTCCATTTGTCTCATGTTCACAGGTTGCAGACAAAGAGCCAGAATCTTAAATTTTGTAAATGAGATTAAATTCTGCATAATTTGATGGCACTTGTCTGTGAAAGCTTTCTACTGACCATGAGCAAGGGTAGTTTTCAAACCCTGAATATAGGATTTCATTTCAAGGAAGTTACTGCAGAGAATGTATTTTAACTGTGAGTGCTGATTTTCCTATAACAAACTCCTAGTTGCCTCTAGACCAGCGGTTCTCAAACTATGGGTCAGGACCCCAAAGTGGGTCGGGACCCCATTTTAATGGGGTCACCAGGGCTGGTGTTAGACTTGCTAGGGCCCGGAGCCAAAGCCCAAGCCCCACAGCCCAGGGCCAAAGCTGAAGCTTGTGCCCCACTGCCCAGGGCCGAAGCCCAAGGGCTTCTGACCTGGGTGGCAGGGCTCAGACTATGGTCCCCCGCCCTGGGGCTGAAGCCCTTGGGCTTTGGCCCCCTACCCTGGGCAGTGGGGCTCAGTCTGGCTCAGACTTCAGCCTCCGCTTCTGGGGTCACATAGTAATTTTTATCGTCAGAAGGGGGTTGCGGTGCAATGAAGTTTGAGAACCCCTGGTGTAGAGGTTGACTAGGCTCTGTGACTACACAAAGATGATAAATGACCTGGAATATTATTTGGTCATATAAATTTCCACCACTAACAATTCCCCTCACCCTTATTCCTGTAGGCTTTTCTAATTTTTTCTGAGTCTAGTTCTAGTGACACATATCGCATTAGACAGCCCTAGAGATGGATCACCTCTGTTTATCCACAGAGAGAAAAATCCTCCTTGCCCTACTCACATGAGTTGTCCCATTTAAGTAGACTGAACTATTCAAGTCGGAAAAGAGAGCAGGTTTTGTCCATAACTGGTACTACATAGGGAGCACCAACGCTTCCTGTACCTTGTCCCAGTAATATGGATCAATTCTAAACTGGAAGGGTCACCTCTACTGGTAGAGGGAGAGTTTGGCTGTCATGCTCATTCACTCCTCTACTGGGACTGCCCATTAATGGTGGTGTTGACATCTTCTAACAGGAACCAAACTGAGATCAATATCTCATTTTAAATAGCCACTAAACAGCCAATGGTAGTAACTTTTGGTCACTGCCAGTCTGGGCTGCATTCGAACTGGTGGCCTAGAGCCACCCAGTCCCCTCTCATGCCATTTTCATTGGGAATGATGAAATGACAGATACTTCATTCTATTCAACGCTTCCGTGTATAAGTAAAACATTATAATTCCTATTAGGACAAACAAACTTAGCACATTTTAGTTGCGTAATTTCTCCTTAATGGGTCTTTTCTCACTTTGTTTTTCTGCCGGGGATTACACTGGTAACAATCATTAACTAATGCGGGGGGATTTATGTAAGTTACTCCCATTTATACTAATTGAAGTTATGGTGTAAATCCCCTGTGCAATGATGGGAAAACAAGACCCCTAAGGGTTAATCTTGCAGCCATATGTCCTGGTTCTCTAGAATTTGAGTAGCACTCTCTCTCAGTACATACGTCCTTTATGGCTAAAAATAAAACAAACTACAGGATGACTCATACAAACATACATTCAACTTCACATTCTCTAGAAATTTCTAAACAAGATGTTTTTCCAGCAAGGCATCTATCCAAATGGATTCCCTCTCCCACACTAGAAATTAACATCCTTCATGTTACATAATGTGGTTAAGGCCAAGAGAAGGTCCAATCTATTAAAAGTAAACAAAATATTACCACCCTATGACAGAAATAGTTTGGTATAATAATAAACATAATTTCCAAACACTACATTATAAAAGGGAAAATTTGCTGGTGTGTCTGTTCTGTTCAAGCAATCTTCACCAGTCAACACATTTTAAACAAAGAGCAAAATTAAAAGAAGAAAAAAGAAATCTACTTACAATCTGTTGCCATGCCAACATAGATGCATTTTTTGAAGCGACATTCCTGACACTGGTTTCTTGTCACTTTGTCTATCACACATTTTCCTTCATATTTACAGGAATAGGTTGGATGGAGATTTTTCTGAATGGTTCTTCGAAAAAATCCCTAAGTGGGAAAGAAAATTCAGGAGGCATTAGTGTTCTGTGTTTTTTTTTGGTGTTGAAAGGTACTTGGGCTTGGTACTGATGCAACCATGTATGCAAGATGGAATATTTTGTGTCATAAAGTTCTAGGATATTTAATGAGCACATCAATCCTTTAATATAGGCTCCTTACTTTTTTGGGTTGCAAGAAACATTTTGGGTTGCAAGAAACATTTTCCCCTAAAATTAAAACTAGAGATAGACCTGGGATGTCTAGATCCAAATGTGGGTGAGGTACTGTTCAGATGCAGGGTGCTAGTTTTGCCTCTTTTTGACAGAGGTACCAATTGCAGTATTTGCATCTAAACTCAGATTCTGAACCACCCACAAAGTGTGTTCAGAGCTGGTGTTTTCGAGGAGTCCTATTGTAAACACAGAGGCCAAGTAAGGAATTCTGATCTGCATCCAGGTTGAGATTCAGACCTCCCAAAAGCCCAAGAGCATTTGAATCTGGGGGTTTAATTCAGGCCCATCTCTAAATTAAAACATTTATTTCTGACTAAAGGGAAACATCTGCTTGTGTGCAAGATGCTTGCGTGAAAGTAATTAAGGCTACCGAGAGAATTAAAAACAAAAACACATGCAGCAGTAGCATTTTGCCAGAGCCAAACAAAACTTGCCCATCAGAAGTTTTGAGCTCAAGCCTAAATATTGAACCCACAATTTTCAAGTGGACTATAAATCTGAGGAAATGAGTACACCCTTACCTATGCCCACCTTTGTAGTCAGGACAAAATGTCACATGTAAGATTATCACCATGAATTGCAGTATGTATTTGGGGCCAGCTGGCATAAATTGATACAGCTCCACTGACGTCAATGATTTACATTAGTTGAGGATCTGATTTCTAGAGAAATCAGATACCGCCTTCTCTCTGAACGTTAAGGACCTGAATCTGCTATCATTAAAGTCAACAGGAGCTTTGCCATTGACGTTAGAGACAGCAGGATCAGGTCCTAAAAGGGTATGCAACTACGGTGGGGGCAATCAAGATGGGAGCAAAGCATGATGTTCAGATCTGTATTTGATTCCAAATCGCTCCATAGCCTGAGAACAGTTTCGGCCCACCTCTAGCTACCAAACACATTATGGACCTAAAAAACCTGAAGCACTGAGTCTCAGAGCCCCAGGCAATTGACTCAGTGTCACAGGGCTTGGGTGGTGGGGCTATAAATTGTAGTGTAGATGTTTGAGCTTGGACTAGAGCCTCAGCTCTGAGATCCACCTAGAACTCAGTCTCCATCCCAAACCCGAATGTCTACACTGCAATTTTTAGCCCTGCAGCCAAGACTTCCAAGTCTAAGTCAGCTGACCCAGAACAGCCGTGGCTGTGCCATGGATCTTTTAATGCTGTGTATACATAACCTAAGGCCCTGACCCTGCAAAGACCTGCACACATGCTTAACTTTATGTACAGTGGGTGAAATTCAGTGGAGTCAGGATGTCACTCAGTGAGTAGTCTTTTGGGTGTAACGTCACAAGGAAAAAGGTGCATTCTTAACTCAAGCTAGCTAACTCTAAGTAAAATCCTAGTGAAGAAAAGGCAGTTTAGCATTCACATGAGTTAACAGGTTGAGTTAAAGCTATAGGGGAGCCTAGTCTTTAACTCAACCTGTTAACTCATATGAACACTAAAAACTGCCTTGTCTCCATAGAATTTTACTTCAAGTTCAGTAGCGGATTAAAGATTTTGTCGCCCCTAGGCCCTGAAATAATTGCCCCCCACCCCAGCTCACCTCTGCTCTGCCTCAGCCTCCTCTACTGAGCGCGCCGCCGAGTCGTGCTTCTCCCTGCCAGTGCTTGTGCGTGAAACAGCTTTGCAAAGGAGGGGGGAAGAGCGGGGAATGCGGTGTGCTCAGGATAGGAGGCGGGGTCGGGGTGGGGATTTAGGGAAGGGGACCAATAGGGGCAGGGAGGGGGCGGGGAATGGGGGGTGGGGAAGGGGCGGAGTTGGGGTGGGGCCAGGGGCAGGAACCGGCACCAGGGGAAGCAGCCTCTGGCTGCTATTATAAATTTGCCGCCCCTGCAAATTTGTCGGCCTAGGCGTTAATATGCCACTATTCAAGTTAGTTAACTCGAGTTAGCTAGCTTGAGTTAAGAGCACACCTTTTTTTCCCTAGTGAAGATCAGGCTTTTGAGGTCAATGCAACTCTTCACAATGCATAACATTAAGCATGTCTGGAAGCCTTTGCAGCATCAGGGCCTGTGGGCATAAGCCAAAGCCCACTGACATCAATGGGAAGTCTTCCACTGTCTTCTTTGGGCTCGGGATCAGACCCCAAAACAATAACTGGATTTGAAAACTTTCTCAATCCCATAATGAATGCACATTTTAATAGGAACAGAGAGCCTGAATCTCTTTTTATTTATGCTGGTTTTGCTCTGGTGTAGCTCCATTGACTTAAGTGAAGCTACTCTTTCATTACAGTAGTATAAGTGAAGAGGGATGGAGGCCAAAGCGATAGAAAGCAGCTCTACAGATCAGCATACATTGGAACTCTGGGTAATTATGGTTAAAGCAGGAGATGGTATATGATCCCTGTGAGCCCTAGAATGCAGTGCTAAGGTTTAGCTTCCCCAAATGCTTCTTGTCCTTAGTGTGGCTTTGGCTTTATAATTTTTAACATTCTTACCCAAATAAGCTACTCAGATTCTGGTTTCTGATCCAGCCCCTTTGCACTGCTCAGAAACTTTTAGTTAAAAACATTCCCATCAGCTCTAGATTCCATAGGATGCAAACACCAGTCACAGTCTAGCCTGTTCTTCAATGCTGGCATTTTTTATTTTATTATTTACCTATGCTTTATAATATATGTGCAGATTGATACAGATAACTAGTTACACACACAGCCAAATTTTGCCCCTTTCAGATGTGTGGATCTTCCCTTGACTTCTATGGGAGTTGCTAACACATATACCAGAGGGCTGAATAGGGCCCAGGAACACATTACATTATAAGGCGATGGCTATACTAGAGAATTTACAGCGGCATAGCTGGACTAAATTGCGCCCTATCTCGTATTCTGGGTTTTGGGGAAATAAAGATCTGCATCTGATACCTGTGACTCAACCATCTCTTTGTATGACACCAGAGTATGTACTGTGTGGTCCTGTCTTCTTAAAATGCCTCCTTTTCTGCAGGAAGGAAATATCTTGTTTACAGGATCCCAGTGTTATTCAATTGAATTCACTGCAGCAAAGGAGTTCTTTTGAAAGGACGTGCCTGTATCATGCAGTTTTTTACATTTGTTTGTCTGAAACAACCCCTGTCTTCATTTAAAACAAACAAACAATTGTTCATATAATTTTAAAAATGCAGTTCATGGTTTAAAGTATATTTCATTAGTCATGATACAGAAGGTAAAATAGTAAAAGTAAAAAAAGCATAATGTATTAGTGGCAATAGATTCTAAAATACTTCATGTTGTGTTTGCAAGTGCCTGTGTGGGGGTTTTGTTTGTTTGTTTGTTTAAAACAATAATTATCAGAGACACAGGAATACTGGCATTTGTCAAAAATAGTTCATACCAACAGATGAGGTTCTTTCCTGGTGTGATTTAGCATAGCTCCATTGAAGTCAATGGAAGTATAGTGCTTTGCAACAGGTAAGAATCTAGTCAAAAATATTTTTAAAAATAGAAAACAGACTCCTAAAATTTAAGCTAGAAAAATATAATTGTATTGTCCTCTTTTCAGTTGTGAACTGTCTGCAAAAATACACCTTATTCGTGATGCATATAAGAATCAGTAACATAACCAAACACATGGATTATTATGTGTAACAGATGTTCTTGTTCTCTCCTAATCTGCCTTTATATTTTATGTGACAGCCAAGTACAGTAGCTTTTATGTGACTGGAACATGAACTAGAGGGCCATTTCCAGGTCCCAGCTTCCCGCCCTGGCTATTTACCTTGCATCCTTCACAAGTGATGCAGCGATAATGATACCCGGTGGCTTTGTCACCACATACTACACATAGCTCGTCCTTGTCTAAGTAACTGGGTATGTATCCTGTAAAGGAAAAGAGAAAGTGGCATGAAAACACCAACTACATTAAAATAATGCAGATCTTCTCTGCCTAGTCCCTACTTCTGACTTTTCATAGCAACTGATTGACACTCCGGGTTAAAAATGTTACACTAGAAATGTGACAGAAACATATAAAAATAATCTACAATTTCCAAAACTGCTGTTTCAGTATCTGCTTGTAACAAAAGTCTACAGAGGCAAGTCAGCAACTTGTTCTTTGAATGAACAAAATATTATTTGATACAAGTCAATATAGCATGTTTCACTTTTCAACTCAAAGTCTTAGGTAGGAAAAAATAAATGCAAGCAATACAACAATATTTAATTTTTCTCCATTTTGTTCTGTGTAATCTGATATGCTTGTAGCATAAAGTAAGATAGTTCCAGGTTACTTAAAAGACTCAATATCCTATCAATCAGAAAAGTTTATTTACATTGTATTCCTTTCCAACTATTTTTGCAGGCATGATTCAGCATATAGCCAAAATGATATCAATCCTACTTTACATAGGTGTGTACTAGAGTAACTTATTTAGTGTAGGTGGAATTTAAAACAGAACATAGTCACTCTCTATGTGAGAATCAAATATGAGTGTGTATCTCTCTCTATGAGTGGGAGAATGACACATTTTTTCTCATTCATGTGATTTACCATACATCCAACACCTGAAATTAACATGGATATTATTAAGTAAAACAGTTGCATTGATTGGTTCTTTTTCCATAATAACATATTAGATTTTAGTTTTATAAAAGTATTTAAAGAATTTAAAATTAACTTTAAAAACAACACAAAACATAATTCTAAAGGTAACAAAAATGTATTTTTAAACTAGGGAGAAATTTAAAACCAAAGTCAAACATAAGACAATTAGAACAAAAGTTTTGTTCAAACAATTTAGAATTAATGAAATTCAAAATGTGTTTCTTTAGGATGGTCTCTGCAAAAGGATAATCCCATACAGGGATTTCCAGGAGAGATTCACTTTGTGGGAGCTATGGGAAATTGTAATAATTTCCACATGACTCTGGAAGAATTATTAAAACAAAAACAAATACAAAACATATTGAACTTATACACATGATATGTATATATAGACAAAACAAGGAGTGGTTTTGGTTGTGCAAAAGGTTTGCAGTACCCAAACAAAATAAGGTTTTTATCCACATCCATTTTATCCAAGCTTGCAAAGTTCGGGGGGCAGGGAAGAGTTAGACGAAGGTTTTCAGTTTTATATTGTTTCTAATAATGTAAGGGATAGTGTATAGCAGTGGTTCTCTACCTTTTTTAATTTGCAGACCCCTAAAAATTTCAAATGGAGGTGTGGACCCCTTTTGAAATCTTAGACATAATCCGCAGAGTCCCTGGACTGCAGATTGAAAACCACTGTTTAATGTTAATGACAACTGCTTATGGACCCCTTAGACACAGTCTGCGGACCCCCACGGTCTGTAAATCACTGAAAAGCACTGCTCTATAGGATCCCCATTGAAGAGTCCCCGAGAGAGAAGATACTGTGCCACCTATAGGGGAAAAGGAGAAACTGAACAGAACGTTTACTAGTTTACTAATGCCTGGTATTGAAGTGGTTGCCCTGGTTTTTAGAAGGCAGGATTATTTCTAATGCAAAGGTTTGTAAATATATCTTTTTAAAAATCTTTCCTGTACTGGGCATTTTTAAGGCTGGGTTGTTACCAAAACCAGTCAATAAAACTGAAAAACAAATGCAATTAGAGGGATTCTTTTGGATGGAGACGTCTGTAAACATGACCCCTTCCACTTGTTTGTTGAGCCTCTTTGTGGTGTTTTGTCTTAGACTAGACTGTAAGCACTTCGAGGCAGGGGCTGTGTCACTTTGTGTGTTCATACAACACTCAGGGTATGGCTCCATAGCCGCCGGGAGGTGTAATTCCCAGACAAGTGCTAGTTCTCCTCGAGCTAGTGCACTAAAAAGAGCAGTGTGGCCATGGTGGCATGGGCAGCTGCTTCGGCTAGCTGCCCCAGTGCAAACTCACCTGATCCCCTGGATGTATATACAGGCAGCTAGCCCGAGCCACCACCTGTGCATGTTTACCCAGGCTCGGATTTAGTCCTCCCAGCTGCTGTGTGGAGGTACCCTCAGACCAATATGGCCTCAAACCTGAGCGGGGACTCAGCAGACCACCACAAGGCAAATAATAAACAATAATCATAAAACCAATAAAAGGCAACTACTGGGGCTATGCTACAAGGTGGACTGCTGTTGGTTTCTTGTGCCTAACGCATCAGAGGGGCAAGCCCCAGAAGGAGAGAAATGAACTAGGAACTAAAACTTCCCTTTGAAAGATGACTTTAGGAGAATGAGAAGGGATCTGTCCTGAGAAGAATGGGATCAGGATGGGAAGTAGGACTAAACTGAAGGCATATTGAGTGGAGATAGACCAAATGAGGGTGTTCGAGAGTTTCTGGCCAGCCCCAGGACAACTTGGGGTTACTGATATGCCACTTGGAGTGTGGAATTTGAGGAAGTTATCAATACCTTACATTATGAAGACACTGTTGAAAGTAACAGGTCCCAAGGGACCTAGTAAATTGCCAAGTATTTAGGTTTAGGCCATCATTCTCACTGTGTCCAAGCTGCACATACAAAGCTCATCATAGTTTCTTGATCTCTGGCTGCCTGCCTCAGAGACAGCAAGAGCAGCTGGGAGTGCATTCTAATTTATACCACAGACTCCTAATGGAGCTTCTTCCAGTGAAAGATTAAAAATAGTGGAGCTCTGTTCCACCACTCCTCCTCCCACTCACACCTGCCTCCACATACATCATGGTGGGCTAGACCAGGAGGACGCAGAGCTGGCAGAGAGTTCCCCTATGCAAGGCTACCTGTTTGAAATTGCTCCTTATATAAATGTATATATTAGGGCAGATAGGCGACCATTCTTGTTATCCTTCTCTGCCTTGGAATTCCCCACTTTTAAGGATCAGAGCAAACTTTTTCTTACATGGCAAGAAGGCAAATGAACAGCAAGCCCATGGCCCTAAAGACACACTCCAGTTTAGAAAATAAAAATGGCAATATTGAATGTGAGAACAGTCCAAAGTAAGATGGGTTTCAGAGTAACAGCCGCGTTAGTCTGTATTCGCAAAAAGAAAAGGAGTACTTGTGGCACCTTAGAGACTAACCAATTTATTTGAGCATGAGCTTTCGTGAGCTACAGCATCCGATGAAGTGAGCTGTAGCTCACGAAAGCTCATGCTCAAATAAATTGGTTAGTCTCTAAGGTGCCACAAGTACTCCTTTTCTTTTTGCAAAGTAAGATGGATTGTTTGCACCCAGTATTAAGTGTTCAGTGTACTGATCATAGACAAGTATAACCAGACCCTATGATGTGCTAAGTGCCCTCTACTCCCATTAATTTAAAATGTGAAATGGGGTGCTCAGCACTTTGCAGGATTATGCTCCTAGTCTACAATTCTGTGAATTCTGCAGTTAGGACTGGTGCTGCTCTTCTACTAAGTCAATAAGAAATATTGGCAGAGAATTCTTATAGCAGGCACTTGTGTGGATTGAACTTTTGGAGAAGTGAAAGAGATAAACTCTCTTTTTTATATTTCTGCTCCAAAATCTTTGTATTCAAAAAAATCTGAGAATCATATTCATTTTCTTATTTGGCTTTTAACCTTTCTCCCAGCAACTTATTGGCCCACCAGTTACTGGGGAGGAAGAAACAGGGCCCTGAGCAGTGTTTTAAAAAAATCCACATGCTCCAGGTAGGCAGGAATCTAGCCAAAGGGAATGAGGGGTCCTACTTAATGAATTCCTATAAATCTAAGTTTTTATTACATAAATACGTTTCTAGCCATTATGGGTGTGATGATAACCTTCCAACTGTGATCTGAGCATAAATCAATGAAGTGTTGTTTTCCAACAGCAGCCCCCGTGCTTTTTGCTATTGCTTATAGCTGGATCAAGCAGCAGGAGAGAGAAATTAATTGCTGCTACTCTAACTCTGTCAGGAGCATGGAAATTATGCGTTACTGCACAGTGCTGCTGCTTGGGAAAACTGTGGGCAGCAGTAGAATGGCATTAGATTTATTCCCAGGGAAAAATAACCCAAATAACTTAAACTGAGTTTCAGGAAGGGATAAAGAAGCAGACACCTCTTCCATTCCCTTCCAGCAGCAGCTGCCAGGAAAGAGACAGAGGAATGGTAGATGGAGACTTGTCCCTGGCTGAAAATATAATTTCCAACGTTGGAGAAGCAGACATTGTCTGGACAGGATAACCCAGGTGTTCTGCCACCAGCATATCCCGGCCAATGCAGAGTCCTCAGTGAAGTTTGCAGTCTCGGAACCTGATTATTTTTGCATTCCTTAGTCAGAATCTGTGCTCAACAGTCAAGCTGGAGCCATCCAGCACTAAGAAATTTGTAATGAAAACAACATCTATATCACTGCAAGGTATAATATTAACCAACTTTATTCCCTGGTCATTTCAACCCAGGTGTACTGTGAGCCTGGCAACCTCATCTGACAGACACAGCATGCTGCATTCCTCTTGGTGTCTGCTCCTCATTGTTCTCCATATATCCATCCGGTACAATTGACATTGTTCACCTTAAAACCCAACTGAAAACCTTTGTTCTGAATGGGAGCTCACAAATAAATGTTAATGACCTTGACCTGTCATATGTCTGGTATTTCTCTTGCAGTCTAAAAGATAACTCCGTTGCCTTCCAGCCTACCACCTGCCAGTCTGACTAATCTTACTCCCTTGGCAAGACTAAATGCTCAACAGAATAGTTGCCCTTACCTTGGAGGAATGTGTGTCATAATCCACTACGTGCAATCCTGTCTTCAATCCATAATACCTGAACAAATTGAGTTTTTCCCTATAGCATCTTTCTACAGGTATGGCAGGAAAAGTTTACTTCTCATAGGACACACTACCTGTAAAATGGTTATCATCCATAAGAGCGGCCACACTGGGTCAGATCAAAGGTCCATCTAGCCCAGTATCCTGTCTTCCGACAGTGGCCAATGCCACGTGCTTCAGAGGGATTGAACAGAACAGGTAATCATCAAGTGATCCATTCCCTGTCACTCATTCCCAGCTTCTGGCAATGCTGAAAGAGAACCAGATCTGTTGATCTATGGAGGATGACCCATGCTGTCATACTTTCTGGTCTGTTTTTGAATGCTACACGTGTAGCATAATCTGAAGAGCTGACAACTTGCAGCAGCACTCCTGGCCCATGACATTCTTTCAAGGTTGAGGGGAAATGGAACAGATAACAGCTTGCTATTCTTGCCACTCCCTCAAATACAGTTAGGAAAAAGAATAAAGAAAGAAAACTCAAAAATACTTTAGCGAAACCTGTCTACAACCACTCATAAAACCCAGGAGGATCTTATCGCCTATACATTTTGGCCGTGCCCTGCTTTTCAAATATACATCTGTTGGTAGGTGGTCTGTTTCTGCTTAGTCAGCTCTATGTGGGTGGAATTGTCTGTTTTATAGACTGTTAGATTGTCCTGCAGCTTTTAATTGCAATGGTCTTAATATTATGGGACCAATCTCACAAGGTGCAGAATGCCTCCTGTGAAAGGCCAATTGTCTTCAACATCCACTTACAGCCATTGGGAGCTCACAGAGCTTTATGCTCCATGAAAGGCACTCGGAACCTCATAGGATCAATCTCCTAATCAAAAGAAAATGCCTCCCCCCCTCCATAAAATGCCCTTGAACTCTTGCTGGGGAAAAGATATCTTTTCTAAATGTTTCTGTACTCCAGAGAAATTGGAAACCCATTTTGAGAGAGTCAAAGAACAAACTTCAGTTATAATAAAAGTTAAGAACTTCTCAAGTTGTGGGGGCACCAGGCCTTCAGGTTTGAGCCTCCCACTCTGCTGACAAATATGTCAGATGCTTTAATATTAGGCTAGCTAATAAACTGCAATTCAGAAAAACTCTATGACCACTTTCGCAACAGAAGAGTGGGATGTGTGACATAGATCTGAAAAAATAATTCCTACGTACCAATAGTTGTTTACTGTTACATTCTTGCTGCTGCAAAAGAGCCATCTTAGATTCATTGCTTACAAGCAGAAAAACCCATTTTAGCCTTTGCACAGGAAAAGAGATCTGTTTTTAACAAGATTAGTATTTTAGTGCATTTTCATTGTATCAATGTGCTACAGCATATGTAGGGCCCTACCAAATTCATAGTTCATTTGGGTAAACTTCACGGTCATAGGATTTTAAAAATCATAAATTTCATGATTTCAGCTATTCAAATCTGAAATTTCACAGTGTTGTAATTTTAGGGGTCCTGGCCCAAAAAGGTCACAAGGTTTTTGGAGAGGGGGTTGCGGTACTGCTACCCTTACTTCTTTGTTGCTGCTCGCGACGGCGCTGCCTTCAGAGCTGGGCAGCTGGAGAGTGGCAGCTGCGGGCCAGGAGTCCAGCTCTGAAGGCAGAGCCACCGCCAGCAGCAGCGCAGAAGTAAGGATGGCATTGTATGGCATTGCCACTCTTTCTTCTGCACTGCTGCCTGCAGAGCTGGGCCCTTAGTCAGCAGCTGCCACTCTCCAGCCGCCCAGCTCTGAAGGCAGCAGCATAGAAGTAAGGATGGCATGGTATGGTGTTGCCACCCTTACTTCTGCTCTGCTGCTGGTGGGATGCTGCCTTCAGAGCTGGGCACCTGGCCAACAGCCGCCGCTCTTCAGCTGCCCAGCTCTGAAGTCAGCACAAAAGTAAGGGTGGCAATACAGTGCCCCCTAAAATAACCTTGTGACCCCCCCCGCAACTCCCTTTTGGGTCAGGATCCCCAATTTGAGAAACACTGGACTCCCCCCATAAAATCTGTATAATATAGGGTAAAAGCACACAAAAGACCAGATTTCACTGGCTGTGATGCGTTTTTCATAGCCGCGAATTTGGTAGGGCCCTAAGCATATCCTTACTTCCCCCACTAGGACTAATTGCATAAGAAAGGGCTTCTCATTAATAGAAGTGTTCTGGGACTTGTCCCTAAGATAGTACTGACACACTCTGCATTGTACTGTGAAAATGAAGAAAGAAAATGTATTACTATATTGACCTATTTTGTACTGTATCAAACCTGAAAGATAAATTTACATTAATGTTGTGATGATTCAATCTGACACTAACATATTTTAACACCCGACAATTATAAAAAAGTGACCAGAATCAACCAAATGCAGAGAGAGGTTGTGTGTGTGTGCAAATGCATATTATATATAATCTCTTGAGATTTGCATGGGATAAGGCACAGGGCTGTGAGCCAGGGAAATTGAGTTCTATTCTGTTATGGGCACTGAATTGCTGTATTACAATAGGCAAGTCACTTCATCTTTCTGTCCCAAATGTTTCCCTTCTGAAAAATGTGAAAAGATACTATGGATTATTATTATTTATCTCCAGTTTTTTGTTTGATCAGTTTTGACTGGGACTCTCCAAAACTGTCTGTTTTCTCTTCCTCATTTATTCAAAAGTTATCTTTGAGAAACAGTGCTTCATGTTTTGTAAAGCACTGAAGTAGAGAAAATGTTATTAAACAAATTCACACTTCCCTGGACAGCTGATCAGCTTTCTGGCCTGCGTTTTTGACTTTTCTTTACATTATTCTTTGTCTCACAGTATGACTAAATTCTGGTAAGCGACTCTGCAAAGATGCCATTTCAGGGCCCACTGTTTATTTTCTTTACAGTGATTCCAACTGTGCTCAGTTTACAAGTAAAGATGTGACTTTTTTTAACAAGGGCTAGCCCTAAACACTTAGGCTGGGCTCAGCACCTTTATCGATAATATCACAGTTTGAGCAAGTGTTTTTGACATGGAACAGTTTAGCCCTATCTGCACTAATCACTTACACTGCTGCCAGCATTCGAGCAATTGCATCTGTTGCTAACTATAGATACAGAATGTGCTAGTGTAAATAATGCTAAAAAGTCAAGCCATGTTCTTTGTTACTTGGGCCTCATTACCAATATTAAGCATTCTGCATTTGGGACTTAAGGTATAATTTTCAGAGAAACATCTAAGTGACTTGGGAGCCTATGTCCTATTTTCAGAAGTGACTTAGGAGCCTAACTTTCACTGAAAGTGAATGAAACAGTATCTTAAGTCACTTAGGTGCTTTTGAAAATTGTACACTTAGTTAACAATTTTGCTGGTGATGTGCAAGGCAAATGTAGAATCCCTTTTGCTCTCCCAAAGCTGTTTTGGTTCTGGAGGGTAACAGTGGTAAAAGGTAATCAAAACTTTTTTTTGTCACTGCAAAAAAATCAAGCAGCTATGACTCCAAATGCACATTGATCTGTTCAGTTGCAAAGATGCCCCTTTTCTGATCACAATCATCCCTATATTACTCACTCGAGCCAGGAACACCTATTTTTTGTAAGCCCTGAAGATGACAGCTAAAATGCAGGCAGTTGTTTTATTGCAAAGGCCAGAGATGACAAAATGATCGGTCTCTATTTACTGTTTTGTTAATTGTGTGTATGTTAATTAATTAAATTATGTTATATTGCTCTTCTAAGGAGACATTTTGACAAATAATTCTCTACGTCACATTTTCTTGGTGATTCAGAAAATAACCCAATGACCTTCACACTGTTAGGAACTCAGTTTGGACTAATTAACTGGTATCCTGTGACAACTATACTGTATGCACTTTTAGTTGCATGCAAATTGGCAGAAAAGGTATAGAGAGAAATAATAAGAATAATACTTTAAAAATACACAGCACCTCTGATCCCACAATACTAAAGAGTTTTGCAAATATGGACTTTAACCTCATTGTAAAGATGGGGAAACTGAGACACAGATAGGTTGAATGTTTTGTTACCATCTGACCTTGGACTCAGAGAGTCCCAGCTTGCAAACCTTTATTGACATGCATAATTTTGACTCACATGGTGAAATTTACTCCGCACGCATAAAGTCTGAGGGTGAAACCCTGGCCCCATTGAAAATAATGGGAGTTTTGCCACTGATATCTCTGATGCCAGGATTTCACCCAAGTACATGAGCTTTATGCAGCTGGGGAGATGAAATCCAACCCCAAACCTAGATTCAGAGAGGGGGCTGTTCTGCAGTCCCATCCCCTGTTTCAACCTACAGGCGGGAATTGCATACACAGTTTCTTCAGACCAGTTTCATGGGATACTGGGGCTTCTGGACTTGTATAAACATATTTTCTATGGCCCCTCAACTGGTTCATCCCTACCTGCCCCAATGCATTTCTCCTCACTGGCCTACGCAAGGCTGGTGCAGAGATGGTACATGGACACCCCTGTCTAGGAACTCAGCTGCCTGACAGCCATGTAGCCCCTATGCAAGGCTTAAATGATAAGGAAGACCTTATGTTGGCCCCCTTCATCGGGCTGTACTAAGGTTGAAGTCCATGGAACAGAAAACTTGATATCAGCTGACTGGTGTTTTATTCTCAACTATGCCTCAAAGGCCTGATCCCGCAAAGCTTTACTTTATGTGAGTAGTCCACTGAAGTCAGTGAAACTGCTAGAGGGAATACAGTTTTGCAGGTTACGGCCCTTTTGCGAAGAGCACTCAGCTCTCTCTTCTAATGGCTAAAAATAGCTACTTCAGACAGAAGCAGAGCAAGTTATTGTGTCTGTGTCTGCCTTGCCTGTTACATCGGGTTGTGGCCTCTAAGCACGACCAACATACAAACAATAATTTCTCAGAATAATGTGCTGCCATCTTTCAATAATGTGCAGTACAGTACAGAAGTTACTGACTGCCACAAAAACTAGGAAGCAGACACCACCCAGCTGCCCCTGATTTTCAGGAACGTACACAATTTTTCCTTAATATTCACGTGTCTCATCAAGGACTGTGATTTAAAACAGACAATAATGGGATTGTTAGTGTGCAATGGTAGCTAGGAGTAGGATAAGGTGTTTTCTGATGTCTTAGATCATTTGGCTTAATTTTCTAAGAACTTATTATTCTCCTTTAGTAACTATCCCTCATGTCACATGGGCCTTTTGTTCTTGATTTTTATTAGTGAATCCCTCAATTTCTCTGTGAGGGGTTAAGAGGTAAGGAAGGCAGTAAGGACCCATTTATTAACATTGGCTTTCTTTAGCATCTGAAGGATTTGAACTTTTTAAATCTTTTAATAGGAAATAAACCGAAGACTAAAAGTTCAGACAGCTTTATTACTGGAGAACACAAAGTGAACAGCATGAACATTATTGAGACTAATAGGAATTTCATGGAACTAGCAGAAAGCTCAGTTGCAACAATAAGGACTGCTCAAGGTCACCTGCCTTGGGTCTTAATTTTGCCCTAATGAGCTATTACTAAGGCTTCACTAACAAACAAAAAAATCAATTTTGGATTAATACAGACACACACACGTCCTGTGCTGTGCCTTCTGTTGTCAGGACAGGATAAACAGATGTGTTAACTTTATGACAGTTTGGCTGAAAGCATCACATAAAAAAGAAATACAAACATGCCTGCAACTTCTTAGATTTCTTCTGTTTGGCAAACATAGCATTTGACTAGGTTTGATATTTTATTGCTGTCCACTGAGCTCAAGGTTTAAAGAACCCATAAAAACTGTGCATGTTCTCTGTAAATGATCAATTTGCAACAGGCACCAACATTCAAGTGTGATTGAAAGCCTGTTCCCAATGAAAATCTCTGAGACTTCTGATGAAATTGGTGCAATGTATTGCAAACACTGAACAGGGAGTTTTTAAAAATGATTACACTATATTCGGAAATTAAGCCCTACCAACAGGTGGGAAGATTGTTCATGGATTACTAAAAATATCACGTCTGTGTGCTAAAACAACTTGTTTTAAGCCTTGACATAGACAATTATTACTTAGGATCCTTTAACACAGTAAAATGACACATGAAGTGGTAAATCCCTATTTTATATGATAAATTCATCATGACTAGTATCTTACTGCTAAAGAGAAAGATATGAACAAAGTCTACAACAAAGTTGCAAATTTATCACTTAAAACCACCTAGTTTGAAAGACCTTTAAAATGTTACAAGTAGAAAAACATGCACTATTTAATCTTTAATATGATCACGTTCTCTTGGTTTTCTTTTCCTAGATTTCAAATACAGTACAGAGGTATTTTTTCTACTGAAGTGACAGATTTATTGCACCAAGTTCTAATGAATATTTCCTATAGGGTTTTCAGTGTTCCTAATAAGATGAAACAGACTACTTTTCGTTACAGAGCCACTTTAAAATAGCAAATAGTGTCTGTTCCCTAGCTAGTTACATCAGCTCCACTAGGCTTTTGATTAATTGCACACAAGTCTTAACAACTGAAGGGCACCATGTTGATACAAATGATATTGTCCTTATATTCTTTAATTAGACTAAGTGAAATATATCTTAATGCAGATATATTTAATGTATATTTCTAAAATGCCTGCATCAAGTTTTAAGCTAACTTCAAATACAATGCATAAGGTTAAAATATTTGCACACAGTTGCTGATATTCTGGGTTCTTTTTGAAAAATTATACATATTTTATCCATTTAAAAACAACAGGGGAAATTCTATAAAGCAATGTTACAGAAAATTTAAAAATGAACAGTGATTTAACCCGACGGGGAATGGATATTACAATTGGATTATATTCTACAAACATTTTGATTAGATCAACTTTTTGGAGGGGAAAATAAAGTATCATTATGGCATTATCTTTTATTCTTGAATTTCCAGTCTTTACTGCCTTAAATAATTAGAAACTACATGCTTTTCAGCTTTTCATTTTAAGCACATCAATTATATTAAATTAAATCATTAATTTTTTTAATGAACATTTACAGTTCTAGTTTCAACAAATTCTATTTGATATGGAGCTACTTAGTAATTAAACACTATTTACATTTAAAGATGTCAAGGAAAAACACAAATTATATTTATATAACCAGAAAATATGAAGCACATCCAAACTGAAGGACACACAGTAAACACATCTTGCAAGGGAAACTTTCTCAATCAGTCTGATAAAATACGGTAAATGAACATAATGAGCATGCGATACACAGAACTAGCGATATATTTGAAAATGGCTTTTACAGATTAAGAAAAAAGTGCTTGGAAATCCCCATCATTCACAGAAAATCTTTCAATCACCTAGCAACCTGCTGCTGCTTTCAATTTTGAACAGGCAGCCTTCACATTCACAGATGTATCTGAGCCAACGGATGCAACTGCAAGTTTAAAGCAAAACAAAAAAACAAAACCAGATCTTTTTGTGTGGTTATTTAAATAAATTGCCCCTACCTTTCTTCTGAGAGTATGATGGCGACTGCACTTGAGAAAAAGTAGCTTTTTCTTCTGTGAAATATTCAAGTTGGTTGTACGGATTCAGGGCCATGTCCATGCCAGAGTACTCGCTTTTAAACACGTTTCCAGGGTAACTACAGGTATATGGCTGATTCACCGCCCAGGCCTGTTCCATAGATATGTTGTTATTGTGCAGGACCTGAGCATCACAACTGCTGTAACCCTGACTATCTTCAATATATGTGCAATAATCGGCGGACTGCATGGAGCAATTGCTACCAGCAGCAGGATGCACTTCATATATTTCTTGCATACAGTAGCTCATTTTGTTATCCGATCTCAGCTTCTACTTTACATTCACACACACACACGCATACATGCACACACAGACATGCATACACATGGAATGGGAAAGGAGAAATGAATAAACAACGCCAACAAAGTCGATTGCAAAACAGTGTGTTTTACTTTGGGGCCGCACCTTGTGTGCTAAAATCCTATTTATATTGGGATGCCTTGTGAGCTTCCCTGCCAATCAAACATATTGGGAAGCAGATTTATAACAGTCAAAGGTCTTAATCTGTGATTGTAATTCCTGGGGAAGATGGCAGACAGGTAGCAATGACCACCAGACAAAGGCGGCTATGGCCAGACAACCCCCTCAACTGTTTGTTAGAAATAATCATTTGTAAACCATTTCAGCCCCTTCCAATATGATTAGACAATGATTACTAAGGCAAGGACACAGTTATGTCACTATAGTTGTCAATTTAAGTGTGAAGCATTATAAAGACCTCCTAAGAGGGGATATGCTGAAAATCCCTAAAATCAATAATCCTGTTTTTCAGCATTAACCCATAGAAAATCCAATAGTGCTGTGTTGTTGACCCAAACAGTAGTCTAATTTTACAAATTTTAGCATCTTAATCTGTCATCAGCTTTATTGATTTTGTTTTACAGAATTATCTGCATGAACCTCCCATGCCTCACACACATACATGAACTCCCTGCTGCTTGTTAATGCATTTACAGGAAAGCAGCCTTTTTTAAACTTCAGTGATTTTGGTAGGTAATTTCTATTAAGTTTAACAGGTGGGAAACTTCAAAATAATTTGTCTTGATCAGCAAATAGGATACTGCCAAAATAAGCTAATTGGTTTGCCGTTACATTTCATTCATCTTGTTTGCATGTTTCAGTAATGAAGTATTGAATGTATATTTGATCGCAAATAGAGTGTAATTACAGGCTTTCCCCAGTCATTTTATTCACACACTCAAGTTATAAACATATAACACCATTAGTTCAGAAACAGAGTTACTATATGATTTTATAATAATTCACCACCTCAAATGCTAGTACTAGTACACCCATTTTAATCTAATCTCTCTCCCCCCTTTTTCTTTACACCAAAAATAATTTCTGTTGTCTCTATTTTTACCTAGACAAAGAATTTTCCTTCAGTGGCATGCTACAATATGGCAAGATGTTTGTGAGAACAGGAGCATGATTGTATTATTCATTGGATCACTAAGTTCTTGTTACTGAGAAGCAAAAATAATATTAGCAATATTAACTAAAGAAGAAACTGTTTCTTACTGTTATTGTTTCACTGATGTTAAATAATATTCACCACTCTTAAATATGAACTGAAGTAAGGCACCCCCTTCAGCCATGAACTAAAACCTGGGCCTAACTACCTTGCTGAAATGAGGCCGAGGGTCTTAAAAAGTACTCTTGAAAGGCCAAAGAATGGGACTTGAGGAGGACACATTGTTCCTTAGTTGGTTTCATGGAACATTTTAGAAAGATTTAAAGAGTACATGAAGGAACACTCCCTCTTCTTCCAGACACAACTTACCTATTTTATTATGGGCCAAATCACTAAATCCTGAGCAGTGCAGAGCACTATCAACTCTCACTGACGCCAGGGCAGGTGCTCTTCACTTCTCAAGATTTGATGCATTCTGTTTCACCCGCTGATTACTTTACATTTGTTTTTCTAACTATAAATCAAAAACTGAAGTCAACAGAGTTGTTTCAGGAATGAATTGTTAACTCTCATCGTGGAAAGCATCAACACACTCCTTTTGGAGCAAGGAATGCTTACTAAAAACTTCAGAAATAAGTTCCAAAACACCATACACCTCTGTCCTCTGTTTTTCAATGTCTCAAACTCAACAAAATATAATTTAAAATTAACCTTTCAGTAATATACTTTATAAAAACACATTGCAATTGTAATTTTGGATTTAGCTGGAATTTATGCCATAAGTTTTCAAAACTAATGAGTGGTTTTGGGTGTCTAACTTGAGACACCTTAAATAGACTGCTTTTTTTAAGGATGGATGCAATTTCTGAAAAACAGTCCCCTTTTGGGTGTTTTAAGTAGGGTACTGAAAAGTGAGCCCCACACATTACTATGTTGATTTGCTTGTGTTTGATGTTTTTCCTGCCATATTATTAATTTCTTTAAAGGCAAAAAAAGCCCAGTTTCTCTTCGCCCTTGAGAACAAAAGCAACGTCTTTACCAAAAAGTATTAAACAGAGCCAAGGCCACAACTAAAGCTGAAAATGTACATTAGAAAGCAATCAAAAAAATTTTGGTGGAAACATTTTGGGAACTATTTTCCTTTATGATTTATTGTATGTAAAGATCAAATATGAGTGCACAAATATTTTAGTACTTGTCACAGTTTCCTTCTTTGACAATATCACTGACACAAAATGACCAGAGAACTTTGCAATTATTTATTTATGCAGAAACACATGAAACATATCAGGCTTTGTGACTAGTTTGTGTGTCTTACACAAACACACCTTTTAATCTACTGAGAATACAGTACCCTCATTGCCCAGAAACAAACCATTCCATACATGCAGTAGGGTATTTTCTTTTGATTGCCACACACAACTCCCGTTACCCCTAACGTGAATTTATGTAAAAGCTCACAACAAGATGAAACTATACACTACAGAATAACTGTTCAGGGTACCTAAGCATATTTTTTCCTCAAATGTCCAAATGTTATTCGTTGGTATGTCTCAAGCACTGTTTACCTGAATAAATCTTCAGTTATTTAATTTAATAACGAATTATATATATATATTAGAAGCTTGACATAATCTGAACTATGAAATTAATTATTAGCAAATGTTCAGTCTAATTTTTTTTTGAAAATATTGTCATTTTAAATACCATCACCACATACATCACTAATCCATTTACTTCTGTTTAGTTTGGTACTAACAAGGAAGTCATGAACTGACCTTTTAAAAAAGAGTTTAAATAGTCCTTTGCTTATCTAGTCAAGACAGAAAAGTTTTATTACTGTCTGTACAGGAGCCATTTCGAATACACCTTTCCTGCTATCAGCTTGGGTAGACCTGTAACATTGTGTGTATTTTATTCCATATATACCATGGATATAGAATCAACAGATTGTTAAGGATAAATTTTGCCATCAGATGCTTTTGTAATTTCAAGTAAAGTGAGCCTGAATCCGAGCTCCACTCAGATCCCGAGGCAACATTTGTCCCTAAGCAATTACTACCTCTTCTGAGTAAAGGTGTGTGTTAGTAATACATTTTATTCTGAAAAGACTAACAAGTGTATCTCAGTTAAATTATATTTAGCAAGTTGTAAAGATAACGATTATGTAAGTGTCAATCCTACTTTGACTAAATCTGCATGGAATTTAAGTTTTTCATTATTCTCGGAAAAACAAGCAGATACTTATTTCTTAAAAATGGAGAAAACTAACTGACATGGTGCACTGGTAACTGTTACAATATTCATATACCCAGAGTGAAATCCTGGCTTCACTGAAATCAATCTGAGTACATCTTAGACTTCAATGGGGTCAGGATTTCACCCCAACACTTTTCTTTAAAGTGAGTTTGGGGGAAAGACCTGAACAATACATGTTCAGAAACAGACTAATTTAGATTAGAAAATAAATAGGATAAAGTTTAAGGGATACAGACTTGAAATTAAACCTTTTATTTAGTGTGGAGTGGGGAACTGAGCAATCGCATCCATTCAAACTGAAAGACTAGGCGTGTTGTTGAAGATTTATGCAACATCTAGGTGGTTAGCACTACCTATTGTGTATTGGGTCTGTCATATATAATGTATAACATATATGTATTTTTGAAAACTGTGCTCCAGCAATTGGAAGAAAAATCTCGCCTAGAGCCAGAGAACAGATTGTTGTACTGAGAGAGAACAGACTGTTGCACTGAGAGACTCTGACATGCCAGAGAGGCCAGGTTTCATTTGCAAGACAACAAAGAAACTTGTGGGCCACACTGGTCTGCATCTACACAACAAATTTAGTTCCTGCATTCCCCCAGTGTAGTGGGTCAGTCCAAAAGCCACCTGGCCAAGTGGTCAGGCCATGGTTCCATAGTTCTTTTTAGTCTCTCTGTTCTGGAGGGGGCCCTGCCAGGTCATATATGGGAAGAATCAGCCCCTCTTGATTCCCTTCTCCTCAGGGCTGTCATGATAGGGGGGAGTCGGGAATAAGGAAGGGGGACCCGGGCTATCCTGATCCACCAGGACCCAACCCAGGGCTTAATGTCCAGACTACTTGTTGGTCCATCCCAAGTCACATACCTGCTGGGTCTCTTCCTTTAGGGAGTGGTCACAGTCTTAGTAGCAGCAGTTTAGTCTGCCCCGGGGATGGGGGCATCCTGCTCTTTGGGGCCTCTCGTGGGTTCCCAACTCTAAAGCAGGGGGTGGGAGGAATCTGGATCACTGCTTCCAGCATATTCTTACCAGTGTCATAGTCACACTGTCCAAAGCTCCAGGCACCGGCCTCATTCCTGGTGCACCCTGTAGCTCCTTCCGCCCTTTCCCTGGGCTGTCTGTCCCTTTTTAAACTATCCCTCCAACTGGAGTATGCCCCACAACCCCCGAAGGGTGGGGCCTCCCTACCCCAATACTGTGCCATGCCTTGCTCTGGTTTAGTGCGGGGTCTGTAAACCCCATCACACCCAGCCAGTGGTCGTAACTTTGGAGGCTGTAGTGTAGACAGGATTCAGACATTTTTAGCACTGGGTTGTCTGACCCTGGCAATTTGTCTTTCGCTTACTGAAGCACAGTTATCTGGCACTGTTTGGTTCTTACCGTGTTTAAACCACCAGTCACAAATATCCATGGGACAGTGGTAAAAATGGCTGCCTTGTCCACACTACAGCCTCCATGGGTGCTACTACCGGTGAAGCTACAGTTGTGAGGAATTATGGATCCTAAATGTGCCAGGGTAGATGCAGTCCCGATTCCATCTCTGAAAGGAAGGGCTTGGTATATGATCAAAAAAAGGACAGAATATTTTTGATGTGTAATATCTGTAGGGCGGGATACGCTGATGGAGGGGAGCAAAAAGCAAGCGGAAAAGTGGAAGGTTAGGCTGCAGTGTGGCATGCCAGGCTCCATGCATTACTGCTTTGGGATCTGCAGGGAAGCAGCCAGAATTTCGCACGAAGACTTAGAATTCCCTGGGGATTCCAGAATGTGGTGCTTCTTCCTAGAGAGAGGAGGGAACTATGTGAGGTGAAGCTTGAGAACCCAATCCTGTAACGTGGTGAATACCCTCAACAGCAGATACTTTCCCCTTCTGATTTTGTTTTGACAAATGAGGCAATCAGCTTCTTAGTAATTATCCTTCACCCATCTCTTTTCCTCACCCATTTAATTTAACTTTCTTGTCTGAAAATAAATAGACTTGATATAAAAAACCACTATGGAGAGATTGGTGCCAATACATAACCCCTAGGATAGAGAATCTATGGCTATGATATGGAGAACTCTGTTAAGAGACGTCTCTCTCTATTTTAAGATCAAGTCTCATTTTACTTGTTTTTTGTAATAATATCAATAATACTTATGCTACAGAATATGCACTGTTTTTCTGAGAGTAACTACCACAACACAAGGAAATCATGTCACAAAAGACTGGGGAGAGTGTGAAAAAGGGCCCAAATGGTAAAGGCCAGTTTTGACCAAAAAAAATGACAAGAAGTACCGGGGCATGAGTGTCTCCACTTGCAATACGCTAGTGTTTTAGCTGTCGACATAAAACTCAGGTTGATAGTCCTGCAGACACTTGTTTCCCTAGAAACAAATCAGATCATAAAACAGTGCCAAAAATTAACATCTCTATTAGAACTGAAATGTTGCTGAAGCATTTTCATTTGAATCTCTTAGGGCCTGATCCAACAGTCCTCACTCAGGTCCCAGAATGGGACTAATTACCTAAGGAAGTATCGCAGGACTGGGTCCGAAGAGTCTGGAAGCAGAGTTGAAAACAACACACACAATTTCTACTTCAGCCATTTCTTTTGTGTATTGTATCTGCATTTTGGTTTTTTGGTTTAAATGGATATTGGATTCTTTCATTCATGAATAAAAACAACAAAAAATAACTTACATAAACATTAACACAAAACACTTCTGTGATTGTTCCTACTTAGGCAATGGTTTCATCAGCACAGTGTCCAAGGCAACCCAGAACACTGACACATGCAGAAGCAGAGCCATTAAACACATTCAACACCTGTAGAGTATAATTTACTATTTGAGGGCCTTATTCCCCAGAAGAGTTATATTCTCTTGACTGTTTGCAAACTGAATGTGTCTGGCTATAGTCTATGTTATCTCAGTTCTGTGCACAACACCTCTATCCCTCTTTTTAAAAACATTCTGAATCACCATCATATGGATTACATCACACAGCATACGAATTATTCAGGACTCAATGGGGATCCCCCTCAGGACTATAGGGAAGGGTCTTATGATGTCTTTGGCGCTTCCCTACACAGAGGGAGAAAAATATTTATGTGGTCAAATACATTTTTGCACATTTGAACATTTAGCATGAAGGATTACAATATATTTCAGAATTCTAGTGTTGTTGTACAAAGTAATATTATCATCTCCTGGCCTTTGAATACAATTATATGCATTTTGTTTCTTTTGTGTTATTATGGCCATTATATTCCTTTCTTTGTGCCATCTTTATATGATTACGAGTGACAACACAGTATTGTATTTTAAAATACTAACCCACACATCACTCATTAGTCACACCAATTTGACGTACTTTTACCTTTAAAAGAATGCCAGCATACGTTCTCTATGCCAGCTCTGACAAAACCCACTATTCTGTACTACTCTTTGAAGAAATTACAATGCAAACTGCCTGCACGCTGTGGTCTCATACTGCACAGTTGATTCAGGACAATGTTGATCTTTGTGTACTGTAAAGAAAGTACAATTTACACCATCAACTGTTCTGTTTTGGCAGATCTATTAGTGTGGCTCTGGCTCTAGAAAAGGTTTCAACCATATCTGTCTCTGCCAAATACACCTATACCTATGCCCATATGGTGTAATGAGTCCCTACTTTTTTAAAAAATGTGTGTTTTTGATCTACTTGACTCTTTATTTTGTATTACAGTTATATCTATCCCACGCTTGAGGCTCAGGACACTGTTCAAAATACAAACTTTTATCACAGAACAAGTTTTAAAAGGAAAAAAAAACCAATTCTTAAACGCCAACCCAATGACAGATACAATCTCTGTTTGATGTGCCTAGATATCAGCTGACCATATTAGGTTCCTACTTCTGGCTCTCCAATTCCTATATTATGCTGGATAACACAGAAAACGAGATTTATTTCTTAAATAAAGATATGTTCAGCTCAAACTTCAGAGTCCAAACAACATATTCAACACTTACATGAGCAGAAAGTGCAATCTATATAGTACTTGCTCTATTTCTAACCACCAATGTGTGACTATTATAATCACAATGTACATATATCAGATACTACGCATGGTTGTCACATTTTGACATTAGCATTTGGTGGTTAGTGCCATGCATCTCAGTGGAATCAAAGGCCTATTAAAGTATAGCATTTTGGCTATGACATTCCACCAAGACTGTAGTAAGGTTTAGATAAAACACCAATATAATTTGTCTTTCATTCCAAGATTTAATATCCCTTTTTCTATTTGGTTACCTAAAACTAGTTAATTTTATACTGAAAGGTTCAGACTTGTCATGAACTTAGTCCTCAGTTAGAATAAGTGCCCTTGGTGAATTTGAAGAAATTTGGTTTACAAAGAATGAAGTTGTCTCTTTTCATAATCCAGAATTTTCTATAGGCTCACCCTGGCCATTATTTGATTATTTCCTTATAGCTCATTTCCAGTGTAGGATGTTCTCGTGTCTTGTCACAAATAAATTGCTTATTGATAGTTTGCTGACAAATTCTTTAACAGTTTTTGAAAACTTTTAAGACTAGTACTGAACAAACATTGGTAAGTACAATTATAGTCCTGTGACACAGGCAACCCAATTTCTTAAGTCCCCTCATGTCTCATAATCAGAAGACACTGTAAAAGACATTAGTTAATTAGACAGCTTATCTCTTGACGAAGCAACTACTGCTACTTAAAATGTGCAACTTTTTTCAAGTTCTCCCCCTTCAAGACAATTTTGAGGTAAAAAGTTCTTTTCATTCAAAAAGGAAGAAGAACGGATAATTGTATTAAAACTGTTTGACACACAACATAATTAATAGAACACTTGATGGAGCAGTCTGGATTCCGCAGACTTCAGACAGCAATTAGTAAGACGTTAAAGCGATCAACACCTGACATCTGTTAGCTAGAAGGCATTCTGAGGTAAAGAGCAGCTAAATCTAAAGAAATCAGGTACTTAGACCAGTTTAACTTTTTCATGAGGTGATATCCTTCCTGACACTATAATCTTTCCTTCTGGAGTGACGCAAGACTTTAAGTAAAAGAAAAGAACTTGTTGTCCCTCCCTCACAGCATAATGCACAAATATTTATTTCTTTGAGAGAAGAGCACTGACAAGCTATTTATTCAATTTAAAAAGGAATATAAACCACAGAAACACCAAATTTGTGGTGACAGTTACGCATTTACAAGGCATAACACCTCCCTCGCAACTCTGCTCTAGCTTGGACAAACAGGACTTCCTAAAACAGAACTTTCAATACTACTGCCTGCTCAAGAAAAACAATAGTCACTATACCAAAGTCCAGGCACAAAAAGAAATAATTTTGGTCAGGATACCAAGGGTGGGGGGGACCTTTTTAAAGGGACATCTGGAATTAGTTATATACTGTATATAGCAAAATTAATTTTTAAAATAAATTTCAAAATGTACATCACTTTAGCTCTTTACAAATATATTAAAACATACAAAGATGAAATACTCTCAGGATAAACTGAAAGCCACAACTATTGCCATGAAAAACATCTGTAGCTAGATTGCCCCATATTACAAAGCTGTTATCTATGGCCAAAGCCTGACCAACTCCACAGACACTCTGGCTTCTTTTCTTTTTAAATATTTGTTATGTTCTGAATAATAATTCTAATTACCTTTACATTTTTTTTCTTCTCTATCGTACTCCTGGGCACTTGACATGCCTTGAATATTCACTTCTGTATGACCTGGATGTAATATTGAGCTAGTCCAAACTGAAGCATGTAGAAACTGTGAAGACTGCTGTCCATTTCCCAGCATATCATTTCTGGAATGTCTTTTCCTACACAAGTGATTTTCTGCTATATCACAAATGGAATTTTGTAGATGTCTGTCACGAAGATGTACCAGCCTGTCCCAGGCTGGAAGGCCATTTTTTGGAGGGTTGATAAGCACTGGTTGACAAACTGTTGGCATTGTCAAGATCTTGCTGAGCTGTGGAGTTTTGGAAAGCAAGTGGTTTCCCAATTCTCTTGATCTGGTGGTATTCACAAGCATCTCCACTTGACCGCATTGATAAGATGCAGAGCTTTTCAGCCATGCACTTTCAGCCACCATAGTCAGTTTCCCTTCAGTGCAATTAAATGTAATGATTTCCCCCTCTATTAAGCCTGAAAAGACAGCTGGATCTACACGCACAGGTTACCACTAGATGCAACTTTCATCAACACCACAACTAGAACATGGGCCCGGGGCAAGTTACCATCAATTTATTGCCTCGCTCATATGATCATTTGAGGTCTTGTGGGTCGAGGCTGGTCGTGTACAATTTTCAGATACTTAAAACACAAAACATCAAGGATTCAGCCTTGCTTGACTTTGCTCTTAGCGTAGGCTGACCTGAGGGACACTCTGTTACCTAAGTATGACATTCTTATGTGGGCATGCTTAGCAGTTCCGCTCTTGCTACCACTACCTTTCTCTAGTTGAGGTTACCAGAGCAATATCAGAGAGACACATTTTATCTTGTGAGTTTTAACACTGTGGTCATAAGCAAATAACAACTACATGAATAATAATAAATAACAAGGCAACAATTATAGTTAATTAACAACAGTCCTCAAATGTGTTTGTTTTAGATAAAACATTTAAATACTGTCAGTTCATAAAACTACATGTCTAAAAATAACTCCTTTTTACTACTGGACAGCACAGCTAGATTCTACAGTAATGTCATTCCATAGCTGATGTTCCAAATATTCACAAATGTTTATATTTTAGATTATATGAATCAAAATTAAAATGTAAATTGTTTTATAACGTGTACTGAACATCTTAAGTCATTATCAGTGGATGTCAATTTGATATTCATTGCTACATTAATCATGATGAAATTCTGCTATTCTTATGGATTGAACAGGTAATTTTGCAGGAATTTCACTCAAGAGAATTCTCTGTATACATATCAATAATTGGATGCATATTAACTATGCAAGTGGGTAATAAAGCAGTTTTAAAACAATTATGAGAATCAGATTTTTCAGATTTCATATATTGTTAAAAGTTCTGAAAGTTATCTCTATATACTTTAGTAAATGGAATATTGCTATTGTAGGACTCTTGAAAATGCGAGTATAGTCAGAAAAGTGACTATTAAATACTGTTATCTCATGTTTGTTCTTATTCCCATATATTTCATTCCCAAATATCACATTTACTCAATTTGTAATTCAAAGCAATCCTTTTCTAATTGCTAACAATGCATACTCAGCCTAGTATTTGGAAATCAAGCTGCATTCTTTCTGTTCTGTGTATCTCTATTTGTTATCTACAAAAGTATTCTGAAACCAGAACCTGGCTAGCAACGTAGTGACTATGTCTGAGGTAGGAGAAACTAAAATACAGTTTTCTCCTGTGTACCTTTTCTAGCTCTATAGTTCTCACCATAGTTCAAACTTGATTTTGTCAGTAACTACAGCACATTAGACCAAAAAACACACAAAGAGCAGGTACAATGACAAGGCATCATTTGTATGACGCATGATATTCAGAAAATGTTAGACACAAATATATAAGAATTGAAATATTAAAACACAAATATTTCAGCTTTTATATTCTGAACATGTTTACACCTTGTAAATTTCAAAACTTGTTATAATCTAAAGGAAAAGATGTGTTTGTTATGACCACTATCTGTATGCACTTATTTGCAGCTATATGAAAATAAACACTATCTAGGGACATTCTGAAAATTTTTGAGGCCCTACCATACAGGAAACTGTAGGGAACAATGTGTTGTAATGCAGTTTTCCACAATTCCTTGCATAATCTCAAAAAATACAACCTGTTAAATTAATTTCACTTTCCAGTGGTCTCCCTGTATGGCTAGTACTGTATATCCACGCCAATTACAGGATCAAAAATTGGCAAGACTACACAAATACGCAGACCCACATACATATTTTTATATTTTGTTATTCATATTTCACGAACAGGCCACTGCAACCCTGGCAACCTCACACAACATGAAAAAAATCAGTTACATAACTTAGTAGTTGATTTAAGGACTGAAACTGAGATTCATAAGCTAAATAGTTGTACCTTTTCAGACTAAATTTCTGCCTTTTTCACCATTATTTTTAACACAAAAGTCCATCTACCATGTTACTCTACCATATACCATGCGGCTCCGGTTTAGTTCTGAAGTGCATTTAAAAATAAACAAGAAGGAAAAAGATGGGCTACTGAGCCACCACAGTTGGAGAGACCTGAGATGTTCTGAGAGAATGCTTTTCAATACCTCTGTATTATTAAATTTACCAAGGAATTGTCAAAGAAGTCTTTAAATTAAAAAAAAAAGATTAAAGGTATTTTTCTTTTTGTGTTTCTGAAGCATCCCAAGGACTTGTAGACTTGAATATTAACCTTTGTAGCCTTGCAAGCTTGTAAATGTGCGATGTCGCTATAATGGCTGTGTGAGCAGAGCTGTAATTCTTTGAAATTTGTCTGTGCAGTTTTGGATTTCATAACTCAGCATCAAAATGGTCTTTTCTTTTTTGACATATAAACTTTGAAAACTGTCTCATTCTGATGTCCATGGTGGTTGCAGTTTATTTAGTGTTGTAAGGTTCCTCTTTACTTAACTAAGGCTCCTGAGATGACAGTGGTTCTCGCCTAATGGCTGTTGCATTCAGCTTTTGTCAACACTTCTTTGAATTCAGCCTTAATTCAGCAATCTCAAAAGAAATTAAAAAGAAAACAAAATTGGAGAGGTGTATTCCCAGCTGAACTATATTAGTGAACAGGCTAGAGACTGGAAGCTAGAAGCAGTAATAGTGTGGAGGGCAGGCCACTGAGAATAGCTCAAGATGGAAGGTGAAACTATTCCCAGATTCTCCATAAAATAAAGCCTAACACAGAGCACGATACAGCTGATTGGAAATATTGGGCCAAATACATCCTTACATAATGCAACTCCATTAACCTTAGTGAAGTTAGACCATGGATAAATTTGGACCACTGTGTGTAGAAAGACATGAAAGGGGAAAAATTGCTTGAAAAAATTTGCATCTCAAAATCTCATTTCTAAAATAAAAGCTTTTGAAAAAAATGATTTGTTATAACTAACATCACAACAGGAAGCTTTCCATGTAAGATAATGTACCATTTTCAAATCATTTCTATGCATGGTTCTTTGGTTGTTGAGATTACTCATACACAAAGATGTGCCAGGGTGCAGCAACTTGCATGATCAGGAGTTTACCGTCTACAGCTAGCTGTTAACAGATAAGGCCAGTCTGTGATACCCTCACTTTTACTGAGTAGCATTGAATGAGCAGTGCCACTGAAGTCAACGGGACTGTTGTGGAGTAAGCTATTACTCAGCATGGGCAAAGGCATTACTTTCTGGCTCACAATGAGAGTCTGGTTTTGAAAACAACAAAAACCCAGAGCAATGTGCAAACAGAGCAATTATGATTCCATGACTGTGTGTGTGTTTGGTACCCAACTGGCCATTTGCATGCTTAAATACCAAATTTGCATTTGTCAATCACAGCACAGTAACTGTATGTGAAAATCAGCTGTGGAGCTGCACCCTTATTTTTGTGTATTGCTCCTGGGCTCTGACTGTTTGAAAATTTGCCTGTGAATGTTCAGTTAGAAAGGAAGTAGAATTTTGCTGTTGCTGCTGGGCCAAATCTTGCAATGTTTACTGAGGTAAAACTCCTATTAACTTCAGGGGAGGTTGTGCCCCAAGCACAAGCTAATGCAAGGCTGCAGAATATAGTCTAGTGAGCAGCCATTACAGATGGGCTCTTGCTGTGTTGGGGAAAATATTTAATTTATGGATTAGTTAATTTAGTAATCATCTTTTAAAGGGCCTGATATGTCTATCTTCTCTTATGAACATGTTGGCATTTCTCATACTTTCAAATTTCTACAAAGGGAAAGGACCTGCCACAGAGGGATCACTCATTTTGTCTTCTTTTCCCATGTTATTACGGTGTGGCCTTTTTCGATATTTCATTACGGTTTAGCTTGTTAAAATGTGGGTTCATTTCACCATTACAGAACATTATTATTTATCTTACACCCTTTTCTTCAACATGTTGTGCCTTAATTTGTCAGCAGCATTTCCTCCAATAAAGAGAACATTGTGAACTTCCTACATTTATGTGAATTCTTATTCTGGGTTATGCCAAACAAATAACCCTCGATAAGGGAGGACAGCAAGGTTAGTGTTATGCCAAGTTCCCAGTTATAAGACAAGAACCAGCATCCCCTTCCAGGTATTGTTAAAATGGCCATGCTCTGGGCAGAAAGCATGAAGGCATCTTGGGATGAACCATAAATAAAAAAGAGGCCCTATTTCAAAGTGAACAGAGCTTAATAAGAGGGCCTAGAGCATGGGTCCCAAACTTTTCAGGGTTGCACCCTCCCTTACCCCTGTCCTTCCCCCACTCCTCGGAGCCAGGGCTGCAACTGGGGGCAGGTCTGGGGCCAGTACTGGGAATGGAGCCCAAGCCAGGGGTTGAGGCTGAGTGTGGCGCCGTCAGGGGCTGCAGCTGGGGCCGGGGCCGGGGCCGGGGCCGGAGCAGAGCTGGGAGAGGAGCAGGGCTGGGTGGTGCTCCCTCCCCGACTCCTGTGGGGACTGGCCCGGACCCCACTGTACCCCCCTGAACGTTCCTCCATGCCCCCCTAGGGGGGCGCGCCCCACAGTTTGGGAATTCTGGCCTAGAGCTCTTTTTATGGTCTAGATGGAGGATTCATCTGGTCACTGCAGAGATGTTATAATAGCATATACTGATAATGAGTAATTACTGCTACCTGAGCAGTCAAGCGTTCAAAGGATTTTCTCAGATTCCTATCAAGAATGTCTCCAAGGGTAAAATTTCCCTAAAGAGGAAACAAAGTCTCAGCTAGGGAAGAGTCCATCAAATAAAAAAGTTGCCTTTTCTATGGAAAGTCTAGACAACCAGTCCAAATGGGTGTGAGATGAGAATTTGATGTCAGTGGGATGTAAGGGTAGAGCTATTATTGCCCACTCTTCCTTTTTATGCAATCAACAATGACTCTCCCCAATTACAGTTAGTAGCCCAGAAGGGTCAAAACAAAATTTTTGCCTGGTGTTTCCACAGGTATGGTGAATCTTCCATTATAATATGCTTGGCAGAATATAGTTTTGTCTCTGCACCTTCTTCCTAAGCTCCTCAAACTGGACCTGCAACAGAGGCACCGATAAACCTTCTCACAGGGAGACTGTCACTGCCTAAGCCATCCTCCTCACACTCTCCTACTTAGGATGGGGTCTGGTCTGGTGACCACATTTTGGGAGGGAGTTAGCGGGGTTGTTAATGAACAGCCCATATGAGATACAGCCTGGCCCATAGGAGTGAACATATCAGAATGTCTCGAATTGTATTCCCAGCTTTGTGGTGCCCTGAGTGAGTCACTTCATGTCTCTCTTCAGATTCCTCTGTAAAATGGGGACACTGCTATTCACATACATATCTAAGAGGGGAATACTGAGGATAAACTGGACGGAGCTGGAGTCCATGGACAGCTCTGCAAGAAGGGGTGGCTGCAAGGAGCTTTCCTTCCCTTCTGCCCTTATGTAGGGATCAGGCACTACCACAGTCCCTATTCTTTTGCCCTCTACTGAAGGGGAGGAGTATTTCCTTGAAATAAGAATCAGCTTCAACATCTGTAGCCCGGGGAATCTGCAGAGCTTTCTTGGTGCTTTTTCCTGGACACAGCCCAAAGTAAATGGCATTACAAATATTTGCAAACAGGATCTGTGACTAAAGGTGAAGGTGGAAAAAACAAGGAAAGAAGGTAAACAGAAAATATGTATATAAAACCAGATGCTATACACAGAGTTTTATTTGAACTTCAATATATACAGGGCTATCAAAGCCCCAGTGACTACAGCCATCATTCGTTTATTAACTTAAATAAACCTACTCACATTTTTTCCATTTCTCTATTTCAATGTACTAATGGGTACTAATGGGTGTGCTCGTGGAGAAGAGGGCACAGCAAGCTTCCACATTCTCCTTCCTCCTCCTTGGTGCATCTGGGCAGTAAGGAACCATAATATGGCTGCTACCAATAAATGGGAGGGGCAAGGCTGCCATCAGTGAGTACTGACTCCAAGAGGTGTTTCTGAGGGTGGGCTGAGGGGTGTGGTTATGGTCCTGATCCTGTGCACTGACAAGCATTGGAGGAGTGCAGGATGGTTTGAACAGCAGCTGCTCTTCAATGCACTCCTCACAGTGACCCTTAAAACACCGAGCCAGATCCTACACCAACTAAAGATCTAGCCCATTACACCTTATACAGGCATTTTATGACGATGATTATTAAACATCTATATTGTGGGAGCACCAGATGTTAACCAAATTGTTTCATTGTGCTAGGTGCTGTACAAGCATATAGTAAATAACAGTCCCTGCTCCAAAGATCTTACTCCATCGATACCACATTGGTGGTACAGGTATTTTCTTCCCTAAAAGAGGTGAGTAAGATGCAGACTGAGGTATATATATATATATATATATATATATATATATATATATACACACACACAAGATTGAATTGCTATTTTTACTGTTGCACAGCAATCTGCTCTCATTGAAAAAAATTATTTTAAACCTAAAAGGAGTTCAAAATCTATCACAGTTTCTGCTTGGACATGAACAATGCAGTTGCAGCAGACAAATAGATTAGTCTCTCTCTTGCATCTAACTGATTTGCTTGGAAAACAAATGACCCAAAACAGTGAATCTTTTACACAGCCTTACCTCCTCTGATTTGAACATTTTATAATAAACTGGGCAGCAAGTGCAATGGTGTTTTTTCAAACCCCCCCCCCCCTTAAACATACAAGCATCTAAGGGCACAAAAGTAGGCTGGTAGCAGAGAGATCAGCTAAGGCAAATGTAATCAGGATTACGACGAAGGGTACACGGTAGGTTGACCAAGTAGGCTAGATTTGCATGGACCCAATCCAGTATATCTGGATGATTTTTAAACAAGAAAGGCACAACTAAAGAACAAGGAAAATGAAAAAACAAAACAAATAAGCAAAATAAAACTAAAACCCAACTCATCTTATGTACTAATGTCTTGGGGCAGAAGGAGTTTACCAGTAGAAGGCTTTAATGTGTGTTACGCTCTAATTTGCTATGAGTGATAAAACTGTCTGTTCTAAGCAAGGTTGAAGTTTCTTTTCTTCCTGTGAGCTGCACTTCAGAGAACATTTTTTCTCTTCCACAGGGCATCATGGTAATGTTTCCTTCCCCAAGAAATATGAAGAAATTTCCTACTTGGAGTTTTCTGAATATTAAACTATCTGTTGTGTTTAATGTTTGCAAGGGGAAGAACTAGTACAGAAAGACCTGCTTTTTATGCATAACACCAGCTCTGTCGCTTCATTGGCCAGAGGTACATATGGTTTTCCACATAACAAATGTAAGCATATGAGTGTATATGTGGATTATAGTCTAATTTTCATACATATAAAAATGTCAAACTCAATACAGACAAAAATCTCTAATCTAGTGATGAAACGACTATAGCCTGGTGCCACCTCCATTGGCCTTCTGGTATTTCAGTAGAGAAAAATAAGGGCACGCCTACACTGCAAAAAAACAACCAACCAACCAAAAAACATGGCAGTGAGTGTCAGAGCCCGGGTCAACTGACTCGGGCTTGTGGGGCTCCAACTATATGGCTAAAAATAGCAGTGCAGGCATTCCTGCTTGGGCTGGAGGAATGGCTTGCATGGCTCTGAAATCTGGTGAGTGGGGAGGGTCTAGCTAGACTTTGCAACTTTAACAACATTCTTTTAACAGTTTTGGGGAGTGGATTTTCTTCAGGTTTAAAAAAAGAAAAGTGAAAAAACAAAGAAATTCCCCTGTGTGTAATGGTAATGAGCCACCCCCCCCCGGTCCATGTGGGTTGAAAGCAGGGCCTGAACTCAGGACCATCAGATCCATGTCACAGTCCTCTATGACTTGAGTTGAAGGAGTAACTCTATTATCTGACGGCACTAGTATAATATGTAAGCAGAGACCAAGTATGGGAAATTCTGGCTTGAATAAGTGAAGTTTGTCAAAATTACAAGCAACTGAAAACAGAGTTACAATGAAAACTGTTTGCCTACCTTAACTACAGGGATCACTACTGCTCCACCTATAATATACAACAACTTTTAATACAGAAAGTAATGCAGAATTTTCACTGCATACATTTAATCGAATAGTGAACACAATGAAAGATAATGTCCTTGAAAAAGAACAGAATCCTTCACAAAGATCAGTGGCGGAAAGTTTCATAATTCACATCATACTCAGCCTCAACAGCCTTTTTTTGCGGCTTACACTTAAAGGTAATTACATGACAGGAAAAACAGATTTCATTTTTGGAAGCAGTGACTGTTGCAAATGGTGTTCATATTAATGTGGAACAAACGCTGAAGATAAAGTCTGCAGCTGGCATTGTGACCTATCCAAAAGTACAGCACATACTGTATTACCTTTCTATCTGGTTGTTGTTGACAGATATCATAAAACAACAAGCTCTTCAGTACAAACCCATGCAGTTGCTTTTTTAATGGACTATATCAGTGCCAGCTACCATTTGCAGTGCAGATACACTGGGGATTAAGTTAGCTATGTATATCTCCTAAGGAACTCGGGCAGGATGATGCTCAAGTAAACAGAAGTTCCTAATTACTTACAGGGAAAAATGAATGAGAGGAAAATAATATCTAGAGGGATATGGTAACCCATTTGCAAGTTAACCAGCAGCAACGGCCTCATGTACTGAAGCACAGGGTCTGATGCTCTCACTTCTTGACAAAGAGGGGTAAAATTCTGGCCCCAATGAAGTCAACTGGAGTTCTGCAGTTGACCCAGGGCCCAGGATTTCAACCTAGATTTCAATGACTGAATATGTAGTGTTGTGACAGCTGATGAAAGAAAAAAATACTAAAGGAAAAATAAATGAAAAAATGGAGGTAAATGGGAAGGAGTGGCAAACTGTGATGATATGCAATACAACTGGAGAGTTGCCATAAAACAATCCAGGCACATAAAAAGTTAGTTTTATTGGATTCTTTCAGATTTCCATGAGGTAGATGAAATCCACATGAGGAAGAAGTTTAAAAAATGACACACCATATTAACGCATTATTATTACATTTATACTATGGTCAAAGGTATACTAGGTGCCTCTTTTCATTCTTGGTGACAGGCTGAAGGACCGTTAGCAAAGTAAAAGGAAGAAGCAAAAGCATCATTTGCAGAAAACTACATTTGAACTTGATCCGCTGTGGTCTTACAAATTTGTATGATACTTTACTGCAGCTGTGAGAAAAATGAAGTGATTTTTCTCCTTCTATGCCCTGGCTTTCTGGCCATGAGTCATTCAATTAATTCAGATTGTCTTTGTCCAGTCTCAGACTGGAATATCACTCACTGCAAGGAGCTGGCTTCTTTTCTAAAGCTTCTGAATTATTATGATACAATCTCTCTGATTCCACGAGTTAGCATGGAAGTCAGGAATGATCAAAAATGAAAGTAAAGAATATCTCACTTAGGCAAAATTTGGTCAAAACACTGGGGTTAACACTACTACTGTTTTGAAAAATGTCATAGGATCTTTGATGACCACAAAAAGTCAGGAGTTCAGTATGAGATCTCATCTGAAAGTAAACATTGCCAGCAGTACAACACCCAGTAACAGCGTGCTGGTTCCCTGGTTCATTACTGGCTGAAAGGGAAGCATGCTACCTACTGAACTGCCAATATCACTTCCTACAGTTGTAGGTTTTCCTTGAGATCCACCACTGAGGTTATGCTGGATTTAGTGATATGGGTACCACAGTGCAGGGGAAAAATCTGAGCCTCCAGTTTTTAAGGTATATCATTTCAATTCAGTGGTTAGAATACCAGATGAACACAGATAACAAAATAATAGAACCATAGAATATGAGGGTTGGAAGGGACCTCAGGAGGTCATCTAGTCCAACCCCCTGCTCAAAGCAGGACCAGTTCCCAACTAAACCATCCCAGCCAGGGCTTTGTCAAGCCTGACCTTAAAAACCTCTAAGGAAGACGATTCCACCACCTCCCTAGGTAACCCATTCCAGTGCTTCATCACCCTCCTAGTGAAAAAGTTCCTGCATGCCTGAGCAATATTTTTATACTCCTCCCTGGTCATTTGTCCAATCTTCCACTTCTTGTAAGCTTCTTTTTTGCACTTAAAATCAGCATGGATTTCACTGTTAAGCCAAGCTCGTCGCCTGACATATTTACTATTCTTTCTACACATCGGGATGGTGTGTTCCTGCAACCTCAATAAGGATTCTTTAAAATACAGCCAGCTCTCCTGGACTCCATTCCTCCTCATGCTATTCTCCCAGGGGATCCTGCCCATCCGTTCCCCGAGGGAGTCAAAGTCTGCTTTTCTGAAGTCCAGGGTCCATACTCTGCTGTTCTCCTTTCTTCCTTGTGTCAGGATCCTGAACTCAACCATCTCATGGTCACTGCCTCGCAGGTTCCACTTTTGCTTCCCCTACTAATTCTTCTCTGTTTGTGAGCAGCAGGTCAAGAAGAGCTCTGCCCCTGATTGGTTCCTCCAGGACTTGCACCAAGAAATTGTCCCCTACACTTTCCAAAAAATTCCTGGATTGTCTGTGCACTGCTGTATTGCTCTCCCAGCAGATATCGGGATGATTGAAGTCTCCCATGAGAACCAGGGCCTGTGATCTAGTAATGAACTAATTAGAAATGATTAATGAACATTGCATTCATTAATTATGTCCACTTTGAAGACACCTTTGTTCTTATAATTAGATTCTAGGACCAACACTTTCAATTCTGGAAAGTTAGGTTTCTGTGTCCATATTTAGGCACCTAATAAGAGGCCTTACTTTATTTAGGACCTTAAATATGGTCTTAGTGTTCTGCTTTTGGCACACAGGTTTGAAAATTCTAGGCTATAATATTTGTGTGTGTGCATGGGTGTTTGTATATAGAGAGAAAAATGCTGCCATTAAAAACAAACAAAACAAACAGATGACAAACCATCAATTATTTTACCAAAGCAAACAGTATGTGGGCGCAACATGGAACAGTAGTTGGTACATAACATCACCAACTTAAGAGGAATGGGCCATTTACATGGTGGCAAGAAGTGAACTATTTAGTAGTTTAAGAAAGCAAAGCAATAGAAGCATGTGAAAAAATCATGAATAGCTTTAAAAAGGCCAACAACAATTTTGCCAGTTGTAATTTTGGGTGGAGGAATTATATGTTATTGCTTTGTAAGAGGTATGCTAGGGTTACAAATTATATATACAGTGTGCACATATATAGTATATATTCTATGCTATCCACCTCCATTGATTATCACTCCAATCCAAATGTTCTGCAGCAGGAAGAGAAATTTTCATCCAATCTCTTCCAGAGTTTTAACCTCCATCCCCGTACAAGATAGGGAAACAATCATAGACACAGAAAGTGAAAAGCATTTAAACAGAATGAAAAACTTGATGCTGAAAGGCTTCACCACAAAGGCCTTCAGATCCAACCTATAGGGACGTGAAAAAGTGTGGAAAGATTTCCACATGACTGCTAATACACTTCTACTGTGAAAGTTGGGAACAATTAGAGAATGGCTTTTTGAGCAACTGAAAAGGGCATGAAGCTCTCATTAGCCAGTCATTCACACAGGGAAGGTGCCTGTCTTCTCTTCAGAGGTCTGAAGCTGTTTCTGTTGCTATCATGATCTTATGAAAATGTATGGAGTTGCGGCCTGGATTCAAGGAGGAAATTTGTAAGTGTTGAATCTCATCTTTAAATCTGTGGAATAGACAGATTATGTGGCCAAGGTCCACTGAGGCCTTATAGATGCCAAAGTCTGGGGCAACGTGTACACAGCTAAGCATTTTGTTCTTCAAGGTCTAATTTAAGATAACTTGGTTTAAGCCATTTTAGTTCTAAAATTTGAAAAAAACTAGTACCTTGAATGAAGCCCATGGAAAAGCTTTTGCTCAGGAATTTGATCTTGAGCTGTGATCATGCATGGCAAGGATAACCAACTTGTGGCCCGTGGGCCGTTCACAGCCCACCAGAGCATTTAATAAAGCCTGTGGCCTGCTTGAACACGATATACTAATGGCCAATTCATTAGCATTTTGTCGTCATGTTTACACCATTTTAATTTACACAAGGAAATATATAGAATCTGTTTGGCCCACACAAGGTTGTGTTTAGGTTTATGTGGTCTCCCGTGTAATAAGGTTGTGCACCACTGATGTAGGGTATTTCTACACAGCAATTAAACAGCCATGTTTGGCTGGTGTCAGCTGAGTTGGGCTTACGGGGCTTGACTTCTACTCATTAGCCTGAGTCAGCTGACACCAGCCAGCTGTGGGTGTTTAATTGCAGTGTAGATATGCCAGTAAAGGGCAACTGCTAAAACTAATAAGCTGTGGCAAAGCTTTAAGAAACCCATGAAAGAAAATATAGATAATACCGAGAATGCTTGTCCAAATAGGCCAACAACAAACATCTTTGGAAAGAATGTGTAATCAGGATGTGAAGAGAGGCTTCTTTTACACCTACAACTCTAAGAAGTTCCATTTAGAATTTTTAAAGGCCTTATGAATGTGTTCACATTCTGCAAAGCCAGAAGCAGCCCATAGCATCCTTTCTTTATCAACACAGTAAAATAATAATAATTCCAAGACAAAAACAAGCTAGAATTGAGTGGGTAAATAAATAGCCATTAATTTAGGACATTAATACAATTATCATTAGAATGGCCTACAGTAGTTATGAAAAATCCTAACTATTTGAGAATGAGGACATTTGTAGCTGAAGCTCAACAACGAACCTTAACTTTGTTGCCGATTCCCTGCCCATTATATATTTACATATCTACCAACATTTCTAAAGTGACTATCACTAATACTATTAGCCACCTACCTGGGGTGAAACTGTATTATAATTATAAAAAGAAAAGGAGAACTTGTGGCACCTTAGAGACTAACCAATTTATTTGAGAATAAGCTTTCGTGAGATGCGTCCAGTGAAGTGAGCTGTAGCTCACGAAAGCTTATGCTCAAATAAATTGGTTAGTCTCTAAGGTGCCACAAGTTCTCCTTTTCTCTTTGCGAATACAGACTAACACGGCTGTTACTCTGAAACCTGTCATTATAATTATACATTTTTTCAATTATTGACTGCAAATAAAAACAGTACGTTCTGAAGATCTGTCAACTCTTTTCTTCCCATGATAAATAAATGTTCATTGTTTTGGTGAATGAGATCTATCGCGTGAATCGGATAGAATTGGCTATGTTCTCTGTACCTGAAGGGTGGATTCTTTGACTCATGTGTGGAGGATAAGTATGAAAGGAAGATCTAGTGGGGTTTCCAGCCAGTACAGGGAGATGCATGGTTTAGATTGTTTTTGCTAGCTCCTAGTGAAATAGGAGATAGGGGAAGGAGTTAGTTTAGATATTATCTGGAGATTAAGATGGAGCTCTCTTGACTACAGTATCACAGAATCATAGAATATGAGGGTTGGAAGGGATCTCAGGAGGTCATCTAGTCCAACCCCCTGCTCAAAGCAGGACCAATTCCAAACTAAATCATCCCAGCCAGGGCTTTGTCAAGCCTGACCTTAAAAACCTCTAAGGAAGAAGATTCCACCACCTCCCTAGGTAACCCATTCCAGTGCTTCACCATCCTCCTAGTTAAAAAGTTTGTCCTAATATCCAACCTAAACCTTCCCCACTGCACCTTGAGACCATTACTCCTTGTTCTGTCATCTGCTACCACTGAGAACAGTCTAGATCCATCCCCTCTGGAACCCCCTTTCAGGTGTTTGAAAGCAGTTATCAAATCCCCCCCTTTCTTCTCTTCTGCAGACTAAATAATCCCAGTTCTCTCAGCCTCTCCTCATAAGTCATGTGCTCCAGCCCCCTAATCATTTTTGTTGCCCAGTAGGAAGTTGGAATTGGGTAGGATCAAATCCTTGGTGTATATATATGGAGGGTAAGTGATATTCTGGTGTCTCTGGACTGTAGTAGACATAAATAATGGTCTGTGGTTGGGTCTATGAAAAATTTGTGGTGGGTGGATAGTAGTTTTGAGGTCCTTTTAGAAATGGCTCTGTATTGGTTTCTGATCTGCTGGCTCAGGCTGGGAAAGAACGCAGAGAAATAGACTGATTTAGTTTGTTTTTTTAACCATTTCAAAATTGTTTTTCATTTGAAATTAACAAACAAACAATAATGTAGCTCAATCACTTCAATTTATGGGGGCAGAGTGACAGATATAACAGAATGACAACTAGCTAATGGCACAGCTGCAAATGGAATCCAGGACTCCCTACTCATAGTTCCATGCTCTAACCACAAGGCAATGTTTCAGGAAAACAAAGTTCCAAAAGAAAACAGCCTTTGTTCCAAATGAAACTGACCAGTCTAATTGTCGAGGAAGTGGCAGGCTGAACTATCCAACATTTTTGAAAATAAGAAAAGATTTTAGAAACAGACCCAAACATACTGTTTTGCTTATTGAGAGCACTAGAAAAGAAGAGAGCACCAAGACTCTAAAATAATGAACCATGCTTGAGAAAATGGCTAGCAGTCTTCATGGAGTTTAAAAAAAAAAAGATGCATTTGCTTCCCCCATTCATTATTAAAATTGACCTAAATGCGCTTTTATTTTTTGAAGACAAAAGTGCCTTTCGTCTGGAAAAGGGAATGGTTGTTTAAATGAGTTATGACAGCAATATTAAATAAAGCATCCAAATTGGGCACCTCCACGGGTGTACAGAGATAAGCCCTTCTTGTTTTGTGAACATGGAAGTGTTTTAGTAGAAACTTGTTTTCTATAAAGCAAAAACAATCCCAGTGCAGTGCCAAGAAATAGTATCTTTAAAGGTAAAAACCCTGGATAAATAAAAAAGCATCAGTTACACAAAAAGAATAAAAATTAACAACAGCTACCATGTCGACATAGTACCACCTATTAAATACGTTATTTTTAACTGCACATTAGAAAATACATCTTCCCAAGTAAAAAGGGCCTTTGTGGAGTGATTCACAGCTTCATGCAAAATCAGCCCACATTATAAATCTTGCTAACCTTTTGAAAATCCCCAAGAGCTTACTACAAAGCTGCTGAATCCTCGACTAACCAAACCTTACATTAAAGTATTTACTGTCCTTCTAAAAACTCCATTAGTTAAAGGAAGTAATACTTCTCAGTTGGTGGGCTTTTGTCATGGTCTGCTGGACAATAACAGGGAGACAACTTGCTGTGCCACACAGTGATATAGGTTAAATTAAGTTATCCTAAGAAAATCATTCGGGGAATTTATGAGAAATCACTCCTAAAACGATACTTGACAATCAGCTGTTTTCCATCTGAATTGTTGCAGAGTGCTACAGGTTAATGAGCATTACAGAGAAACGGACTACACAGAAAAGGTGACTGTTTTATCTGAAACTATTACGTTTCCCAGTTCTTTGAAATTACATAAATTAGTCTTGCAGTTACTCATTTGCAGATAGATTTGTTTTAATAAAAGCTGATTAATTTCCTTCTCCAAATGAGTGACCTATTACAAGAAATATTACATATTAAGTTCTGCTTTCTGAAAATATGCATTTATGACATTTAAATTCTATTCCCCAACATAAGCACTTAATTATATGCTAATACCTATCTTGATTCAACTTAATGGTCATTCTCAAACAGAACTGTATTAATATCTGGGAGTTGAAGCCGAATTTCTGGATACATTATGAAAACATATGCGCTCAGGGTGAAATCCTGGCCCCACTGAAGTTAATGGCAAAAAATCCCTGTGACTTCAACAGGACTTAGTATTTTACTTCAGTATATCGCAAGCAGAAATTAATGTGAATTTATGGTACACTGCAGCTGTTATTTACTTGCTCACACTTTGGCCCAGACTTGATTCCTTGCTCAGTTCACACTATAAGTGAAGTCAGTGTGAGTTTTGCCTGACTTGACCCTGCCTGCACCAATGGTGTCAATGGGTATTTCACCACTGACTTCAGTGGGAGCAGGATCAGACCACCAGTGAATATGTTACTGCTACTCAGGGGTGTTGCTTCAAGCATCAGCTCTGCTAGAATATTTGAACAAAGGAAAATTTTGTTATAGAGTGTGCTTCACATTCTTGCTTATTTATTGGAAAGTATATCGTCTCAAAGAGAGAGTACCAGTTCCAAGCCCATATTCTATTCTACATCTGTATTACAGTAGACAAAGTTATAGTTATAGCTGAAAAGGCAGTTTCTGTATAAGCCCTTGTTTCCAAGGCACTTATATCTTTCTGCAAATATTACTCTTTGAGTTGACATTTCTCACTGCAGCAGTTATGAAATTTTTTTGGGGGGTCGGGGTGGGTAAATACTCACTTGGGCATTTTCTAGCGATCTGTGCATAAATAAGACATTTAAGACATTTCTGGTGCAATTAGAACATGGCTTCTTTAAAAACATGTAATTTGCTATGGAGTTAATCAGAAATGAAAATAAGTGCCTTTAACATGTTTAAAAGAATTTGCTTTTGAAATAGCAAAGTTATAATTATACATGCATGTATATTTATACCAGGGATTGGCAACCTTTGGCATGTGGCCCATCAGGGAAATCCACTGGTGGGCCGGGACGGTTTGTTTACCTGCAGCATCCGCAGGTTCGGCCAATCGCAGCTCCCACTGGCCACAGTTCACCGTTCCAGGCCAATGGGGGCTGCGGGAAGTGGCAGCCAGCATATCTCTCGGCCCATGCTGCTTCCCACAGCCCCCATTGGCCTGGAACGGTGAACCGCAGCCAGTGGGAGTTGTGATCGGCTGAACCTGCCTATGCTGCAGGTAAACAAACCGTCCTGGCCTGCCAGCGGATTTCTCTGACTGGCCACGTGTCAAAGGTTGCCGAGCCATGATTTATACCGTCCATGCATCATACAGAATTTGTTATCATTTATTTATGTGCTACCAAGCTGAAGGCAGCTATTTGAAGGTACCAACGTGCATGTATTTGAAGCCACGCTCAACTCTGAATCCTACCTGCAGTGTGTGAAACTACCCCTCTTCTTGAATTTCCCCTTTATTTGAATGTGTGATCATTATAATCAGTACTAAAAATGTGTGTCTCTAAATGCATGCATCATATAGACTGCAAATTTGAGATTCACAACTGATAATGGTAGTAAAGATGTATAGACCAATGCAATGCATGCCTGACCTGCCGCAAGATGGCAGGGCCCTGCAGGTCTAGCTTTTCAGCTGACCCCTTCCCATAGCCAGAAATTACAAAATTTCAGGCACTCTGTAGGACTACTTAGATTCCTGTGGCTATGCTCCAGGGTGAATTAAATTTATTATGAGTCTGCATTCTAATAAATGCACATTCACATTTATGTAAGAATTTATTTTTTATTTTATTTTCACTTGGCTCTCACATAAAAGCACTGCACTATAGTGCCATTTTCAGTTTCTTATTTTATACATTTACATACAAAGGAGTCCTGCTTTCTGAAAATCAAGCCCCATAAAGTGTGTGTCACCAAGCCAACTGCCTCCTGTCCTGAACATCCCCTTGTGGCCTGAGGTCAATCTCCAGACTGCCTGCCTCAGTTTCTCCCTTTCAGGACACTTACTTATTAAATACACTCAGGCTTTTTGTCCAATAATGCCCCTTCTCCCAGGGTCTACTTTATTGACATAAGACAAAACAAAACTCAGTTCTGGGGCTTCTCTTCTTCCCCGGAGTCTGCTCTCTGCAGCATTTCCCTGCAATGGCAGGCCACTCTCAGCCATACCTGGCTGGAGATATTTCTTACTCCCATGGAGTCTGTTCTCCTGGCCACTTAGCCTTCTTCAACCCTCTGGCTCTGGCTTCCAGGCCCAAACCTCCCCCGTTCAAGGGTCTCCTGCAAGAGCCTCCTGCTCGGGGCAGTTCTGCACTCTCTGCCATACCTTTCTTTGACTGTTTCTCCCTGAGCATCCTCCTCTTTCTGCAGCTTCCTGCTGCTCTTGAAGTAGAATCACCTGATCCCTGCTCAGATGTGCCTCCTGAATAATTAGGGGTGACTGCCCTCAGGCTTTCAGCCCTTAAAGGAGCAAGCCACCTAAATTGGACATCCAAAGATTGAGGCACACAAAATCATTTTGGAAAATTTGGCATTTCTCTTTATCTTTATGTCTAGCTAGAGATACAACTAGAGAGACAGACAGATATACACAGCACACACACATGACATTCACTTCAAAATAATCACACTACTACAATGTTAAGGTTGAGATTTCGAATGCACCAGAATAAAATAATTCAAAAATAATGACTTGCACAGTAACTGTGACTTGGTTATACCACACAGAGTGTCAAATCCTGCAATCCTTTCTCAGGCAAATCTCCCACCGATTTCAGTAAGGACCAGAATGTTTGACCAATATCTACTAAGTAATCAACAGTAATAAAAAATGCAGCATACATGCGAGGGGGCCATATATAAAAAAGTAAGTAGATATACGTTCAGTATAATACAACATATAATTTGAGGCAATCTAACACATTCTGGGCAAGATTTTGCTCTCAGTCACATGGGTGTAAATGAATGGAAACTCCATGGACTTCAGAGAGCAGAATCTAGACCTTTATTTTAATTCATTAAGGATGACCTCCAATCTGGCTTTAGACCTTTCTCTAGCAATGCTGTAGCCAAAGATTTGAAAAGCTTTATATTCCAAGCATGCTCCTTTCTCCATTCTCAATCATGCAGGGGATTACAAGCTCTTTTAATAAGAAATGAAAAATTAAAATGGATTGGGATGAAAAACACTTGAAAGCGGCAGCTGCACTGACACTTTTAGTTTAAAATCAGTTTCTTTCACCTAGCCATTTTTGCTTTACACACACCTGTGGTGTTTACTCCTATTTATAAATGCTAAAGAGCCAGGTTATGCCATTTAAACCCTTCCCTGCATCCAGGGCAGTTCAGTCACCCTCCCCCTGGAGAAGCACAATGAGACATTTTGCTTTGGGGAGTCATAATGTCTCCAGGAGGTCCCAGTGCACAAGGCCAGAGTACTGGGTACTTTTGTGCCCATTGTGGATGCAGCTATCTACCCTCTGCTGCACAGTGCATGGGGGGAGGGACAAAGCCATGACCTACCTCTCCTTGCCCCCTTTGGGGCACTGGGCATTCCCAAGGGAGTAGAGATGGAATGCCCCCTGAGCACAGTGACCGGAATTCAGTCTGACCTGTGATGACTTCCCCAAACCAGCTCAAAATTTGCATCCTGCATCTCACATGGGAGCTTTTAAAATAAAACATGCAAGTTTTGAAATGATAAAAAGCTATTGACAAATACAGCAGAACCCACAGCTTCTTTTTGAAAATGCGAATTTAAAAAAAAACTAGAAATGTGCAGTGAAAGTGAGAGATTCTCTGGGATTCAACATCATTTCTGTATATTGCATCTTTGTAGACATCCCACTCTTGGATTACTATTTTTTTACACCCAAAATTCTAATGCTAAATGAACATTCCCATATTTTATATCTAAAAGGGGACAGGCTGGCCAAGGAGACTTGAAATGAAGTCCAGAGCCTTTCGCCTTGAGGGCCTCAGCCTCAGTTTAGCCCAGGTCAATAGTAATGAAAACCATTTTTACAGGATGATTGCTTGATGGTCTGAGTTTATTTCAGTCCAGTCCTTAGAGGACATGTCCTCATCAGACAAACCACCATGATCCATAACACAGTTGGTAGCAATTGCCACCCTGTTGGCAGTTTCAGCAGAGGAGTCCAGGAAGTAAAGGTCACAGAGAATGAACTACTCTCTCCCTCCCTGGAGCAGGCCCCTCCAGCAGGGGAGTTGAGGCATATCAGCAGGGTGGTGTGGGGGAAATCTTGCTACCCAACTTATACCTGTTCTGGGGGTACAAGGAGAACTTCTGTCTCCAGGACCAATTCATTTCAGAACCTTTGAGAAGCACTCAATGCCCATAAAATATTATATAGCATTTTATTTGACACTGTGTAGAGACTTCGTATGAAATATGGGTACCTGACATACTGCTGGGAGTTATGGATAAGTAATCATTCTCATTCTTCTTTTTCACCAATATCACCTGCCAAGAGGAGAAAAAAATATATATGTGATACATCCACAAATGCAAAATAGTTGGGCTAACATTAGTGTGTAAACAGGATAAGACATTTTTGGTACTGGATGCTACAGTCCATGTCTGCTGGCATTTCACATTGCACCGAAGCTGAGGTGACTTGCACCAATGCAGAGGGCAACAAATGTGAGCTACTGCCAGAATCCTGGCAGAGTTGTGGAAGACCAGGTCTCCAGATAGGTTCCTGGGTTAGTGTTTTTGTTGCGTGGTGTGTGGTTGCTGGAGGAACCTATCCTTGCAACAAAGCCCGTTGCCAACTCTGTCCACATATCTATTCAGGGGACACCATCATAGGGCCTAATCACATCAGCCACACTATCAGTGGCTCGTTCACTTGCACATCTACCAATGTGATGTATGCCATCATGTGCCAGTAACGCCCCTCTGCCAAACTGGACAGTCTCTACGTAAAAGAATAAATGGACACAAATCAGACATCAAGAATAACAACATTCAAAAACCAGTCGGAGAACACTTCAATCTCTCTGGTCACTCGATTACAGACCTAAAAGTGGCAATATTACAACAAAAAAACTTCAAAAACAGACTCCAACGAGAGACTGCTGAATTGGAATTAATTTGCAAACTGGACACCATTAAATTAGGCTTGAATAAAGACTGGGAGTGGATGTGTCATTACACAAAGTAAAACTATTTCCCCATGTTTATTTCCCCCGCCCCCACTGTTCCTCACACGTTCTTGTCAACTGCTAGAAATAGCCCACCTTGATTATCACTACAAAAGGTTTTTTTTCCCTCTCCTGCTGGTAATAGCTCACCTTACCTGATCACTCTTGTTACAGTGTGTATGGTAACACCCATTGTTTCATGTTCTCTGTGTATATAAAATCCCCCCACTGTATTTTCCACTGCATGCATCCGATGAAGTTAGCTGTAGCTCACGAAAGCTTATGCTCAGATAAATTTGTTAGTCTCTAAGGTGCCACAAGTACTCCTTTTCTTTTTATAGAATAGGGGTGTTATCTTAGTGCAACCTGCTTATTTTAAACTATATACTTCAGTTCTGGGACAGAGGTGCCACAAACAGCGCACAGGAATCTCAGCCCAAACACCAATGCCCAGTTCCTAAGGAGCAACTCTGCCCCAGCCTTGACTCTAGTTACTGACATGATGACAGAGGACAAATTCTTCTGCCTCTTGCAACAGACCCTCCAATGAGAAATGACATCACAAAAATAAAAACAGTGCAGCATTTCTTCCAAGACTGAACAGTGCTCAGATACTAAGGAAAAGAACCACAGGACTATATGTAACAGCACCATCCGGTGCCTTATCATTTATCTCCCTTGCTGTTTCTCCCACCACATCCATTTCTATCTACGTATTTCATTACATCTATCAGAGAATGTGTATGTTTCATCAGAAAGGAAAATGTGTGAATGTAAAGGTTTAAAAATGCAAAGATGCCTTTAGAAGTTCATAATATCTTGCAGGGACCATGTAAGTTACTTGCGCTTTCCTCCCACTATTCAATGAAAGCTTTTTGGACGTGTATTCTTATTTTCTTTAGATTTATTTGGGTTCTAGGGACACTTCCTCCCCTTCTTGAGAGACAGTGAGCCTGATCTCCAGCTAAGGTTCTGCCCATAAACTTTATAGTAAAGTTGTTAGCATTATTTCACAATAACCAATACATCCATTACTTAGCCCTGGTCTACACTGGAGGGTTGGGGGGATCGATCTAAGCTATGCGACTTCAGCTATGTGAATAACGTAGCTGAAGTCGAGGTACTTAGATCGACTTACTCTGGTGCCTTCACCATGGTGAGTCGACTGCTGCCGCTCCCCCGTCAACTCTGCCTGCGCCTCTCGTGGCGCTGGAGTTCAGGAGTCGACAGGAGAGCGCTCAGGGGTCGATTTATCGCGTCTAGACTAGAAGTGATAAATCGATCCCCGCTGGCTCGATCGCTGCCCGCGGATCCGGCGGGTAGTGAAGACATACTCTGAGTTCTTGTGTGGCGTCCTTCTTATAGACAAGTACTACAAAACATAAAATTTCCTTCAGTAATTAAATCAAATAACTTAATTGTAAAAGAAATGCAAGCTTTAGATATTGTAAGCAAGAAGATGCTATATGGACAGTATAATTACTTTAACTGAAAATCCCTTTAAAAATTAAACCAGAGGATACATTGTTAAAAGAAATACGCCTGTTTCCTATATTCTTTACCGCACCAGTTGCAGTGTGGGAAAGTAAATGCTTGGGGTAAATGTGGGCTCCTAACCCACAAAAGCCAGAGTAATCAATCAGGCTTTGAACATGGAACTCCATGGGGACTTGGAGGATCAGAATGCACCACCACCCAAACTGTGGCATAACTTCTCACTGTCTTTATTTCAACCTAGAACCTGGAACACCAGCTGTACACCATCTGCACCATCTATGTGGAAGGTTTGGGCCCTGGGTCTCTAGTAGCCCTCTGTGTTGGCCTACAGGGGCCTGGCATGGAACCCCCTCTGCAGGGTGTAGGGGGCACAAAGACCCCACTGCATGTCTGCTCCACCTGTGATCCCCTCATACTGGGCTACCATGGGTGTAAGGCAGTGGTATAAATTCATGTGATGTCACGCCAGCAAATATTGAAAATCAGCCAATCATATTTTGAGGACCCATGTCAGAGTCCCCAGATAAAGTCAGTCTGATGTGTTTTTTAAGGTAAAACAAGAAAAATCTTTTTCCATTTATCAGGCCCACCTGTCCACATTACCTCTTCTTGATTAATTATAGGTTTCAGAGTAACAGCCGTGTTAGTCTGTATTCGCAAAAAGAAAAGGAGTACTTGTGGCACCTTAGAGACTAACCAATTTATTTGAGCATAAGCTTATGCTCAAATAAATTGGTTAGTCTCTAAGGTGCCACAAGTACTCCTTTTCTTTTTTTGATTAATTATGTGGCTGGAACCCCTTACTATAATTTGGCTGGCATCACGTTATCCTCTAGCTCCCTCTAGTGCACCATTGATATCAACCATGAACAGGATGTCATACCCAGCTGTGAGTTATGAAACTGACCCAGTCAGATCCACTAAAGCACGGGTTCTCAAACTGGAGGTTGGGACCCCACAGAGGGTCACGAGGTTATTACATGGGGGGTCGCAAGCTGTCAGCCTTCACCCCAAACCCTGATTTGCCTCCAGCATTTATAATGGTGTTAAATATATAAACAAGTGTTTTTAATTTATAAGGGAGTTTGCACTCAGAGGCTTGCTGTGTGAAAGGGGCCACCAGTACAATAGTTTGAGAAACACTGCATTAAAGTGACAGGGGAAGTGTGCTCCAGCAAGGAAGAAAGTACAACAGTACTAATGTGTTAAAGGAGTGACACCCCGGGGGTAGAAAGCTAGCAAGAAACAGTCAGTAGTGGGAGAAAAAGGAGACGGGAGCCAAAAAAGGATTAGCAGGGACTCATGCAGAAGTGCATATGTAAGCAGGTGAAAGAAGCTCTCATTGGGAACCTGGGAAGGGTACACATCTGAATTTAGAGCCACACATGATACAAATAAGAAACAGCTGCATTTAATCTTTTGAGTCTCCTTGAGCTTCACTCTCATGATTTATGACACTGGCACAAACCCCTAATGAAATGATAGCCCTATCATTCTCTCTTGACATGATTAGAAACCTACTAGTCCAAGGTCAGGATTTTTCAATGTGAGTTTAGCCCTCATAACGTAATGTATTTGTATACTGTCTTCATTTTAACTTGTTCTTAATTTGTTTTCGTCATTTAACCTGACATATTTGATAAACTTAACAATAAATTAATTGTTATTCCAAAGTCTGGAATTGCTACACCACGTTCCCAAAGTATTTAAAGGATCTCAACTTTTGTGGTAATTATAACAGCAAGTAAGAAAATAAAACCTGCTGGGTGAAGGTTTTATGGGACAAAAGGTTAAAATAATCAGCCTTTTTGCATGTTCTGATGTGTCTCCTCTTTTCTTCCCTACAGGCTGCCTGAAAGCAAATCGGGACTCTTCTTAGAAATAACAGTATGTCCTTTAATCTTTAGGTGCAAAACAGATATTCTGTTTCACTTTTGCCATGTACAAACAAGTATAAACAGAGGCTACAAAGAAAACTTTATTCTCTTTCTATTGACATCTTGTGGAACTCTGAGGTATTTTATACTGTGCCAAACAACAAATTAAACAGGAGACTAGTAAACATAGATCAGGTCTGTTCCTACTTCCATTCAAATCAGGATCAGGCCCCTTCCAACATGCCAGTGGAACTAGTGAATCTCACCAATAAATCATTTGCCTGAATCTAACTGTGGTTAGGTGACTTACTGACAATCATATACAGTACTCTTAAAAACAAATAATCAAGTTTTGGAAATAAAGCTTGTCCCTCCTGTAAATAATTAGTTACTAGTCTTAAAACTATTGTCTACAGGCCAATTTAAAAAAAAAAAAGAAAAGAAAAGAAAAGAAAAGAGAGAAAAGTAAAAGCTTTTTCACCCAATTATGTTTTAAGGGCCAAAACTCCCCATTGGGAGTTTTGCCATTTTCCTCAATGAGACCAGTATTTGGCATGAAGTAGTCACTCGTGTAAAAATTCATGAGGAAATGAATGAAAGGAAAGATGGCCATTTGTGTAGGGCACTACACTGAGACTCGAGAGATCTGGCACTGCCACAGACCTCCTGTGTGATTTGGAGCGAGTCACTTAATCTTTCTGTGCCTCAGTTCCCTGTCTGTAAACCTGAGAGACTACTTTCTTCCTCTTCCTCTTGTGTGTGTAACTCACTGGGGCAGGGACTGCCTCCTGCTCTGAGTATATACAGCAACAAGCACATTTGGGCCCTGATTGGTTGAGGTTTCTAATTGCTGCTGTATTACAAATAATAAATGGAATGGGTTTTTATTAGTTGTTTTATAGATGACAATGATTTTAATAGTGTTTCTTGATTCAATTCTGGAATTAATAATTAACGTTTCATTCTGCATTTTATTTGCAGTAAATAAAATAACTTCCTTTTAAGGAATGTGGCAAGTTGCAGGGAACAGTTCAGTCTGTGCTGTTTATCTGTTTTGTTGTCCCAAAAGTCAAATGTCTTTGTCCACAGATCCACAAGGGCATGCTTCGCCTCCAACTTTTAGACAATCTCTGGAAAATACCCCTTTTAGTGCTGGGCCTTAGGTCTCCACTTTTGATAAGGAGGAGCCCACTGGCCCTGCTATACCACTGACTTAAGCACCTCCGTTTCTCACCATGGCTCTTCCAGGCAGTCCAAAAGAACAGGAACTCCGGTTACAGATTTTACCCCTTTGGGAAGCTATGCAATCAGCAGATACTTGAAGGGACACAGTGCAGCCTTTTCAAACCAAGGCAGCTTTTATTATGTCTACACTTAAACCTCAACGACGGCACCACCGCAGCTGCACTTCTGTAGCATTTCAGTGAAGACGCTCACTACAGCAATGAGGGGGGGCTCTCCCATTACTGAAGTTAATCCATCTCTGTGAGAGGTGATATTTGGTTGATGGAACAAACACTGGGTGTTAGGTCACTTAAATTATGTTGCTCAGGGCTGTGGATTTTTCACACTCCTGAGCAATGTAGCTGGGTCAACCTAACTTTTTAGTGTAGACCTGGCCTGAGACAACTGGAATATAGTATTGAAGTGTCCTTAGGCTAGGATGGAAAGAGTTCTGATACCCAAGTGCTCACACCTCAGTCCTTTGTTCCCAGTCCCAGTTAAGCGGCTTCCACATTTCCTTTCCCTTGGCTGCCAGTTATTAAAAGTTAATGTCCAGTCACTTGTCTTCCATTGTATCTCCAATGCAATCCTATCCATATGTAGACAATTCTTGGTAGTTCATTCATACCAGCTCAGACCCACCTACTTGACTCTTTTACCCATTCTCGATCCCAAGAAAAAAATTAGTCCCTTCATAACCAGTGGGTAACAATACAAAACGAGAGGGGAAAACTGAGCTACGCATATTTTTTTGTTAAAATAATGCCCAAATGCCCCACATTCTTCATAGTTTTCTCTGGATCTAGTTTTGTAAGCTGTTGGAAGGGTGGGTGGTGTCTAAATTAGCTACAGAACTTTCCTCCTTGGAGGCTGGTTAAGTGTGGAGGATCTTAGAGAAAATCTGGTCCCCAGTCAAAATCAGTTACTGATCTAAAAAGGTTGTAAAAGGGTACAAATAGCACCCAGGTGGGAGATTTATGGGGCAAATCCCTTCTCCACACCAGACCAGTAATGTATGGGATTCATACATTCTGAACATTGGTGCCTAACTTTCCCTTTCTGTACTCCACAAATGATACAACTTTTACATAAAAGAGAAAAGGTGGATGATGATTACGGTAATATCTTCTGGTCTGGGAAAGATAATCAGGTGGGTCACAGCTAAATACAAGGTAGAACAGATGGTATTTAGCTGTGACACTCTGATTACCTGTCCCAGACCTGAAGAGGAGCTCTGTGGAGCTCAAAAGCTTGTCTCTTTAACCAACAGAAATTGCTCTAATAAAAAATATTACCTCACCCACCTTCTCTTTCTCATATCCTGGGACCAACACAAATGCAAACAACTTTTAGATTTCCACTCTTAATGTTAGCACCCAGGAAGCAGTCTCTAGCAGATGAACTTCTGTGCCTTCAGCTCTCTGTCTAGTGTTTTTGCAAGACGGCTAGCCAAGGTCTCACTCTTTCTTTACAATCCAATCTTTCCATTCATGAAGGATTTCCCTAGACTACAATCTTGAGATAAGCCCCATCCCAAAGCATTAGTTGCAGACATATGACAGTTAAGGTTGCAAAAGATTTCTCCTGTCCTTTCAATGGAGATATTCTGAACCTTTTCCCCAGCCTCCAGATTTGCAGCCACATGCTGTGTGTATGATTCAGTGTCAGGAAAGGAAGATTCAGGGTTTTTCTTCACTTGATGTAGCGTACCTGGCGAAGATGCAATATGTCAACAGGAGAGCACGCTCCTATCAACTTAATTACTCCACCTCAACAAGAGGCAGAAGCTATGTCTGTACAGTGAAGATGGCACTTTAGGGCTTTGTCTACACTGGCAATTGAAAGACAAAACTTTTGTCATTCAAAGATGTTAAACACCTCCCCGAAAGACAAAAGTTTTGCTGACGAGAAGTGCTGGTGTGAACAGCGCTTTGTCGGCAGAAGCACTTTCCTACCAACAAAGCTAGCGCTGCTTGTTGAGGGAGCTCTCCTGCTGACAAACAGCAGCTACACTGCGCACCTTTTAGTGGCACAGCCAAGTTGCTAAAAGCTGCGTAGTGTAGATAAAGCCTAAGTCAATGTAACTTACGTTACTCAGGGGCGTGGCTTTTTCACACCCATGAGCGACGTAAATTGCATTGACTTAAGCGGTAGTGTAGACAAGCCCTCAGATTTGTCCAAACACAGAAGGAACACTAGAAATGGCTACATACTGTGCCTTGCCCCTTACCATATCTTCAGGACTCCTAGGGCTTGTCTACAGTACCTGCCGGATCAGAGGGCAGCAATTGACCGCTGAGTGCTCTCCCGTCGACTCCAATACTCCACCAGATCGAGGAGCGCAAGCGGAGTCGACGGGAGAGGGTCAGCTGTCGACTTACCACAGTGAAGATGCCACGGCAAGTAGATCTAAGTACGTCAACTTCAGCTACGCTATTCACGTAGCTGAAGTTGTGTATCTTAGATTGACCCCGTGCGGTAGTGTAGACAAGCCCCTAGTCTCCACTGGCCAGAGAAAGGCACATTTGGAATTCATTCCCAAATCTGGGTTTCCAATTTAGCAACACATCAGTCTGTTTGCCTGACAAGCCATGTGCCAGTTATTGTTCTTACCTTTTTTCATCATCACAAAAGGTGATTAACCAATTAACTTTAACCAGTCTGGTTAAACACACGCCTCACCAAACTCCTCCTCTCTCATACAAACTCATTGGATTAAACAACAAACCTGTGAGGGATCGAATGGCTCAAAAGATTAGGAATGGGGTACTGAGGCCTTTCACCTCTAAGCCACTGTTTCAGATCTAAGCAGTGGCTGATAGTCTTTAACATCTAATGGCTGTTTGGTGAGGTATGCCGAATGATTTTGCGGTTTGAGTTCAGTCCCCTGTGGACAAATGTTCGCATCACAAAAGAAAGTCTTACCGGAAAATGTCAGCAGAGATGCCAAGGACTGAAGTGGCTTCCATTAATGTACTGCCAACTATTTCTTGTGTATGTTGAATCAAAAGTGACCTTGACTCAACATATGACTTTATAACATGACAGACAACAGAAATGCCCATGCATTTCCCCATGGCTAAGCTGAATGTCGACCACACGGGAGCTAATAAAATGAGGTGCTGAGTCTTGGGAGGGTCTATGTATATTTAAATACCACTGATCAGAGGTCACTCAGCAGCACTTCCTAGTCCCAAGGGGTGTGCAGCAAATTAGATTATTGTGCCCTTTAAGAAAAATTGGGGGACTTGTCCATTCATTTTCAGCTAGAAGAAAAGGCAGTTCTGACTCGGCCACTCAGTTGCTATGTGACCAGAGGAAAGTTACGTATCCTTTCTGTTCCTCAGTTAGCCCATCTGATAAATGGGCATAATAATATATACCTCCGTCAGAGCGGTGTTATGATGCTTAAATAAGTAGCACAGGCCTGGATTATCTCCAGATATGATTCTTCCCATGTCAATAGGTGGGCTAGCAGTCTCCACAACACCATCCCTCCCTCTTCTATATCCCCCAGAGGGTGTTCTGTGAGTCTGGAGTCTGCAACAGGGGAGAAGGTGAAGGAAAGCAATGCGTGGGTTAAGGATGGTGCAGCGCAGTGCTCCACTTCTGTCCTAGGTTAGGATGGCTTCTCCTGAGTCTGGCTGCCCTGTGGCTCTGCTCACTCCCATCACCCATGCCGCACTCAAATGGTGTGGGCTAAATTTGAGAGACGAGTGGTGTTGCGACTGGGCACACTGGGTCCCAGCGCCACTCAGGTTTGGCCCAGCTGCCTGTCCATCATGAACCTGTGTGCCAAGTTGCAATGCCAGGCACAGAAATTTTGCCTGGCTGCCCCCGCAATCCTCCCATCATGATGGAAGAACAGCCAGGCCAAATCTGAGTGGCGTTGTGACATCTGAGTGCCCAGTCGCAGTGCCATTCAAATTTGGCACATCCAATATCACCGACCATATTTAAATCAAGATTGGATGTTGTTCTGAAAGATCTGCTCTAGGAATTACTTTGGGGAAGTTCTATGGCCTGTGTTACACAGGACGTCAGACTTCTGGCTTCCTTCTGGCATTGGAATCTCTACATCTTCTGTGTTGGAGAGGATGATCTGGTCTATTTCTACAGTTTTCATAAGAACATAAGACATAAGAACGGCCATACTGGATCAGACCAATGGTCCATCTAGCCCAGTATCCTGTCTTCTGACAATACATGGGTGAATCACGATATTGTGGAATCTGACCTTTGATTTTTGAAGGCTTGCAGCTGGCAATACTGCTTCTATCTCAGTCATTTCCAGAAGATCTGACTGTGATCACATAAACACAGGATTATGTCTTGAATGCAGGGTCAGTCAGAAGGGAAAACTGAGCTATGAGGTAGAATGTCCTTATTTAAAACATAAATATCCTAAGCAACAGGGAACACACAAAGGTAGTAGCTGTTGTTTTTGTTGTTTAAATATTTTTAGATTCATACAGTCAGAATGGGCCATCATGAGCCTCTAGTCTGACCTGCAAAACAAAGGCCATAGCATTTTACACAGTGATTCCTGGATAGAGCCCAATGTTCTCCCTTTCAACTTTGTTCTAATGTAAAAGTCCCTTCCAAAATGCAGTTCTTATGGTTCTGTAATTGGGAACTAGGGAAGTGAGGGGGAAAATGCCAGTTAATTTTGATCAGGTGTTCCAGGCGATGAGCCCTTACATTTTGTTTTGGCACAAGATATGGCAATTTTATTTTTCTTGGGGGCTATCTTGGCTTTGTGGTGAAGGATTTACTTGATGTATCATCTGAACATTTTGTTCTGTAAACTTTCTCCACAAAAGCTACTTTCATTTTAGCCTCCACTTTCTCTGAGAAAGTCTGAACTGGAGACGCCAACTGCTATTTATGAAAAACAGTCAGTAGTGCATGGGTAGCGCTTATTAGTAATCGAATATGCTTGAAATATATTTTTAATAGTAAACCAAAGTCAACATTTTTGGGGCTATGTTATGTGCGAGATTCTTTTTCACTGGCTGCTTTAGTGGAATATTCTTAGGCCACAGTTTATATTAGATGATACCTACAAAGTAAGCAAGCAGCATTCTCTTTTTTCAAAAACTGGACAACTTCGTGCCCTATGAGAAATGACATCAGTTCAATACCTGGCAAAGTTCAATACTATCACAAAAGCCACTATCACAATTACATTTTGAGGGGCCGTCTCTGCAGGGAGCTCGACTACTTCCCCAGTGAGATCATTTTGAGCGCCAGTTTCCTCACAAAATAATACTGTGTAGTAAATGATAATTGTATAAGTATGATTGATATACCTTTCACATAAACATTTTCATTCTCTTATCCTTCAGCATCTGATAATATTAGCAAAGAGACACTGTGCCCTACAATTAGGACATCTGCCAGTAGTACTTTCTATTCCTAGTCTTTCCTTTTTCACAGTGGCAGTATTCTAAAGTGACAGTCTTCTTTCCAGAGGGGTACTTTATTACCATTGAGCTTCAACTTTCCCTTATTTTATCTTGTCACTAATCTACCCTGTGAGGTGATGAGCACTCACAACTCAACATGAATGGTTGATCCTCTGCATCTCTCTGGTTCAAACCTTAAAATAGTTAATGTTCAGCTCTGTACTGAAAAGTACAGAAAGGCCCTGAGTTTCAGCAGGTCTTTTACAAGTCTGAAGTAAAAAGTAAAAGTCTGAAAATTGTTACATGCAGATAGTACTTTTAATAAGCTATTATTGTAACCTCAGCCCCAGCCTCCTCATGTGGATTTTTGAAAGCATTTGGATTTCAATTAGCACAATTGTAGAATGAACAGTGTTAGTTCAGATGGATAGAAATAAATTTTAAGAAGTACAGTGCCAATGAGGCTGCTATTCTTCTACATGGCTTTCTGTGCATGATGATGTCCGTGTGATACATGAATATTTCTAGAGATAGGTTAGATAGTCTGCAGCCTCCGGAAAGGTGGCATAATTCAATAAGGTTAGGGTTCCATTTGTGTTTATCAGAACCTGCTGTATGCAATTATTTTGGTATGTTTATTTGAATAAGACCTGTCACCGACTGGAAAATATCATTAATTAATCTGTCAGGCAGCAGGGGAATGCGGAAAGAGAGCTAAAATATGTTTTCCATTCCCCAAAGGTTCTAAAACACGAGTATCATCCCTTTGGCTTAACTGAGCAAAGAAAGAGCTGTAGGTTGTCTTTCAGCAGGATGGATAATAAGCCGAAAATGTAACAAGTCAGTACTAGCTATAAATTAAAGTCATGCTTGCCTTGCTTAATACGTGCTGCACAGATAAAGATACCACACTTACAGAATATATGATCTAATCATCATTTGGTATCACAGTTATGGATTTGATAACATTAGATATATAGCTCTAAAGGCTGTATATGTGCTGCTTAAACACCCCAGTAGGTTAGAAGACATATCCCTTTAGGGTTGTGGAGCACTAGGTGACATATCACCAGGATCAAAAAGCTCCACCATTATCACCTCTGAAAATGTGAGCAACAAAGAGCAGGATTTCATCAGTCATGCCACCTCCCTACAAAATTGTCCCTGGAAGCCCATAAAAACCCTCCTTACAATCCACAAAGAGTGTATGTGTGCCTTCACGTAGGCATACAGTAGGTGGTTAGAAGATGATCAGCAGTACTGGAGCTGGAAGCCTCACTTCACAGATAACTTTATTGTGCCAGGCAATTCATTTTTGAAAATTGGATTTTGTGCCTCTCTCTCATTGTTTACGAAGCATAAAGACTGGAAAGGGCCTTTTTGTTTTGTATGTTGTTTTACATATTTTTTTCTGCTTGTTTTTAGACTCAGAAATATCAGGAATGTCAAATCTTGTCATCCCTGGGTCTGCTTCTCAGAGATGTCTGTTGTGAGCCCAAAAGAGCAGGGGGGCTGAAACACTGACAAAGATGACCTTGCTTCCAATGCTCTTTGGCAAATGAAAACGTTTGGTAATGATTCCAAACTTTGAAAAAAATATTGATAAAAATGTCTCAGAAGTGGTCACAGAAAATGGGTCCATTTCAAACCCTGAAAGATGGAAACCAATTTATACATTTCTGTATTTCCCATTAAATGGTTTCTTCATTTTTCAGACAGCTCTGCCAAAAATCCTTTCCCCTCATAATAGCTCAGTCTCTTGAATCTTGTGATGTTGTAATGTCACTAGTTCACCAGTCACTACAGAGTGAAAGTAGATAAAACCTGAACTTATAACATATCCAAATAAATAAATAAAATAAAATAGTCACAACCCCCTCCACATCTTCTTATGAAAAAAAATCAATCAATCAATCAAACAAACAAAAACTTACGTGCTTTCTTTGTATATCTCATAGATCTAAAAAAGGGCATGAACCCTATATTTTACCTGTACAGGTCCCCTTTAACAGAAAGCATTTTAACCAAAGCTAGGTGCACTCACAAAAGTTCTAGCTGATTTGCAGTTGTGTATTAAAGATATTTATAAATTTAGTGATTTAGGCCTTGATTCAGAAAGGTAATTAAGCACATCCATAAGTATCTTGCTTAATAAGCATCCTAGTGGGGGGCTACTGGAGATGTAAAAACATAAATAAAATAAAAGAGTTTAAATGTAAGTGGTTATTCTCGTATATGTTTTAAATGTAAATGTATTTGTTTTAAGAGCACTGGAGATACCACATGGCTTTGACATAAATTTTTTCTTATTTTTGTTTTCTGTTCTACCAATTCACGACACATTAGCTCTCATTTAAATTTCAATAAGGGAGAGTTTATCTTCCATGTTAATTTTCATCACTGCTCATTGTGCAGTCTGTAAGTGATGAACTGTTCCCTGAAATTACTTGCAGGTCATCTTGAATTACCCAGTCACTCTGTACAAATGACTAATTACAGATAACCATAAAGATAGTAATTTTCAGACAGTTTTATCGAATGTGGTAAATTTTCCATCATTATTAACTGGATATTAAAAATTACATTTTCTAAACCTCTGGCAGGATGTGTCTGAATGAAAATTGTCAAAGGAAGACAAATTTTGTTCATGTGCCTCGTGTGTGTGCTGTGCCCATAAGTTTAGTGAAGCAGAAATAAATATGATTTGAACTGCAAATGTCACTTTATTGAATGGAGATGAGAAATACCTTAAAAACTTATATTGGCATTTGTTTTGAACTATTTCAGAGGTATTTCAGCAGGATTAATATAGCTTCAGGCTAGCTGCTTTCCTTAACCAAAGCTTTATAGATACCGAAGTTTGCTTTAAAAAGTAAATCTAACTACTGAAAAGTCATTTTCCATAACAAGGGTCTCAGAAATCTTTTATGGTGGCCAGCTAATTAGAGCTGCATAGAAAGCATTGGATGAACGAATGGAGGAGATTCAGTTATAGGCAGAAAATCAGACCCATGGTTTTGCACCAACTGAATTTGGGGAGGTTCAAGACCTGAATCTGCATCTGAATTTTCCACATGGTCCCCATCTTTATAACTGGACAAACTAAAACCTTAGATCCAGACGCCCATATACTTTGGAGTGTTCAACACCTGAGATTTGTGGGATGAGTGCATCTCTAATTATGGTTTGGGGAAAATTTCTGAGGTACTGTTTAATGTAAATAAAATTTAGATTGTAGGACCAGGACAATAATTAAGGTAGTAGAACCAGTTGCCTCTTCTCTTCTGAATGTTTACAGGCAGCAGAACTTAGTAAAGAGGGATGTAGGAAGGGTGAAAATCTGTCCAGCCCATTTCTGGGGACAAATTGGTTGCACGAATTCTGTAGCATATCAGCGTACTGCTGCATAAAGAGGGAGAGTGAGAATGCATATTGGCCATGAGCTTACCATGTAATAGGGCACCAAAGAAGGGTAATGAAATTTTGGGATGCATAAGCAGAAGCATCATGTAATGCAGCAAGGAGGCAATAATCTCTCTCTGTTTGGCTTTGGTGAATCCACAACTAGAATACTGCCTTCAGTTGTGGACATCTCAGTAGAAGAAAGATAGTCATGAATAGAGGAGAGTTGAGAAAAGAAAAATGATTATGGGGTTGGACAGACTGATTTCTGAGGAGAGAATAAGAGAGTTAACCCTGGCTTGACTAAGTGACAGCAAAGCACTTGATAACCATATAGCCATAAAGAACGAGAGCTGATGGCTGAATGCTCTTGCTATGGAGATTCCAATCAAATCGCTGCTTAGCGTTACTGGTGGGTATGTAACTACGTTAAAAGGGTAGGTATTTTTAAAAATGAAAATTCCCTCCTGTTTTTAACAGATATTTTGTAACAGAGCAAGCCCATACGGCCATTTTGGAAACTTAATCCAAAGCTTATTTTTCAACAGAACAACCCAACGAGTCCAATAATAATTAAAATTTCTTCCCCTTTCACAAACATACTGAAACTCACTTCCCAAAAACATCATGACATATGCCTCACTTGTTCATTAGAATGATGGTTACTAGTATTACTCACTGATGATTTCATTACCTCTCCCAAGGAAACAACACACATAGGGAACCTTTTAACCTGTTCCCTTCCTTCCTCTCCCTATTGAATTATTTATTCTGTAATTAACCAGTTAGGCATCCATCATGTTATTTTAAAGTGAATCACTATAATTGCTAGCAAGTAGGGTTTGTTTGATTCTCAGTACCGGTGTTATGGGCTCATGCAATGGGGCATTTTGGAACCACAGAGAGCTACAGGTGGCTCTCTGCAAACTGCTGATGGTTTTTTTTGGTAAGCTGCTTTTCTTTAACTGATTTGATTTTTAATTTTTTAGGCATATTTATAAGGTGCACAAGTTTACTACAAAAATACATTTTTTAAATTTTTCATTCCTTGTGTCTTGGTCACATGTGACACTACTTTATTCATCTCTGTCATTTTTTCAAGGTAAGATTTTAAAAAATAAAGTAATGAAGTTACCCCCACAAGAGCATCTAGGTTGCTGTATAATAAAAACTCTGTAAAACACAAACCCCTTTATAATAAAACTCACGCTACTTGAAAGTCAAATAAGGAAAACAAGTGGCAAGGATCTGACACATGGGAAAAAGGGAAAAAGTTATACGTATGGGGCCAATATCGATCACAATAAAAATTTTAAACAACATAAAAACTCAGGTATGATATAAAAGATTTTGCTCTCCATAAGCAGGTCCAGCTTACTTTGTCCATCAACTTGATTTAAAGAATCAGCATGAATGCAAGGTTAAAAAGAATTAGGTCTGATCTACACTAGAAAATTAAGTTCGCTTAACTATGGCGTTCAAGGACATGAAAAATCCACACTCCGATCAGCATAGTCAAGCCAACTGAACCCCCAGCACAAACAGAGTTCTTCCATCGACCTAGCTACCGCCTCTCAGGGGTGATTGCCTATGCAAACGGGATTACCTACAGCAGTGCAGTTCTGCTGCTGTAGCATTTCAAGTGTAGAAAACCCCGCAGACATTCCAATTATGAGTAATGACTTGGACATTAGACATTCCAAACCTGATTTTCAGAAAGGCTTACCATCCACAGCTCCCACTGGCATGAGTGCTGAGCACCTCTGAAAATCAGCCCATCGGCCTAATTATCAAAATGACAAGAGTGCAATGTTCGGCATCTAGATTGCATTAAATGAAATGAAATATCATTACTGAGTGCTAAAACCATGGGGATCTAGGGTATATACCTATGAAGTAAGCACATCCCTCCTATTCTACCATGTTGATCTTAATCAGCATGCAAGGGGAGCCTGCACAAAAGAGGCTTCTGATACTGTGACATGCTCTCTCCTTTTCCACCAAGAAGCATGCCAGTGGTGTTCCAGCTCCTGATTCAATCCCCCACTGAAATCAATGGCAAAATGCCCCTTGGCCTTGGGTCAGACCCTAGATTCCCTCACCTACCTGTGGGGGAACACAGCTCAGGTTTATACCTGCTTTTTTAACTTGGGTTGTTTCCTCTCTGTGCTTTGCAGCTGCCTTTTATTAGACAGTCAAAGCATGGTAATTTTTTATCTGCAGCGTGGATCTCTGTTGCATATTCTGCTCTTGTTGATCTCAATGGAAGTTCCATGCAGACACTGACTGCAAATTATCAGTTAAGGTTTCTGAAGTCCTTTGAGGATTGTAATCTTTAGCACTTAGGAACAACTCTGAGGTTTTGTTACTCAGACATTCCTCAAAGAGAGGCTTGGAATGTAACAGACCAAAGAACCACACACTTGATATTAATTATTAAAAAGACTGATGATCAAATCAAAATAATAATTTGTTCAGATATCAAATATGAGAAATAAATGGTAACAGTGTAATACAAATACAATGTCAAATCCAAGTCAGGCTAAACTTCTTTAATTAGAGAGTTTTACAGACTCTCATTGTCTAATCCCTTGTCCACACTAAAATTTACTTTGGTATAACTTATGTTGCTCAGGGATGTGAATAATCCACACCCCTGAGCAATGTAAGTTTTAGTAACATAAGTGCTGGTGTAGACAGCGCTATGTTGGCAGGAGAGCTTCTCCCGCCGACATAGCTACTGTGGGAGGTGGAGTAATTAAGCCAATGGGAGAGCTCCTGTTGGCTTAGAGCGTCTTCACCAGAAACGCTACAGCAGTCCAGCTGCAGTGCTTCTAGTGTAGATGTAGCCTAAGTCGATCAATGAAACTGTGAACTTTTTTCTGTCTTTTCATCATTTTACCCTAATGGAAGGCATTATGTAAGTCCTAAGTATTATTATTATGACTGTTATATGCACTGGACACCTCTAGTGTGAATTGGAAAAGAAAATCTTCCCCTTAGTACTGAATCAAGTCAGGAAACTGGTAATGGTGCCCGGGACATCAGAAGACATGTTCTGTCATGAGTCCTCATCTGTGCTCCAGGGATAGCTATTTATCAGAGAAACTAATCTGTATGGCCATAAGCATGAAGGCCAACAAACCTGGGTTGTTGGGTCTCCCATATAGACTAGAATCAGAGGTCTCATTAATGTTACCACAGTCTAAGTCTCAAGTTTTAGACATTGTCCTTCCTATTTCTTTAAAAAAATAAGTAAATTGAAACCATGGATGTTTGCTGAATGCATTAAATAAATGTATTTCCGAAGACAGTCTTTTCATCAAATTACATTAGGAAAAAATCACATTAAAACCCTGCTGCCGTATATATATAACCCAGCAGAAAATTTATGCATTCAGTGCACTTCTGCTGTCAGTGAAAACTGTTAATTACTATGAAAACATGTGGCTCCTGGATTTAGAGTTTGGTGCTCATTGCTGCATTTTGATGCTGCCAGACTTCTACTACCACAGTCATACCAATTTCTTCCTGACTAGCACAAATCCATGCTTCATCGAGCAGGATACCTGAGGAACATATTTTACCATCTTTCTATCTTTTCTTTTTCTGTAGTACCACTCACTACAGTATCTGATCACTGCATACACTTTACTAGTGCCTTCACAAAAGGACAGAACTCCTGGGTGCAGAGAGGAGGAGCAGATACTGCAGAATGATGCAAAGGAGAAAAGGAGACAAAGTGGGGCCAAGCAAAAAAGGGGGGAGAAAGGGACAGGAGAGAAACTGTGAAACAGGGCTAGAGGAGTAAGAAAACACCAAGAGGGAGGAAGGACAATCTTGTCATTAAGTTACTGGAATAAGATTCTGGAGATCTAGGTTCAATTCTTTGCTCTGCTACAAATTTCCTACATGATCTTGGGCAAGTCAAAGGGGGCTTGTTCTAATGCTCTTCCTCCCTCGCCCTCATTACTGCAGCCCCACCATACTCCCCTTCCTGGCCTCCTTTTCCGTTCCGGAAAGAGAATCCACGAACCTCCTCCGCATTCCTCTGGCTCCCTTAAAAGTATAGTATTAGGGTGTGTCCCCAAGTGGGAATTAATTATTTTTTTTTTATTATGGCAGCATCTAAGAACACCATTCAAGGATCACGGCTCCATTATGCTAAGCTTTGTATACACATGATTAAAGATGATGGCCCACAATCGAGACAGCTTGCAAACTAGGTCTCAGACAGGGCACAACAGGTGGATGAGACAGATGAGAGGAGGTGGAGTTGAGATGATGAATTAATAATAAAAAAGAGTAGCATAAAAGCCGAAATCTCAGCTCACTACTTGCTTAAAAAATGCCTCACAAAGATGATTTGTAGCCATCACCGCAGAGGGATGCGTGAAGGAGATATTAAAAAGGGACTATGAATTTAAGAATTTTGATGAGGAGCCCTGGCAGAAAGCATAGAGGTGCCTGTGGAAGAAGCAGATAAACAGGCAATTGAGGCTGGCTGCAATATTTGGCAGGCCTTGACAGCTCACTAAATTGATAGGTCTGTAAGACAGGGTGAGGTTAGATGATGTAAGATTTTAAAAGCAAAGACAAAGTTCATGTGTTTGGTGGGGTGGAGGAAAGGAGCCAGTGAAGGGATGCCAAGATGTGACTGGAGTGACTAGCCAGGCAGCTTACGTTTTAAGTGCATTTGAGGGAAATGGCGTGGCTGGTGTCAAGGCCAGAGAGGAGGAGATTACAGTCATAGTGCAAAAATGATGAGGGCATAAATGAGATCTGGGGCAGCCTGGACAAGTTGAAAAGGCCAAATATTTGGAATGTTACATAGGTAGAAGCAGCAAGATTTGGGCACCGCCTGTATATCTGGGCAGAGAGAAGGGCCACGTTGAAGAGGATGGACCTGAGTGACTGGGAGGATGGACCTTAGTGGTAGGTGAAGGAGAAAATGAGAAGAGCTTGAGGGGAAAGCCCCATGCTTACCCACTGCCTTACCTGGGTTGCTGGTTACTTCCCTGTGGCTCCCCTGCTCTCCCCACTTTGCCAGCAGTGCGTGTGTTTCTCCCCCTCCCAGCTTCAACAGTAGCTGTAATCTGCTCCTCCCCCATGCAATGCTTTATGACCTAAGGGACTACTGACTAGAGCAATGAGGGAGGTGTTCCTGGCAGGGAAAAGTGAGGTTGAGTTGGGACTAGTTCCTCTCTAGAGTCCTGACTAGTGTGACCAGGTGTCTGGTTTTGGACTGGAACACATGCAGCTGAACATCTGACGACAGTCGTCAGAGAGAGAAAGGCATTCTCTGCATTGCCCGGAACACTTACACAGAGGAACTTGAAAGTCAGGAATGAGACTTGGAATTTGACCTAGTGTTCTACAGAGCAGCCATTGCAGTGAGAAATGAACGAGAGGGACGTGATTTCAGCAATCAGTGTTGCATTTTGGACTCACTGTTTTAAAGTTCATACCTATGAAAACTGAATTGGATTAATCAAGCCTTGAAGTCACAAAGGTGTAGATTAACAAGGCCAAGTCATCAACATACAGGATGGGTGCAGTCTAGCTTCTCTTAGCTGGGGAAAAAGTATTGTGACCATCCTCCAAACAGTGAGGGCCCAAGGGCGTTTTGACAGTATGGGGAAGATTCACTCCCTAGATAGAAGGTGACGTGGTATAAGTTGCTACTTTTTCCAAGTGTTTCTTTCTTCCAGATGACATCACCTCCATCTACCCAACTTTCAGCTTCAGCCAGTTGTTCTTCATGCAGGTGCTAATTTCGGCCAGGCATTCAGAAAATTGTGACAGAGATGGTGCTATTTGCATCAGTGGTAAAGGAGATGCAGACCTGGGTACAATCTGCGTACTGCTGACATTAGAGACTAAGGCCTCTCACAATTTCCCCCAACAACTTCATGTAGATGTTACAAAGGACCCTGGAGATAACTGAGGAGAGACTCCTCCATAGGGGATAACTCTGGAAGTGAAGGTACAATCCATCATCTTAATCTGGGAGCATCTCAAAAGAAAGGATCAGAACCATTTCAGTCCTTTCTAGCTGACACCTGCAACATCTTGGAAATGGGACATAGCATACCATGGTCAGGAGTATAAAATTCCACAAACAGATCCCAAGTATAGGATGCACATCCTCCTTTTCAATGGACAGGAGGAGGTCACCTATTCCTGCTACTTTAGAACTAGCCAGTTTAATAAGAGTTAATATAGGGACCTAGTTTGTATTCTCCCCTATCCATACCCAGTTCTATAAAATGAAGAGAAACAAAAATGAGACACAGGAAAAATAAATTTTAGAGGATGACCAGTGGTGGCCCACTAAGTAGAGAACTGGACTGGGACCCAGGAAACCAGTTCCGCCTCTTACTTCTCATGTTTGTTTGGGAAGTCACTTATCTTTACTGCATCTCAGTTTCCCCACCTGTAAAGTGAAGATAATAATGCTCATCCCTACTTTCCTAAAACAATTGATGTACATCTATAAATAAAGTGCTAAGTATTGTTATAATTAATAACTTACTTAGGAGTTAGGAGTTGTTCTTGACTCAAAACATAACTTTATATCACGTCTGGGCTGTTTGGTCTATTTTCATTATTTGAGGAATTAGTTTCTCATAATTTGGCATAGATATTTTAAATTGATTTACTACATTTGGGCTTATTTCTTGCACTTAGATTTTACTGCACTGACTTTAATTCCATTTTACAGTTTATTAGTATTATGGGAGTTAGGTCTCTTTATGACACAGGAACAGAGCAGCATGACAATTCAGCAAACATCAGTTTTATGGACTAACCAAATACAACAAACTATTTTTTGTTGTCTCCCAGAACCACAACAAGCAGCCAATTTGATATTTAATAAGGAAAATCACAAATGGAGCTATTACTTCCTGGCAAGATACAGATGTAAAGATTGCAAAAGCCAATGGTGGAATTTTCCTGGAAAAGTCACTTTATGGAGGTTTCTGAACTGTTCCCGTGTGAGAGTCTGAAACAAACATGTTTACTATATAAACCAGATAAGCAGAACCATAAAAAGCAAGAAATAATACATAGAACTGAAGGTATTGACAAGATCACAGAATATATTTTTAAAATATATTAACCCCTTCATCTGTGGTAGATATGTGTAACCTCCTGTGCAAAAGGAATTTTGTGATCTTGGGACTTAACTTCTTCATAGCTCCATTATGGGGAGAAATGTTGTTTGGTGGGACAAGCAGGGAACTGTGAGTCAGGACTCATAGGTTCTACTTCTCATTCTGTCATTTACTGGTTATTTTGGTCATAATTCTGTAATCCTTTTGGCTCCATAAGATGGCCATAATACTCACTGATCTCTGAGGGGTGTGGTGATGCAAAATTAGTTAGTTTTTGTGAAGCAGTTTTGAGATCCAGATAGAAAAAGCTCTACAAAAGGGCTTCGTATTAGCATTTTCTTTGAGCTTTGTCCACAAACAATGTACTTTTTAGTAACTTTGGTTTTTAGATATCTTTACCGTTCTCTTCACAGTGGAGAGTTCAGTTACTGCATGCATCAGAAAAAAATATCAGTGCATGCACAACATCTATAGCTATATATTCCAGGATACATGTTGTGCGACTGCTCTAGTTTACACTCAGTAAAGTGTAGGTAAGTATAATCCAAAAGGCCGGGTCAAGAAAATCCTGACTAGAAAAGCAGGAAGCCCTAGCTCCTAGATTCATGTGAATATGTAAGAATCTCAGCTTTCATTTATAAAATCAAAAGTTTTTAGCCCTCATGGTGGTGGAGAAAAGCACACCCTCCGAAAGGTAAAAAAACAAAAAACAAAACCCAAAATTAATTATTTTAAAGAATATCGTTATTTTGAAACCAGTCTCATGATTTTTGTGGCTTCACTCATGATTTCTGAATGCCTGATGTTTAGAGTCCGGGAGCATTAACAGTGTTTTGGGTCCTACAGAAATCTCTTCTCCCATAACATATGTGATATTGTGATATCATTGCAATCAACCTACCTGCTGGAATTCACAACTGTACTGCCATTTATATTTCTTGTTATTTTACCAAAGTTACATGAAGGAACAATGCAAATTAATGAACTTTTCCCATATTCAGTGATATTAGTCCATGCTGAGGAAAGAGTAAGAGTCTGATCCTGCAAAGACTTAAGAACCTACTTTACTTTAAAGCTCCTGAGTAGTCACAGTTAATTAAGTATAACCTTAATGGATCTAGTCATGTACTTACAATTAAGCATCACGTTTAAGCATTTCCAGGCCTAAGGCCTAAGATACACTGTAATGCGGGGAGGTGAATTTTGCAACCAGGAAACCTGAGTTTAGAGTGGTTTTATCTGGGCAAAATTATCATTGCAAATGAGCTTATTTTCATTTTTTTCCAGGCGAAATAAAGATAATTACCGATTATTATTATTGTGAATCATAAAATGTGTGACTGAGTAACTCAGTGAACAAAACATTCTAGTTTAGAAATATAAGCTAAAGTGAGGTTTAATTTTCTTGTGCATAGTAGCAATCACAAACCGGGCATCAAATTTCAATATATATCTTGGCCAGAATTTCTCAGTATGGGCTTCCCCATGCTACTGCACTGGTTGATGCTAATAAATCCTGACCCACAAAAGCAAGGCCTTTGAGTTGATCTATTTAGCTTTTATTTAGTTTATATTTCTCTGTATTGATTCTATTCACCATTCAAAATGTTACTGTATGTCACATTGGGGAGGCAGGGTTGGGCTGGATAATTGTGGTGGTCTCTTCTGGCCTTGGAATCTGTTCCTCTCCTGTTCATCTCCTTATTTCACAAAACACAAGGAGAACAGAATTGCCTGCATTGCCCCCAACATGCTCATAACTCCCGCAACTCTGCCATAAGACAATGTCGATAATAAAATTTCATGCTTCAAGGCTTCAGCTGATCACCTGCAGGAGTCAGGAAGGAATTGTGTTCCCCAATGCACAACTTGACAGCTGTATTCTGGGATTTCCCCCTGCCCCCCACTTTTCTCCAAAGTATCAGAAATTGGCCACAGCTGGAGATGGGACATCGGACAGGCTGGACCAATTCTCTGAGGCCATATAGAAAATCCTCTTTTTTACATGCCTGTCTGGTGGCTCTTGCTCACATGCTCAGGGTCAAGCTGATTGTCACATCTGGGGTCGGAAGGAATTTTGCTCTAGTCACATTGGCAGGGCCCTTGGAGGTTTACCACCTTCCTCTGCAGCATGGGGTGTGGATCACCTGCTAGGACCCTCCCAGTGCATCTTACCTAATCAGTGGCCTGTCATTTCAGGAGCTCAACCTAGATGATCTAATGATGCCTTCTGTCCCTATTTTAGGGGTATGTCTATGTGCCAAAAATAACCCCAGAGGCAGTAAGTCTCAGAGCCCAGACTTAGGCTCATGCTACGGCACTAGAAATAGCTGTGTAGATGTTCTGGCTCAGGCTGGAGCTCAGGCTCTGAAACCCACTTACTTCCCTGGGCTTCATAGTCCAAGCCTGAATGTCTACACATCTGTTTTTAGCACCTGTAGACCTGGGCTGAGAGACTTGCTGTCATGTTTGTTTGTTTGCCAGGTAGACACACTCTGTGAAAGTGTATCTAACTGCTGCATCTCACAAGGCCATTTCTCTGGTTCATAATAACTCAGAAAGAAATAAAGAGAAAAAAAAATGTAAAAATTCAATTAATATGTGGGTTTGACCCATAGATTCTGCCACTCTTGCTTGTGTTGAGTAGTACCTCAACCCACAAGGAGACCCACTAAAATCTACTCTTTGAGTAAAGCATCGCTCAACATAAGTAAGCCTGGCAGAAAACGAGCCACAAGGAAGGATAGTCGAGAGGTTAGGGAGCTTGCCTAGGATTTGAGAGACGTGGGTTTAATTCCCTGTGTTGCCACAAACTTCCTGGGTGAGGCTGGCCATGTCATTTTAAGTCAGACTTTCAACAGTCAATAAGGCACCTAGTGGGATTTTCACAACTCCATAGGTGCCTAAGTCCCACTGAATTCAGTGGGAGTGAGGTGCTTTCACAAATTCCACTAGGTGCTTATCTGCACCATTAGGCATTTAAATACCACTAAAATGTGCCTCAGTTCCCATCTCTAAAATGGGCTTGGCAGGTTTCAGTGTAAATTGTTAGTCATCGGTAAACACCAGTTTCACTTGACACACAGAAAATGACCCAAAATATATATATCTATCAATAACAATCAGCAAGTGCAGGCTCCCTTGCACTTGCAGGGATCGGGTGTCATCAGCCCCATGGTTATGCACGGAGCCCACTGGCTCACTCCTGCGCAGGAGTGGGGGGCCCATCCCTGGACAGGAGCCATTCAGCAGCACGGTGGCCTCCTCCTTGCAAGCCCTGGCTGGGGGACTTGGTGCCGGTGGGCCAGGACTGTATGCTCCCCTGAACTTCCCGTCTGGGTGTCTTGGGCCTCACAACTATACAGAGAGCCCCCTGCAGCCCCATTTTCAGCACTGCCCTAGATCCAACCTAGCTCCACCTTAATTTCCTGCAACTAAATCGTTAAAAATAAAAAAACCCTAAAAATAAAAATTTCTATTAATGATTGAAATTACAAAACAATAAAAATTGAATTCCGCTAAGCCTAAAAATGATGATTATAGCACTGCACTTCCCTGCCCTAAAGGAGTGCAGTAAGGGTACATACATTAAAGTTTGTGAGGTATCCTTTCATGGGCAGTTATACGTGGGCAGGCACAAATCTGCACCTTTGCAAATATGCAAAACTGGAGTCTGGGTTGATGACTTTAAAAAAATAAAATTAGGTGCTCAGGGCCAGATGATACACAGTGCAGATGTGATGGTACAGTAGCTCCAGGATTTGGCTGAAATATATATTGGGCTGACAACAGCCTCCTTATCTAACTGAGGATCTTTTAGTAGGTTCCTGTCCTCCAAAAGGTCAAGTCTCTGGCTCTATGTCCTCCATTGGCATACTGTTAAGAAATGGTTCACAAGGAGTGTAGTATCACCAGACACGGGGAGAATCAACACAAAAACAAGCCAACCTTGTCACACCTTAGAAAAATGAGAATCTGATACATTTTGAGCATGACCATAGCTGGAATAATTTGCTTTGTTCAATATCTGCTGCACTTTAGTTACTAGGTACCAATTGGGCTACATTTGTTGCTTTTTCTGTCTATCAGCTAAATCAGATATCAAAATGTAAAGATTTAGCACTGAGGAACATCATGTACACCCCACACATGCCTGACTCGAGAGCCATAAACCACTGCATAAATTCAAGGAGACACAAATGCATTATTTAAATTTGAGAGAGCTAATCTTGGTTCAGTATTATTCATGTGTCCATCCTCCTTTGATCAGCACTCTGCCATTGTAAAATGTAAGAAGCATCTCTAGATATAAATAATGTTCTTTAGGCAATAATCTTGCACTGGTGGAGGGATGGTTAATATGAGCTAACAAAACTCAACAAATCTTTTTCGTCTCAGGCCCTGATTCAGTGTAGCCTTTAAGCATATGCTTCAGTCCATGCCTATTCAGAAAAGCATGTAAGCACGTTTAACCTTAAACATTATAGTAAAAAGGGCATAAGACATGTTGAAATGCTTTGTTGATAGGGATGGTATGCTGAACCTGGGCCTATATTCTGTGCTTTTTAATGAAACATACTATATTTGACAGTTAATCTGAAACTTTTAAAACTTTGTAGTTCTGGGGTGCACACACAGATATAGGTTTTCCCCTCCTCACTGTTTTACACCATACGTCACTGAACAAAATACACTGCTTATCCGAAAGCAAGATAGAATGGCATCATTTTGGAATACGATTCATGTATGAAAGTAAAGTGAAAAGCATGTTACACACACAATTTTGGGGGGCTCATGTCATACATCAGCAGTTTCATACCTGAAATTAGAAAAATGCAATAGCAGGTTAGGTGACATTCTACAGCCTAAAAGCATGTGTGACAAGCCTCTCACTTCACTTACGTATTTGTAACATGCTGCAGAATGTTTCATCATGACTGCATACCAGGGCCGGATTAACTTTTTGTGGGCTCGGCGCCAAACATATATGTGGGCCCCCATGGGGCAAGGTGCAGGGGGACAGGATGGTCAGTCTCCAGAGTGAAGGGCGGGCTGGGCGCAATGAGGCACAGTGCGGCGGGAGCAGCCCTGCTCTGCGCAGCCCAGCAGGAGGGCACTGTTTACGAACCTACAGCTGCCAGACGCACACTGGCCTGCCCAGCCCTGTAATGCCAGCATGCCCCTTCCCTTTGAGGGCGGGCCCGCACCTCACCACCCCCTGCCCAGTGCCCCACCCTTATGCCCAGCGCCCCCTCGCGCAGAGACCTCCACCACAGATCTCTATGCCCAGCCCTCACCCCTCCCAGAGATCTCCCCCGTTGGCCTCCCACCACACCCTGCACACCACACCGCTCGTCTCCCGCCCATAGACCTCCCCACTGCCCACCACCTTCCTCACAGTCCCATCATCACAGCTGCACCCCATATTCCTGAGGGGTGGGAAGAGGCCGGGCAGAAGCAGAGGCTTTGTGGAAGAGGCGGAGCAGGGACGGGGGCAGCTTTCCTGGTCGGCTCAGCTGGCCGGGGCCCCTTCTGACTCTGGGCCCGGTGCCATGGTGCCACTGGCGCCATGGTAAACCCAGTACTGCTGTATACTATTGCATATATGAAATTGCTGGACCATATAGTTTAGTTTTTGGATTACCCAGAACTGTCATACACTTGCAAGTTGACCAGCTGTCCCCATTTACCAGGACTGTCTTTGTTTCATGGGACTGTTCTGGTTGATTCTAATGAAACATTGCAATTCTTTATCCCTTCCCACTTTACTTTTGAAGTCAAGTTCATTGCTACCTCTCTCCTAGCCTGATGTGCCAGCCACAGTCCATCTCTCTCTTGGTGCCCAAAGGAAAACAATAATTGTGGGATTCACATACTAAAAACTCATTGGGATCCGTATTATATCAGAAATACCATTACATAAAAGTATTATTGTTAGAGAACCATATTGTAAATAGTGACAATACCTATATTTAGAGGAGGTTAAGAGGCAAGCAGCACGACTCACACACAATTGTACCGTATGTATATATAGCTATCTATCGTACATCATCACTATAATTTCATTACACAGAAAGTAAAATAAAATATCTCCATTGCTGCCCAAATGTATGTTAATAATACACAAGCTATTAGTAAGTATATTTCTGAGAGTTTTAATAGTCAATAGCTGTAGCCCAAACAAGAAATACGCATCCATTTTCTTTTTCTTTATTTTGCCAATATGATTTCTAATAGTAAAGGAAATTCTAACACAGTTCTAGAAACGAATTACAACTGATCTTCATCGACAAATTCAAAATAACTTCATTGATATTAGATAAATGTCATTTTTAGAACTCTCAGGGCTTGATTCAAAGCCCACTGAAGTTAGTGGGAGTCATTCCAATGACTCCAATTGATTCTGGATCTGACCCTTAGTGTGAGAATAGGCATATGTAACAAATAACTTCTAAGCCAAATTTTTGACTCATTTCCTGATGTTCAGTTCATATTCAAGCCAATGGAATTGGGTCTAAGACCAGAATTTTTTGTTTAATATGCAACAAATGAAACATTAATTGTGAAAAACTGTTATTTTAAAAAGTAACAAAGTGTTTTCCCTTCAATTTCTGTTTCTTCCATTACACAACATTCTTTTGTTTTTTAATCTATTCCTAGTTAGAATACTCAGAAAAACCAATGATCGCCTCACAGTTATTATCATTTATGTACTGCATAAATGTTTTTCCTGTGAAAGCTTAGGTAGCTCCTGATCAGAGAGACAGAGCTGCAGAAACAAATATCGCTTACAAAAAAGGAAGGTTGCTGACCTTGGTCAACAAACTGGCAAAGGCTTGGGTATGTTGCAGATAAGGGAGATGCTGTCTCCATAAGTCAGACAACCTATGAATGTGAATTAAAATATGGCAGTACATTAGGGGAAATAAAAAAAAAAAAGGAGCTATGCTAAAAGAGTCAACAACCTGGAAAAGAAAGGGGAATTCCTGTAATTTCTCAAGTGGAAGGAAAAGACAGGAGAAGAGGGACAGGGGCGTTGCTCCTTGTGGAAAGCATTTATTAAAACCCTCTGGAATCAACTTCTCACAACAAGAAGCTGTTGACCAAGACAACAGCTAATATAGCTTAAACCCATAAACAATGCCTAGCATACCTCCCCTGGCTCTCTTTAGGGTGTTTCTGAAAAAAAATTTTTCATCTAGACTCTGCTGGACTGATTCTCCACTGCCTTTCACTGTGTATGGTCATTTACATCCATGCAAAGTGGGCGTGAAATGCTACAAAAATCAAAAAGGTTGCACTTACACCCAGTTTGCACGGGTGCAAATAGCTACATGAGGCATACAGCCCTGGAGAATCAGACCCTTTATAAGAAGAATCTAGGGCAGTCTAATAACAGCATTTATTACCATTTTTCTTGTTTGATATAATGAGAGATTATAACAATTAACAACACAACAGACTCTTTGTAACACTCTCTCCTTATAAAGGAATATTTAATTATAATGCCAGCTTGTTACAAGAACATGGTAATAAGCTCTACTAGAGAGAAGACCATGCCTCAGAACTTTAAGAGATCTGTACATCATTCAAATAGCAAATAGGCAGAAAGAAGAACAAATTACTGCCGGAGTGAAAATCACATCTTCTAAGCTAAATAAAGGAGAATGCATTACAGGTATTGTATATTGGAATTTTACAGTTTTTGGGAGAATTTGTGACAAAGGAGTACACAGGTGAAATCATTTTGTTTCCTTTTTTAAAAAAGAGATTCTGAAATTAAACAAAGCAGATAGGAAGATATTGCACTGATTTCATGAAGTATATCATGATGCAATTCCACTGTAGGCCAGATCAGGGATAGTGCCTTTGCTTAAACCCTAGAAACAGAAATTATACTTCTCTGGATTTTGGATCCAAAACTCAAATCTCAGTTTGGATCCAGATATGACATTCTGTAACTGGACACCAACAAAGTTGAGGGATGTTCAAACCTGTTGTTCCTGTTCAGAATGATTATCCAGCTCCCAACCATTATATAAAATGTGTATGACTGTGAAACTGCTCTTGAAGGAAGTTACATTTCTGTGTATTTTACCACGAGCCCTTGATGAGCTGAGGATTATCTATTTCTCTCAATATTTGTTCACAGCTGATGCCATGTAAGCTAACTCTGAGATGACTTCTATTAAAGAGATGGGGAGTCAAACACACCAAGTGCAGAATGTCTCCTGGGAAAGACTGAGAACTCTGACCTTGTACTGAAGTCAAGGGAATCAAGGGAACATAGCCCCTCCCAGGAGGAGACAATTAAGGAGGGACTTGATTGAGGCAATTCTGCAAGGCACTGAGGGCTAGATTCATGAAAGGGCTTAAGTGCCAGGTACCTAAATACCAGAATAAGGCCCCACTGGGATTCCCAAACCCCTATTCAGCTGCCCCCAAACCTTATAAGCACCTAAACTCGCTCATCACCTACATTTTCATAGTAAAAGTTCCCTAGGCACCCATGTTTTTCCTTCTGAGCATGGGCGGTAGGTAATGGAGGCTGGGGGAGGCTAAACCTCCTCAAACCTCCACTAATGCTCCCTGCCACAGCTCCAGGGCCAGACTGTGACTAGGCTCAGAGCTCCTCTGGGTGGCTTAGGCTCAGGGCTCAGCCCCAGCTGGCTGGCTGGGGCTCGGGGCTCCTCCGGACTGCTCCGAGCGCCGGCAGGCCAGCTGGGATTTGGGGCTGCTCCGTGCTCAGGGCGGCCTGGGCTCAGGGCTTCACCCTGACAGTCTGGAGTTCGGGGCTGCTCCGGGCACCAGTGGGCTGGCCCGCTCTTGGGGCTGCTCTGGGTGGGGTTCAGGGGTACACTGATGGGCTGGCCAGCGAGAGCGGGGGGGCCCAGAAGGGCCAGAGTGGGGGTGGGCCTCAGACAGAGTGGGGCAGGGCAGGGGCTAGCCTCCTCAAACGGGGGGTGCACACACCGCCCATGCTTCTGAGCATGCATACTGCAGTACCATACAGACGCTTAAGCCTCAGAGCACTGCATGAACCGGGGAGGAGATAGGTGTCCCTCTGCCTAACCTGCCTGTGGGGACTAATTTGGTAAGTGTGCTTAGACCTCCCCTACTGGATGGGGCCGTCCTAGACAAGTTTACACAAAATCGCTGTGAGAGAGGGAGGAAAAGGACCTCCTGCACAACTTTTAGCCCAGTAATTAGGGTACTTCCCTGGCATGTGGGAGACTCCAGTTCAAGTCCCCAAGGGCACAAAGGGATTTGAAGAGGGATCTGCATAGGTGTCCGCCACCTCTCAGGTGAGTGCCCTAACCACTATGCTGTGGGATCTGGGGCTCCCGTAGTCTCTGCTGTTGAAGCAGTTCCACTGTGAATAAATCATTTTTTAAAAGTCATTGGGCAAAGCGGCTGGATCCTGGGTCTCCCAGGTCCTATGTGAGTGCTTGAACCTTCAGGCTACAGAATCATGCTCATGCTGTGTGTGCTCTTGCATTCTCTCTCACCCAATGATTCTTTCATTATTTAGTCACAGTGTAACTGCTTCAGTAAGAGAGACTGAGTGAGGCCAGCACCAGAAAACCCCATAACCTATCTTCTGTCAGTTCATGCATCACTCTGGAGCTTAGGCATCCAGGCACCAGGCTACAGTGTGCAGGCCCAGAGACAGATACATAGGTGCCTAAGGAACATTTACTGCTAAAGTGTAGGCAGCAAGCAAGTTTATGTTCCTAAAGCATTCTGGGGCAGCTGAGCAGCGGTGCTGTGAATCCCAGTGGGGCCTGATTCTGGGATTTAGATGCCTAAAGTGGCAGTTAGGTGCCCAAGTCCATTTGTGAGTCTAGCTCATCCTCTGTTACCTCTGCACTTGGATTGATTCTGAATTGCAAATAAATCTTTTAACTTTTTTTTAATAGAGATTTCTAGCCTTGGCCCTACAGTGGTTTGACTTTGGAATAGCACTGCATTACTCAATATGTTCTAGTTTTCTTACTCCCTTCCCAAATTTCCAGTACATGTCAGTCCTACCATTGAATATAACGGGTTCTCTAAATCTTTGCAATATTTTGTACCAGGTCATGTGTTACTGAACAAGACATACTGGCAACCTAGACAACTGTCTATAAAAGTTACAGTGTGTTGAGATGTCTTGCCCATTTCTCAGAGACTTAAGACATGAAGTCCACCACTATGTGATGTGGGTGCAAAGACTGAAAAGTAAATAAAAAAGCCTTTGGTGGTAGTGTAGTGCTAGGAAGTCACAATAAACATGCAAGTGGAAGGGAAAGGAAGCCTGCTTGAAGTTTCCCAGAAGCTATTACAACTGATGGAAAGATAACCATTCAATACCATAAAAATGGGCGATACTTTGCACATTATACCATCTCTGTGACCTACATAAGGATCTCTGCACCACTGAAGCCAAATTTAAGCCTTGTGCAAGGGCTTATGAGTGGCTTCATGGGGTATAGGGCTTTGTGGGGGCCCCGCTGCATTAGGGTGAATTTCATTCTCTGTATATAAACATTAGCTCTGATCCTCAAGGATTTGCTTGGTCCACCCATATGGACCCAATAGCAGGACAGGGGCAGTTGTAACTTTTGCAATTTGTGTTGGAGGGATGGCAGGTAGGCTTTTAGGGAAGGGATATGGTAGAAAATGAAAGTGAAAAGGGCCTACCAGCTCCTGGAGGAATCCTGGTATGTTCCTGAATATTTTGACCTGTCTAGTTTTAAATGACTCATGCACTGAGTCGTTCACTCCCCCGCACAGTGCGATAGATATAATGTAAGCTGAATACGAGGAGATATTTCCTTTGCTTAATTTCACCCCATTACCGATACTCCCTTCTTTCTATTTGCACTCTTTGAATACTAGCAGATGTCTGATTTCATCTCCACAATTTATGTCAGGATTTGTTGACATGGGGATATTGATCAATAGCTTTTCTGGAATAACTGTTCCATTATAGCTGCTCTGGAATAGCTCCCTGTTTGGACACTATATTCCAAATAAGTGACTATTCCAATATAAAATCCTTTTAATCTCAGAATACAGCATTCACATAGGATTTGGAAATTATTCCAAAACAGCGAACAGGGGCAACAAACAGGGGCGTTTGTGAGGGAACATGAGAGGCAGATACTCTATACTTAGGCCAATCATCCCAAAAAACCTGCAGGAATGAAAACAAATGCAGGCAGAAGCCCAGCAGCAGAGTCAGTGGAGGTTATCCAATTTGTTGCACTGAATGCAGTATGTACAATTACCTGCCTTGTGGACAGGTGCCGTGTGTGCATGCGGTGCAAGCAACTCATGACCTTCATAGACACAGTATAGTCTCCTAAGGCCAGCGTGGCTGAACTGGAGGAACTAAGACAGATAGGTTCATAGAGGAGACTTTCAGGGATACAACAGAGCAGTCTCACCTCCAGGCTGACAGCTGCTGTGCTGTTAGGGAGGATGAAAGTCTTAGGAAAGGAGAACATCAAGCTGGACTGGTGAGAAATAACCCAAGAATTGGGAATCCTCCTTCCAGATGATGTCATGGTATCATCTTATACTGAGGATACCCTCCTCAGATACACTGAGAGACCCAAAAAAATCACTAGAAAGAGCAAGATAATAGCAATGGGGGATTTGATTATAAAAATATAGATAGGTGGGTTTGTGATGAGCAGGAGAACTACATTGTAGATTGCCTGGGGGCAGCGAAGGCTGTGGATCTCACAAGACATCAAGACAGACCTATGTGCAATGCTGGGGAGGTACCCGTTGTTATGGTACATGTAGATACCAATGACATAGAGACAGATAGAACAGAACTGCTAGAGGCCAAATTTAGGCTGCTAGGTAAGAGATTAAAGCCCAAGACCTCTCTGGTAGCATTCTCTGAAATGCCTCCAGTTCCATGAGCAAGGCCAGAAAGACAAGCAAAACTACACAATCTCAATAGGTGGATGAGACGATGGTGTAGGGAGGAGGGGTTTAGGTTTATTAGGAACTGGGGAACCTTTTGGGAAAGGAGGAGCCTATATAGGAAGGATGGGCTCCACCTAAACCAAAATAGAACCAGACTGCTGGCATGTAAAATCAAAAATGTTGTAGAGGATATTTTAAACTTAAGTCTGTGGGGAAAGCTGACAGGTATTGAAGAGCTCATGATTGGCAGAGGCATCCTTTAGGGATGAATTTATTAAAAGGAGAACTTTATATCCTGGTAAAGAGGATAGGAGAGAAGATTGTAAAGTCCAGGTAGGAGTTAGTGAGGAACAGTCAAACACGAAAGTCCCATTTAAATATAATATGTGCAGGCAAGCAGCCAAATATTGACAAAATATATAAATGCTTACAAACAAATGTTAGAGGTCTACACACTAATATGGGTGAACTAGCATGCTAGGCATTAAATGAGGATGTTGATATAATAGGCAGTGCAAAAACTTGGTGGAATGAGGATAATCAACAGCCCATGGTAATACCAGAGTACAAAGTATATAGGAATCATAGAGTAGGTTGCGTTGATGGGGGATTGGCACTATAATCTGAAAGAAAGCATAGAATTAAATAAAGTAAAGAACTGTACCACAGAATCACTATGGAGAGAAACTCCATGCTTGAACAATAAGAGTACAGCAGTAGGAATTAATTGATCTTCGACTACTAGCGGTAGATATGCCCAATGGCCTGTGATGGGATGTTAGATGTGGAAGGATCTGAGTTACTACAGAGAATTCTTTCCTGGGTGTCTGGCTGGTGAGTCTTGCCCACATGCTCAGGGTTTAGCTGATCGCCATATTTGGGGTCAGGAAGGAATTTTCCCCCAGGGCAGATTGGCAGAGGCCCTGGGGGGTTTTCGCCTTCCTCTGCAGCGTGGGGCACGGGTCACTTGCTGGGGGATTCTCTGCACCTTGAAGTCTTTAAACCACAATTTTAGGACTTCAGTAGCTCAGACATAAGTTAGGGGTTTGTTACAGGAGTTGATGGGTGAGATTCCGTGGCCTGCGTTGTGCAGGAGGTCAGACTAGACGATCATAATAGTCCCTTCTGACCTTAAAGTCTATGATTCTGTGACTAGATTTAAAAATTTTATTAAAGCGAATGTTAAAAAATTATGTAATACATAGGTTGAGAAAAGAGTGTCTGTACATCTGGGTATAGTGCTTACATTATCCACAAATACAAAGTTTGTTTTTAAAGTCATAAGATACATATAGTGCATAATCAGCAATAACCCAAATTTACTGGCCACCTGACCAGGATGGTGACAGTGACTGAAATGCTCAGGGAGATTGGAGAGGCTACAGAAAACAGGGGATGTCATCTATCCCCATATTGACTGGGAACACGTCACCTCAGGAAGGGAGGCAGAGAGCAAATTTCTAGACACCATAACTGACTGCCTCTTGAAGCAGCTTGTTCTGGAACCCACAAGGAAAGAAGCAATTGTTGATTTTGTCCTAAGTGGAGCAAAGGATCTGGTCCAAGAGGTGAATATTGCTGAACTGCTCGGTACTAGCAACTATAATGTAATTAAACTTAACATCCTTGTAGGGGGGGGAAATCTCAAAGAATCCCTCCACACTAGCATTTTTCTTCAAAAAAGGGAACTAAACAAAAATGAGGAAGCTAGTTAAATGGAAATTAAAAGGAACAGTCACAAGGTTGTAATGCCTACACACTGCATTGAAACTATTCAAAAACACTAATACAGTGTCAAATTACATGTTTACCATTCACCCCTGCCAAATAAAAAATAAAAACACAAAACATTGTCAGAGGATCAACAAAATGCCACCATGGCTAAACAGCAAAATAAAGAAGGCTGTTGAGGCAAAAAGGCATCCTTTAAAAATTGAAAAATCAGATCCTACTGAGGAAAATAGAAAGGAACAAACTCTGGCAAGTCAAGTGTGAAAATATAATAAGGCAGGCCAAGAAAGAATTTGTAGAGCAACTAACTAAAGACACAAAAACTAAACAGAAAAAACAATTAAGTCCATCAGAAGCCAGAAGTCAGCCAAACAATCAGCAGGGCCACGGGACAACTGAGGTGCTAAAGGAGCACTCAAGGAAGACAAGGCCATTGCAGAGATGCAAAATTCTTTGCATTGGTCTTCACTGCAGAAGACATGGGAGAGATCCCCACACCTGAACCATATTTTTGAGGTGACAAATTTGAGGACCTCTCCCAGATTGAAATGTCAGAGAAGGTTTTGAAATAAATTGATAACTTATTACTGTTTAATTTATCTGGACTAGATGGTATTCACCTAAGAGTTCTGAAGGAACTCTGATTTGAAACTGCAGAACTATTAACTGTAATGTGTAACCTATGGCTTAAATCAGCCTCTGTACCAGATGACTGGAGGGTTGCTAATGTAACAATGATTTTTTAAAAGGCTCCAGAGGCGATTCTGGCAATTATCAGCTGGTAAGCCTAACTTCAGTACCATGTCTGAAGCTATAATAAAGAACAGAATTATCAGACACACATACAAAATGTTGGGTAAGAGTCAACATGAGTTTTGTAAAGGGAAATCATGCTTCACCAATCTATTAGAATTCTTTGACAGTGTCATCAAGCATGTGGGGAAGGGTGATCCAGTGGATATAGCATTCTCAGAGTTTTAAAAGCCTTTGACAAGGTCTTTCACCAGAGACTCTTGAGCAAATTTAGCAGTCATGGAATAAGAAGAAAAGTTCTCTCATGGATCAGTCACTGGTTAAAAAAAGGAGGTGGAAGGGTAGGAATAAATGGTCAGTTTTCACAGTGAAGGGAGGTAAATAGAGAGGCTCCCCAAGGATCTGTACTAGGACCTTTGCTGTTCAACTTTCATAAATGATCTGGAAAAGGGGGTGAACAGTGAGGTGGCAAAATTTGCAGATGATATAAATTACTCAAGATAGCTTTGAATTTAACTTACTTCAAAGACTTATAAAGGGATCTCATTAACTGGGTGACCGGGCAACAAAATGGCATATGAAATTCAATGTTGGTAAGTGCAAAGTAATGCACATTGGAAAAAATAATCCCAACTATACATACAAAATTATAGGGTCTAAATTATCTGTTACCATACAAGAAATATCTTGGTGTCATCGTGGACAGTTCTCTGAAAACAGCCACTCAACATGCAGTGGCAATCAAAAGTGCTAACAATGAACCATTAGGAAATGGATAGATAATAAAAACCAGAAAATATAATAATGTCACTGTATAAATCCCTGGTATGCCCACACCTTGAACTCTGCGTGCAGTTCTGCTCACCCCAGCTCAAAAAAGATAAATTGGAGTTGGAAAAAGTATAGAAAAAGACAACAAAAATTATTAGGGGTGTGGAAGATCTTCCATATGAGGAGAGATTAAAGAACTGGGACAGTTCAGTTTACAAAAAGAGATGACTAAGGTGGGGGGAGGGTGAGTCTGACAGCAGTCTATAAAATCATGACTAGTGTGAAGAAAGTCAATAAGGAAGTGTTATTTACCCCTTCACATAACACAAGAACTAGAAGTCACCTGATGGCATTAGTAGGCAAAAGGTTTAAGACAAACATAAGAACTTACTTCACAAAGCAAAGTCAACCTGTGGACCCATTGCCAGGGGATATTGTGAAGGCCAAAAGTACAACTTGGTTCAAAAAAGAATTAGATAAATTCCTGGAGAACTGACCATCTTGACCACTGATGGACCTGAGACTCAGCCTGCTCTGGATGTCTCTAAGTCTCCAACTGCCAGAAACTGGCACTGAACAACAGGGGATGGATCTCTGGAATTTGCCCTGTTCTGTTCATTGCCTCTGAAACATCTGGCACTGGTCACAGTTAGAGGACAGGATAATGGGCTAGATGGACTATTGGTCTTACCCAGTGTGGCTGTTCTTATATTCTTATGTAATAGCTAAATTATATTGGAATAGCTATTGTCAAATAGTTGTGCTGAAATAGCTATGATCAATTTGTCCCATGTAAACAAGGCTTATTCATCTCTCTTCCACGTCTCATGTCCTCTCTGTCAATCTTCATTTAGTCCACCTATATATGGATTTAATCACCCAAGTATGAAATGTATATATACACATGTCAAACTTAGGTGATTAAACACATATTTGGGAACCTGAATAAAAATAATCTAATGTTCAAAGGTTCTCAACATCAGTTACTCCTGCTGAAGTCAATAAGGAGGTGCAAGTATTCAGCACTTAGAATCATAAAATATTAGGGTTGGAAGGGACCTCAGGAGGTCATCTAGTCCAACCCCCTGCTCAAAGCAGGGCCAATCCCCAATTTTTGCCCCAGATCCCTAAATGGCCCCCTCAAGGATTGAACTCACAACCCTGGGTTTTAGCTTTGGAAAACAATTTTTTACTTGCAGGTAGAAGGTAAATATCACAATTTCATTAATGTTATGAATTGATATGTGCTGTTCTCTTAAAGATAAATAAGTTTAAATTCACTCAAATTTATTTGATGGGAACATTCATTCATAGCATATAAAAGGTCACAGTGGAAATGTACTATGTTAAATATGGACCCCGCCTCAGTAATAGCTACTCAACTGAATGAAACTGGATAATAAACACAAGTTTATCTCTATATTTTAACTTGGGAAATGTGTAGCTGTATTAAAATCTGAGGCTTGGTTCTAAGAGTAAGAGAGGTTGTGAACTGAAGTAATGGGGACATAACACTTTGGGTCATTAGGCATGTAACCTACTTGTATAAAATTGTACCATTTGTATTATACTTTTTCGTCCAGAAAAACAAACACTAGTGATTATAATCCAGATTATTTCACTTTTATTGAAATTGCAATCTATTTGAAAGGTTAAAAAACAAAACTTTTCCTTTTCCAAACAAGGCACAATAAAAAAAATTGTAAATGTATTCTATAAAGTTAAATGCGCACTAAAACAACATTTTCAAACTTATTTATTTGTATATGTGCCTGAAATGCCCACTGCATGAATAAATACAGAATTTGCTGAGCATAATAGTTGTGTGTATGCATTTTTGATGCACCCATCCACAAACCCCTTTAAGATCTCCAACCCTGAAATACAATACAGTCTAAGGTTAAAAGAAAAGGAGTACTTGTGGCACCTTAGAGACTAACAAATTTGAGCATAAGCTTTCGTGAGCTATAGCTCACTTCATCAGATGCATCCGATGAAGTGAGCTGTAGCTCACGAAAGCTTATGCTCAAATAAATTTGTTAGTCTCCAAGGTGCCACAAGTCCTCCTGTTCTTTTTGCGGATACAGACTAACACGGCTGCTACTCTGAAACCAGTCTAAGGTTCTGATCCTGCAACAGTTTACATGAGAGCAACTCTCCCCAGTTGAGCAGTCACAGATAATTCTGTAGGACTACTTTTTTGTGATAAAGTTATCCACAAGAATAACTCTTTCCAGAACAAGGTTCTATATAAATAGCAGCCTTATTGTTTTGGTTTTTTTAAATATTTGTGGCTCTATTTTTAAATACAATTGTCAATACAGAAAATTAACTGCTTACTTCTACCTCCAAGATATCAATTCTCGATATAAACATGATATTCAGAATCTGTCCTCAGTTGATTTTTTGTGCATAGATATTATAGAAGTCCCTAGATCATACCTAGGAAAAATAAAGTGAGTTCAGGGTGGCATAATATTTAGCTCTTCCATATTACCTTTTATCTGAGAATCACCACATCCTTTATACAAAAGTTACATAATTAAAACCTCAGACTATGAGTGTTAGGTACAGTAGTTCAGCTACAGATAAAGTTCCACCATCCACCACTGGAATGCAGCCACTTTTAGGGCGAAACATGGAAGTGCATCAAGTCTACACAATTTATAGCAAGAAGTAATTTAGAACGCCATATTCAATTACAATTGCAGGGGGAATTTAGTCGGTCAGACTGCAATTACCTGAGTTGGAATTTTGGCAGACCAGTAGGATTTTAAACACACCTGCACCTACTAAAAGTTCACTGACTGCATATGGTCGGGACCTAATTTTATGGAAGTCTCACCCAAAGATGGTACCTTGCCTCTACACCGAGCTGCGGCATTTGGTTGGTTCTAATTCAGATGGAAGAACATCACCTACTGAATCCCCAAAAATCACTTCCTGCAGTACCTAGAGCAGATATTCATTGGAGGTCTTTCACTCAAGTACACATATAGCCTAGCCTGTATGGTCAGAAAGGCAACTTTTATTCTTAATTTCCTTGGCTTGCCAATTTAACTTAGTCTTTTGGTGCTAGATCATCCAAGAATTGTGAAATTAATACATATATCATACATTACCATTCTAATGAACTCCTTGTGCAGCCATAAGAGTGACTTTTCTGCCTATATGCAGAACATGTTATGACTGGTAGCAGAGGTATTACATAAAAATTCCCCCTTCCCACTATTACTCACCTCTTTCTCCATTGCAATAAAAAAGAAAGAAGAAACAGTAGTTTATATGATGAGGGTACCTTTCTGAAGAGCTTATGTGGAAGAAAGTTCTTAGTTTGAAAAAAGCATATCCAATCCTATTATGAAGTTGTAACGTACTGCAACACATGCCAGCATACAGCCTTATGTTTATAAAGCACCACTTTTAGGTGGTGTACTTGCCACTGTAGTTCTACATACACTGATGATTTAAAACTAAATTTTCACTGTAATGGCTAAAGAATTTTGGCTGACTGGTAAGAAGATGGCACACAAATGCAACATTACAGCTATTCACACCCTGTTTTATTGTTTGCTTTCTCATGTTAAGACATGAAACATGATTATGTACCCAACCAGAGAAACATGAAACAACCTAATAAAGAAAAAGTAATCTGAAGAACGAAGATAATGTATATTTTCTTTGAGGTGCTCATATACATATTGCTCAGATATTTACTGTATAGGTAAACAAAATTAAAAATAATGTCAGACATAAATCTGAGAAGTCTTATTCCAGATGGTTGTAATATACTGAGAAATGGTACATTTGAAACCTATATTATGGTCAAACTAACGGGGGAGGCGAATAATTTGTTATTTTTTTATAGTTTCATCTTTGTCTAAAGAAAGAAATTACCAAGGAATGTACTGTTTGCAGTGTTGTTGCAGACGAGTTGGTCCCAGGATATTAGAGAGGCAAGGTGGGTGAGGTAATAACTTTTGCTGGACCAACTTCTGTTGGTAAGAAAGACCAACTTTTGAACTACAATGAGCTCTTCTTCTGCTAGTGTTTGTTTTCAGAAGAACTTTCCCCGATATGTTTTTTTACAGCTACAATTTTTTAAAATGATAATTTCTCAAAACACGTATTGTTCACAGTAAAAATGCCTGATGATCCATAACATTTCTGGTTTCAGCCCATCACTACAAACCATGCACGTCTTTTTAGGATGTTTTCTCCGCTCATGACCATGGTTTGTAGAGATGGGCCTCAAACCAAAACCCAGCTCCCAGGAATTCTGAAAAAATTCTATTCAGAATCCAGACTCAGATGTTTGTAGCTAGCTTCTATAATGTATTATTGCTTATGGGCTGATCAAAATCCCAAATCTGACGAGTAGCAAATTCTTGGAAAACTCAGGTCTAGATCAGAATGCTAGAATCCAGACCCATCTCTAGTAGTAATCATAATAATACCCTTTTGTAAGTTCAATTCTTTACATTTTAAAAGAAAACCAGAAAAGCTCTGACCAAATCAAAATATAGAATTAGGAAAAAACTAGCTTCCCATAAATCAAATTATTATACACAAAATTTTCCATGGTTTCACAACGTAAATCTGAAAGGAAGGAGGGGAAAGAAAGTCACATGAAACAGAAAAACAAAACAATAGTTAAAAACAAGAGCCAAGATTAATTCCTTTCTTTCCTTTGAAAGAAATTAGTACTCCAATATAAATATCACTTGGAGCAAGACAGATGCCACAATAAAAAGACGTAGTATGCACCAAAAATTGCTTAGTGCTCAAACAGGCATAATAAAAACTGAATAATGATCCTGAATAGAAATTTAATCCTCAGTGAATAATCCGTAGTTTAACTGGATAGAAACTAAATAAAAAAGTAGTTAAGTCATTTTGTCCACATACAGCTCACAATACTGTAATAAAATTTTGTCTTAGATTTTTTGTTGTTGTTGCTTATGATAGATCTAGATGGAAAATTATCTTTTTTTGCCAACGCATATTTTCTTCTCTGCTTAGGCAACCTGAAAGACGTCCTAATTCAAAAACTTTGTCCACTGTATAAAGGTCAGTCTAGCTTTTGGGGTTAAAATCATGGATGAAGTAGAACCTCATTTTAAAACCTGAATTATTGGTTTGGCATATCACGGTGATAAGGACAAACCTTTCAATATCCAAATGATGATAGATCATATATTTCTTACAAGTTTTAATCAAAATGTGTACACTTGAGTCCATAATGTCAACACCAGAGGGTAAACCAATGACGCAAAAGTCACCGCTTTAGCGTTGCCTGGTTTGCTACTAATAGGTTATACTGAATTATACTACTGGACTTTAGCTATGTTTGGGCATTAATTCTGTTGTACATTTAAACCATGCCATGAGTGCTGACAGCATATGGATAAGTGCTCTTTTTTCAGGTCTGGATAAATCTAAACAAATGGTTTTGGGTTTTTTTGCTCTGCTTTTCAGTGTGAGTTGCCATTCTCCTGAACTAGCACATCACTAACCGCACCATAACTCATTTACGCTGACTCACATCCATTGCCAGTTTCTCAGGATCTCTCATTTTGATGTCTACTGCCTCCTTTTTAGGGTAGTTTAAAGATCCATAACTCTCAGGGTAAATACATTCATACAAAATACATTTTATACAAAAAGCTGGCATAGCACTTCATATAGACTTTAATGAAATAGCTGTAATTCATAACTCTTGAGAACTTTTCTGAGCTGGGGAAAGGAGCAGTTACTTAATACAGAATTGCCTGTCTGTGTCCTTCTCTCCCCGTATCTGACCCGCTCTTGTTTAGGACCTAGGTTGAGGAAAACCCACCAGAAGCTGGCTGGCCTTCCTTTTTAAAAATAAAAACAACCCCCCCCCCAAAACCTACCCTATAATTACACCTTGAACAAGAAAAAGAGGAGAAACATACATGTGGAACTGAACCCACCGACTGGAATGGTGCCTGCAAACTAGCAACAGGGAAAAAAAAGTAAGAAATAACTCACCATGATAAATTGTTGTGAAGGGAAGACAATTTGATAGCACCTCTCAAGTCAACAGTCTTAGAGAGCCCATATTCTCTTCTCCAGTCTGTTCTTTACTCAGTCCTCCACCCCACATAGGGGAGAAAATAAGGAGGAAAAAGAAGCCAAGGGACTTCAGTGATTGTGAAATAAACAAACAATCAGATCTTCTTGTGCCAACACTTCTTTTAAAAATATTCACTAATAAAGCTCCCAGAGGCCAGCAAGAGGCAGAAACACCAGCACACCGTGCTGTTACAGCACATTTAATACAATGTTATGAGACACTTCATACCTTTCCCTTCATTGCTGAAACTCCACCCCTTTCCTCACCACAGTTGAGGCCAAATTCTGCTCTTTGTTACCCTCATACAATCCCATTAAGTCAATAGCTAAACGATGACAAAATCTGCCTCACTGTTATTAACAGCCTTGGCCCTTTTCAAAGTTTTAGCAGCATCTCACTTCTGCCCCTTTCCCATGCCTAATGCAAGGGGGACATCAATCTCCAGAATTGCTAATATGAGTTACCCCCTTAGTCTGTTTTGTAAAAAAACTATCAGTTAAGTGGGAACTGGACAGTGCTGGGATAATGAGCCTTTTAATGTCTAGGCTGCTGGTTTGAAACAGCCCAGGTCTGTAGGGACTGATTGAATTGTCATCAGATGGCAATGACTGTGATCTATATGAAATAAGCTGGTTGACTTAGTCCACTTCTTTAGTTCAGTTCTTAGTGGGCAAGTGTTGACAGTACAAAAACCACCACCAGTACTGGCATAAATTCATGATCACAGCAGAGGCCACCACCTGAATGAGTCTGGCGACTTAAGAGCCTCTCCTGGAGAGTAGTGAAGGAAGATTCCCTCCAATATGAAGAATTTTGGCTACCAGAGCTAAAGGATAAAGCTATTAATTAGCTCTGTTCTTCTATTTACCTAGAAACTCATTATTCAGCCACCCACTGGCATATTTTCTGACTCACTCACTCATGTTTTCACATGAATTTAATAATCCTGAAATGTGAAAAGTCATGCAAGACTTTTTATTAAGTAAGAATCCACATCCCCACACACAGACTTCCTCTTCATGCAATACAGAGGACTGGTCACCCCTGAAACCCTAATAGCAGTAGGGAGACCAACAATTAGCATTGTTCCTAACTCTCAGCTCTTTCACATATTTAACCCAAATTTCCATTTCCCTTATCCTCATGTTTATACATGTTAGTATGATTGGTTAATGCCAGATTATAAAACATGAAGGATATTCAAATGTATTCTTTACATATAATGGATTTTCTTGATTGGGGTGGGCAAACTTTTTGGCCTGAGGGCCACATCTAGGTGGGGAAATTGTATGCAGGGCCATGAATGTAGGGCTGGGGCTGGGGATTGGGGTGCGGGAGGGAGTGCGGTGTGCAGGAGGGGGCTCAGGGCAGGGGGTTGGGGTGCAGGAGGGGGTATGGAATGAGGAAGAGGGCTCAGGGCAGGGGGTTGGGGTGCAGGGTGCATCAGGGGGCTCAGGGCAGGGGGTTAGGGGGCTCAGGGCAGGGGATAGGGGTGCAAAGTGTGGACTCCAGCCTTGTACTGCTTACCTCGAGCGGCTCCCGGGTGGCAGTGGCACGCAGCGGGGCTAAGACAGGCTCCCTCCCTGCCCTGGCCCTGTGCCGCTCCTGGAAGTGGCCAGCATGTCTGGCAGTGGCTCCTGGGGTGGGGCAGAGCAGGCTACTCCGCCGTGTGCTGCCCTCGCCTGTGGGTACCATCCCCAAAGGTCCCATTGGCCGTGGTTCCCTGTTCTCAGCCAATGGGAGCTGTCAGGGGTGGTGCCTGAAGGCAAGGGCAGCACATGGGGCCCTCTGCCTCCCCTCCCCAGACGCTGCAGGGACATGGTGCCGGCTGCTTCCAGGAGTGGCATGGGGCCAGGGCAGGCAGGGAGCCTGCCTTATCCCTGCTGCGCCATGGGGCTGGCAATCCCATGGGCTGAATTGAAAGCCCTGATGGGCCAGATCTGGCCCATGGGCTGTAGTTTGACCTCCCCTGTTCTAGATCACGTCTTGTTAGTCCATCTCGTTTTGAGTAATTTTGTTGTGTTTTGACAAAGTATTTTCCCATTTGTGCCCTTAAGATATTTGACAACATGTAAAATAGATGTCACCAACCACAAAAAAGAAGATTATAAACCAGGGGTGGGCAAACTTTTTGGCCTGAGGGCCACATCTGGGTATGGAAATTGTACAGCGGGCCATGAATGCTCACAAAATTGGGGGTTGAGGTGTGGGAGGGAGTGACGGCTCTGGCTGTGGGTGCAGGCTCTGGGGTGGGGCCATAAATGAGGCGTTCAAGGTGTGGGAGGGGGCTCTGGGCTGGGGGACTGAGGGCTCCAGCTGCGGGCTCTGGGGTGCAGGAGAGTGGAACAGAGGGGTTTGGAGGGCAGGACATGGATCAGGGCTGGGGCATGGGCGCTTGAGGGGGTCAGGAGTGCAGGCTCTGGGCAGCACTTACCTCAAGCAGCTCCCGGAAGCAGCGGCATGTCCCCGCTCCATCTTCTACGTGGAGGCATGGCTAGGCAGCTCTGCACCCTGCCCCGTCCGCAGGTGCTGCCCCTGCAGCTCCCATTGGCCACAGTTGCTGGCCAATGGGAGCTGCAGGGGTGGCACTTGGGGCCGGGGCAGGGTGTGGAGCCCCCTGGCTTCCCCTACGCATAGGAGCCGGAGGAGGAGCAGAAGCTGCTGCTTCTGGGAGCTGCACAGAGCCATGGCACACGTGGAGCGGGGCAAGCCCTGGACCCCACACCCCAGCAGGAGCTCAAGGGCCAGATTAAAATGTCCGGAGGGCCGGATGCAGCCCCTGGGCTGTAGTTTGCCCACCCCTGTGATAAACCATTTAGAAATCAACCACATGTGCTCTTAGGCCAGGGGAGGGCAAACGATGGCCTGCGGGCTGGATCCAGCCCGTCAGAGCTTTCAATTTGGCCCGGGAGATTGCTAGCCCTGGGGCACAGCACACCCCTCCTGCACCCCAACCCCCTGCCCCGAGCTCCCTCCTGCACACCGCACCTCCTCCCATACCCTGCACTCCCTCCCGCACCCCAACCCCCTGCCCCAGACCTACATTCATGACTCTGCATGCAATTTCCCCACCCAGATGTGGCCCTTGGGCCAAAAAGTTTGCCCACCCCTGTCTTAGGCCAAGATGGTCACTGGCCCGAAATACAGCCATGCTGAGGAGCAAGGAGTCATCAGCAGCTCTCCTCCTACCTGCACCACCTGTTTGGATTGCCACTTTGGACGTAGGGGAGGCTCTGCAGGGCTGTTACTCTGCCCACGAGTGAGTGGGTGAGAAGCAGGCTTGGAGGAGAATGGGGGAAGGTGCTGGTAGAATAAGGGAAGTAAACTGTATCCTGTGAAGGGCTAAATAACTTCCTTTGCCCCAGTAGCAAGGGAGAACAGGGAAGGAACGGTGAGTCACAGTTCTTTCCTAGAGCTGGCTGCTCCTGAGGTGGTGCAGCTACGTGCTGCCACCCAATTCAGGGCTAGATGTTAAATCTCCATTTCAAGGGTGCAATTGGTATGTTTTGTTAAGAGCCTGATAGCTCAGGACACAAACAACTTTTCCTTTTATAAAAACTAAAACGAGAAGGCAGCTGAGTGAAAACATCCAGTTATTCACTATATATGTACAGGTACCTTTCCCCTTCTCACTAATTTAGCGAATTTTATAGCCTGAATTTCTAAGAAGGCAGAGCACCTTGCCAAATGTTCTTTACCGGGCTATTTTTGCATTCATCTCCCTCAAGCAGCACTGCTGTATCATGTATCAAAACAACCACTTGTGAGGATTTGAGAGCCTGCTAAAAAGTAAAGGTTACCCATAGCTACAGCAATTTGAGCCCTGACTGGAATTTACAGCTGATTTTCCTGGAGTACCTTTCACTTTTGAGTTTGCTATAAGGCTTTACTCTCCTTTCCCCATGAAAAACTCCCCTATACGCTGCCACCTGAACTCCAAGTCTGACTTCCTTTCCCTACACTCACACTGAGTGACCTTCCTTCTGGTGAACAGAGCTGAATAGGATTCCTTGACTGATCCTCCCCACTGGGGCTCAGTGTGGGTTTCTGAATCAAGCTAGCCCTGCAGTTGTAGGAGCTAGTTGTAGCAAAGTGAAGACTGACCGGCATGGTGCCTCCTGCTGGTCGTCTTGGGAATTAGCTATCTAGCCTACAGAGCGCCTCCTCCTGGCCAGTGACTCACCTGCCTTTGACTCCCATGTCCCTCCCAGACCCCAGTGCCCCTTTACCTTGGGGTGCTGCCCCCAGCAGTAACCCACAATCTGGGTCTCCCCTCCCAGGGGAATCCCCACCCTCTAGCCCCACCTTGCCTCAGTGGCTACTGCCAGTCATCATCTAGCCCCCACTCACTGGAATAGACTGCAATCTATAAACCACTTGTCACGGGCAAGGGGGGTTTGGATCTGCTGCCTTTCCGTGCAGCCCAGTACCTCTCTTTAGGCCTTGCACAAGGCCTGCAGCCTGGGGAGTTGCCAGGCTGGAGCTCCTCTTGCCTTTCCCCAGAACTTCTCTACCTCTAGTACCCTGCTCCCAGGTCCTTCTCTCTTCACCGCTAGAGAGAGACTGACTTAGCTTCTGGTTCACAGCCCTTTTATAGGGCCAGGTGTGGCCTGATTGGGGCATGGCCCCAGCTGTGGCTGCTTCCCCAATCAGCCTAGCCTTTTCTCTCCGGAGCAGGGTAACTGCCCCCCTACACTAGTGACCAGAGTTGAGAGTTAAACCAAGGTCTCTAGCACTGAGCCCTTGCCACATGGGCACTGGCCTGTTCAGCTTCCTCCTTTTTATTGTTAATTTCACTTGATATGATTCTGATATCATATTCCTATGCTTTCCCTGCCCAGCCCCCCCATTAACCTGTTTTTTCCCTGTTTCATCACTTTTATTTATTGCCCCTTAGCAAGTTTCCTGACACTCACTTAACTCAAGAGTATCTAGTAACTCAGCTGTTACCCTTTCTGACCACTTAGTACCATTTAAAGCGAATTACAGTGTACACAGCATATAATTCTCTTCTTCTTGTCCAAGATCTCAGAGGAGGGACAAAGTTACCACCCATTTGTTCTTAGATTTTGTTTTCATCAAAAACTGCCAAAAGATGTTTTTCCTGCAGTGACACCAAGCTAAGCAAGCAATACTCCTGACGATGTTCGCAAATCTATGGTAGGCTGTTAACTCTGAAATTCAGGGCTGGGCCAGGAACATTTAGAAGAATGCCAAAACAGCAGAAAGAACTGACTTGCTCAAGAAATTAAAGCTCTTCTATCTTCCAGAATTCTGGTGAAGAAAAGGAAGGGAACCAGAGAGACTCAAGAAAAATGGACAGAAGCCCAGCTTGAAGGTTTAAGCCAGAATGGTTGGCGAGTAAACAAATGAAGGCTTTATTACAGGCTTTCGTAAGCAACATTATAAATACTACATGAAAAAAGTCAAGCCATTTAGATTTCAAGCACCAAGATAGGATTTACTCTAGAAACAGAATTTTGTTGGTTGATATCTCTTCAAACATTTCAGCTGAACGTCAAAACTTTAGGACAACTTTACCAAGTGAGAATACAAGGAGCTATTGACAACTACAATATTCAAACATTTAATCAAATGTAGAGCACAATAGGGAAAGTGCTGCAGTCTGTCCACACTGACAGCTGCAAGCAAACTGGCGTGTCCACATTTGCGGCACTCGCAGCAGCATTGGGAGCGGTGCATTTTGGGCAGCTATGCCACAGAGCACCTCTTCCCATTCTGGCACTGTGGCTTGTGAGAAGGGGGTGGGGAGTGCGGGGCATTCTGGATCCTGTCCCAATGCCCCGTGATGCATCCGTTCGTATCCCAGCCATCCCTGTGCTTCCGTCCACAACTGGCGCCATCTTTCAACATTTTTTGTACTGCGCGCTCTGTCTTCCCTTTCGGTCTGCGGGAGTGGACCCCAAACTGCTGAGGAATATGCTGACGAGTCTCGCCAGCACATCACGTTTGGCAGTCGAGTTATTCCTTAAGCTCCAAAGTGACAGTGAGGACTCAGATGATGATATCGATGCGAGTAACGCATACGACACGAGATTGCTTGTGGCATTCACAAACATGCTCACCACTGTGGAATGGCGCTTTTGGACTTGGGAAACAAGCACTGAGTGGTGGAATCACATCGTCATGCAAGTCTGGGATGACGTGCAGTGGCTGCAGATCTTTCGGATGAGAAAAAACACTTTCATGGGACTGCGTGAGGAGTTCACCCCCCACCCTGCGGTGCAAGGACACGAGATTGAGAGCTGCCCTGATGGTGGAGAAGTGGATGGCTATTGCAATCTGGAAGCTGGCAACTCCAGACAGCTACCGATCGGTCTCTAACCAGTTTGGAGTGGGGAAGTCGACTGTTGGAATAGTGTTGATGCAAGTGTGCAGGGCTGTTAATAGCATCCTCCTCAGAAGAACCGTGACTCCGGGTAACAAATATGACATTGTGGATGGCTTTCCACAAATGGGTTTCCCTAACTGCGGAGGGGCGATAGATGGCACGCATATTCCAATTCTGGCACTCGCCCACATAGCCTCGGAGTACATTAATCAGAAGGGGTATTTCTCTATGGTTCTCCAGGCGCTTGTGGATCACCGTGGGCGTTTCATTGACATTAACGCAGGCTGGCCCGGAAAGGTGCATTAAACACGCATCTTTCGGAACACTGGCCTGTTCAGGAAGCTGCAAGCTGGGACTTTTTTCCCAGACCAGAAGATCACCGTAGGGGAAGTCAAAATGCCTATTGTGATCCTTGGAGACCCCGCTTACCATTTAATGCCATGGCTCATGAAACCCTACACAGGGAGCCTTGACAGCAGCAAGGAGTGGTTCAACAACAGGCTGAGCCGGTGCAGAATGACTGTGTAGTGTGCTTTTGGCCATTTAAAGGGCTGCTGGCGCTCTCTGTATGGGAAGCTGGACCTGGCCGATAACAGCATCCCTGTGGTTATATCCGCGTGCTGTACCCTCCATAACATTTGTGAAGGGAAGGGTGAAAGATTCACTCAGGCATGGAATTCAGAGGTTCAACACCTGGAGGCTGAATTTGAACAGCCAGAGAGCAGGGCTATTAGAGGGGCCCAACGCAGGGCTGCAAGGATTAGGGATGCCTTGAGGGAGCAATTTGAGGCTGAAAGCCACCAGTAATGTCTGGTGCCCTGCACGGGAATGAAGTGCAGTGGTTCCAATGTTAGTAGGAATCTGTTTGCGCTACACTGACTTGCAATGTCTGTTGCTTTCCTGGGCTAAGGTATCTTTTATGTTATGCAATAATAAAGAATGTTTTCAAAGCAAAAAAATCCATTTAATGAAAAGAAAATGCATTTATTGAAAAGAAACACAACTGCTTGGGAAACAGAAAGGGCAAGGGGGTGGGGTGGGGAATGGTATGCATATGTCCTGTTATCATACTCAGCCTTCCTGTCTGAAGTGCTTTGCAATGAGTACTGCACTTCAGGATGGCTATACTGCATGGTGATGGGGGTTGAGTGCAGTGGGTAAGGGTCGTAGTTTTTAGGGCTGGGTGGTGAAGCTTCAGGTGTTGGAGGCAGCTGGTGGAGATAAGAACCCGGATGTTGGGGAAAGTGGGTTGGAAGTGACATGGGGGCACAAGGGAAAGAGTTTTGGGACAACGGCTGGGGGAGGAAGAGGGGGAGGGATGCGGTAGTGCTCTGTCTGCATGGGCATGGCTACGAGAGTCTAGATCGAGTCGGCTTGGCGCTCCATGATGCTTATCAGCCATTCTGTGCTTTGGTGCCAATGATCCACATTCTGCTGGTGGACCCTCCTTTCACTCTCCCTCCACTCCTGCACTTTTTGATTTTCATTACTTGAATGCTGCATGACTTCATGCAACATGTCTTCCTTGCGTCTACGTGGCCTCTTTCTGATTCTTTGGAGTCTTTCGGCCAGTGATAACACGGACGGCTGAGATCTCAAGGTTGCATCTGTAAAGGCAAAATGCAACACTTAACAGAGGCAGCATTCTTCACACCAGACAGATCAATGATTCCCCTGTACTTAAGGGCAAGAACAGTCTACACAATCGCATAATTTGCCTGTCCCAAAGCAAGCGCACATAACCCGCGGAAGCCCCAAAATGGTGAGTAAGCATAGGGTCAAGGGGGACAGATTCTTTCATGGCTGTACTTTCCCTTGGGTTTCTGTGCCTTGGGAAGAGCCAACAGCTGCAGGGGGCCCCTATACTGAACACTGTCCCCACATTTTCCACAGGAGTTCATCCTGGAAGATATCTCGCTGCTGAGGGTGACCTGGGAAGCAAGGGAGGTCTTCTCCTGCAATGTGGATTCCACCCTGGCCCATATGCAGCTTGCCTATGTGCAGCAATGGTCCCCCTGCCCCTCACGCACAGTGGCGCGGACATGTTAGCCTGACTGGGACAAGGACCACAGTGGCTCGCCCACAAAACCTGCACAAGCGCATTGCCCAAGTTCTGGATGAGACCTTTGAAGAGATCACTGAGGCCGATTACCGTGATGTGAGAGAGCACATCAATGCCCTATTCCACATCTAGGCATGCATGCAGCCCTAACCCTCCTTGCCCCAAGAGCCTGCACTGAATAACTTCCTTCCCAAAATAAAAGCCACTTACCGGGAACCTCCTCTGGTGTTTGTCCTTCCCCAAGCACTGGCCACTGCGACTGGCTACCTTCCTCCTGGCTTGAGAACAGCTCCTGGCTGCATGCATCTAGGGATGCCAGGGTGTCTTCCTCCGCCTCGGCACCCTCGCTCCCGCTTTGCTCCTCCTCCTCCTGCCTTGTTGAACTGGGCTCTGAAGTGTCCATGGTGGTACTTGGAGTGGAGGTGGGGTTGCCCCAAGTATCACATCCAGCTCTTTGTAAAAACGGCAGGTCGAAGGGGCAGCATCGAAGTGGCTGTTTGCCTCGTGGGCGTTGCAGTAGGCATTTTGCAGCTTCTTCACTTTAACTCTGCACTGCAGTGCGTCCCGGTCATGGCCCCTTTCCATCATGTCCCTTGATATCTGTCCAAAGGGATCGTAAGTCCTATGGCTGGAGAACAGCTGGGACTGGACAGCTTCCTCCCCCCAGACATTGATGAGGTCCAGCACCTGGCCATTGCTCCATACTGGGGATCGCCTGGCACGTGGAGGCATGGTCACCTGGAAAGACTCGCTGAGAGCACTCCACGCCCAGCTGAGCAAACAGGAAGGGGATTTTCAAAATTCCCAGAGAATTTAAAGGGTGGGTCTGACGGTTGGTCACCTGAGGGAAGGGCAGTAGAGTTCAAAGTGATGACCAGAGTGGCTAGAAGAGGCACTTCTGGAGGCGGATCAGCGTGCACTAACAGACCAGGGCATCCACACTGGCACTGCGGCGCTCCAGCAGAGGCACACAAAATGTTATTCCACTCGCCGAGGTGGAGTACCAGCAGTGCTCTAGCTGTGGAGTCAGAGCGCTCTGCGTGCCTTGCCAGTGTGGATGGGTGGTGAGTTAGAGCACACTGGGCTGCTTTAATGCGCTGTAACTCACAAGTGTAGCCATGCCCTTAGTTTGCACCACTCTGGCAAGGTAAAGAGCCTTAATTGACTACGAATGGGAACAATTAACTGACAATTAGCAGCCTGCCTGCTTAGCTGTTATATTTCTGCTCTGCCTCTGGGACAGAGTCTGCTTCACGCAGCCCAGGTTACAGCAACAGCGAGCGAGAGGGACAGAGTGAGACTCTCTCACTCGTTGGTAACACAGGCATGGGCCCAGCCCCATCTGCTTAACGTCTCTCCACGGAAGCAGGCGTGCACACCCAGCCTCCCTCCTCTCCTCCATGGTGATCTGCTCTCTGCTGCCGGCTACTCCCAGCAGACGCACTAGAGCTGCCAGGGAAGGGGCACAGATTTCCCCACAGATTTCTTTGCTCTCCCATTTTTCTGCGGGGAGCCAAGAAATCTGCAGAAGGTATTAATTCTGTGCCCACAGGGGCACAGAATTCCCCCAGGAGTAAATGGAGTGGAGACTGTATGGGTTAGAGGACTGTGAACATCTTATTCCTCCTGCAGGCGGAATGTCCTATGTCCCCCATGCAAAGCCCACTTACCCTGCCTTTGTTGAGGGGAGGTGACTATCACACCCAAGCAGGGGCGGCCCTAGACTAGCTGCCAGCAAGGCGAACCATGCAATCGAAGCCCCGCACCACCAAACCCCAAGGGAAGATCTAAGCTGAGGTTTTTGATAAACTGGGAAACATTTTGCCCCTTTTTTCCTTTTAATGTTTTTTAAGCATTTTTTCTTAAACAGAGTTTTAATTATTCGGTTTGTCTATCTGTCCAACCAATGTTTCTGAGATCAGATAAAATAGAGACATGAAATTTTCAGAATAGATTTGTACACGACAGCTAGATGATATTTTAGTCCAATTTCAAATAAAATGCATTAAAATGTCAATTATAATTTTTATTATTACAAATCCAAAATCATCCATTACTCTATCCTGCTTTAACTGCCATTACCACCACATCAATGTAAAAAGAAATAAGAAAACTCTTCGATTAACTTTAACCTGTATTTACAAAACACTCTGAATAAAAAACACTCTGTGCTCTTAAAACATGACTTTTCTTGCTTTAAGTTTTGAAAATTCAGTCACTAGTTCTTTTAGATTCAGTTTTCCAGCTATTTCATGCTCTATTGACATTGTGGCAAGTCCAACAAGTCTCTCTTGCACCACTGTTGAACGCAGATATGTTTTTATCAATTTTAACTTTAAGAAGCTATGTTCCCCATTAGCTATGGAAACTAGCAAAGTTAAAAGAATGCGTAGAGCTATAAAAATGTTTGGAAAACTGTCTGTAAGTTTATTTTCACAAACAAACTTCAGTACTTCTTCAGGAGTGGAATGTTTCTTAAGTCGTCTTGAAAAAGCCTGAAGCTCACTACACAAATCTGTAGGATCAATGTCTTTTGAATTTTCATGAGTCAATGCCGACTCCAGTTTTATACAAAATTCTCTTATCTTTTTTACAAGCTGTGGATATCATATAGAAAGCCAAATACTGACTCTAGCTGCTGCGTCTGTTGAAATCTTTCATCAACCAATGAACAGCAGTATCAAGGACTGCGAAGTAGAAATTCGCTTCGAACCTTTGTTTTGGGTTCTGAATGGGTGTGTCTCGTCCTTCATACAAAAACTACTGTTTCTTTTGCAGAATGTGAACTGGCTCTGGGTCAAATTCTGTCAGAAAGTCTATTTCTTCAGCAAGCTCAAGAGAATCTACCAGTGTTCTTTCGAACCCTTCATCACTTCTGAATTCCTCCAGAATATTTTTAGTTTGCTGCAGTTTCTGAATAGCAGAATGTATGTTCAAGTTCTTTTCCTGAAGCTGCTTACTAGTGAGGTTAATCTCGAAAAGGAAATTATTCCATAAAATGAGTAAAGTCACAAATTTGAACTTGGAAAGGCCATTTGCAAGAGCTTCTGCATCTGAACGTGCCGTATTACCAGATGATCCAGTAAAGGTAGTATCATCAGAAATTTCAATTAGGGCATCATAAATGTTTCCAAGTTCATAGCAAAGAGGCTTCAAAGCATCAGTGTGACTCTCCCATCTGGTCTAAGTGGTTTCACAGTTAGAGAATTCACATGGCGAGTCAGAATCTCCCAACAGCGTGTTGAGCCTGAGAAAAACACATAAACACGTTGCACCGGGTCAAAGAAACTGCTTGCCTCCAAACAGCATCTAGCAGCATCATTGACAACCAAATTCAGAGAATGCGCACTGCAAAGAACAAAAAAGGCCCTAGGATTGATTTCCATCATTCTCCTTTGCACACCATTGTCTTTACCCTTCATATTACTCCCATTATCAAACCTTGGCCACATAATTTTTCAACCGTAATGACAGTGTTTCAAGCTCTTGTAGAATAGTTTCAGTCATAAATGCTCCAGTTGTCTTCTTCAGTGTCTTTTCTGTGGATGTGAGCTACCCTCATCTCAAAGTGATATACCTTCATCTTGATGTTCCAAACTGCTTTCCTGCATATGTGAGCTAACCTCCTCTCCAAGTAAAATTCCTTCATCTGGATGCTCTGAACTGCTTCCATCTTTATTTGGATTAAAGAGAAGATATTTCAGGAAGGATCCCTGTTGTTTTGTTTGGTCCTTTTCCTTCTCAGCCTTTCATTTACGATACTCAGCTCCTGAGGGTTTTCTTTTTCTTCTTTCTGCCATGGGGCATTTGAATATTGTTATGTACTGTGCTCCCAACTGCAACTATAACAGCATTATAGTGTTGAGGATGGCTGACACACCACATGGTTGGTGATTTAAACCACATTGCAGCCATCCCAACACGTCTTTTCACTGCTTAAAGTGACATACACTCACTTGCCTATTAAAACAGTTAGTTACAGAGTTTACACGGAAACAAAATTACCTTTTTTGACATTATAACTCAACACCGGTTGTTTGGAAAGTAACCCCCTTCCTCACGGTTAACTGCTTGGAGTGTGACATCATCACTTTTGTAGTCTATTAAGCTTTAATGCTGTTACTTTTCTTTTATGGACCTTATTTATTACATGTGAACCAGTTATAACAAAGAAAAGTTCATAATTATTGTCATAAATATAAAGGGAAGGGTAACAAACTTTATGTATGCAGTAAGATAAAATCCCTCCTGGCCAGAGGTACAGAATCACTTACCTGTAAGGGGTTAATCAATTCAATTAACCTAGTTGGCACCTGACCAGAAAGACCAATGGGGAAAGAAGATACTTTCAAATCTGCGGGGGTGGGGAGGTTTTGTTTGTGCTCTCTTTGTTTGTTCCCTCTCGGAAGAGAGAGAGAGACCACACAGGTAAACCATCTCTTGAAAAGATACCTTAAAATGATACATCTAAAATTACAGAAATTGTAAGTAAAGGCAAGGAAATGCATTAGATTATCTTTTGTTTTAGCTTGTGAATTTTCCCTATGCTAAGAGGTAGTTTTATTCCTGTTTTTTGTAACTGTGAAGTTGAGTCCAGAGGGGAGTCCTCTGTGTTTTAAATCTTTTATGACCCTGTAAAGTTACCTTCCATCCTGATTTTGCAGGTGTGATTCTTTTACTTTTTTCTTTTTAATAAAAGTTCTTCTTTTAAGAACCTGACTGATTTTTAATGTCCTAAAAACCCACGGGTTTGGTCTGTGCTCACTTTGTTAACCTATTGGTTAGTATATTATTCTCAAGCCTCCCCAGGAAAGGGGGTGAAGGGGCTTGGGGGGATATTTTAGGGAAATAGGAACTCCAACTGGTCCTTTTCCTGAATCTTTGTCTAAATCACTTGGTGGTGGCAGCAATACCATCCAAGGACAAGGAAAGGATTTGTGCCTTGGGGAAGTTTTTAACCTAAGCTAGTAGAAATAAGCTTAGGGGGTCTTTCATGCGGGTCCCCACATCTGTACCCCAGAATTCAGAGTGGGGAGGGAACCCTGACAATTATACAGCCCGATGATAATGCTAAGGTTTAATAACACTTAAAGATACTCACATTTTGGATGTATAATGCTGAAAGACATTATTCTTTATTCTTTGGCACAAAGAAACACAATTTTCCACCGTATTTGCACAATTCTTAACCATCTACCTGCGACATGTGTTAAAATGACCATTTGACATGTATCAACTCATGATATCTCCACTATACATGACTTTCCGGCTATGTGACCTTGATGTAAATTCGAGTTAGGTGTTACTAGCATTGCAGCTCTTGCCACTGGCAGATGTGTTTCATTGTGGCTGAGTTATTGCTTATCAAAATTGCGAAGTGGGTCATCTTGACCCTAAGTCACAAATTGGAAAAAAAATATCTAAAATATTATTTATTTCTGCAGTAAATGAAAGATTTGACATATTAATAAATTCTCAGAAATGTAGAGAAATGAATTATAATTCATATTCCCTCCGTATGTGCATGGGAATTGAAATAATGACATCTTCATTATTTTATTTGTATTTTTTTCATCTTTTTCATTTTTCTTCTTTTTTTTTTTAATTTGATTTTTTCCTCGAATTTGGCGCCCCATTTAACTTGGGACCCTAGGCGACTGCCTAGTTCGCCTATATGGACGGGCCCCTCCTGCACCCAAGGAGTAGTGCTGGGGGTCACTCACTATGAAACATCAAGCAAAAAGAGTCTGAAATATCTCTGTGCAGAGTGTTAGAAACATTCTGAGATTCAGCCTAGAATTTCTGAATATCTTCATTTTTAACAATGAAACATTAATGATTGCATCCTGTCTCCTGAATCTTCCTGCAGCCCAGGACACGCTCATTACTCTTCCAAGTTATATTTCCTAACAGCTAAAAATAAACAGACACCCTCAGCTATTCTGCCTGCTCATTTCCTCCAGTCACCCAGAAACACACCTGCAAAACAGGAACGCTTTCCACAGTGCCAAAAATAGAAAAAAAAATGAGCCAAGAAAAACCTCAAAATACAGAATTAAAAAAGGAGTAACTTCCTTTTGGCTAAATATAAAAAAACTAGTTTGAAGTTTAAAGAATCTGAATTTTTGTACCATTTTATACAAATGCAATAGACATAGCAAAATGTGAATTTTAAAATTCTTGTAGAACTCTTGGTCCCATAAATCACACCATGAGATCTGTTTACTGCATACTGGATATAACTGGAATGAAACAATGGTTTCATATTTTGAAATGACATACAAATAGCATATCTTCCACATTAGTTTTTATTTAAGTTAGCATTATATCTTAGACATATTTGCTCCAAAATTTTCTAGCTGTAGACTTTTTTATTTAAAGCTACCGGTCCATTACAGGCTCTGTGCTGTGCAATAAGCAGTTTAAACAGTCCATATAATCATATGTAAGTAGAAGCCATCAGCAAAATGCTGCTTGGCATGGGGTAGCTTAAACACTGATGTTGCAATATTATTTTGCTTTTCCTATATCAGGAATGAAACTATACTCAAACTAAGCATATGCTCATAGTTAGATAAATGTCAGTCATTATTTAGCATTATTAATCTAAGGACTCTTTAGCATTCAACAAACTATGGGTCTAATCCTAAAAGCTTTACTCACATACATAAGCCTTTCTCATTCATATATAGAGCTAAGTGAAGAACTGATTTTTGGTTTGCTGGCAGTTCTAATAAATAGGTGAAAAAAATGGTTTGACCCAAACCGAATGAGAAAAATTAAAATGTCAGTGAATTGAAAGAGGTGACAAAAGCTTTGTTTCGGGTCAAATTAAGCAACCCAAAATGAACTGTTTAATTTTATTTCCTAGCACTTGTTAACATAAAAGCAGAGGAAACAAAAGCCTACATTCCCAAAATGGCTGGAGGAAAAGGAGATGGTGGTGTTAGTGCTGCTTCCTGGTTATAGGCTATTCTGGGGTGGGGCTCTCTCAATCTCTCCTGTTGAAGCTGTGCCATATTGTATAAAATACTTGAATAGTCACGGGACCAGAGAGAGTGAAAATGACTCTATAACCCAGGGGCCAGGGCACTCCACTGCAATGTGGGAGACCCTGTTCCACAACAGACAGAGGGGGAAATTGAACTTGGGTCTCCCACATCCCAGGAGAGTACCCTCATCACTGGGATAAAGGTTATAAGGCTGGTGGTAGCACTACCACTGCCTTCTACTCCAGCCATTTTGTGAATGGCACCTAAGTCCCGAAAAAAAAAGTACTGGCCAAAACAATTAGCTGAATTTGTGACTAGTTTCAGGTTGACTGAAACTTCATTTTTCAGTGAATAAACCATTTGTCCAAAAAATTTCACTCAGCTCTACTCGCGTAATCCCACTGGGTTCAAATAGACTTCTTACATGAGCATGGATAACTCACAGAGGGTAATTGTTGCAGGATGGGAGTTTATGATTCTGGCTACAACCAGAGGTGGAAATATTAAAGTACACAGACAAAGCTATTTGGGCCATGATTGGAACCAAGGACAACTGGAAATCAAATAAAATCACTCTCAAAAGATTACCATCCCAACGTCTAGCTAAACCAAAGGGTGTTTGAACAAGCATCCAAAATGCTTGGCTGCTTATGTTGGACTGTTGACCTTTGGCTGATGCTAGTTAGAACATGGAACCAATGCATGCATCCATTTCCAGAGATTTACTATTACTTTGCACTTATATACAGCCTTCTATCCAAGGATCACAGAGTGCCTTACAATCTTTAATAAATTTAGCCTCAATATACCTACACACTTCTAAGATTAGAATTATTTTATATCTGAGAATATTCATGCAATGGGACTACTTGGTTATGTGTTTGCAGGGTTGAGCCCCCAGTGACTAGTGTTTGTAAAATCAGGTAGACTTGAGATTAAAACTCGGGTCTCATAATTCTCAGTTTTATACCTTAATCCTGCAACCAGCCTCCCGGGCAATAGCACACAAAGTATTGCCCTAATAAACAAAATGAATGGGAAAAAATTCTACAGATAAAAAAATTGGGGGGGGGGAGTGGGAGGAGGAGGAGGCAGGCAGAGATGTTTAAAATTATTGGTTTATTTCTACCTGTTTGTAGCACAAATCAATAGAAAATATGATGCAATGGAATTGGCAAATGAAAAGAGCTTCTGGTCCTGCCTTACATCTAGGTCTTAATATGCTTTGACCAAAGCAGCTACATGGTCCAGTGGTCTGATCACAGGGTTAGGGGCCAGGAATCCTTGAGTGAGCTTTCATTTCAGCTCTGCCACTGACTACCAGTGAGGCCTTGGGCAAATCATATAAGCAAACTGAGGCAGGGAAGTTATCTGTCAACTAAGGTCAATAAAACCTGCTTCAAATGGATGTTCATTAATGTTTCTACAGTCCTTGGAAAATAAAAAGCACTATTTGTTTGGGCTAGCTCTGAAAACATCCACTCAATGTGCAGCGTCAGTCAAAAAAGCAAACAGAATGTTGGGAATCATTAAGAAAGGGATAGATCAGTGGTTCTCAAACTGTGGGTCGGGACCCCAAAGCGAGTCATGGCCCTGTTTTAATGGGGTTGCCAGGGCTGGTGTTAGACTTGCTGGGGCACAGGGCTGAAGCCAAAATCTGAGCCCCACTGCCCAGGACTGAAGCTGAAGCCCAAAGGCTTCAGCCCCAGGTGGCAGGGCTCAGGTTACAGCCCCTCTGCCCAGGGCTTAAGCCCTTGAGCTTCGCCCCCATGCCCCACAGGAGGGCAGGGCTTGGGCTTTGACCCTCCTGCTCGGGGCAACGAGGCTCAGGCTTTGGTCCCCCTTCCTGGAGTCGTGTAGTAATTTTTGTTGTCAGAAGGGGTTGCGGTGCAACGACGTTTGAGAAACGCTGGTATAGATAATAGGACAGAAAATATCATATTGCCTCTATATAAATCCATGGTACGCCCACATCTTGAATACTGTGTGCAGATGTGATCGCCCCATCTCAAAAAAGATGTATTCGAATTGGAAAAGTTCAGAAAAGGGCAACAAAAATTATTAACTTCCATATGAGGAGATATTAATAAGACTGAGACTTTTCAGCTCAGAAGAAAGATGACTAAGGGGGAATATGCCTAGAGGTCTAGAAAATGATGACTGGCAGGGAGAAAGTGAATAAGGAAGTATTATTTACCCCTTCTCATAACACAAGAACTAGGGGCCACCAAATGAAAATGAATCGGCAGCAGGTTTAAAACAAACAAAAGGAAGTCTTTCTTCACACAACGCGCAGGCTGGGGAACTCTTTGCCAGAGGATGTTGTGAAGGCCAAGACTATAACCAGGTTTCAAAAAGAACTAGATAAATCCATGGAGGATAGGTCCATCAACGGCTATTAGCTAGGATGGGCCGGGATGGTGTCCCTAGCCTCTGTTTGCCAGAAGCTGGGAATGGGCGACAGGGGATGGATCACTTGATGATGACCTGTTCTGTTCATTCCCTCTGGGGCACCTGGCATTGGCCACTGTCGGAAGACAGGATATTAGGCTAAATAGACCTTTGGTCTGACCCAGTATGGCCATTATATGTTCTTATGATTGTTAATAATTAGCCTGTCTGGGATGACATGTACAAGAAAAGTCATTGTGTTACAGCAATTTGATCCTTTCCTTGATGCAAAGTTTAAATACTGGCTACACGACATTTTTCAATATTGTTTGCATGCCACATGATTTAGCTATACACTAGAAGGCATCATTTAACATCAGACAAAAAACAATGCAGAATGACATGTGACACTGCACCCCCTATTCTTCATAGAAATGTTACGATGATTATGATTATGGCATAATTCTGATGTATTTTGTGCACTATAGGTCATGAGATATCATTGGAAAGGTTATGATTTACTGAATATGGTTATCCTATTTGTATGCAAGTATCATTTTTGTATCTGAAGTTAGAAATATAGACTATGGGCATGGCTACACTTGCAGATGTAGAGCGCTTTGAATTAAACCTGCGTTCGGAGAGCGCAGTAGGGAAAGCGCTGCAGTCTGTCCACACTGACAGCTGCCAGCGCACCGGCGTGTCCACATTTGCGGCACTTGCAGTGGCATTGCGAGCGGTGCATTATGGGCAGCTATCCCACAGAGCACCTCTTCCCATTCTGGCGCTATGGCTTGTGGGAAGGAGGTGGGAGGGGCAGGGTATTCTGGGTCCTGTCCCAACGCCCCGTGATGCATTGGTTCACATCCCAGCAATCCCTGTGCTTCTGTACACATTTAGCACCATCTTTTAACGTTTTTCTACTGCGCGCTCTGTCTTCCCTTTCGGTTTGTAGGAATGGATCCCGAACTGCTGAGGAGTATGCTGACAAGTCTCGCCAGTGCATTGTGTTTGGCAGTCGAGTTGCTCCTTAAGATTCAAAGTGACAGTGAGGACTCTGACGATGGTATCGACGCAAGTAACGTATACGACACGAAATTGCTTGTGGCATTCACGGACATGCTCACCACCGTGGAACGGCATTTGGGGCTCGGGAAACAAGCACTGAGTGGTGGGATCACATCATCTTGCAAGTCTGGGATGACGTGCAGTGGCTGCAGAACTTTCAGATGAGAAAAAACACTTTCATGGGACTGTGTGAGGAGCTCGCCCCCACCCTGTGGCGCAAGAACACAAGATTGAGAGCTGCCCTGCCAGTGGAGAAGCAGGTGGCTTTTGCAATCTGGAAGCTGGCAACTCCAGACAGCTACTGATCGGTCGCTAACCAGTTTGGATGGGAAAGTCGACCGTTGGAATCATGTTCAGGAAGCTGCAAGCTGGGACTTTTCTCCCAGATCAGACCAGAAGATCACTGTAGGGGAAGTCAAAATGCCCACTGTGATCCTGGAAGACCCAGCTTAGCCTTTTATACCGTGGCTCATGAAACCCTACACAGGGAGCCTTGACAGCAAGGAGCCGTTCAACAACAGGCTGAGCCGGTGCAGAATGACTATGGAGTGTGCTTTATGCCGTTTAAAGGGCTGCTGGTGCTCTCTGTATGGGAAGCTGGACCTGGCCGATAACAGCATCCCCGCGGTTATATCCACGTGCTGTACCCTCCATAACATCTGTGAAGGGAAGGGTGAAAGATTCACTCAGGTATGGAACTCGGAGGTTCAACACCTGGAGGCTGAATCTGAACAGCCAGAGAGCAGGGCTATTAGAGGGGCCCAGCGCAGGGCTGCAAGGATTAGGGATGCCTTGAGGGAGCAATTTGAGGCTGAAAGCCACGAGTAATGTCTGGGGCCTTGCACGGGAGTGAAGTGCAGTGGTTCCAGTGTCAGTAGGAATCTGTGTTTGCTATGCTGACTTGCAGTGCCTGTTGCTTTCCTGGGCTAAGGTATCTTTTACGTTATGCAATAATAAAGAATGTTTTCAAAGCCAAAAAATCCATTTATTAAAAAGAAACACAAATACTTGGGAAACAGAAAGGGGTGGGGAATGGTACAATCACAGATTTGTGTATGTCCTGTTATCATACTCAGCCTTCCTGTCTAGAGTGCTGTGCAATGAGTGCTGCACTTCAGGATGGCTATACTGCATGGTGATGGAGGTTGAGTGCAGTGGGTAAGGGTCATAGTTTTCAGGGCTGGGTGGTGAAGCTACAGGTGTTGGAAGCAGCTGGTGGCGGAAAGAACCCGGATGTTGGGGAAAGTGGGTTGGAGGTGACATGGGGGCACAAGGGAAAGAGTTTTGGGACAAGGGCTGCGGGGGGGTGGGGTGGGGTGGGGACGGGGACGGTACTGCTACGAGCGCCTGGATAGAGTGCGCTTGGCACTCCATTATATTTATCAGCCAATCCGTGCTTTGATGCCAGAGCACCGCGCTTTTGTGCCAGCACTCCTCATTCTGCTGGCAGATCCTCCTTTCACTGTCCCGCCACTCCTGCACTTTTTGATTTTCATTACTTGAATGCTGCATGACTTCATGCAACATGTCTTCCTTGCTTCTACGTGGCCTCTTTCTGATTCTTTGGAGTCTTTCGGCTGGTGATAACACGGATGGCTGAGATCTCAAGGTTGCATCTGTAAAGGCAAAATGCAACACCAAACAGAGGCAGCATTGCTCACACCAGACAGAGCAATGATTGCCCCATACTTAAGGGCAAGAACAGTCTACACAATAGCATAATTTGCCCATCCCAAAGCAAGCGCACGTAACCCATGGGAGCCCCAAAATGGTGAGTAAGCACAGGGTCAAGCATGACTGATTGTTTCACGGCTGTACTGTCCTCTGGGTTTCTGTGCCTTGGGGAGAGCCAACAGTGGCAGGGGGCCCCTATACTGAACACTGTCCCCACATTTTCCACAGGAGTTCATCCTGGAAGATCTCTCACTGCTGAGGGTGACCTGGGAAGCAAGGGAGGGTCTTCTACTAAAATGTGGCTTCCGCCCTGGCACATATGCAGCTTGCCCGTGTGCAGCAATGGTCCCCCTACCCCTCACTGCACAGTGGCGTGGACAAGGACCACAGTGGCCTTACTGGGATAAGGAACACAGTGGCTCTCCATAGAAACCTGCGCAAGCGCATTGTCCAAGTTCTGGATGAGACCTTTGAAGAGATCACTGAGGCCAATTCACACGATTGAGAGAGCACATCAACGCCCTATTCCACATCTAGGCATGCATGCAGCCCTAACCCTCCTAGCCCCAAGAGCCCGCACTGTATAACTTCCTTCCCAAAATAAAACCCGCTTACCGGTAACCTCCTCTGGTGTTTGTCCTTCCCCAAGCACTGGCCGCTGCGACTGGCTACCTTCCTCCTGGCTTGAGAACAGCTCCTGGCTGCATGCATCTAGGGATGCCAGGGTGTCTTCCTCCGCCTCGGCACCCTCGCTCCCGCTTTGCTCCTCCTCCTCCTGCCTTGTTGAACTGGGCTCTGAAGTGTCCATGGTGGTACTTGGAGTGGAGGTGGGGTTGCCCCCAAGTATCGCGCCCAGCTCTTTGTAAAAACGGCAAGTCGCAGGGGCAGCACTGGAGTGGCTGTTTTCATCGTGGGCTTTGCGGTAGGCATTCCACAGCTTCTTCACTTTAACCCTGCGCTGCAGTGCATCCCGGTCATGGCCCCTTTCCATCATGTCCCTTGATATCTGCCCAAAGGGATCGTAAGTCCTACAGCTGGAGCGCAGCTGGGACTGGACAGCTTCCTCCCCCCAGACACTGATGAGGTCCAGCACCTGGCCATTGCTCCATACTGGGAATCACCTGGCGCGTGGAGGCGTGGTCACCTGGAAAAATTCACTGAGAGCACTCCACGCCCGGCTGAGCAAACAGGAAGGGGATTTTCAAAATTCCCAGAGAATTTAAAGGGTGGGTCTGACGGTTGGTCACCTGAGGGAAGGGCAGTAGAGTTCAAAGTGATGACCAGAGTGGCTAGAACAGACATTGTGGGACACTTCTGGAGCTCAATCAGAGTGCACTAACAGACCAGGGCATCCACATTGGTGCCACAGCGCTCCAGAGAGGGTGCACAAAATGTTATTCCACTCGCCAAGGTGGAGTACCAGGAGCGCTCTAGCCATGAAATCAGAGCGCTCTACGTGCCTTGCCAGTGTGGACGGGTAGTGAGCTAGAGCGCCCCAGGCTCCTTTAATGCGCTGTAACTCACAAGTGTAGCCAAGCCCTATATATCAGTATTACAAATATGTTTACACCTAAGGAATACCCCCTAGGCAAAAGGCAATCAGTGTAAATGGCTGGCTGGGAAGGGCCCATTCAGGTTAATGAATCATTAAGAAAATAATAGGCCTTAGAAGAAGCTTTTCTTCCGGAACCTGGGGAGTCTTCCTGAGGACACTACAAACAGCCTCCGACTCATGGCTGCTGTAACACTACAGAGACATGTGACCAGGTCACCTGGTGCTGGACTCCATCTTGGGATACCAGTGTTTTTCCAATGACTGGTGTGGGAACCAAGCTTTGAAACAAAGAGTTCCCGCCATATGCAAAAGCTATATAAGGCGGGGAGTGACATCATCAGAGTTCTTCACTGACTCCCCACCCAAAAAGACTCTTGGAAACACCTAAGGAACAGGGAGACAACTGGGGGAAGTGCTGGACCCAGGCTAAAGGGATTTTTAGCCTGTGAATAGAACACCTGGGGATTTTAAGCTGTAAATTAGTGTAAATTAAGCTGTAAGAATCTGCAGCCTGCTGGTATCATCACTTAGGGTGAGGATCTGCTATTCATATCCAATCCCTTTAGTATATTAATCTGAGTTTGCATGTTTTGTTTATTTGTTAGGTAGTCTGCTTTGATCTGTTTGATATCCCTTATAATAACTTAAAATCTATCTTTTGTAGTTAATAAACTTGTTTTTGCTTTGTCTAAAACCAGTGTGTGTTCAAATCATAACTCAGGGCAGAAAGTTGTTTTATATTTCCTCTCCACATTGAGAGAGGGGGTGAATTTCATGAGCTTATGCTGTACAGTTCCCTGTGCAGTGCAAACCAGTATAACTTTGTGTTTACACTCCAGAGGGGGGTGCCAGGAAGCTGACACCTGAGTAGCCAGGAAGCTCCTTCGTTGAAGCCTCCCCATGCGGAGCTGACTACAGCATCTGCATATAACTGCAGTTGGGTGTGCCCCTACCTATATGTGTGCTATTGTAAGTGCAGACTGGAGCCTGGGAGAGGGCTTAGCAGGCTGGGCACAGCAGTACAGTGTAAAGGGAGCCCAGGCTGATGGGTCGGGGGCTCAGTCATTCCCAAGTTCCAGGCAGCATCCCTTGGGGGGAACCCATCACAACATCTATTGCTGCATTGTCTGCAAAGTGTCTGTTAGTGCCTCAGTGAAATAGGGTTATTTCTCTCCCCGAGCTCCTGCTGACAGATCTATGAATTTCCAGGATTCATTCTTTTTAAAAGACCATAGTACTTGCCTGAACTAAGCACACTTCTGCCCTATATTGAAGATACTTTACTGCTATTAAGCCCGATACTGCAACCTTTACTGCCCAACTAGTCTCACAGAAGTCAAAGCGACTCTCGCGTGAATAATAACTACTCACATGAGCAAGAGTTGTAGGATTAGTTCCTTAAATAGGAAAAGGACACTTCTGCTCTTGTTAAGTGATACTGTTTATGGTTATGCACCTTTACTTGTGTTTAGACATTGGGCATACCCTTTTTTTTTCTTTACAGAATGCTATAGGAAGATTTTTATCATCTTAAATGGATTAAATTTACAACACATTTCGTACAAAACTAAAAGCACATGTTAAATTAAAGTGCATCATCTCCACTGGGCCATTTTCTGGGAGCAAGGCATTTGCCTATCAGTCAAAGGAATTCCCTAGCCCCCTGACAGAAAGACTTGTAGTGAGACAGTAAAGTAATACAGCAATGAACAAAGCCAGGCCATGGTTTCTGATGTGCAATTCTTGGTGTGTCATGTGCATTATTCCATGACTTAAAAAACCTGCCACAAAATAATTCAACATTTCATGCCCTGCGATGAATGTTACACACAAAACCAAGTAAGAGTAAATCCTGCCCTGTCTTGGGACAAGATGGCGGGGTGGGTGGGGGGGCGGAGATAAGGAAGTGGAAAAGATCTCCTGTTTACACAAGCAGGACAAAACCCCTCCATAGCACTCAACTAATCCCAAAGAGAGATAGCTGGCTAATATGCTAGCTTGCATATCATCAGCTGAGGGGTTTGTAATCACTCCCACCTGCCCCCTCCCCAAGCAAGGTTGTGTATATTCTGCCATCAGTAACAGCACCAGCTGGCAGTAGTAGGGAAACATGTTGTTCTATTCAGAAAAGCAGCAAAGTTGCTCTCCACAGCATATTCCTCCCAGTGTGCTGGCAGGATTTCTGTCAAAGATAAGATTGCAGGTAGCATCTCTACACCTTAATGCACTGGCCAGGGCAGAATTTCAGGATAGTCTACTGCAAATCCTCACCAGCCCCACTTCCTGCCCACATATTATGGAATGAAAAAGTTGCAGTGCTCTTGGAACACTGCAAATCTTTGATCTGAGAAAAACAAACCAGGAGCACCTATTCCCCACTGACTTGCAACCCACTCCCCTCCCCGTCATCTACCTCTTTCTCTATCCTACCCCACTTGCGAGGCACAGCTCATCTCGCTGCTGGCAGCACCACCTCGTCTCCCTGGCATCTCTCTGTATTGCCCCCTTCCCTCTCTGGCAGCCAGCCTGGGGAGTAGTCAGAAGTTGTCCTAGCCTAAACAGTACTCATTTTGTAAAGTGCTCAGATGTTATGGTGATGAGCACCACAGATATGCTTATAAATACAGAGACTCTGATTACTGTCCAGAAAAATGTTCTCCCCACAACTTAATAATCGGATGATGCTTATTCACAATAGAGTGAAATTCAACCCATGCATTGAGGCTGCATAGACCTTACACACCAATTAAGCCACACTTGAACTATTAATATGGGATTTGTGTGGGCTCTTTACACTGCAGTGAATTTCACCCAGTAGTGAATAATATAGTTAATTGAAGCGAAAATGAATATCTGCAAAACTAACTCATTATCCTTAAAATCCCTCTTTGAAAACTTTCCTTTCCCATAAAGCTTACAAAAAAACAAACTTGACAGTGGCAAGGCTGCCGATCTGTCCACAACCTATCATGCTGGCCAAGACTGTCTCATTGTTTCCTTGTACTCCTCTGTCTGTCTGCCTGCCTGTCTCCATCTATTGTTTCTTGCCTTATACTTAGATTGTAAGCTCTCTGCAGCAGGGACTGTCTTTTAGTCTGTTTGTACAGAACCTAGCACAGTGAGGTCCTTGCCATGACTTTGGCTCCTAGGCACTGTAATACTATCATCATAGGAACATTCTTTGCTGGGATTCTCTTTTTAAATAATTATTATACGATTACACAAAATATCCACAATAATACAAAATGCTACATACTTGCATCTGTGGTTGTCTTAAGTCTGAATTACTTAACTACTGTGTGATTAAGATCTCAGCCTGCTAAATTAACACAGGGTTTTTCATACTTTTTAAAAAAAAAGATAAAAATATCAAAATCAATACACCAATGTTTGTAAAAGCACTCTAGGAGCCCCAGATAAAATTGCTCTATAGAGCAAATGTAAAGTATTGTTATGAAACAAAGGTGACAAAGGTATGCAAACAGATGTGCAGGAAAAGGTTCTGTATGAGATGAAATAGCAGCCATAGTAAGATACACAAAAGTTACGTGTGTCATGGACTGGCTTTTTCCTTGGAAGTTTCCTATCTAATACTGACCTGGCCCAACATGGCTTATCTTGTGCTATTTAACGAAGGCACAATCTTCGGTGGTATGCTGCAGGGTTTTGTGTATGCATTCGCTATCTACTGTATTCACTAAAGTTCCAGGGACTGAGAAAACAGCAGCAGGAATCAAACATATAACACTGCAGAACACCAGAAAGGCCTTTGGTACATAAAGGGTGAAAATGTAGCCTCATTGAAGTCCATGGGAGGTTTACCATTGATTTCATAAGGCCAGCATTTCCCCTGAAATCTTTCAGTCTAATTTAAATATATATGATATCATTAAGCAAAGCCAATGCTACCAGCAACAAACCTAGAAATGGTGATGTTCTTAAGCAGTCACCATCCATTTACTGACCAGAATCAAACACTTTTAACTTTCAAAATTGGGCAAGGGTCCAATGCTGTTTTCATTGAAGTCAAGGAGAGTTTTGCTATTAAATTTACTGGGCAAAGGAACAGGCCTAAAAGAGACCTACACATTAAGGCTACTTGTTTTAAAGCAGTCATCAATTCCTAACCCTGAAGCTGTAAATTACTCTAACTCCCATAATTTATTCATCCCATGATTCATTTATAAATATGCAATATAATTATCATACCACTGGCTTTAAAATGTTATAAACTGCTGCTCTTGCTGCCATGAGAATGTGGTCTTTCAAATCTCTGTGAGTATAAATATTCTGGGCATTCGCCCTGGTATCGCTTTCTGAAGTTAAGGGGAAAGATGTATTTGTGCACAGTACAGATCAGTGGTTCATAACAAAAAAATAAATAACACCATCAGGGAACCTGAGTGTATTATCTTTTCTATGGAACACCCCTACTCTGTGGGTCTGAGAGGCCATCACACAAGGAAAAGATCATGGTAATGCAACCTCAGTGGAGTCACACTGCCAAGGAAGGGGAGGCATCAGAGGTCACAGCCAGTGCAGGGGCAAGGGGTCTCTGCACAGTAAACCCTGGCTCATGGAACTGTCTAGAGGTTCAGCAGGTTTGTGATGAGTCTGGTGGTCTACTCCATGGGGTGCAAACATTCTCCCTGATGGAACACTCAAGAAGAAATTCTGCCAGACAAACCTCAAAGACAGAGGTTCTCAACCTGTTCCATACAAAGAGCCCACTCCCAGCTAGCCAGGAGCCTCCTCCCATTTAACTATATGGGAAGAGCACGGTGGCTGTGACCCCTTGATCCCTGTTCTTGACCTGCTGCAGGTTGTGACTCCCTGGGATGAGAACTCATGGTCAAAGACATTTCATCTATTGAGCCCATTTTTTCATGGGTTTTTCACAATGGGAGAGGTAAATCTGGGCCAATAATAAATAAATAAATAGATAAATAAATAAATAAATAAATAATAAACCTTCCAGTTAGATTTGCGTTTATATATAAAAGTAAATGTTTAAGTTGAAGATGGAGCTTCAATAATGCATTGTTGCATAGCAGCATCATTTTTGAAGAGACTGGTGTAGGCATGGGACTGGATCAATGTGGGGGAAGGCCCATTGAAAGTGCAGGCAAAAGTCCAAGGAAAAATGTATTCTAATAAAATGGTTAACATGTTATGCAAACACTTACAAAACTATGCAGAGCCCGTTTTACGTCATCATCTTTGATACCAATTATTAATTAGAGACTATTCTATTTTGGCAGAAGGGATATCAAGAGAAGGATGTGTGCTGCATCAGCTCTTAGAACTGGCTTGTTTCCTTCTGGATGAGTACTGAAGCTTCAAACTACTTTGAAGAGCAAAGAGCAATGGGCCAAGAGGTGCATGTCAGACATGCCAAAGTGTAAGGGAGGAGTTTTGAAGCACTTTGCTATTTCCCAATTAACTTCATCAAATGATACAGGTTGATTGACAGGAAATAACAGGGGAAATGGTTCCAATGAAAAGGTAAATTGGCATCTGGGTGCTCTCCAGGAAGCAATTCTCTCCCCAGATAAAAAATGTACTACTGTTGAGAAAGGCCTTTCTGAGGTCAAGGACACAGTGGGAGGAACAGAGGTCTTCTCAGAGAGGCAGACCTCAATGGAGTTGAAAAATAAAGCAGATACTGGATTACCAACACTGTGAAGAAGGGATGGCCTCGTACTATGGTAGGGAATGCCCTTAAGAAATGTATCACTACATAGTCTATATGAATACCCTAGTGTCAGAGCCAGGCCATAGGCAGCCAGTGTGCCCTGGTCAGAGGCTAAGTTGTAATTGGGAGACGAGTCTCAGGGTCAGGAGCAAGCCAGGTCAGAATGCCAGGAAGTCAGGGTCAGGCATGAAGTTGCAGGCAGATAGAGTCAGAGTTGAGCCAGGTCAGGATATCAGGAAGCCGGAGTCAGGCACCAAGTTTTAAGCAGCAATCAAATAGGAAAGTCAAGGACAAACTGGGGTCACAAACCACAGTCTACCACAAGCACAGTCTGGAGCAGAAATCAACCACAAATGGACTTGAACCCTCAATCTTCTGATCTAAAGTCAGATGTCTTATCTATCTGGCCATGCGAAATAGGCAGGTAGCCTGCCTCGTTGCTCAGACAGCTCCTCTTGCTGACATCTGGATTTAAATACTGGGTGTTGGCCAATCAGTGGGTTGTGAGGTGTGCTGTGAGGCCCTGCTGTGTGATACTTCCTGCTAAACCTTGCTTCACAGATCTATTGTAGTGGCGCAGCTACTTCAGCAGCCTAGAGCCCCCCATAATCCCAATGTTCTTACACCTACTCACACAGATTTTTTTGAGACAAAGATCAAGTAGATTCTGTCAGACTGATGTCTCTAAACAAACTGAAATTTGGGACTAGAAAAAGAAAAGCAGTGGTCACCTGTTCAAGTACAAACTGCCAGCACAAGATTTTTACAGCTAGCCAGGAAAACCACAAAGCATTTATACCAAGCATCACAGATTTTATTTTATCCAGATTACATCAGTGTACTGAAGAGAAGAGAAGGAACAGGATGACTACAAAAAGGAACACAAAATCTGACTTATGTTCTATAAGTGAGACTGATTTTGAGGATGTTTTTGTGTGACCTTACTTTCCTTATAGAAACAGCTGTATCTTTCTTGCATTGAAGATCCTGAAAGAGAGATGAACTCAGACAATGGAGAATCAGATGGCTCAGAGATTCAGATTGCTTTTTTTTATGCTTTTCAATGTTTTATAAAGATTTGTCTGGTACATACCTAAAAATTATATAAAACAAATTAATGAAAATAACTGATAAAAATTATACCAATACACTAATGATCAGATACAGGTAATAGTAATAAGATATTTAAGAAATCATGAATATTGCTCTTGGAAAACATCCAAAACCAAGGATTTAATCAACTAAAAAAGTGTGACTTCCAGCTGCTTGAATGGAAGCAATGTTACCATTTATAAATTTTACTTGAGGATTATGCTAAGGTAGACAGTAGACATGCTTTATTACACTGATCCTACGCAGAGTTTGTATTTCTTCTCTACATTTACTGTTCTGATCATGAATTACTTTAGAAAGCAAGCAAAAATACCAGCATGTGGGCTGCAGAGAGTTTATGGGAAGATGATTGAGGACACCCAACGAGAGCCAGCACAATTTTGTGGGAAGGAAGGCTGCTGGAAGCCCACTCCTCCCATGAAGAGCAAGCGTCCCAGACTAAAAGAAAAGGAGTACTTGTGGCACCTTAGAGACTAACAAATTTATTTGAGCATAAGCTTTTGTGAGCTACAGCTCACTTCATCTGAAACCTCTCATTATGCAAGGCACTGAATTTAGCCGTCTGGAGTGGAAATCTATCAACTTCAGGAATGCATCTGATGAAGTGAGCTGTAGCTCATGAAAGCTTATGCTCAAATAAATTTGTTAGTCTCTAAGGTGCCACAAGTCCTCCTTTTCTTTTTGCGGATACAGACTAACACGGCTGCTACTCTGAAACCCGTCCCAGACTAGTGCTCCAGAGATCCATTAAGGAAAGCTTCTCCCAGTTTGAGATGCTGAGGCCTTCGCACAAAGAGCAGTTTCTCTATTAAGTCTGTGCTTTAGACACTCCTGAGACACACCATATAGAGACTTCTTCTGTCTCAGGCCCCAGAACCTTCACATAAAGCAGTTTCCCTATTTAATACCAAAGCCTCTTCTCCACAGATTCTGTCAGTCTAACCAGCATGCCTAAACACTGACTACAAGAATATTAGTAAATGAGGCCATCAGAAAACAATCTTGTTTGACCAGTGGCCAGTGGGTCATTTGTTTAGAAATGCAGTCACAAACAAGAAAGGAAAGATGTCTGAGTTTAACAACAAGATTAATATGTAACTCCCCAGTTCTAAGAGGTATGTCGGAACAATAGTGCTCCAAAGGCAATAAAAAGCATTTAGTTTTTGGATATGGCCACAGGACTACCCTCAGAATATACACCTAAGGGAAGTGTGGAGTTATCCAGTATTAGGTATTTAGAGGAATGAAGAGTTGAAGGCTTTCTGCCAAGCTATTGTTTTCTGCCTTCTTCATTCTTGTGAAGATTTTCATGTCATAACCATCTTTTTTATATGTCCCAGTGACATTTTCTGTTATGTTTTACTGCACAGTTTAAGAGATTGATGAATGGCAAACATCTTATAAATATTTAACAGTATCCTGGGTGTTTAGTTATAAGAGGCATTGAGCATCTGGACCTCAATTTGATATGATAAAAAAAAAAACCAAGTTAGGCAATTAGCTGATAAGCAATTAACAGGATTAACAACATATGCAATTAGCTACAGTCAGAGCAGGATGGCATGATTTTATGCACATAAGCAGATTATTTAGTTAAGTGATAGGCATTAAGTAGAGTGCACAGTATCAGAAGTGTGTATGTTTATTTGCAGCCTTGTCTAAAAGAAGGGTTTCTTGACTATCCAATAAACAAATTACAGTTATGTGTGGGGCTGGTTGCACCATCTATTTTGAAGATTGCTCAACACTTCCTACTATAAGACCCTATTTTCAGTTGCTTATAAAACTTTGCCAAATTGCAACCATTTGGGCTGAAATTGTCCATGCTGGGTGTCTGCCACAGCCTGAATTTTGGAAAGTTTCAGCCAAACCACTTGAGTCACTTCCAAGAACGCGGCTAGGAAATGTTGAGTTGGTTTACAATGTTAAAAAAAAAAATCTGGTCACCTTGTCTTTGGAAAGCTGTAGTTCCCTCCCGCTTTGGATCAGGACTTGAAATGACGGGGAAGGAGGGTGGGAGGAGGAGGCATGGCCTTTATGTGAGGGAAGTGCTTTGGCATCCCTGTGAAAATCCACCAAATTTGGCCAATTTATAAACCTTTGCAAAATCTCAGTTTGTGCATATTCATTAGACTTAGAGTTTAGCAGCTAAAGCCACCAAAACTTTTGTCCTCACTGAGCATACTCCATCCCCTCACAACTCCTAGCACTGACCAGTCTGGGCATACAGCATTCCCACAGAGAGATGGTACATAATCGTAATCTGGGGCTACAGGGGCTCACTAAGACTTCTTCTGTAATTGCTGCTCTGTGCAGGGGTGGGCCCAGGCACTGGAACAGAGAGCAGTTCTTCTGTGCTCCCTATGCTCCCTCTCTGCTGGCACCCAGGCAGCGTAGAGGAAGAAGTCACCTGACTCAAAGGAGACTAGTGAGACTGGAACTGGAGGGATATAGGGGAGATCCAGAAGCTGTGACTGGGAGTTTTTTTGGGGGGAGGAGGCTGTGACTGGGGGCTGGGTGGAAATTGGGACTGGCTGGGCAAGGAAACTGGGAGCTTGGTGTTGGGATGGGATGGAGAGGAAGCTGGGGCTGGTTGGGCAAGGAGGCTGGGACAAGGAACTGGGGAGAAGGTGGGGAGAGAGACTGAGATTGTATGAGGAACCTTTGGAAAGATCTTTCCTGTATACTGAATAAAGGCAGGGGTCCTGTGGAAAAAACAGAATCATAGAACTGGAAGGGACCTTGAGAGGTCATCTAGTCCTGTCCCCTGCACTCATGGCAGGACTAAGTATGATCTAGACCAGTGGTTCTTAACCTTTACTGCAGCCTGCACCCCTTTGGTTCTCAAAATATGTTCTCGCACCCCTTATCAAAAATCATTGAAATAGGTCAGTTCTTTAAACTTAGATATATTTTTGTTTGTGTATTACAGTAATCATTAAAAATGTATAACGTTAATAAATACAGAGGTTTGATGAAACAAAGTAGTTGTACTTACATGCCTGTGCTTAAATTTGTGTTTTCGATGATTTACCTTCTAAAAACTTCTGGCATGTCTCGCACCCCCAGAAAGGGCATCTCACACCCCCAGGGGGTGCATGCACCCCAGGTTAAGAACCACTGATCTAGACCATTCCTGACAGGTGTTTGTCTAACCTGCTCTTAAAAAACTCCAATGATGGAGATTCCACAACCTCCCTAGGCAATTTATTCCAGGGCTTAACTACTCTGACAGGAAATTTTTCCTAATATCCAACCTAAACCTCCCTTGCTGCAATTTAAGCCCATTGCTTCTTGTCCTATCCTCAAAGGTTAAGACCAATTTTTCTCTCTCCTTCTTGGAACAACCTTGTATGTGCTTGAAAACTGTTTTCGTGTCCCCTCTCAGTCTTTTCTTCTCCAGACTAAACAATAGTATAGGATCATGTAATTAAAGATAGTATAATAATGCGTAAATTCAAGGGAGCTGAATGAAGTTGAAAAAGCCCTGATCTTCAAAGGACTGATCACCCATAATTACAGTTGGAGATAGTGGGTCCTGAGCACCTCTGGTTATTAGGACCAAGGTCTTTTTAAAAGGATGACTAAAGTTAGGATCCCAAATCCATATTTATAACCCTATATAATGATTGGGGTTTGGGAGGGGAAAAGATTTTCAAAGGTACTTAAGTACCTAATTTCCATTGTCTTAGCCCTGGTCTACACTACGAGTTTAGGTCGGATTTAGCACCGTTAGATCAGTTTAGCCCTGCACCCATCCACACTACGAAGCCATTTTTTCCCGACTTTAAGGGCTCTTAAATCCGGTTTCTGTACTCCTCCCCAAAGAGTGGATTAGCACTGAAATCGACCTGGCTGGGTTGAATTTGGGGTAGTGTGGACACAATTCGACAGTATTGGCCTCCAGGAGCTATCCCAGAGTGCTCCATTGTGACCACTCTGGACACCACTCTCAACTCAGATGCACTGGCCAGGTAGACAGGAAAAGCCCCGGGAACTTTTGAATTTCATTTCCTGTTTGGCCAGTGTGGTGAGCTCATCAGCAGAGGTGACCATGATGGAGTCCCAGAATCACAAAAGAGCTCCAGCATAGACCGAACAGGAAGTACTGGATCTGATCGCTGCATGGGGAGATGAATCCGTGCTATCAGAACTCCATTCCAAAAGATGAAATGCCAAAATATTTGAAAAAATCTCCAAGGGCATGAAGGACAGAGGCTATCAGAGGGACCCGCAGCAGTGCCGAGTGAAACTTAAAGAGCTTAGGCAAGCCTACCAAAAAACCCAAGAGGCAAATGCCCACTCGGGGTCAGAGCCCCAGACATTCCGCTTCTATGATGAGTTGCATGCAATTCTAGGGGGTGCCCCTGCCACTGCCCCACCCCTGTACGTGGACTCCTGCAAAGGGGGAGTCTCACACAACAGGGATGAGGATTTTGGGGACGAGGAAGATGATGAGGAGGGGGAGGTTGAAGACAGCGCACACCAGGCAAGCGGAGAAACTGTTCTCCCCAACAGCCAGGAACTGTTTATCACCTTGGAGCCAATACCCTCCCAACCCGGACCTTGAAGGCAGAGAAGGCAGCTCCGGTGACTGTACCTTTGTAAATATAATACACGGTTTAAAAGCAAGCATGTTTAATGATTAATTTGCCCTGAAGACTTGGGATGCATTTGCGGCCAGTACAGCTACTGGAAAAGTCTGCTAATGTGTATGGGGATGGAGCGGAAATCCTCCAGGGAAATCTCAGTGAAGCTCTCCTGGATGTACTCCCAAAGCCTTTGCAAAAGTTTCTGCGGAGGGCAGCCTTATTCCGTCCTCCATGGTAGGACACTTTACCACGGCAGGCCAGCAGCACGTAGTCTGGAATCATTGCATAACAAAGCATGGCAGCGTACGGTCCCAGTATTTGCTGGCATTCAAGCAACATCCATTCTTTATCTCTCTGTGTTATCCTCAGGAGAGTGATAGCATTCATGGTCACCTGGTTGAAATAGTAACAGCAGTTGGCTTATAGGGAAGTAGAGTGAACCAAGGGCGTGGGTTTTCATCAAGGAGAAACAAACAGAACTGTCACACCATAGCCTGTTATGGAATTTTATTCAGGCGACATTCAGAGGTGGCCGTTCCTGCTGGGCTGTTTGCCTGTGGCCGAACAGAAATCATCCCCACTTTTCCCACGCGGTGGGGGGAGGTGTGAAGCAATCATCCCAGAGAATTGGGTGTGTGTGGGGGGGGGCGGGGGGTTAGTTGGGTTTGTGCTGCACGTTAACCTGAAAACCGCAGCCCCTCCTTTTAAATGGCCAAACCATTTTAAAGGGCCAATGCAAAGGGTGCTTGGTATGTGAAATGAGGGTGCTGCTGTTTGAAACCACTCCCACATGTTAGGAAGGTTAAAGAAGCCAAAAGACTGTAGCTTACTATGGCTGCCTGCAAGCCAAATTCTGTTGCCCGCCGGCCCTGCATGTGTGATCTCTCATACCAGACCGGCAGGCCCTCGATATAAGAGGCAAAATGAGACCTTGTAAAGAAACCACACCTGCTATGTAATGTTAACAGCTTGGTTCACCATGAAAGAGTCTACCCATTATTCTCTAAAATGTCTCTTTTTAAAGACTAATCTCCCTTTTTCCCCCTCCCGCATCTGCAAATGTTTCAACACTCCCCCTAACATCTCTGTCCCAGAGGCTATCAAAGATTAGAAGCCGAAAAAAAAGCACTTGCAATGAAATGTTCTCTGAGCTCATGCAGGCCTCCAACGCTGAAAGAGCCCAGCACAATGCATGGAGGCAGACAATGTCAGAGTCCAGGAAAGCACAAAATGAATGCAAAGACAGGAGGGACGAGCGAGAGGAGAGGAGGGACAAGCGAGAGGACAGAAGGGATGAGTGAGCGGAGAGGTGGCGTCAGCGTGATGAGAGGAGGCAGGATGCAATGCTGAGGCTACTGGAGGATCAAAATGATATGCTCCGGCATATGGTTGAGGTGCAGGAAAGGCAGTAGGAGCACAGACCGCCGTTGCAGCCCCTGTGTAACCAACCGCCCTCCTTCCCAAGTTCCATAGCCTCCTCACCCAGAAGCCCAAGAACGCAGTGGGGGGGCCTCCGCGCACCCAACCACTCCAACCCAGAGGATTGCCCAAGCAACAGAAGGCTGGCATTCAATAAATTTTGAAGCGCAGTGTGGCCTTGTCCTTTCCTCCTCCCCTACCCCACCCGGTGCTTCCCTCCTCCCCCACCCCCCTCGGGCTACCTTGGTAGTTATCCCCCCATTTATGTGACGAATTAATAAAGAATGCATGAATTTGAAACAACAATGACTTTATTGCCTCTGCAAGCGGTGATAGAACGGGGGAGGGGAGGGCGGTTGGCTTACAGGGAAGTGGAGTGAACCAAGGGCGTGGGTTTTCATCAAGGAGAAACAAACAGAACTGTCACAGCATAGCCTGGCCAGTCATGAAACCGGTTTTCAAAGCTTCTCTGATGCGCAGCGTGCCCTGCTGTGCTCTTCTAACTGCCCTGGTGTCTGGCTGTGAGTAATCGGCGGCCAGGCGATTTGCCTCAACCTCCCACCCCACCATAAACGTCTCCCCCTTACTCTCACAGATATTGTTATTACTGCTTGCTGTGTACTCCACAATGGGAATATTGGTTTCACTGAGGTCTAACCGAGTCAGTAAACTGTGCCAGCGTGCTTTTAAACATCCAAAGGCACATTCTACCACCATTCTGCACTTGCTCAGCCAAAAGTTGAAAAGCTCCTGACTACTGTCCAGGGTGCCTGTGTATGGCTTCATGAGCCTGGCATTAAGGGGTAGCCTGGGTCCCCAAGGATAACTATAGGCATTTCAACATCCCCAACAGTTATTTTCTGGTCTGGAAAGTAAGTCCCTTGCTGTAGCCGTTCCCACAGACCAGAGTTCCTAAAGATGCGAGCGTCATGTACCTTTCCCGGCCATCCCACATTGATGTTGGTGTAACGCCCCTTGTGATCCACCAGTGCTTGCAGCGCCATTGAAAAGTACCCCTTGCGGTTTATGTACTGGCTGCCTTGGTATTCCGGTCCCAAGATAGGGATATGGGTTCCGTCTATTGCCCCACCACAGTTAGGGAATCCCATTGCAGCAAACCCATCCACTATGACCTGCACATTTCCCAGAGTCACTACACTTGATAGCAGCAGCTCAGTGATTATGCTGGCTACTTGCAACACAGCAGCCCCCACAGTAGACTTGCCCACTCCAAACTGATTCCCGACTGACCAGTAGCTGTCTGGCATTACAAGCTTCCAGAGGGCTATCGCCACTCGCTTCTCAACTGTGAGGGCTGCTCTCATCTTGTATTCTTGCACTTCAGGGCAGGGGAAAGCAAGTCACAGAGTTCCATGAAAGTGCCCTTATGCATATGAAAGTTTCACAGCCACTGGGAATCGTCCCAGACCTGCAACACTATGCGGTCCCACCAGTCTGTGCTTGTTTCCCGGGCCCAGAATCGGCATTCCACAGCATGAGCCTGACCCATTGTCACCAGGATGGCCAAATTGCCAGGGCCCGTACTTTGAGAGAAGTCTGTGTCCATGTCTTCATCACTCTCCTCACCCTGCTGCCGTGGCCTACTTGCCTGCTTTTGCAGGTTCTGGTTCTGCACATACTGCATGATAATGCGCGTGGTGATCTGAGCAGGCTCCATGCTTGCTGTGGTATGGCGTGAGCAGGAGAGCAGAGTGGCAGCGGAAGCGGTGGGTGGATGACGTTGCTGACAGCAATATGGCGCCCGCATGGAAAAAGGCACAAAATGATTGTCAGTCGTTGCTTTCACAGAGGGAGGGAGGGGTAGGCTGGCAGCAGACAGTCCTGCTGGCTGGGAGAGCTATCCCTCTCTGCCAATATTCCAGGCAGGACTGAATCTCCATTAGACAAAACTTAAAGAAGAGATTGACCTGAGTCACTCCCATTTATGTGCAGGCGCCCTGACAGACCTTACCAAGGTCCGCCAGGAGCACCCATGTCTGCCCAGGCACCCCGACCGACCTGACCAAGGCCGGCCAGAGCACCCAGGAGATGACGAGGACAGCTACTAGTCGTACTGCTCTATCTGCTGCCACAAGGCAATGAGCTGCTGCTGTGTAGCAATGCAGTCCCATGTCTGCCAACACCCAGGAGACATACGGTGACGGTGAGCTGAGCAGGCTCCACCCTTGCCGTGGTATGGCGTCTGCACGGGTAACCCATGAAAAAAGGCGTGCAACGATTGTCTGCCGTTGCTTTCACAGAGGGAGGGAGGGAATGGGAGCCTGACGACATATACCCAGAACCACCCGCAACAATATTTTTTGCCCCATCAGGCATTGGGATCTCAACCCAGAATTCCAATGAGCGGTGGAGACTGCGGGAACTGTGGGATAGCTACCCACAGTGCAATGCTCTGGAAGTCGACGCTAGCCTCAGTACTGTGGATGCACTCCACCGACTTAATGGTTTTAAGTAAGGACACACACAATCGAGTGTATAAAATCACTTTCTAAAAATTCAACTTCAGTAAATTCAACCTAACTTGGTAGGGTAGACATACCCTTAGATATTGGTGATTTCAGCTCTGCAGCATGTAACAATACTCTCACTTGAGTCTAAATTAGCTCTTTTATTATACCATGGAGAGAGGAAGGGTCAAATGGTATCTAAGACCCTTACCTAGAGCCCACACCACCTGGTACACATACATCTCCCCATCCTCTCTCAAATCATTGGGCTTTGGAACCCATGTCCCCTGCCTAGCAAGTGCCATTAAGTTGAGGGTGAGTTCCTCCAATGTGGTATGCCAGGTTCAGTTCTGCTGCCCTGGGTTCACACAATAATGGTAATAACCCTTTATTACTCCTGCCCAAATAACAAGGAGACTGGGGATCCAACACCAGCCACAAGTGATCATTTGAGCAAGCAATCCCATCATGCTGAGCACCTAGGCAGGCTGGGTGTGTCCATGCAAATGAGATCTGTTCCTGAAGTCTTTTTCCACAGCTCATCACTAGATGTCAGGGGAGAGCTCATTAGGACTCTGCTTACATTAATATTAAATTAAACAGATACTAAGATTTAAACCTGACTGTTGCAAGGATTTGTTACTATGCATAGCATACGTTACGCTTAAATATGAATTTAATACCAGTTTAGTCTGTTGGGTAAAAGCAAAAGTCATTTGAAAATAGTATATGAATATAATTCTTAACCACACACACACACACACAAAAATCCTGTCCATGAGTTTCCTAAAATTACCTGACTCAATATTTTAATGGTGCCTCTACATTTCCACTGGGGAGAAAATTAGATCAAGATCAGTTTCTCTTGGAAAGGTGTATGGTGCTAATCACACCACATGACCTATATTCCTTAGTCTTTGCTAGGAGGATGGGCATGTAGAACTTGGCCTGCAAAGTTGATCAGGGCTAGACAGGCCAGGGAAAACCTGTTCTCATTTGCTTGGATGTGTTGCAATAAATGCCAACAACAAAAGGAAATACGTTAAAACTTGTCTGTAGTAGTGAGTTAGATGGGTAAATATTATCATCTTTGTGGTGCCCACTGCTTTATTCATATAGAATTGTGAACATTTTATCCCAGCCAGATGAAAAATATTTTGGAACATAATGAAAGATGGGCCAAAACTGGAATAATTGATTAAAGCCCCCAAAATTTTGGGGAGGAGGGGTGGTAAGATAAATGGGACTTAAATCTGAACCATTCCTGGCTTTGGTTTAGAATTTGAGGCAGTTTTAAAATAGAAAAATGAAATATGTTGCCACCATATGATGGTTTTTTTGCTTGCATGGGTATAACCTGTGGGCATCAGCTACACATAAGCAGTAAATCAGTGAGAGAGAGACTCTAAGACAGAACAGATGGAGGAAAGGAAAAGAGGTTTTACTGATGGTATCCTCAACATCCAAAAAGAACTCCACCACAGCTAAAAAATAGGAGCAATTTTTTCAAGAGCTAACAGAACTAGCAAGGCCATCTGCATGATTTGCAGTAATATCACACACAGAACCAAATAAAGTTTATCAAGTCTACTATTTACATAAACTTGACATTTGCTCTAAATAAATATTTCAGAACAGTGCTATTTAACTTCAGGCCACATTGTTCAACCATAGGCTTCATAACAAAATGGTTATAACTCCTGTCTCTCAAGTGATTTATTAACACAGCTAGCACAATAGTTATCCTTTCCTTTGTAGCCTACTAGCTTGTGGCTTGAGATACTGTTTTGCTTTAGGGGTTCCTGAAAGCATGGCGAGGCTTTAGCACTCTATACACTGCTCCCTCTTTAGATATGAATGTAGCTGGGCTGATGCTATTTCATGCGTTTTAGCAAGGTCTACTACTTTATTTAAATCAAACTTAGCTTCCTAAGTTATCAGCTTTTCCCAGACTTTTTCTGAATTTGTCCCAAGCACTCTCCTGTCCCATTCATGTCACGATCCTCAGACAGACACTATAGCTATATTGCAGACTGTCCTGTGGGTTCACTTATGCTTCATATTCTGTTTATAGAAATTGTAGCAAGCAAACATTGGGTAACTTGGGTTGACATACTCTTCAAACTTATTGTAATATACTCCTGGTTCTTTTGTGTCTTCAGCTGTCATCGCTGTCCAATTATTATAAATGTCTCTAACTTCTCTCCAATAAAGCTGCCAGCTTTCTCTGAGGCGGAACACAGTATCCATTTGCTATAGAAACACTAACAGCAGGTCTTTTATAGGAGGGAAAGCAAAAGAGTTATCTCTAAGTCAATCTACTGTGGGAATTTGGAGAAGCAAAATGTAATTAATTACCCAGTCTGAATTTTGGCCAATATACTACTTACCCAACAGTTGCATTTTATCAGTTTCTTTCATTCTTTGTTTTTTGTTTTGGTGAGAGAACAGGTGGGGGAAGGGGGGACACCAGAGCCTGATTGTATATTAAGACTCGGTAATTTTTATTTCTACTGTGTGAACATGACTCAGTTTTTTAGCTGTTATGATTTTTATATTGTAAATTGTGCTGCTTTATGTGACTTTTTCGGATGAAAAATTAGGAATACAATACAGCCCTGAGGCAGAAGTTATTTTCAGAAACGGAAAGATTAGTTAATTATACATAAAGCAACCTCACAAAAAATAACCAGAGCATGAAACAGCTACACTGCAGGTCCTCTGCCTTTCACCGACCATTTCCAACTCGCTTGGTGCTTTGTGTTGCCTTTCTGCAGCATTTTTTTTCACCACCTGTACGTGCACTGACAACATTTTCATTTTAATTTGTTGATAGTAACTTTGGGGCTGGATCTAGTGAGTCCCTTTGCAGTTATCTAGCAGCTAATTTAAAAAAATAAAACAAGGTGTCATGACATAATTGTGTTGTAAGGTTTTGCCATTCTTTTTCACTTTCTCTGTAACAAGAAATATGTTAGTGTTGTAGAAAGGAAATTACTTTTATGAACGCTTTTGCCTCCAAAATATTTCAGCTACTGGCTAAGATTAAGATGAAGAGAAGAAATTATCAAAGGCATCACCTTCTTTTGGATCTTCCTGGGTGCCTTCTCTTTATACATCTGTCTTCTAGATTGATATCTCTGACTTGTACAGCACCAAGTACTTTGTCAGTGCCTAAGAAATAATAATAATAATAGTAATATGCTGAGAATTAGGTTTTTGTGAATGAAATGATGGCTCCATTTTGGGAGGGGTTCTAACTTTGTTGGTTTGTTTTTGGGTGGTGTAGCTTTTATGATCTCATTTTTATGCACAACTCCCATGAAAATCAACGTGAGTTGCATATGTACATCTTATGCATGTTAAGTATGCATCTTCTTTTTTAAAAATTCCTATACTTACAGTTTGAGAGGAGAGTCAGTCAGGATTGGTTGGCTAATCAAAGGACGAGGTATACATGAAGGGTGAGGGTCTAGCTCTGGCAGTGAAATCACAGCTTCTTCTTTTCTTTTTTTGAGGGTGGGAAAGGCCAGGTATAGGCATCTTGGTGATATCATTCTGACTGTAGGCCTCATCCAAGGCCCCATTTGAAGTCAGTGGAAAGACTCCCATTGACTTCAGTTGACTCTCTAGCACTAGATTCTCTTGACCTGGTGCAACCACCACTTCGGAGAGGAATTTTATATTTAATTTTTTATTTCCTGGTCCATTTGTCCACTGTACTATATAAAATACAGAAGCTTTATAAAGTTATAAGGAAAAATGAACACCGACAAATCCTTGTCTACTTGGGAGACTCACTTTGACATGAATTAGGGTCAGAAGCAGTTTCCAAACAATCCATTTAAAATACTGCGTACAGGTCTACATACTGCAGTATGCTTTTCTGTATGTAAGTGACCGTGGATTATAAAACTCTAGTTGTTCATGTTCATATTGCCTTACCTGACGAGTTTAGAGCATTTTTCTATGCAACGGTTTACTGCTGACCTTTTAAAATAAGAATTGCTTTGCCCTTTTAAAATAAGTGCTTAGAAATACAACAATGATTATGAAATTGCAAACCATCTTTCTAATAAGAGAAGGTGATTTTCTTCACTGCAGAAAAGCTGGCATTAATAAGCTTATAATCAGTGATAAAAAAAATGGTCATAATGGGTATTTGAAGTTTACATCCAACCAGACCTCTCAACAAGCCAGAAAACTATAATGTGGAGATCAGGAACAAAAGAAGAAATGTAGGGCCTGCATAGCCTGTATGCCTTTCATATGCTTTATTATAGTCTGAAATGCTCTAAGACCAGTAAGTGGTGTAAGACGCATTCTCCGCTTTGTACTCTTTGGAAAAGAACAGGTAAACTGCACTGTCATGGAGAAAATGTCTCCAGTAATTGACTGAAGAATACAAAATATCTACAGATGGCAGCCATTTGTTTTAGTCAGTTACATACGGTTTTATTTGTACCCATAGGGCCTGATCCAAAGCCCAATGAAATCAACAGGGGAGACTTGAGTGGGTTTTGATTCAGGACATAAGAACATAAGAATGGCCATACTGGGTCAGACCAAAGATCCATCCAGCCCAGTATCCTGTCTACCGACAGTGGCCAATGCCAGGTGCCCCAGAGGGAGTGAACCTAACAGGTAAGGATCAAGTGACCATTCTCCTGCCATCCATTTCCATCCTCTGACAAACAGAGGCTAGGGACACCATTCCTTACCCATCCTGGCTAATAGCCATTAATGGACTTAACCTCCATGAATTTATCCAGTTGTCTTTTAAACCCTGTTATAGTCCTAGCCTTCACAACCTCCTCAGGCAAGGAGTTCCACAGGTTGACTGTTCGCTGAGTGAAGAAGAACTTCATTTTATTTGTTTTAAACCTGCTGCCCATTAATTTCATTTGGTGGCCCCTGGTTCTTATATTATGGGAACAAATAAATAGCTTTTCCTTATTCACTTTCTCTACACCACTCATGATTTTATACACCTCTCTCATATCCCCCCCTTAGTCTCCCCTTTTGCAAGCTGAAAAGTCCTAGCCTCTTTAATCTCTCTTCATATGGGACCTGTTCCAAACCCCTCATCATTTTAGTTGCCCTTTTCTGAACCTTTTTTAATGCCAGTATATCTTTTTTGAGATGAGGGGACCACATCTGTACGCAGTATTCACGATGTGGGCGTACCATGGATTTATCTAAGGGCAATAAGATATTCTCTGTCTTATTCTCTATCCCTTTTTTAATGATTCATAAGATCCTGTTTGCTTTTTTGACTGCCACTGCACACTGCGTGGATGTCTTCAGAGAACTATCCACAGTGACTCCAAGATCTTTCTCCTGATTAGTTGTGGCTAAATTAGCCCCCATCATATTGTATGTATAGTTGGGGTTATTTTTTCCAATGTGCATTACTTTACATTTATCCACATTAAATTTCATTTGCCATTTTGTTGCCCAATCACTTAGTTTTCTGAGATCTTTCCGAAGTTCTTCACAGTCTGCTTTGGTCTTAACTATCTTGAGCAGTTTAGTATCATCTGCAAACTTTGCCACCTCAATGTTTACTCCTTTCTCCAGATCATTTATGAATAAGTGGAATAGAACTGGTCCTAGGACTGACCCTTGGGGAACACCACTAGTTACCCTTCTCCATTCTGAAAATTTACCATTTATTCCTACCCTTTGTTCCCTGTCTTTTAACCAGTTCTCAATCCATGAAAGGATCTTCCCTCTTATCCCATGACAACTTAATTTATGTAAGAGTCTTTGGTGAGAGACCTTGTCAAAGGCTTTCTGGATATCTAAGTACACTATTGTCATAAATATAAAGGGAAGGGTATACCCCTTTAAAATCCCTCCTGGCCAGAGGAAAACTCCTCTCACCTGTAAAGGGTTAAGAAGCTAAAGGTAACCTCACTGGCACCTGACCAAAATGACCAATCAGGAGACAAGATACTTTCAAAAGCTGGGAGGAGGGAGAGAAACAAAGGGTCTGTGTCTGTCTATATGTTGCTTTGCCGGGGATAGAACAGGAATGGAGTCTAAGAACTTTTAGTAAGTAATCTAGCTAGGTATGCGTTAGATTATGATTTCTTTAAATGGCTGAGAAAAGAATTGTGCTGAATAGAATGACTATTTCTGTCTGTGTGTCTTTTTTGTAACTTAAGGTTTTGCCTAGAGGGATTCTCTGTGTTTTGAATCTAATTACCCTGTAAGGTATCTACCATCCTGATTTTACAGGGGTGATTCCTTTACTCCTATTTACTTCTATTTCTATTAAAAGTCTTCTTGTAAGAAAACTGAATGCTTTTTCATTGTTCTCAGATCCAAGGATTTGGGTCTGTGGTCACCTATGCAAATTGGTGAGGATTTTTACCAAACCTTTCCCAGGAAGTGGGGTGCAAGGGTTGGGAGGATTTTGGGGGGAAAGACGTGTCCAAACTACGTTTCCCAGTAAACCCAGTTAGAGTTTGGTGGTGGCAGTGGTTATTCCAAGGACAAAAGATAAAATTAATTTGTACCTTGGGGAAGTTTTAATGTAAGCTGGTAAAAGTAAGCTTAGGAGGTTTTCATGCAGGTCCCCACATCTGTACCCTAGAGTTCAGAGTGGGGGAGGAACCTTGACAACTATGTTCACTGGATTCCCCTTGTCCACACGTTTGTTGACCCCCTAAAAAAACTCTAATAGATTAATAAAACATGATCTCCCTTTACAGAAACCATGTTGACTTTTGCGCAAAAATTTATGTTCTTCTGTGTGTCTGACAATTTTATTCTTTACTATTGTTTCAACTAATTTGCCAGGTACTGACGTTAGACTTATCGGTCTGTAATTGCCAGGATCACCTCTAGAGCCCTTCTTAAATATTGGCGTTACATTAGCTATCTTCCAGACACTGGGTACAGTAGCTGATTTAAAGGTCAGGTTACAAACCAGAGTTAATAGTTCCGCAATTTCACATTTGAGTTCTGTCAGAACTCTTGGGTGAATGCCATCTGGTCCCGGTGACTTGTTACTGTTAAGTTTCTCAATTAATTCCAAAACCTCCTCTAGTGACACTTCAATCTGTGACAATTCCTCAGATTTGTCACCTACAAAAGACAGCTCAGGTTTGGGAATCTCCCTAACATCCTCAGCCGTGAAGACTGAAGCAAAGAATTCATTTAGTTTCTCTGGGATGACTTTATCGTCTTTAAGTGCTCCTTTTGTATCTCGATTGTCCGGGGGCCCCACTGGTTATTTAGCAGGCTTCCTGCTTCTGATGTACTTAAAATACATTTTGTTATTACCTTTTGAGTTTTTGGCTAGCTGTTCTTCAAACTCCTTTTTGGCTTTTCTTATTACATTTTTACATTTAATTTGGCAGCGTTTATGCTCTTTTCTATTTACCTCACTAGGATTTGACTTCCACTTTTTAAAAGATGCCTTTTTATCTCTCACCGCTTCTTTTACATGGTTGTTAAGCAAAGGTGGCTCTTTTTTTAGTTCTTTTACTGTGTTTTTTAATTTGGGGTATACCTTTAAGTTGAGCCTCTATTATGGTGTCTTTGAAAAGTGTCCATGCAGCTTGCAGGGATTTCACTTTAGTCACTGTACCTTTTAATTTCTGTTTAACTAACCTCTTCATTTTTGCATAGTTCCCCTTTCTGAAATTAAATGCCACAGTGTTGGGCTGTTGAGGTGTTCTTCCCACCACAGGAATGTTAAATGATATTGTATTATGGTCACTATTTCCAAGTGGTCCTGTTATAGTTACCTCTTGGACCAGATCCTGAGCTCCACTCAGGACTAGATCGAGAGTTGCCTCTCCCCTTGTGGATTCTTGTACCAGCTGCTCCAAGAAGCAGTCATTTAAAGTATCGAGAAATTTTGTCTCTGCATTTTGTCCTGAAGTGACATGTACCCAGTCAATATGGGGATAATTGAAATCCCCCACTATTATTGAGTTCTTTATTTTGATTGCCTCTCTAATCTCCCTTAGCATTTCATCCTCACTATCACTGTCCTGGTCAAGTGGCCGATAATAGATCCCTACTGTTATATTCTTATTAGAGCATGGAATTACTATCCATAGAGATTCAATGGAACATGTGCATTCATTTAAGATTTTTATTTCATTTGATTCTACATTTTCTTTCACATATGCCTGTCTACCTGGCCCTGCGCGTGGAACTAGAAGCATTTCTGAGAATGCCACCATAGAGGTCCTGGATTTCAGTCTCTTTCCTAGCAGCCTAAATTTGGCCTCCAGGACGCCTCTCCTACCCTTCCCTATGTCATTGGTACCTACATGTATCACGACCACCGGCTCCTCTCCAGCACTACACATAAGTCTATCTAGATGCCTCGAGAGATCCGCAACCTTTGCACCAGGCAGGCAAGTCACCATACAGTTCTCCCGGTCATCACAAACCCAGCTATCTATGTTTCTAATGATCAGCTCTCCCATTACTAACACCTGCCTTTTCCTAATGACTGGAGTTCCCTTCACCGGAGAGGTAACCTCAGTGAGATAGGGTACCCCATCATCATCTGGAAGGAGGGTCCCAACCATGGGAAGGTTTCCCTCTGCTCCGTTGACTGCTTTCCTTCTCTGGGCCTTTCATCCTCCTTAACAGCACTGGGACTGTCTGACCGGAGGTGGGACAAATCTACAGTGTCCCAGAAAGCCTCATCAACATACCTCTCTGCCTCCTTTAGCTCCTCCAGTTCCGCCACCCTGGCCTCCAAAGCCCGTACATGATCTCTGAGGGCCAGGAGCTCCTTGCACCGAATGCACACATACGCCACCTGCCCACAGGGCAGGTAATCATACATGCTACACTGAGTGCAATCAACAGGATAGCCCCCATTCTGCTGCTGGGCTTCTGCCTGCATTCTCTCCTACAGCTACCTAGGTTAATGATAGGGTTTTTGTTTAAATCAACAAGTTTTGATTATAGTTTAAAGGTTTTAAAGAACGGCAAGTGTACCTCGCCCCCTTTCCAAACTCCCTCTCGAAACTCCCTGTTAGCGGTCCCTGGTTGCTCGCTCACTGCTTTATAAAGCCTTGGCCTTCTTGATAGCCCCGCCCCCTGACTAAGGCTCAGCCAATGAACAGAGGCTTCTAGATTTCAAACCTTGTTTACACGCTCACAGCTTCCAACTGATGGCCACAGCACATGGTCCTTCAAACAAAACAAACAAACAAACAAACACACACACACAAGCTCAGCACACAGCAAGTAACCCCCAAACACAAACACACACTACAGACAGCCATTTACCCCAAGGGTCCCGTATTTGTTCCTCCTTCACCTGGAGAACTCCCTCTTGAAACTCCCTGTTAGCAGTCCCTGTTCGCAAAAGGGCCATAATGTATACAACAAAGAAGTTCACTCATTTCACCAGTAAATATAGCAAAGGTATAAATGATTTAAATTTCAACTCCATCTAGACACTTCCTCTCAAAGTACTGTGCTGGCTATCACCCAAAATGTAGAAAGTCAAATTTCAGAAAGTTAATGAAACTTGCAGAAATTCTCTCACTAGATCAGAGCATGTTTCCCATTTCTCAGCATACAGAGGACACATTAGGACTCCCCATTCTCTACTGGCTGGTGACTTTTTCTCTCAAAACTTTTATCTGGCTTTTGACGCTGAACTCTTACTCATTCTTTGAAGTCAGTTAATATAAATGTGCTAGTTCAGTTTCCTTTTTTAAAATTAACACACTACAGCCAGTGTTTTCAAATGCGGGCGACGTAAGTTAAAATCCTAGGCGAAGAATTCCAAAGGCAGAAATGGCAATTGGGTATCTAACTCCCTTGGGTTTGACAGAAAACCTAATAGGGATGTGACAGATGTAAGACCTAGGAATTCAAAAGGCTATACTGAAAATATGCCAGACACATATGGACTTTTGGAACAATAAATGTTAATGGATTTCCTGAGGAATCCTCAGTGAGAAATTAGTACAAATTCCCAAACTCCAGTTATGCAAAAACCCAGCCTTTTGAAGCTACGCCCTGAGGAGAGGGTCATTTTCTGCTGATTACCTATTACTGAAGGCCAAGATCAAAAGCCTAAGCTGTACAAAGAAACTGACGATCTGCCCAGCCATTGTCCTAGTTTGGATTTAAGATGGATATGCACTTGGAAAACCCAGTTGTGGGTTTTGAAGGACTAAAACCTACCAGAGCCCTAGGCTGGAGTTGGGGGTGACCTCTGGTAAGCTTTTCGCATGTGTGTAGAAACTTTTATTCTTTTTATATGTTTTCTCTGTAATGCTTTTACCTTAAGAATAAATGTGCGTGGTTAGAAGGAGCTATATAGTAACTTATACCTGTGGGCAATATACTTGGAAGGTAACTTGATTCCTCTTTGATACTGGCACGGGGAATACACCTCCCATAAATGACTCCATTTGCATTTTGGCTAACACAGTCTCTTGCAGGTCTGAAGCTAACTCATTGGGCCTGATTCACCCCCTCTGCTTTTAAAACCATAATATCATTCCTCAGAAGTAAACAATACAGAATATTTGACAGTACACCTACAACCAGCACCCCAACCCTTCCTGGTCTGTATAGAAATCTGTGATGTAGGTAGAGTGACGGCTTTTACTCCAGAAATTTTAATCCAGATTTTACAACGTGCAAGCATTAGATGGGGTTTCATGACGTGGGGCTTAATTACAGTTTTAGCAGTCCCAGAATTTATCCATCCAATGAATGTCTCTCCACTGACTACCATCTTCTGTTCTTACTAGCGATCCAATGGCTCTGCACCCAGGAGGTTGCAGCATGACATGTGGACAGTGGTTTGGGGAGTGAATGGCTCAGCATGAACGTTAGATGCCATCGGCAGACTCGCTGTTTGACTCCCTCCCTTTGGTGAATCAGGCACACAGTTAACTCTCTGAGGTTCGGGGTAGAACTGGCATTTCCATTTCCACTTCCACACTGGGCTTCAGCAGGTGGAGTAGGCAATCCCAGGCAAAAAGTGAGCCAGCTGGTCACAGATGAGACAGTGCTTTTCCCCACCTGTTCTGGGGCTTTTGGGAGGTGGCTTCCCTCCCCCCTGAGTGTGGTCTCCACTTGAGCCCATTCCCTGTCCTCTGATCCCTTTCCATCCCTACTAGGTTTTCTATCAAACCCAAGCTAACTATCCACACTAATGCTAAATAATTGATGGAAGTGATCTCTACGGGACTAAGTGCACATCCTGTGTCTCACTAGATGAAGGGATGCTGTCAATAGAGGTTTGACTCTAAATACAAAGGAAACTGGTTGATGCACACTTCAAGGTGCATAAAAATGAACTGGCCACTTGCTCCCCACGTATTATACTTCAAGAAAACAAATTCAAGAAGATTCTTAAAAATGTTAATAAAACAGTACTCAGGCAACTGTAAATCTGTGTTCTGGCACCGTCCAGAAAGTTGGGTTTTAATTCAATGCGTCCTAATGACAGTGAAGGAATTATGTTCTTAAATGTCCCAATCTGATACTCAGACTGATGCTCGCAAATGTCTCTTTAATGTGTCTCCTGCAGTTCTTTGGAGCACATGATATTAAAACACTGTGATTTAATTATTAACCCTCTAAGTTATTAACCAATCAGGATGCTTTTACTATGTTATTAGCCAAATGTAGTTGATAAACTAATAATACTTGGTAGGTCATTTTGCTGTGAGAATTAAATACACAAACACACACACACTAAACATTCCCCGTCACACTGTTTAAATATGACTAGATAGTACTATAGTAAATGAAACAATGAATTCACACTTCTATGGCTCTTTTGGGCAATACTGATCGCTAATTTGACTCCTGAACCACTGAAGTCTGAGTATCACTGGTCCAGATGATTGGCCAGATAGAAATCTATCAATAGTTCTTCTCAAGCTTTTAAGGTGTGCTGCTTCAATCCAGCTGCCAAGCATGTGCACTAAGCCAAAAATCTCACATGGAATTTTGCTTTATTAAGAAGTTTGTGTGTACAGAACAAAGTTCATTAATAAACAAAGCAAATAGGTCATATAGATAGATACATAGATAGATAGATATAGATATATATAGTGATGCAGTAGTAGGCGGCACTCTTTTTTCTGTGTTAATGTTAAGCCCATGGTCTGTCCAGCATATAGTGTTAGTGGTACTGTGAAGGCCTGCTGGGCTCTTTCAGATGGAACGTAAACCTAAGCCCCTGACTACTTGAGGTAATTGATGATCCAATGGCATATTTCATAAGAATAGAGGTGTTAATCCTGGTATCTTGGCCAATTCCCAGTACACAGTAGGTAATGCAACTGCTCTGCCTAAATAACTTCACCCTGCAGTTTCATATGAATACTGTTTAGAGTTGCTGTGAGCTGTTTTACAAATTGCTACATTAAAAGCCAGAGGTATGTAAATTTGGATAGATAGGGAAATACATAATGGTGTAATATAAAGGCTTTATTGGCATGAGTTTGGCATGCGTGCATTAATTATGATTGGAGAACCCATGTGTGAGTTACGTAGGTCATCTCAAATAAGTGCTAATAATATCTTTGTTCCACGTCCCAGAATTATGTGTTTTATATAAGCTGCATACAGTCTTGGCAATTTACAATTCAACATATCTTTCAATGGATATACTACCTTGCTGAGTGAATTCCACTGAGCTCCAGTAAATAAGACACTACCTTCCTTCAGAACAGGGGGAGTTTTAAGACTCCATGACTGGATGGTGCCAAAAAACTATTTTACAAATATTTCAGACCATTTAAAAAGATTTGATTGGGATTATTTTTTCTTATCCTTACACCTGTAAATCAAGGCTCCCCTTGTTACCATGAATCCTGCAGAACAAGGCTTGCAGGGAGAGAAATTCCGATACTGATAAATATAAAACACCTCTAGAAATACCTAAAATGGCTTATCTACACTTAAAAATGTCACACATGTATAGTTTGATATTACATGTACTAACTTGTGAATTTTAGAAAAGTTTAGCATTCTAATAGTCTTATTAATGTTGGTGTGGCTGTAAAGATGTGTATGTGTGTGACCATGCACGTGCAGCATGGACATAAAACATTTCATTAAAATAATTTGAACTGGGAATTATTTTTTAAGACTTTTTCCCCCTACACATTTGGGTATTTATTTATATTCATTAAATGTGTTGGATTGAAAGTTCTCTGCTTGGCTACAGATCAGGAGCAGCGAAAACTTCCTTGAACTGTTCCATCAATGGGCCTCAATCTTGCTTTGGAGGAAGCATCTCTTGAAGAGAGGCTGTTCAATCTCCATAGCTCATTCAGTCTCCAATAGCTCAGATTGCCAACAAGGACTCCAATCAGTGTCAACGGCAGTGATGATTTTTGTGATGTGGATGATTGTCCACTGGAAACCAGACAAAGACCAGACAGCACTAAGCTCATTTCATATGGACACCTGAACGGTCATTAGATGGTAACCATTTTTGATCACTACTGATCCAGTCTACATTCAAGCTTAGGATTTTTTTTTTCAACGTCCATTGTTCTTTTATGCAGTTCAAAAGGGAAAGTGAGCGGTGACACTGATATGGGTAGATATAAAAATGTGTTTTTAAAGTTTTCACTTTCCCTTTTATTTTCAGTTCTGTTGTGCTATGCTAAGAGTTTATTTCAACTTCTGTTTATAGTGCTTTTGTGTGTGGCCCATGCTTCACACCCATCTCATTCTCCTCCTCACTCTTTGCTGACAAGCCAAAGTTTCTACTTTTTGTTTCTTTTTTTTCCTTTTTTTTTAATAATCAGAGAATGAGTCACAACATGACTGCGCAAGAAGAAAAATTGAAACATGTGTAAATTGGTTCATCATTTTGAAAAATATGTGAATGACCAACGACAGAATACCATAGACTAGCTTTGGCTTTGAGGCTTCAAAAGGAGTATTGTACCTTCACTCCACAGCAAACCATGATAAAATGTACATAATACAACAAAAAGGGTAGAATTATTGACACATGTAGTGGCAAATAATACTGACTTTAAGAACAAATCTGTTACCTTTTATTATCTAGTAATGCTTGAAGTAACAGGCTTGATAATGAATAACAACATTTTTGAATGACTGACAAGGAATTTTTCCAAATTATTTTTTTTCTTTTTACTATTTCTTTTAAAAACCCCTTGAAAATTTGAAATGGAAGAGTGTACATACACACACTGACTTCTTATTGCAGTATTGCTCACGAACACCTAACTGCTGGCATTTGTTACAAAGTCACATATAAAGATACATATGGACTTTTCAAAAGATAAAAAACCCCAAACAAACACACACAAACAACAACAAACTGGGCAGGTCAAATGTTTGGTCTATCTGCTCTAAAAGAGTCACTTAGTAGCTTTTTTTCTGTTTTTCAAACCATGGACTCTAGGTATCATTACAGAGATCATGTAACAACTACAAATTTTTGCAGTTCTACAGTGGATTAAAAATGGAAGTAGAAAGTCAGTATGCACTTGACTCCCCACTGATTCACTGACTCACCATATGTTCCTTTTCTAGTCTATTCTGTTCTATATAGGTTCTTATACTGTGCTCATCACTGTTGTATCTGAGTGCCTTCCAGTCGTGCATTAAACAATATGACTACACGTCTGTCACAAAGGTTTGTCCTTTCATCCTCTTCCCATGGGGAGAATTGTGTGGAGTGGAGTGTTTTGGTCTGGAAAATCTTTATAACATACCCTACCCTCCAAACCCACCCCAGTATGTTTATGTTAGAGAAAGTAAGGTCAGAGAAATGCAACTTGCACTTGGAGCGGAAGGTGGTGAGGGTCGATACTTAGTTCCTATTGGAGCTCATGTCTCTTTGGTGGGCTGGCACCTGAGAAAGTTCTGTCTCTTGTTCTACAGTGAAACCAGCTCTAGGGACCACTTCTGTTCGGCCACTCATCTTAAATGGTCACTTTACAGTATACAAGGCTTTTAGGATACCTTTGTTTAAAGGCCATTGTTAGACCAATGAACTTTGCTAGTCCCTTGGTAAGTCCTTAATGATAGAAAAGTAGAGGAAGCCTGTTTTAAGATGCAGTGTTTGAATAATGTTAGAATACGCTTTAATTCTGAAAATATATTTTTTTAAAAAACAGAAGCTAGACCAGCACCAACAGAGGATGCACTCCACAAAGGCTCTACTACGCATCATATGTCAAAGCCAAAAAGCTGTAAGTAGAGGAATGTGATGCACGAGAGACAAAAGGATTTAGGGACCGTCAGTTAAAAAGTACCAGGGTAATCAAAGAAGGCCATTAAATCAGAGATATGAGCTAGTATAAAGTTCAAAGAAAGAAGACCTTAGAGGTGAAGAAGGGTGTGGGGAAGTTAGAAGGAAAATGAATCAGTGCCAATATGAAATATCTCCAATAGTGGATGAAAACAGAGCAATTGAAACAATGTCTCCTGCTCTTTAGTTGTATCTAGCTTTATTTCCAGATTAAATGAAAAGCAATGGTACACACATGCTTCAAAACCACACCTAACTAACAAGTAATTACCCACTATTGGCCATTCTGAAAGTTAGCTATTGATTTCTCAGTCACAGTACAAAGACATTAACCTAGATAATACTTAGTCCTGTCAGGAGAGCTAGGGACGGGACTCGATGACCTCTCAAGGTTCCTTTCAGTCCTACGACTCTATGATAATGAATATTAAAACAAATCTATGCTGCTGACTTCTCATTACAACAACAGAAGTTCTGGCTTTTTTTCTTTTTCTTGGTTCACTGAAAGACTACAGGATTTCAGGGCAAATTTGCTGTGTCAGGCAATTCACTGACAACAGGGTTCTCCAGCACTATGGCTATTCAGTAAAGGTATGCCCTTTCTTTTTTTTGTTTTCTGTTCAAAGAAAGATACACACAGTCTAGACAAACAGACAAATGTAACAATTTAATCAGTGAATACCAACTAATTCAGGACAAACAATAATATTAAGTACTGTTGCTGTTTCATTTTATCCCCAAATGAATCAACTGTAATCTGAATACAGCTTTAATTTAATAAAATTTAAAATTGTTCTCCACCTCAGATATCCAACCTGATTTTCTCAGGTAAGAAATTAACATAATAGAGTCATAGACTTTAAGGTCAGAAGGGACCATTATGATCATCTAGTCTGACCTCCTGCACAATGCAGGAGGCAGAATCTCACCCACCCACTCCTGCAATAAACCTCTCACCTATGTCTGAGCTATTGAAGTCCTCAAATCATGGTTTAAAGACTGTTTGTAAATTGATACTCCTGATAACCTTTTAATGACATCCGAATGTCTAAAATCAGCTTAAAAATGCTGATAATCTTTTGATCTCTGATGGCAAAATCAATGTCAATATTTTATCCTCAGTGATCAATATGAATAATTGCACCATATTTCTAACTGAGTGGGTACATTTAAATTAATCACATTATTCAGTCACTTGTTACAAGGGTCTATATTATATCTGTCTTCACAAACTCACTCACAGACACTTGTTATAATCAATATCTAAAACATGGTCCTTTTGTAGTCAAGTAGTGATATCATTCCAGAAATTAATGAATTTCTATGAAAATTATTAGATTGATTGTAAAGGGGTAGATGTAATGACAGATAAAATAAAGCAATGTTACTTTGCCAAGGTTGTTCTGAGGAAAATGTAATACAGACCCAGACTGCCTTAGTTTTTCCTAGTAAACTCTGCTGGGTACAGAAATATGGATCTGCATCATCCTGGCTCCACCTTGGCCTGCCTAGTCCGTACTGTGTCCCTCCACATGGACCCCTGACCAGCACCGAGGTCTCCATGGGATCAGAGGGCAAGGGGATACTGCCTCAGAGATGGCTGAGTTTGGGATGAAGAAAGAACTGCACATGGAGGATCTTTTCTACATGTGGCTCTAAGGGACACAATCCCCTTTTAGTTACAACATGGTTAAAATTTATAGTGTAGACAAGAACTATGTAGTAACTGGGCTACATGACCAAGGCTTTAACACAGGTATGGAGCACAATGGCCTGCTAACAGTAAAAAATTTAATCATGCTGCAACCAGCTTAGAGGACAAACAGTAATTTAGTGCCCTGACTGGGTTATTTTGTTAGGTTTAAGAGCCTTTAGACAAAACACAGTAAAAAAAAGTGCACATCAGCCCAAACTTACAGGAACTGCTCTCCCCCTCTCTCTCTTCCTTGGAACAAAATTATGTCATCCTCCAGGAGATAAAGGTCTTCATTGGATTTACATAAAACTCCTTAAAGAGAACAAAAGGCATGTTGTTCAGAAACGTTAGGAAGACCCATCTTAGACTGAGTATATAAGTCTATGTTTATTCAGCACCTCATAAGAGATTAAAATTATGGAGCTGGTCAAAAACCAGTTTTTTTCTCAACAGACAATTTTAATTTTTCAGCAGCAATTCGAATACTGAGAAATTACAATTTGGAGCTGCTGCCACAGTGCCTCATGAAAGTTGTAATTTGGGTGCCTAATGTGCCCATTTTCCTCAATAGGCCAAGCTTCCCAGTCAGACTACATCTCCCATAATGCACCCTGGGCTCCCACCTTGGAGAGATGTTATACATCATGTGAGATAGTTTTCAGCTGAAATTTTTCGGTTTGGGGCCACACGTTTTTGATTTCTCATTTTAAAATATCCATTTTTTTCATCAGACAGCAAACATTTTTCACAAAAAAATTCATTTGGTCAAACCTCCAATTTTATAGCAAAAAACAGTTTAGATAAAAAATGTTCCATCCAAACAGCCAGAAGCTGGGACTGGACAACAGGGATGGATCACTCAGTAAATCTTCCCCTCTTTCTTCATTCCCTATGAAGCACCTAGCACCAGCCACTCTCAGAAGAAAACGATACTGGGTTAGATGGGTCAGACCATTCTTATGTTTTTATGTGATGTTCAATTAGCCCTAGATGGCAACCATATTTAATAATAATTTGTCAGACACAAACAGATATATTATTCAATGGCAAAAACTATGTTAATGCAGAGTTAAGGTTGCATGGTGGTATGTCATTCCCTTGCAGAATGCTAAACTGAGCAAAACCTCAAACTTCTGAAAACCAGGGAATGCACGGTTAAAGTTGCCTGTGCAACCTTAACTCTGCCCTCTTACAGCAATGCCCCGAAATGCCCCATTTACCCACATACCTTTTTGCCAGCCCCACAGTTGCTGAAACATATAAGCTCTTCACCTCCTTTTCCATTCACTCTCATCCACAGGATTCCATCTAACACTATTAAATGACAAAAAGAAGAGTGAAGTTATTTGTGTTAACAGGACACACTGGGGCACTGCTGAAAGAGAGCAGAGTTAAGGTTATATTTTGACTCACATCTCAGCAATAGTTTTCTTGTTAGCTCTACACACATACACACACAAACCCTAGAAACTTTTTGAAAAATGGCTATTTTTTCCAAGGCTTATATTTCTGGTGTCCTTGGCGCAAATGACCCTACATATGGGTCAATAACTATACTCTGCACTCCCACAAGGTGTTGCTAATTTCAAGAATATCTGTGAAACTGTGGGGATTTTAGAGCATTTTGAAGTGTCATCCTTTAAACAAGAAGGATAGACGGACCGTGGAGGGAACAGGCTCTTCTACACATCCATGTGCAGCGCAGCAGTCTCTGAAAGAGATGAAATGGCCCATTCATCCCAATGTGATGTTCTCAGCTGAATGAGAACACCCTGTGGAGATGAACAGAACTGAAACAATATCGCTGAGGGCAAGTCTACATGACAAAATTAAGTTGACATAAGTTATGTCGATGTACAGCCACAGCAGTAACTGAATCACTTTTACACATCCACACTATGCTTCTTGTGTCAGTGTCCTCATCAGGAGCACTTGCAGGGCCTTGTAGGACAATTTAAGCAATGCAATTTAATGCAGTGTCTACACTGACACTGTGTCAACACTGTGTCTACACTGACACTGTGTCAACCTGACTACATCGACTTAAGTACTATGATTCTCGCAAAGGTGAAGTTATTAAGTAGGTATAGTGAGTGAATGACATTGGTGAGAGCTACATTTTAATGTAGATGCTTACAGAGTTAGGTCGACATAAGCTGCCTTACGTCGACCTAACTGTTCGTGCCAGTGGCCTCTGGCTCAGGCGCCTCTGAGGCATCCGTGGTCCACTGTTGGCCTCCCTGGGCTTCTGATGTGCCTGACACAGTTCCTTTGCTTTCATGTGGCACTGCTGCTGGTTCCTATTGTATCCCTTCTCCTGCATTCTCCATGCAATCTGCTCCTTGGGGTCCACGTTTCTACAGCTGGTCTGTAGCTGTTCTTGCACCTAGCTCTTCTCGCCTCCAAGTTGGAGCGCATCTGGAAATGCAGCTGGGCTGTTGCACACAACAATGGAGAGCTGCTAAAGTGTGCTTGCCAAGCTGGACAAGCAGGAGAAGGCATTTCAAAAATTTGCAGGGCCTTAAAGGGTAGTGGGGGGCTTCTGGTCTCTGGGACCCCTAGGCAGTGGACCAGAGTAGTCAGTGCCAGGCATTGTGGAAGAGCTGCTGGAGGGCTGTTAGTGTTAAGATAAGAAACGCAGTCTCTACACTCGCATCAGCCTCAGTACATCGATCATGGCTCAACGCCACTTGGGGAGGTGGTGCTACTGTATTGTTGTAATGGGGCGACACAGTGGGAGACAAATTTAACTGTAGACACATGCATGACTAGGTAGACACAAGGCAGCTTACATCAACCCAATTTTACAGTGTAGATCAGGCCAATGGTTAAGTAGCTAACCACCTTTTGCTCTGTTTAATTTCCCTTTAAAGCCACTTCAGTGCATCACTACTAAGTGAAGTCTATTTTAAGACTCAAGTGAATGGAGGTGCAGCAAGCTGAAGCATTGTAACAAAAAGACAGGGAGGCAGAGATCAGAATCAACAGCAATGAACATGGCAAATTATTGGTATTGATTTTTTATACATTTAGTTGGTCACTTAACTCCTGTGGTCCGGTTTTAATACCTTTATTGACTGTAACTTTTTCAGAATGGGAAAAATCAGAGTGATTTCAAGATGGCCATGCAAACATTTCTGGTGTGAACCTTCATGCGAATATGTATTTAGCAGACTTGTACTTTCTACAAACAAAACATAAAAATCACTTCTATAAATGTTTGCGGAAAACAAAAAGAATTGTAAATACCATCAAATCAAATTCATGTTTCTATTTTTTATCCTAATCTAACTGTCAAATCCTTTTAGTAGCATTTACCCAGATCAAATCAGCTGACTGGGTAAAAGATAGCAAAGGGGAGGAATGGGGGACTGTGACAGGTTTCAATCGGTCCACTGAGCCCCTAGGGGGCGATGGAGAGCTATGGTCCCACGGGCAGGCCCTAGTCACACCGTTCGGGCGCCCCTCGGGCCCCGGGGAGCGCCGGCCCCAGTCTGCGGCGCGCCCCTCGGGCCCCGGGGAGCGCCGGCCCGGGTTTGTAGCGCGCGATTCTGCTACCCAAGGCGGGTTGGCCGGGGTAGGGGAACGCAGGCCCACCCAACTCCACTGCGTTCCAGCCCAGGGCCCTGACAGTGGGTGCCATCCGCGCTCCGCTGACCAAATACACCCACCCCACGGTGCAGTTCTGCCCCTGGGCTACTTCCTACCCGGTCTCTCAAGCGGGCCTCTCCGGACCCTCCAGCTCGTCCGGGTATTCAGCTGCTGGCAGCTCCAGCTCCCCCTCCGTGTCGGGCTCACGCTGGCCCGGGTTACAGCCTGGCCCCTCCAGGCCCTCTGGGTACTCGGCGGCAAGCAGTCCTGGTCGCCACAGGCCTTCCTCCAGGTCAGGTTCCTCCTGGCCCAGGGGCCTCCCCTGGATTGCGAGGGAGCAGCCAGCAGCCTGTGTCTGTCTCCCTCCCTGATCCTCCTCTCACTGGGCAAAGGGCCCCTCCCTCTGTACTTCCTGTCCCATCTCTCCCCTTCCGGGGATTGGCGTAAGCTTGGTCTGGCCCCGCCCACTCAGGCTCAGAGGGTGGCTCTTTATCCTCTGGTTCGGAGGGAAGCCACCCTGGCTCCCTACAGGGACCCTGTAATCTGAATGAACTTCAGACTGATCGTTTGCAGTGTTGTTGTAGCCATGTTGGCTTCAGGATATTAAAGAGACAAGGTGGGTGAGGTAATTTATTTTATTTGACCAACTGCTGTTGGTGAAAGAGGCAAGCTTTTGAGCTTACACAGAACTTTTCAGCTCAAAAGCTTGTCTCTTTCAACAACTGATGTTGGTCCAATAAAAGAAGTTACCTCACTCACCCTGTCTTTCTTCATAATGATGGCACTTAACCTTAACTATGAACTTTTTAAAGTAATTGCAGCCCTGAGTAAATTCCACCCTAATTTAACCACTGACTTCCACTCTTTCTTCATCACTGAAATCCTATTTTCTTGCACAGAAGAAATGACTTACATTGGAAATGTGTATTCAATGCAGACTTAAAACAAAGGGCCACTGCAACATTGATGACACCACCTTGAATAATGTGATTATTGTAAGCGTGAATGCCCTGAACCTCGAAGAGTCTGAGGCAGAGGCTTCAAACTACGATCAATCACACATATACAAAGCACAGCTGACTATTGTCACTCAGATGGCAGTACACAAGCATTTAGTGACACTCAAATGTTCTGTAAAGGGAATTGCAATGTGAATAGTGTACAGAGAAATTGTGCAGCTAAATGGAAATTACTTCTGCTACCATAATATTTTATTAAATATATATTTTTCACTCTATTGCTTTGGACAGGCATGCACTCATTACCAGTATTACTGCTCATTATTTTAGGCATTAACTACTAGGACAAAGTATTTGAGATTATAAATGTAGAAAGCAACAGATCCAATCCTGCCAAATGCAGAGCACCCTGTAAAATACTCACATACTCAATTTCTACCAGGCTAAAGGCACAATGCTGAACAGACAGAGGAAGAGACAAGTTGACCAAGTAGATAATTCCAGTTTCTATGAATCTACAGATTTTACAGAGACACTTCCTGTTGCACTAAAACCTGGCAATGGCAAGCAAATAACCAGCAAAAATTCCAGGGAATCAACATTAAAAATATAATGTAATTGAACAGTGTAGTAGATCATTAAAACAAAAAACAGGAAAATGCTAAATTCAATAGGATGTCATCTGAAATTTATCAGAATATGTAATTATTCCTTAATAAGGTGAATGGATTTTCATTAATACCACACTCTCAATTCAAGCTGAACACACAATTTATTGTAAATTAAACAGGTTGCATTATGCAGATTCGTAGGGGCTTTTAAGCAACTTACTTAACCAAAGATGAAAGCTGTCATGTTTAAAAAAATATATTTGAAATATTTTATCATTATAATCTTTGAAATATTAACATAATTTATAGCATATTACAATAATTTAATTTATGCCAGCACAATCCATTTTAAAACACATTGCTTTCCCAGAAAGTAAGAAATAAGGCCCAATTTACCACTGCATTATCCCAATTTAGACTGCCATAACTCCATTGATTGCAGCCTGTTGACCTGTTCCAAAACCCACTGAAAGCAACTTCTGGGGGCTTTGGATCAGGTACTATGCCCTGCACTGGCAAGAGAACAAACTTGACAATATAATATTGATGGTGCCCTTTATCATGTGATGGTGAACATGAGTAAAGGATGCACAATTGGTTCCTATTCTTTTCTAAAATGCACTACATATATTCCTGTCACTTTTGGACTTCTTTACAACATGGATTTTTAATACAAACAAGAATTCAGTGTGTCATTCTATCCTGAATACAACTTCATGTTCTCATTACATTGCAAATGACAACTGTAAAAGAAGGAAGTTCTTTGTGGAGTTTTCTGTAGAAGAACATGATTTATTAGCCTCTTCTGAAAAAGAAACTTTCAGGTCTGAAGAATAATGGCAAAAAATTACCATTAACACTAAACAAATGTTAATGGTTCAAATGAGCCAGTGCCTAAGATTTCAGTGATTTTTAATTATATGGCAAGTTTGCAGTGTTTATATAATTCTGTTATTAACACAATTCAGGACAAATAAGTGGTGCAATGCAGGTTGCTATACTGCTTAAAGGACTCATTTGTAATTACCAGATTTACTTGTAAATTTTCAAATATTTCATTCTGTACTTAAAGAGTCAATGCTGTATTTTGGGGAATGGTATGCTGTATTCTTCATAAACAACAGAGTAGTTGAATCACTGCTTTAAGTGCAAATGTCATCTCAACCTTACCTATGGACCTGCAATCAGCACTTCCATATTATTATAAATAGAAGGTTAAATCTAGTCCCCACCGAAGTCATTAACAATGCTCCCATTGACATCAGTGGGGACAGGATTTCACCCAGGCACTTTTCAAAACAGTGATATAGACCTGATAGACTGTTCTGAATCAAATCACAGTTATCTTAATTCATTGTGCCAGTACAGCTCCAATATATGCACGTTCTAGTCCAAACTTAGCCCTGATGAAAACAGGTGCTGTAAGTAGGGTTGCCAACTGTGTAATTGCACAAAGCCAAACATCCTTGTCCTGCCCCTTCCCCTTCCCCTGCCCTGCCCCTTCTCTGAGGCCTCGACCCCTGCTCACTCCATCCCCCTCCCTCTGTCGCTCATTCTCCCCCACCCTCACTCACTTTCACCGGGCTGGGGCAGGGTGTTGGGGTGCAGGAGGGGGTGCGAGCTCTGGGCTGGGGGGTGGAGGTGAAGGGTTCAAAGTATGGGAGGAGGCTCTGGGCTGAGCCTAGGGCAGGGGGTTCAGGTACAGGAGGGGGTGAGGGCTCTGGGAGGAAGTTTGGGTGCGGAAGGGGGCTCAGGGCTGGGGTAGGGGTGCAGAAGGAGGTGTGGGCTTTGGGAGGGAGTTTGGGTATGGGAGAGGGCTCAGAGCTGGGGTAGGGGCTTTGGGGTGCAGGAGAGGGTGTGGGGTGCAGGCTCCAGGAGGCACTTACCTCGAGCGGCTCCCAGAAGCTACCAGCATGTCTGTCTCCTGGCTCAAAAGTGACCAGATGGCTCCTCGCACTGCACCAGGTAGGCACCGCCCCCGCAGCTCCCATTGGCCGCAGTTCCCGGCAAATGGGAGCTGAGGAGTCCCATGGCTGCCCCTGGGCTTAGGAGCCAGATATTCCGGCCACTTCCAGGAGCCGCTCAGAGCCAGGGCAGGCAGGGAGCCTGCCTTAGCCCCATTGCGCTGCCGACTGAACTTTTGGCTTATTAAAATCTTCCAGATTGCTTTTAATAGTCACCAGAAGATTGAGGTTGATTCTGGTAGACTCCTGGCCAAATTTGAGAGGGTTGGCAACCCGAGCTGTAATGGTGTCTCACCCTTAATGACTGGAGGGCCTGGGAGAAGCCAACCCTGACTACTAAAGGAGGCATACCTGTGTGAAAGAAGCTGATTCCCTATAAAGAGCAGCAAGTGCACACTGGGGTCAGGCTGGGCAAACCTAACCCTATCTTGAGAAGCTGTAGTTGGCTAGAGGAAGCAGAAGCTGCAGGGTGCAAGACTAGCTCTTGCAGAGATATTGAATTGTGCCCCACCTCTTGAAAAGAGGGCTGGGAAACCCCATCCCCCAACTAAGGGGAGAGAGACACTGAACTGGGGTTGGGGTCTGAAGCGCCAGTATATATCTGAGGACTAAATAAATTGGACCACAGGAAGGGAAATGTTTTCATTTCCTTTGGCCTGTGTTCCATTTGTTTGAGGAGCCCTAAAGAAGGGGAAAGCAGAGACAGGAGGCCATAGAGTGACCTCTGGCCATGGGAGAGTACTCAGCTGGTGGCTGACCCTGTTACAGGTGCAAAAACTGAAGTTAATGGAAGCTGCATTCATGCTAGGCTAGATTTGGTACTGTGGTTCTAGTGAAGTTGTGCAAGGTGCAAGTCAATACATAATTTGGCCTTTGTAGTATTACAGTACTCTACTGAATAGTAATCAATTTTAGCAACACTGGTTTGAAAAAACTTAGATATCTAATAAGCACAAATTTTTTTATACAAGATAACTTATCTAGACTTTGTTTCTTTATCCCAAAAGTGGTATTAGTATGCATTGTGGATTAACGGCATGGAGCATTTCAGTTTTAAAATAACCAGATTGTTTTTGAGTAATAAGAAAACAATGCATTTGAAAATCACTAATGGAGTATAATTCTACTTCTTAAAACTTTAAAATGAACCACATTTAAAAAAAAACAACTGTAGATGTTTTAGGTGGAGATTTTATATGTCAGGTTTCTACTAGGAGTAGAGAGAAGTTATAAATCCTTGCAAATCAGGGTTTATAAAAATGCTGACAAAACCTTAACTACTGTACAGTAGCATAATAGAATCATTTTAATAAAAAAAATCAAACTGTGATGAGTATTCTTGATCCAAGTTATTAGGAGTGGTAAGATATGAAGCACAGTGAGGGTATTAAGTAGAGCACATATTTATTTAACTGTAAAAGTTTGTGACTTTCCTCATATGACCTTCCTGGCACATAGCCAGAGCTCAGCTCCTGTTGACATTTAATCTGAACATAATCCCTGAAATCTCTCCACTATTGCTGGGTTGCTGGGGAACAATTCTTGGGCAATGCACAGAGGCTTATGTTGGCAAGTTTTATTTTCAGCTTGTGGCTAGTCTCTCTTTTTCTCCCAGATGTTGAAAATGATTTGTTTTAATAAAAAATGTATGTCCCTTATTTATTATAGAAGAATGGTATCTAAAAATAGAAAACAAAATCAGAGGAGAAGATTCAAACAGAAATAACTGTACCATTTCATTCCAGATGATTTTATTCTTAACGCTACAATAGTCTTTTAAATGTGCAAACACAACACAAAGCTCATGACCACCCAAGGAAATGAGCCAAAGTGACCAGAAACAGAATCAGATCTGTTTGAGAAAATATATTCACAAAACCTAACAAAATAGTTAAATAGCTTTTCTATATTTTCTCCCTAAAGCCTCTAATCTGGGTGCCCTGTCTTATGCCCAATTCTGCACCAGAGGTTCTGCATGGAGTTCTATTAACTCCCCACGGATATCAGTGTAAGATCAGGACCTTAGTGTGTGGAAGTAATAACAATTCCAATAGGAAATGTACACATTTAATTATCAGGTTTGCTCTTTGTATGAGAATGGAAAATGGTAAATATTACATTTTTATTACGAAGAAATATTACTTAAAACTCCAGTGAGCCAGCATCCCTGGAAGCTATTTTTGTCACTAGTACAGTGAGAGTCTCAAACTCAATGATTTTCATGTTTTTTTTAAATATATCCATGATTTTTTGCATTTCAGGATTTGTTTGCACAAGACTGGGGAAGCTTGTGGGTGAGGTGGATTGGATGGTAAACAGTTGAACAATATTAATAGAGGCTAAGAGAGAACATGACCTCTGTGACACCAAGGACTAGACCAGTGGACACTCAGGCTGAAATCCTGACTGCATTGAAGTCAATGGCAAAATTTCCATGGACTTCAGTGACACCACGATTTCACTCTAGTGAGAGCTCTAATTGCCCAAGTAATCATGAAATTCTCCCTTCCCTAAGACATACAAAATGAAAAGGGAAGATAAAATAATCTCCCCCAAATACTGAATGTATAGCAAAGTTACTATGGATCATGCATTTAAGTAAAACCTGTTTTACTTTTTAATCAGTGACCTCCAGCAAAGCCTTTCCCCAGCATCATACAAAATGGCACCAGACTCCCCTCTCTGTATTTAAACCTCTTCCTACAAACAAGACTTTCCAGGAAGTGAGTGTTGTGGGAGAAGAGGAAGCGTTCAAATCATTGTGGATACTTTTATAAACCCTTCTTTCTCTTCAAAGTCTGATGGGATTAGCTGTAAAATATTGTTAAATTCAGTGTTCAATTTGTAATGAAGAGGTGCTGGGGCTCAAGCAATTTTTTTTTACATTCATAACAGATGCAGCAAGCCCAGAGATATCGGGGCTATGAACTGTCAAGCCTAGAGGTGTCCAGGCTCAGCCCTGGTGAACCCTGGCACAAATTAAGCTCTGCTTATATTCAGCAGCAAGACCAAGGTTCTTGAGTCTATTTTCTACGGTCTCTGAAGTAGGAATGGTTTCATGTAAACTTCCTCTCTTGTCATCACCACTTTCCTCTGGTCTAGTGTCCCTCTAGAGCTTTTCAATACTACTTTTTTTCAAAGGTCACCTGCTCCTTGCAAGCAATATGTGCTAACCAGTGGCCTGATCCCACTTCCGCTGATGCCAATCAACAGGCAGATAGTTGGGTTAGATCCTCGTTGAGTGAGAAGCTGCACCCAGGATTTGAACCTCAGCTCTTTAGTACAGTACAGTATCATCACGAAGTCACTGGGTTGCCATAACGAAACCCTTTTAAAAGGAATATCTGAACAAGGAATTGATTAATTAAATACAAACACTTTCCACATGTCAAAGAGGGGAAAACTTGGCAGTTTTTTTCATGGCAATTTTTAGATGAAGGCATGGGAGGGTCAAGGCAAGAAAGTAATGGAAGAATCTTTAAAATTTTCAAAAGACTCACAGCTATTGAGCGTGATTCACCTCCATGGGCACCAGAAGATACAAACTGCCAGCAGAGGTCACTCTATCACAGGAAGAATCCACCCATGGTGAAAGGCAGAATTTGTTTGCACAGCCACCCATCCTTGGGAGTTACATCACTTAGGATCAGAGGTGGTTTCCTGCCAGAGCTTCCTAAGAGCTCCACCTGCAAGACTTGGGGGATGTGCTGAACCAAGGCATTCCCAGATACTTTGCTTATGTCCCCCTCCCTGGCCAGGACTGCTAACTTTTGCAGCTCTAGGTATCCTGCAGAGCAAAGGCTGTAAGCACCTCAGTCAGCGCAATCCCTCCAGATAGACTTTTCAGTGCCAAGGACTTTTAGTTGAGAGCCTTGTTTTTGTTCCCAAAGTAATCTTTCTTATAATTGTAATGCAAATAACAAGAACAGTGTGTATGCTGCGCTAACATTTTAAAACATATGTTATAAACGCAGCTCTCCACTTTTAGATTTTTATAAAGAAGATCTTATAAGTTACCTTAAAGCCTTTTCTTCTTTATAAAAATCTTTGCATCACTCTTATCAGCGGGACTCTTATGAGCCTCAAACGAAAACTGTTCACAAAATCTTCTCCTAACCCAGAGACCATCATTTCAGCCAGTGCTGACACAGTGAACCCTTTCTGCTCCACGTTTTCAATCCCTGAGATAACAGCACTGTGCACAAAACATAATAAATAAGAGTTAGATTGGTTTGTCTAGTGACTCAGCAACAGCTGCTTACATTGTTGCTTCAGAAACATACTCCAGAGCCTAGGTCTTGCTGCTGAATATAAGGATATTGTGCAGGCAATCCCATCAGGCTTTGAAGAGAAAGAAGGCTTTGCATAGCCTACAGCAATCACTCATACATGATCCAGGAAGAGATATCAGCAGTGACTATTTGAAGAAGGCTCTGTTCATCATTCATTCTCCATTTACAATGAGAAGGGGAGGTGTCAGAAAGCAAAAGTCAGGGACCCTAGAGAAATAAACACAAAGAATATTATACACAACAGACATTCAGCTACAAGCTGTTTTAATGTAACAAACTTGTGTTCAGTTAAAGCATTAATAATGCTCTACACCTATGTGGTACCTTCCATCTGATAATCTCAAAGTGCTTTATAAACAACAACTCTCACAACACTCCTGAGATGCAGACAGATATCACCCCAGTTTTATATATGGCTAAACTAAAGCAACACAGTGAGGATAACAGCCTGATCAAAAATGCATGTGTGTAGTGTGTGCCTGATTTGTTTGCATATACAATCACAGTAATTGTGCACATCAGGTACTCGTACACAAAAATGGAATGGTGTGTCTAACTGGTCAAGTGCATGTGCCAATACCTGGTTTACGTGTGCACCTGTGGTAACTGTGCATGCAAACTAAGTGCACACTGGAAAGTGAATGCAAACTACATGCATTCCTGAGAAATAAGTTTCTAGGCAAATTGATCAAGTTCACACAGAAATTATGGGGTAGAAAAGGGGCAGAGCCTACGGGCTTTGACTCCAAATCTCACGGGCCAGTAGCTACTAGATCACACTCTCGAAATACCATAATAGCAAAGGGGGGGGGAAACAAGTCATTTCTAAATGTAAAGTCCAGTACTTCTCTGCAAATTAAAAAACTGGGAGAGTAGAGCTATAATGCATATAGGAAAAAGCAAAGAAGAAATGTGAAATGGATGTTTTTCAAAATTTAGTTTGGTAAGACTAACATCATTTTACAAATTCATTGTGGGTGGACCTGTTCTTGTTTCTGGCTCAGACTTTGTGAGCATCCTGCTATATTTCCTTTACCGTGGTCAGAATCTTCTGTGCTAAATGTTGTTATTCCAGGTTCCAGTTTTCTCTCATTTAATCCTAGACTCCCCAATCTATAAACTCTGTACTTGACCCCTGGGTAGGAGTGAAGACAAGCAGATTAATGAGAAGCCAGAACAGCACACTAAGATATACCTATTTTAAGAAAAAAGAAAAGGAGTACTAGTGGCACCTTAGAGACTAACCAGTTTATTTGAGCATAAGCTTTCGTAAGCTACAGCTCACTTCATCGGATGCATAAAAGTGGAAAATACAGTGAGGAGATTTATATACATAGAGAACATGAAACAATGGGTGTTACCATACACACTGTAACGAGAGTGATCACTTAAGGTGAGCTATTACCAGTGGGAGAGCAGGGGGGAGGGGAGGGAGGAACCTTTTGTAGTGATAATCAAGGTGGGCCATTGCCAGCAGTTAACAGGAACGTTACCCATGGCAGTGCTGCTGATTTGAAGGTATACAGGGTACTCGCATGGCCCCACAGTATGCCAACATTTTAATGGCTGACGTAGAACAACGCTTCCTCAGCTCTCGTCCCCTATTGCCCCATCTCTACTTGCGCTTTATTGATGACATCTTCATCATCTGGACCCATGGAAAAGAAGCCCTTGAGGAATTCCACCATGATTTCAACAATTTCCATCCCACCATCAACCTCAGCCTGGACCAGTCCACACAAGAGATCCACTTCCTGGACACTACAGTGCTAATAAGCGATGGTCACATAAACACCACGCTATACCGGAAACCTACTGACCGCTATTCCTACCTACATGCCTCCAGCTTTCACCCAGACCACACCACACGATCCATTGTCTACAGCCAAGCTCTACGATACAACCGCATTTGCTCCAACCCCTCAGACAGAGACAAACACCTACAAGATCACTTCAGCAGGTGGGTATTGTAGTTGTAAGAATGCTTGATAGAGAAGAAACAAACTGACAGAGCCAGAAGAGTACCCAGAAGTCACCTACTACAGGACAGGCCCAACAAAGATAATAACAGAACACCATTAGCCATCACCGGCAGCCCCCAACTAAAACCTCTTCAACGCATCATCAAGGATCTACAACCTATCCTGAAGGATGACCCATCACTCTCACAAATCTTGGGAGACAGGCCAGTCCTTGCCTACAGACAGCCCCCCAACCTGAAGCAAATACTCACCAGCAACCACACACCATACAACAGAACCACTAACCCAGGAACCTATCCTTGCAACAAAGCCAGTTGCCAACTGTGTCCACATATCTATTCAGGGGACACCATCACAGGGCCTAATCACATCAGCCACACTATCAGAGGCTCGTTCACCTGCCCATCTACCAATGTGATATATGCCATCATGTGCCAGCAATGCCCCTCTGCCATGTACATTGGTCAAAGTGGACAGTCTCTACGTAAAAGAATAAATGGACACAAATCAGATGTCAAGAATTGTAACATTCATAAACCAGTCGGAGAACACTTCAATCTCTCTGGTCACTCGATCTCTGACCTAAAAGTCGCAATATTACAACAAAAAGACTTCAAAAACAGACTCCAACGAGAGACTGCTGAATTGGAATTAATTTGCAAATTGGATACAATTAACTTAGGCTTGAATAGAGACTGGGAGTGGATGAGTCATTACACAAAGTAAAACTATTCCCCCCCCCCATTCCTCAGACGTTCTTGTTAACTGCTGGAAATGGCTCACCTTAATTATCACTACAAAAGGTTTTCTCCCCCTCCCCACCCCCGCTCTCCTGCTAGTAATAGCTCATCTTAAGTGATCTCTCTGGTTACAGTGTGTATGGTAACACCCATTGTTTCATGTTCTCTGTGTATATAAATCTCCTCACTGTATTTTCCACTGAATGCATCCGATGAAGTGAGCTGTAGCTCACGAAAGCTTATGCTCAAATAAATTGGTTAGTCTCTAAGGTGCCACAAGTCCTCCTGTTCTTTTTGCGAATACAGACTAACACGGCTGCTACTCTGAAACCTATTTTAAGAGTGTTCCACTGTAAGTATCCCAAGGCACTATATAAAAATGAGTGTCTGCAAATCTCATTTGAGCCTAATCTCACAGAGACTGGAATGTCTTAGTTGCTTGTAAAAAGAAAAGGAGGACTTGTGGCACCTTAGAGATTAACCAATTTATTTGAGCATAAGCTTTCGTGAGCTACAGCTCACTTCATCGGATGCATAAAAGTGGAAAACGCAGTGAGGATGTTTTTATACACACAGACCATGAAAAAATGGGTGTTTATCACTTCAAAAGGTTTTCTCCCCCCACCCCACTCTCCTGCTGGTAATAGCTTATCTAAAGTGATTACTCTCCTAGTTGCTTGTAAACACAGATACAAAGATATATAATCAAATGTCATTTGGGAAAGATTTCCAAAGCTTAGGGGCTATGTTAATACAGGCCTTGTCACCTACCATCTCAGGTCCACATATAGCAATTTGCTTCAGCCTTAAAGCTGAAATGTCTTTGGCCAGGTCAACACTAAAAAGTTAGGTTGACAACTACATCGCTCAGAGGTTCAAAAGAGCCGGTGCAGCTGTACCACTATAGACATAGTCTTTGTGAGGACCTGCTGACAGGAAATATGTCCCTTTATACCCAGTAGGCAGACGAGGGAAAGAAGACAGCATGAGAATAGTTACAGCAATTGGTTGGTTCAGGTGGCCCCTGAGCCTTCCCCTAGCAGGTTAAAAGGAGTGTGCCATGCACCTTTTACATGTAGCTATCAAACTTGTTCCTGCTTGTTTCTTTGGCTCCACAGTTGCAAGAAGTTCAGGTAGAAGAGCTATCACCTGTAGTGACACGGGCTCAGCCTGGGAGCAGCAGCAGTAGGCTGGGGGACAAGGAGAGGGGAATAGAGGAAGGTGAGAGTGTGAGACCTCTGCCCACATACCACCCCGCAGACCCGCCACGCTTACTATAGAATGCCCAGCCAGAATGCCTCCTGCCATGCTCTGGCCCCTCGAGTCCTTTGCAGAAGGCCCACACTGAACACAGCCAAATGTTGCAACAACCCTAGCTGAGGCAGCAGCAAGCGACTCAGGGAAGGGAGAGGCAGAGCTACAGGGACAGGGCTTAGAGTTAGCGGAAGAGCTACTTGCACATGCACACCAGGCCCTGGGCTACCCTCTGTGTCAGTTTCTGTGTTGCCAGCTCTCACGATTTCTTTGTCAGTCATGTGAGTTTGGCTGGTCTCAGCATGGTGCGAAAAGTTCCAGTCCTCACTCAAATTTCAGTGCTGTCTAGGGAAAACCCCCTCTGATTGGCTGTCTTCTCCACTGCCCCACCTCTGGGTGGAAGAGTGGCCAATCAGAGCTGCTGGAAGCAGACAGAGCTCTCTCCTCCTCTCCTCAGGAGCTGACACCATTATTACAAGGGGGTGAAGGGGTGGAATGGAGCTGAAAGAGCCAGGCAGCTCAGCTCCATCCTTCCCCTTCCCCTCCTGTGAGCAACGGGATGGCTCCTCTGCCCTTCCTCCTCCGAGTCCTCCCCCTCCCTCCCTGCCAAACCCAGCCTGGAAAGGGGCAGAAGGGTGTGAAGAATTCCCAGAGCTGTGGGAGGAGCGGAGGGGAAGCTGGGGAGTAGAACTGGTGGGGGCTAGGAGAGAATTAATTGTTGGACCAACAGACTGGCAGATGTGGGGATGAGGGCTCCTACAGGGGAGGCCCAATTCACCTTAATGAATTTGGGTGCACTGACAACACGAACTGTTGCACACACAGTGTGTGTGTGGCGTGGGGGGGTGGAGGGGAAGTTAAAAAACCAGAAGGCAGATGAAGCCACAATATCATCTTTTTAAAAAAGAAATCTCAAGATTTGGGGGGCTGGACTCGCGATTTTTGAATCTTTAGGCTTGGCAGTACCTCCATTCTGGGCTCAGGAGCTGCCCTGGAAAAGGGTCTCAGGGATGATGATGGTGGAAGCAAGCAGGTGCACCTCCATCTGCTGGCTCAGCAGGACAGCACAGCTCTACTGCTGCTGCACTGGCTCTCCTAGCAGGCAAATGGCTTCAGTAGAATTTACAGTCCCCACTTCCTCAGCAAGGGCAGCAGTGCTCCTCAGGAGGCACCTTTCAGTACTTGGGAAAATTTGATGGCCAGGGTATAGAACAGCCACTCAGTCCGGGTTCTTCTAACTTGGCCTACTACTCTACTGACCTTGGGACCTCCAGATGTACCTCCCAGGAGGCAGAAATTCCATCCTGTCCATCTAACTAGGTGGTACTGACTAGCCACCAGCTACAGATTCCCCCATTTGACTACAGACAAACAAGGCAAAGCCCCTTGGTTACGCATGGATGTGCCTATTCCACCACTGTCATAAATATAAAGGGACGGGTAACCACCTTTCTGTATACAGTGCTATAAAATCCCTCCTGGCCAGAGACAAAACCCTTTCACCTGTAAAGGGTTAAGAACAGTGGTGAGCTGGAGCTGGTTCACTAGAACCGGTTGTTAAATTTAGAAGTCCTTTTAGAACCGGTTGTTCCGCGAGGGAGAACCGGTTCTAAAAGGGCTTCTAAATTTAACTGGCCAAAAGTGGCGCCTTAGACGCCACCTCCATGAGTGCTCCAGCCCTGGAGCACCCAAGGGGAAAATTTGGTGGGTGCAGAGCACCCACCGGCAGCTCCCCGCCCCACCCCCAGCCCCAGCTCACCTCCGCCTCCGCCTCCTCCCCTGAATGCGCTGCCCCGCTCTGCTTCTCCACCCCCCCCCAGGCTTCCCGCAAATCAGCTGTTCACTGGGAAGCTAGGGCAGGCTGAGAAGCAGGCCGCCAGCTTCCTGCTCAGGCCCAGGGATGCGCAGATGAGCTGGGGCGGGGGAGCGCGAGGAGGGCCACCTGCGCTGCAGCAGGTAACCCGGGGGGGGGGGGCGTGCAGGGGAACCACTCCCCGCCCCAGCTCACCTCTGCCACCCTTGGCCTGAGTATGAAGCCGCCGCCTGCTTCTCTGCCCCCCCGGCTTCCCGCTGAACAGCTGATTCTGCGCGGAGAAGCAGAGCGGGGCGGTGCTGTCAGGGGAGGAGTCGGAGTGGAGGTGAGCTGGGGCTGGGCGCGGGGTGGGGAGCTGCCGGTGGGAGCTCTGCACCCACCAATTTTCCCCGTGGGTGCTCCAGCCCCAGAGCACCCAGGGAGTTGGTGCCTAAGGCGCCACTTTTGATGTGATCAGTGGGGGAGCAGCCGCTCCCCCCATAGCTACGCTCTCCCGCCCCTAGGAGCCAGAGGGACCTGCTGGATGCTTCCTCTGGTAAGCATCTCCGGGACTCCCCACCTCACCCCCCGGCAGGTACCTCTGGCTCTTAGGGGTGGGGTGGGCACCCAGTATGATGGCCTACGAGACCCTCCTGCCCAGTTCTGGGGGCAGTCAGGGGACAGGGGAGAGGGGTGGATGGTGCAGGGGTCCTGGGGGGGCGGGCATCAAGGAACGCTGAGGGGTTGGATGGGGCAGGAGTCCCGGGGGGCGGGGGTGGGCAACGACCCCCTCGTGGGGCGAGGAGGGAACCCGTTGTTAAGATTTTGGCAGCTCATCACTGGTTAAGAAGCTACAGTAACCTAGCTGGCACCTGACCCAAAATGACCAATGAGAGGACAAGATACTTGCAAATATGGAGGGGGGGGGGCAAAGGGTTAGTCTGACTGTGTGATGCTTTTGCCAGGAACAGATCAGGAATGCAGACTTACAACTCCTGTTAAGTTAGTAAGTAATCTAGCTAGAAATACATTAGATTTCCTTTTGTTTAATGGCTGGTAAAATAAGCTGTGCTGGATGGAATGTATATTCCTGTTTTTGTGTCTTTTTGTAACTTAAGGTTTTGCCTAGAGGGATTCTCTGTGTTTTGAATCGGATTACCCTGTAAGGTATTTACCATCCGATTTTACAGAGGTGATTCTTTTACCTTTTCTTTAAATAAAATTCTTCTTTTAAGAACCTGATTGATTTTTCATTGTTCTTAAAATCCAAGGGTTTGGGTGTGTGTTCACCTGTACAATCTGGTGAGGATTCTTATCAAGCCTTCCCCAGGAAAGGGGGTGTAGGGCTTGCGGGGATATTTTGGGGGAAGACGTCTCCAAGTGGGATTTTTCCCTGTTCTTTGTTTAAAACGCCTGGTGGTGGCAGCATACAGTTCAAGGACAAGACAAAGTTTGTACCTTGGGGAAGTTTTTAACCTAAGCTGGTAAGAATAAGCTTAGGGGGTCTTTCATGCAGGTCCCCACATCTGTACCCTAGAGTTCAGAGTGGGGAAGGAACCTTGACAACCACCATCTGAGTCTGTGCTTTGGGTCTCCAGACTGTGAAAAGATCACAGTGGCTTAAGCAAGTGTTTGTCCATTGAGAACCTGGATTAATTTACAGCAGCCATTTCCAAGGATCGTGTGGTAGGGTGGGATGTCAGGAATCTGAATCAGGCCAGAAAGACCATCAACAAGGAGATGAAGACATCTGCCCATGGGAAGGAAGGCCCTGGTTACTGTTCAGCTGTCAGATTCTGAGGACTGGACACTATTGTTCCATACCTAAAACCCAGCTACTGGAATTACAGGATTATTATAGCAGAATCTCATCTTTCACTGAAAAAAAAAATAAAACCTCTAGTCCTCATGGCTGTGAAGAAAACATTGAAAACATGACCTGAAGGTAGACAATGAGCTTTGCCTGAACCTGCAAACAGCCTGAAATAATAGCTCTCAGAAGAGGGAACTGACTCACGTATTTCAATGGGTTGTTAATTTCAAGTCCCATTGCTCTCAAGGGCTCTGCCAACATCATGCCTGCAAAAGACTCTGTGTAGCAGGAGGATAAGAGTGCAGTAGGCCCATCCCATCCATCTACGTAGGTCAATGGTCTTCAACCTTTTTTCATTTGAGGACCCCCTAAAATATTTCAAATGGAGGTGCGGACCCCTTTGGAAATCTTAGACATAGTCTGCGGACCCCCAGGGGTCCGTGGACCACAGGTTGAAAACCACTGATATAGATACATCCTGGTCGCTGGCATAAGTACTGGGGCTTCTTCCCTGATGTCTCCTCTGCCTCTCCATGGAAGAGAGGGATCCTCAGGTGCCACCCCTGCTACTCCCAAGGGGAGGGGATCCTGCTGCTGCTACTCTGGGGAGATAACGTGCTGCCCATGCCCACCGTTAAGATTATCTTCAGGAGTGGAGTAGAGTTAGTACTGTGACTTGTGCATCCTTTCACAGTCTTGGCCATGTTTACGTAGCGGTTATTCAATATCCATTTCATATTTTGTGGTTCTTATTTCAAATGACATACTGGAATGAATTTTCAGTACCATTTGTGGAATATCAAAACAAAGTTTCAGGTTTCCACCATTTTACCGAAACATTCATTCCAGTAGGCCATCCAAAATTAGAACCACAAGGTATGAGACGGATACCAAATAACAGCTACATCAACATGACCAAGAGTGCGATAGGATGCAAAAGCCAAATGTTGAAACCCATTCAAGAACTTATGGGAGAGCAAGAAAGTGGATGAAGTTGGGATGAAATATGATCATATTTTATGCTGATAATTAACTTTGCTTCAGTGTCCTGGAGAGAAAAGGTTTCAGGCCTGTAATATTTCTGAAGTGATGAAAGGAAACTCTTTTTGTAGCCTCTGATTCAAGGGTGACTTAAAAAATAAATAGGATTTGAAGGTGGCTCCCTATCTTCCAGCAGCAGAGAAAAGAGCTATTCTAGGGTAGTCACAAGTAAAAGTAAAACGGGAGAAACAACAAAAGGAAGAAGAAAGTAGCCAGTGATAAATACAATATGGAGGTTTGGCTGTTTATATTTTAAACATCTGAAAAATTCCATGGCCTTCATCTAGTGATAGGTGGATCCCTTCTCTATGGATCTTTTTGATCTTACATGTTCACTTTGAAAAGTTGGCAGGCGGGCTTCCATACTCATCAGCATGGCACTCATTCCACTGAATGCTATTTATAGAAATGTACAAAAGACCAACAAAACCAAGACATTTGATAAAAAGGCACCACACTTTTATCACCTCATATTTAAATTCAATCATATCTAAAGCACAAAATATCTGTTAACTTAGCCACATCACTCAAAACACTGCACACAGAATGAGGAGATGCAGTTTGCCCCATGAATAAAAAAGCTGAAGAACCACTTCATCACTACTAGTTTTAGATCTGTCTGAGTAAGGAAAGTATCAAATAGTTACACATTTACTATTTATTTATATATTTTCCCAGTCAAAGGTGAAGTTAGTTTCCATCTTCAAGCCTGACTTTTCAACTCCACTGTAAAATACCACAAAGAATATCTGGAATTTCACAATGCCACATTTCAACCCAATGTAGAAATTTTGGAAACATTTTGGGGGGGCATGAGTGGGGGAATCAAGGCTGGAGTTTTAAAACTCCTTTGTTTTCAAAATTATCCTGTCCCTTTTTGTGGGGCAGGGGGCAGGGGGGGAATGTTCTTAATGCTTTTTGTTTCCTCATGTCTCCCAAATGGTTTATCTATAAATGCTAATTTATTTTCTCTATCCATCCATCCATGTATTTATATGGTCTCATTACAGTAGTATCTGAGCACCTCCCAAGTACTTAAAAACTGAAATAAGAAATAATCTCTTCTTTTTTGAGCTCAGCTAGTAGAAGAAATAGACTGATTAGTTTATAGGGGTATTTTAATATGTCGATGTGCATTAGTGTGTCCAAAGAATTTATTCAAATGTATTTTGTATTTAAATATGTAAGTGGCTCATGGTTTCATGGGCCAGACTGTACCACTCTGATCATCTAATTTGCTCCTGCATAACACATAGGCCATACAACTTCCCTGAATTAATTCTTGTTTGAACTAGAGCATAACTTTTAGAAGTGTTGAGGTCTGTCATCATTCTTTTCCTATGCATGAGCAAGTTCCATAGTCTAAAGTCCAGTTCCTGTGAAAGTTCTGTCTCCTGCACGCAAGAGTTCCCCCGACCCCTTGATCAACTGTATTGTTGTTCCAATGTAACAGTTGTTTTGGGAGGCCATGGTTATGGAACTAGCGCCTGTCCCATGGAGAGCTCTGAAAATCAAGACAGTGACTCTGAACAGGACTCTGTTCAATGGAGCGAGTGGAACAAATGGGGCGATGTGTTTGTACTTGGTTTTGTTAGACTGTCTGAAAAAAGGTGCCTTTAGTAATTTTTTCAGGGGTGAGATTGCCTAGTGGTAGAATCACAAACATATATCAGAGATCACAAAGACCCCTTTATCCAGTTCTCACTGCTCACCCAGCATTAAAGGGATACTGTTAACTTGAATTATAAAAAATGACTGGTATTTTAAAAATTCAAATTTCTTATAAGACACCCTGTAAGTAGCATATACAGACTTTTTAAAATTCCTTTTTAAAAAAACGAATCAGGTTTTTCCTGCACTCCTGCTGATATTTATAAGGATCTTTCCAGCACAGAAGAGAGGACAGACCCAAGAACAATGTCAAACATTCCCTTTCCTTCTCCAAGCACATATAGCGTGCGCCTCTTTAGTTTCAGTTTCAATTTATCCTTTAGATCTTGGAAAGAGTCTGTGGGGGATTACAGTGATGTAATCATGCTAGGTCATGATTCAGGAAGTGCAACTATGCAGAAACAAAAGACAATGAAACTGGCAGTACGCGATACATGGACGGCAAATTCAAAAAGTGAAACAAGAGAAAAAATACCAAAAACTACATTTTTTTCTAATCTTTTTCAGTTATACACAGTAATCTTGGGTTTTACTTGTGAACAATAGTAGGTTGCAAATTTTCAGACAGATAAGATGCTTTTTAAGTTGATGGCAGCCCTAACATTTTCACCTCCCTAAAATCTACAGAAAAAGTATGACTAGATTAAAATAGAAAATGGGATTTTATAATTTCCTATAAATTTGTTATTTTAAAGGGTCCACGCCCAACGTACCATAATACTAACATACGGAAAATTAATCATGACAAAAAAAACCTCTACATGTGCCAGTTGCTATACAATATAGCTAAAAACACAAACTTGAAAGCTTTAAATGTATTTACATAAATCTGGATGAATTCTCTTCATAAAGTTCTGCGTCACCAGCACATCAGACTTTGAGGAAGCTGACAGATCGCTGACATGACAATGTGCCAGGTGACTATGTCCTTTATGAAATCCTTACCAAGCAGTCAGGGCTTGATTTTTATAGGTTCTGATCACTGATGTTGCTGGGAGCTGGTGGATGCTCACACATTTGAAAGACAGGCCCTTAACAAACTATGTAGCATCAACAGTAAACAGCCAATAACACAGTCCCAGTAAAGAGCAAATCAGAGAGACAAAGTTAAAGTTGAGCGGATCTGTGTAGGTGGGGTGGGATGATACTGAGGGATGAAGGACTGAAAACATGGCAGAGGGGAACTGGCTAGATCCCCTAACCATTCATTTCCAGACATGTCAACATTTGGCTTTTTGGAAGCTGTAGAAGTTTTGCAAAGAAAATGTAATTTACTGTGGGGTGTCACCTGAACTCAACTGAACTACACCTTCTGTGCTAACTCTTTTTTAACAGAGTTAGTGTTTGGGAATAGATAATGTTCCTGAATCAGGTTTTGGAAAATCCAAGTGAGAGGTACTGCACTTCTCCAATAGGCCAATTGGTTTGCATAGCTTATTTTGATATTCAAGTGACCCTTTCCCATTACAATAAAAGGACATTTAATATACACTGCCATTTAAAAACAAAATAAATTAACTACTTGTTGGATGTTTAGAAGAAAAGAAGGATCATGTCTGCACCACTGGAAGAAAGGAGGATGAGACACTTGTAGGTTAGGTACCATATGTGATAAGAAGTCTGACAAATGTTATTTCACTGGACCTTAAATGGAAAATAGTAGTTATAGTGGGGATTTGATGTCAGCTCTTAGCCCCAGAGGGTCCAAAAATGACAGTTTGTATTATCTTCATTCTGTACTAAGATCTTGTATACTGAGAGATATCTCTGGATGCATGTGAAATAGGAAAAATAGTTCCGATGTTTATGTCTTTGATGAAAAACACGAAACAGACACACAAGGCAAATATTAATATTTTCTGCAGAATTACAATATAGCACAACAGTATCAACAAACAGTCCAACAAGAATTTGGGGCAGTCAATGGAGCAGTACTTACTTCTGTGAAACTATTACAATTTATACGAGCTGAGGATATTGCCTCATAATATTTTTAATCTTTTTTGCAAAGCAAAATGCTGAAAATAGTCACTCAGCTATTCTAAGGTTTCAGAGTAGCAGCTGTGTTAGTCTATATTCTTTCAGCTATTCTAAACAACTTATACAATTGGATTAAACCACTGGGATACAGAATCTAAAATACACTCATTGGATTTTTTTTTTTAATAAAAGTACCAGGATTTTATGGGGTAAGGGCTGAGAAAGGTGTAAAATATGAATTGCACACAAAGAATTTGTGGACACCCATGAAATAGACTATATAGGTTTGGGATCTAAAAAGGAATTTTACATCAGCTCCAAAAATATCACTGCACTTTACGATTTATGCTAGCAGGTCAATTTCTACCCACTGTCAGAGACTTCAATTTTTCCTATATCTAAAATAAATAAATATTTTTTAAAAATTAGTACACGTACAAGGCTGTCCCAAATTGTTTGGTTTATCTCCAAAATATAGAATTCAGCGCTGCTTCTATAAAGCAAGATATGAACTGCAAGAGCAGTCTGGGTATTTACATAGACATTAGAATCCATGTACCTCATTTTATTATAGGGGATATTTTCAAAGGGACAAATGGAAATCCGGTGCCTAATTCCCATAAACTTTCAGTGGGAGTTAGGTGTCTAACTACCATTTATGCTTTTGACAGCCTTTTCCATATCTCAGTTCGTATCTCCTATAGTGTGAAGCAGAGCAAAAATTTAATAACTAAACATATAATAAATTGCAAATAATGTATATTAGCAAAATGCAAGAAAAATGCTCATTGCTATGAATCCTCCCTTGTTAGACCTTCCCAGTAAATTAATTTCCAACCGTGGACTGAATGCCAGAATAATTTGACTTTATAACACCTCATAGGTAAAGATTTAAGTAATCTGTATACTCAAAGCCTTGTGAAGAGTTCCCAAAGGTGAACATCACCGGTATAAGAAAAAAAGATTTGGGGAATTACATTTCATGGAGCATGTGCACCCCCTCACTATTCAGACAAGCTACCCAGATAAGGAAGTATAATATATAACCAGTAACTGTGCAGACTCATTGCAGAGAAAGCAGTTGTCTCTCCACTGGAAGTGTAATACCATGTGGGACACATCCAGAAAGCTTGGTAGGCGAAAGGTTAATTCCTCTGTGGAAAAGTTGCTTCGCTACTCTTTGCTGGTGATGGAAGTCTCAGAACATGTACAACAGATGAAAATACAATGTAATCAGTAAAAGCTAATTATCCCTATCTAGCAATCGGCAACCAGGTGTTCTGAGTCAGAGAAAAGAAATGATAGAGAAAACAACTGGGGGAGTTTTCCTTTGGCTCCGCGAGTAGATGTGAGCAAGCACTCTTTGACTATACCCAAAGGCACTATCTACAAAAGCAGCCATTGTTAAACTCAGTTGTGGCTGAAGCAAGTTATAGCACATTTTGCTCCTGCCTGCATGGCCAAAGCCAAACCGTGAAATAATTTGGTTTTTAAAAAAAATCATCATGCTTTATGGTCTGATCCAAAGCTCACTGAAGTCAACAGGAGTCTTCCCCTTGATTTTAGTAGTCATTGAGTCTGACTCTTAGACCAGGTCTCAAGCGTATTATTAAATTGCTGAATTACAGAAGTGAGAGGTGGGAAAGACCTAATAGCTCTGCCAGCCCCTCTCTCACCATGCAGATTTGCTCCTTAGTCTTTAGAGTATATTTTCCAGCATGTTGCTCAGTCAAGTTTTAAATGTCCCAAGCAATGGGCCTTCCACCACTTTTCTTGGAAGATTAGTCCACCACTATCCTTGGGGGAAGACTTCAGCAGCCTAATACATCTCAACAGCATGCAGCTTTTGCTGATTCCTCATTTGCCCTGCTGTTTTCAGTTTCATATCACTTGTACTCCAACACATCATCCAAAATAATTCCCCTCCACCCTAGGTGTTTAGACTGTTATCAGGGCCTTGATCCCACCATTCTCTTAGATGAAATGTACTTATTTAGCTCTCTTAATCTGTCCTCAACAATGTCCTCAAGCCTACTGATCATTTTTGTTACTCTTCTCATGACTCCATTTGACTGTGCCATAGACTGGATAAAGAAGTATATTAGTAACACAAACACTAGTATAGCATGGGAAGACAGTAAACTCTTGAGCAGAGAGTGCCTGAGGACAGAATGAGAGAGCACAAGACAGAGCAAGCTACCAAAGTAAGTAGAATTTGGCTGCAGCAAAAAGTTGAATGACAGCAGGAAGAGGCTGAGGGATTATAATCATTATTACTCCTGGGGGAATTCCGCACCACTGTGTGTGCACAGAATTCATGTCCCCCTCAGATTTCTTTGCTTCCCCACAGAAAAATGACTTTCTGACAGGGAAGCAAAGAGACGCTGCAAGAGCAGTCATGCACCACTCCCTAGCTGTGCAGGTGCATCGTTTCAGGTACCTTGAACATCCGGACACCCCAGCCAGTGTCCCCTACTCTAAGCCAGGATCAGCTGCTAGTTGCGGCTGGGCTGGAGGCAAGAGAGGACGGGATTTCCTCTTCCCCTGCAAGAAGTGGCTGGGGCTGTGTCAGATCCACCCCAGAAACCTTCCCCAGCTGCAGGAAGTTCACCATCCTCCCCTGCTTCCTGCCCCCATCACTCCTCAGTGCAGGGGGAGGGGTCATTGTACGGGGAGCTGCTCCCCCATCTGCCCAAACCCTAACCCTGTGCATCTGGATCTCCCATACCCAGACACCCTTGCCAAGCCTGACCCTCACCCAGAACCCCCAAGCCCTCCATACCCAAACCCCATCCCACTGAACTTCAACTCCTGCATCTGGAGCCCTCCTGCACCCAGACCCCTTGCCTCCGGACCCCCATCCCTGCACCCAGACCACCCCCCACTGAGCTCCCTGCACTCAAACCCCCACCCTGAAAAGCCTGAGCCCCCACATCCAGACCCCTATGCAACTGACACCCAATTGACTGCACCAAGACCCCCACCCCACCAAGCCACACTTCCCCAGAACCCAGATTCCCGTGCTGAGACCCCCACACTCAGACCTCTCCACTGAGCCCCAACCACTTTCACTTGGAAGCCCCTGCCGAGTCCCATTGCCCCTGCACCTGGAAGCCCCCCAACGAGCCTCTGTGCATCCAGATCCCCCCATATCTAGACCGCCCCACTGAGCTGCCTGCACCCAGATTGTCCCACACAGAATCCTCTCACCCCACACCTGGATCCCCCCACACTGAGCCCCTCCACACTTGGATCCTGCCTGGTTGAGTCTGCCTACCCCACACCCAGTGCACCTGGGGCAGAGGGGCAGGGCCCCAGGGTATTTCTGGGACAGGCCCAGGCCTTGTGCTGTGTCAGGGTCGGGTGCAGCCTCATTGAGTCCGTGTCCCAGGAGTGGGGAGGCTGCAGGGTGATCTCCCACCTTCGTACAGCCAGTCGTCTGTGCTCCCCACTGCCATGCTGGAGCCTCTGCACTTATTTATTGACAAAACTTGCAAAATTTTAAAATATTGTGTGCAGAATTTTCAATTTTTTGGTGCAGAATGCCCTCAGGAGTAATATGCTAACTACTAGAAGGGCACCAGAAAACCCGCCTAGAAAAGAAACCGTGGGCTGCTGTGCGGGGTGGGGGGTTGGGTAGGAGAAAGAGAGAGAGAGAAGATGCAATGCACCTAACAAATATACTCTAAACGTAGGCCAATAACCCTTCCAAAGCCCAAAAACCAAACCCCGACAGGAGTAAAAATAATGCAGACAGAAGTTCAGCAGCAGAGTGGAGGCTATCCAGTTTGACGCACTGAATGCAGCATGTTTTATTACCTGCCTTGTGGGCAGTTGCCATATGTGCGCATGCGCCACAAGCAACTCATGGCCCTCAGAGACACAATATGGGCTCGTAAGGCCAGAGTGGCTAAACTGGAGGAACTAAATGAGACAGAGAAGTACACAGAAGAGACTTTCAGGGACACAATAGAGCGGTCCCACCCCCCAGGCTGACAGCCTCCATGCTGTTAGGGAGAATAAAAGTCTTGGGGAAAAAGAACATCAAGCTGGAATGGAAGCAAACAATCCCATGGTTGGGACCCTCCTTCCAAATGATGTCATGGTATCCTCTCACACTGCGGATACCACTCCTGGGGAGGGAACCCCAGTTTCTTTAGAAAGAACAAGGTAATAGTAATGGGGGAGTCAATTATTAGAAATATAGATAACTGGGTTTGTGATGGCTGGGAGAACTGCATGGTAAATTTCCTGCTGGGTGTGAAGGTTGCAGATATCACAGGACATCAAGAAAGACCAAGATGCAGTGCTGAGGGAGGAGCCAGTGGTCATGGTTCATGTTGGTACCAATGACAGAGACAGGTAGGAGAGAATCCTGCAGGTCAAATTTAGGCTGCTAAGTAAGAGATTAAAGTCCAAGACCTCCATGGTAGCATTTTCTGAAATGCCTCCAGTTCCATGCGCAGGGCCAGAAAAACAGGCCGAACTGCAGGGTCTCAATGTGTAAATGAGACGGCGGTGTGGGGAGGAGGGGTTTAGGTTCATTAGGAACTGAGAAAGGAGGAGCCTATACAGGAAGGATGGCCTACACATAAACCAAAACAGAACCAGACTGCTGGCATGTAACATTTAAAAGGTTGTAGAGGATATTTTAAACTAAGGGCTGGGGGTCGGGGGGAGGGAACCAACAGGTGCAGAGGAGCACATGGTTCAAGCAAGGACATCCCTTCATCATCAACAAAGAGAGCTGAGAAATTATCAACCAGCAGCTTGTTTCCACCAGCGTCTGAAGGAAGCACTGGACATATTTAGGGCATGTACTCCGATTTCCGACACACAGACTGCCACATAAAGCTGTCAAGTGAAAACCAACTGGTGTGAGGAAAGAAGGGCGTCCAAGAGAAACCTTAAGAAGAACCCTTAGGAGGGAGGGTAGAACAGTTGATCTCAACGCTCTAGAACTGAAGGAAGCAGCAGTAAATGACACAGAGGAATGTAAGAGACAAACGTGATCCTGAGGGTTCTCTCTCAACTTACCATACCCTATAACCTACAAACAAACTGCAATTTATGCTTTAATCAGGGACCTGTGATGTTTTGCAGAACTTCAGTGCTGCTTTCTGCATTAAGGTCAAAGGTTTTTGAGAAGGACTTGTTTCCTGGATTTCTATGTCACTTCAGTGCAGACCTGAAAACATGCTAACCTCTTACGATGCACACACAGGTTTAAAGGGTAGATATCTATTAGATTATTTTCTCTGCAATGTTATGTTTTTACCTTTACTAGGCAAATGAACATTCTGACTCTAGGAGAGGGTAGATTTTTTTTAAATTAACTGCCCAGAAAAGAGTTTCACAAAATGAGAGTAAAGCAAATGCTGCTCATGGTCTTATTCTGACCCAGGGGAGAGAAGGGAAAGTGTTTGTAACTGGGCAAAACTTTAACAGCTAGATCCAGCCAGTAAGATTGACTTAGACAAAAGCCCAATGATTGTCTCTGGACCACTAGTTCCAGGAAGAGATCCTCCTATCACACTACATAACAAACACAAGTTGTTATCAACCCTGGATTATACGATCACCTGTTTTTGTGCAGATGAGTAGGAAGGGAAAGCAGCGCAAGGATCCTCTCCCACATAAGGGCAAACATAACAGAGACTGCTCAAGCCTTGCTCCTTCGGAGGAGCAAATCACCAAAAAAAAAACAACACAAGGAAGGTTGGGTAGGATGAGAGTCCATGCCCTCCATCCTCACGCTGCTCAAATCCCTGGCACAGGGGAAGTGTTCTGTTGGGGAGCAATCTGCACTATGCTAATGGCAGTCTGCACTCCTGTTTGCACCAAGCAGCCCCAAAATAGTTTGTGTCTCCTGAAGTGGTGCTCCAATTAGAGTGGTGTGCACCTGCACTTACCCCTACTCACGGATCTGCGCATATTGTGCAACTGAACCCTCTCTGTATAGCAGTTAGTATATGATAAAAGGCTCAGGAATTTGAAATTGGCCCATCAGGGTGGCTAATGAAGGTCACTCACACCTTACAGTCCATCCTCTGAGGGAGAGGAGTGGAGATGGAGCTTTGAAGTTAAAAAGAAAAACACCCTTTTTAAAGGATCTTTTTTCTTTTTTTAATTGAATTTTAAACACCTTTTCCTTTTTTATTTCCTATTTTATTTTATCCTTGCCAAGATAAACCATCCATGTTCTGAAGGTACCTAAGCCTCCTTCTAACTACCTCTGGACACGCAGAGCAACAGTTTTCTTTAAGCTTATGCACATAAAGCTGCACATTTCTACATAATAGTTAATTAACTCTTACTTTGAATAAAAAGCTAAAACATCGGCACCTCTCACAACCGCTGGGGAGGGGAAAATATTATTATTGACTACATATTTCTTTTGTAGAAATATGCTATCCTATTACGCTAAGAAAATTATTTTTGACATCTACTTTTCCAATATGGTTGTGACTTACAGCTATATCTTTGCCTCTAGTAAGTTGCACACTCAGTAAAACTACATGTGGGTTGAGGAAGCTGTGTTTTCATTCTGGCAAAACATAAATCACTGTGTTCTGGTTTTGCCAGCACAGGTAGAGTCTTGCCCAGTTCTGAGTTGGTTTTGGATTCACTATCTATCAGTGACGTTTATTAACAAGCAGAGAAAGATTCTAAATTTTCCTATGCAAGTCTAGTAGAAGCTCACTGACTTGCACACCCCACAGTTTGAACACGAATAAATGGTTGTATTTTCTCACTGCTCAGAAAAGATATTGTAGCAAAAAGTTATAGTTGAATCTCATGTTTCTAAGACTTCAATCCTACTACAATATAACAAATAATTAACTACACCTGTCAAATGAGTGAATAATGTATATTTGGTGCTGGAGTATACACTTTTTACTGTTTGTTTGCTTACTTAATTTACAAAATTCAATAATTTGCAATGTGTCTCCCATGCAGTATTGCAAACTAGCGAGGTCCTAAATTATGAGAAGAGAGGGCTATCGGACTCCAAGAACCAGAGAACACAGGAAACTGATTAAAGGAAGAGTACTGTATAGAAGGTGAATTAAGCAAAGCCATAGAGGGGAAAATGGAAACAACAGAACAAAAGTTAGCTCCACGGATGATGATGATGATGATGATGATGATGATGATGATGATGATGATGATGAAGAACAAGAATGACTTAAAAGCATTTGTAGATTTCAGCACAAGATCAGCAGCAGTTTCTAGATAGCCCACCACTGAGGGTATGTATACACTGCAGTTAGACAACCATGGCTGGCCCGTGCCAGCTGCCTCGGGCTCACAGAGCATGGGTTGTGGGGCTGTTCAATTGCAATGTAGACATTCCAGCTCAGACTGCAGCCTAAGCTCTAGGACCCTCCCACCTCACAGAGTCCCAGAGCTCAGGCTGCAGCCCAAGCTCGGATGTCTACATTGCAATTAAACAGCCCCTTAGCTTGAGACAGCTTGTGCAGGCAGCTGCGGGTTTTAATTGCAGTTTAGACATACCCTCAGGGACCTGGGGTGGGGGCAGGAGGGTGAGGGAGTTGCTGAAGGTTGAATGGAACTAAGGACATTCAATGGGCAGTCAGTCACTTTCCCACAATCTCTAATCTACCCACTGGCCCACACATCTGTGGTTATCCGTACGCTTGAAACTGCACTTGACTTCAAGGCCTTTGCCACATTTTCATGCAGTTCAGTGAATGACTAGGGGACTGCATTTGTTCAGAAATGCTTTCTGGATAGTCGGGGTGCAGTAACCCGAAACGTTGCGGTAGAAAGGGCCCTTGCAGGTAGACAATAGCTGCGATGCTGAGGTCCCTGCTTTGTAAAATGAGAGGAACTGAAGCAGCACCACAGCCACTTGCCTTTCCAATGTGCCCATCAATTAAGAGCATGCTGACATTACGAGAGAAGAACAGGACTTCTCATATGCTCTGTTTCCCCGGTTCCTTCCCTCCTCCAATGGTTGACTTTATGTGCCCATATTGTACCCTGGAACGCATCAGATTAAAGGAGTCATGCTAAAATGGCATGCCACTCTCCCATGCTGACAGTAAGTTCATCTGTTTGGCTAACTTGGCAATTTTACAAAGTTGTGCTGTAAAACTCATTTAATAAAGAGCACTGCATAAATGCAAATCTCTCCCAGTGCCTGTAATACACACCCTGGATCATTACTGAAGCCAGATCCATCTTTCTAAAATGTGAATGAAGACAAACATGTCCCTGATGCACTGGAATTACTTCAGTACTTCCTTGCTACAACTACAGAGTTGGACTCAATGGCTAAATAGACTTAATAGCTTCTTATTTTTAAAAAATGAACCACAAAACGTGAATTTTCCATTCAGCAAAGAGAGAACATACCAGCTGATCTAGTTCTCTCAATGCAGCAAAACTCCACTGAATCATCAAGAGTTTGTGTTGTGCAACAGTGAACCCAATATTTTTAAATCTTATTTGAACAGACCTTCTAAATACAGTGTATGCATCAGAGTGTTCTTCCACCACTGAACTCAAGTCTAACCCAATATATGAACTAGAACGAAAGGCACATTTATTTTAAGATGCCAGTGTGCTCCCTAGACAAAGTACAGAATTGTCTATGGAGACTGGAAATAATTATGTAAACAAAGACCACAAAACAAGATTTTCAATAACTTTTGAACTCAGTTAGATATCTTCAGTCTTTTTAATATGAATACAAAATCCTGGCCCAGCAGTGCATTTACAATGAGTCACAAGAACACCCCTGACCACAACTCAACTGCATTTCGCTTTCATTTATTTTTGAGTGCTATCATGCTCCCATAGTAATGCTATTTGAAAACACCAAGAAATGCCATCTACGATCCTTCATGATTTTCTCAATTAACTGCCCCACATCTGATACCATTGTTCAGTAGAATAGTTTTTTCTTTCGTCCTGAAGACTATTTCATTTACATTAAGTTCCTGAGCTATGAACTTTCCTTCAGAAGGAAGCAGTAACAATTTGATGCCTCAAATAAATTTGATAATGGAGCCCGCAATTTTCTCTCACTGCACAAGAAAAAATGCTCGTTCAGAATTGAGATGCCATTCTTCAGAACTGAGATATCCTTTAACAGTGACTTTGTGGTAGTAGTTGATGATTTAAGGAGTCTATTCTGAACAATTGATTCTTTACCCCACAACCCTTTTCTTCCCATTTCTTTCTCTTTTGAGTGTTATGAATAGCGTTGCTACATTTTCCCATTTGAAGATCAATATACTAGAACGCTAAGAAATCTTCTAGTAAATCCTGAAAGTTTGGTTTTCCACCCAACATAGAAAACCCCTCAACCACATGCAGGAAGAAAGAACATCTAGAGTTAACCAAATGCAAACCAAACTGAACAGATCATCCACCTCCCTTGTTTATAAAATGCTGAAGTTGTGGCTGCCTACAAGTCCAAGTAGTTAAAAACACTATGAAGGCATGATCGAAAGCCCATTGAAGTCAAGGGGAGTTTTTCTACTGACTTCGCTCGTCTTTGGCTTATGCCCCACATTCAGAACTAAAATAATTTCTAGTTTGTTGTGAAATAATTCTGATAACTAGTATTGTGGCTATGTTACTGATAAAATCTTGAACATTTAACATACATTTTAAAAATGTACTGTGTCTGAGAAGAGAACGAATGACAAACAATACTCACCATTATACAGTGAAAAACTTGTCAGAAAATTAACATTTCTAAAACTAAGAGAGACAAGGTGGGTGCGGCAATCTCTTTTATTAAATCAATTGTTCATGGAAGATACAAGCTTTGAGCTACCCAAGAAAGCTGGTCTCTTCCATCAACAGATGTTGGTCCAATAAAAAAAATACTACCTCATCCACCTTGTCTCTCTCATATCCTGGGACCAACATGGCTACAGCACTGCAAACAACAATTTATAAAAATATATATTTTTAAAAGGTCCTTCTATTTTTGCCTTCATGAGATGCACCATATTTACACTTGAGTCACCACTAACCTGGAACTCTTCTCCACTTCTTTCCTCCCATCTCCTACCATGAAATCATGAATCTCATCTCTATGAATAAGAGCATCTCCATTCCTGAGCTCCCTCCAAGTTCTGTCAGTCTTAACCCAAAACTTTTTCTTCCTTTATGTGAAGTCTGCTAGTGGAAAGTTGCAAACCCCTTCTCCCCTATCCCCCGCCCTCCACACACATTCCAAATGTAGTTCATCTCACTAACGTTACTTTGTAATACCCATAGTGATGGTGCTTCAATGTCCTCTCTGAAAATTATTCCATTATCAAACTCAACTTGCTGTTAGACAGCTTTTCCTAATTTCTAATTTAAACTGCTGTGGTCACCATTAAAATATCAGCATTTACCAAACACTGGGTACCTGGTATAGCACAAAATGTTTCTGTATGTCTCTATACTTACAACAGTAAACAACTGCATTATCTCAGACACATGGAGTCCGGTGCTGCACCAAACCGACCCCATATTAAGCTCACGTTGCCACTGCAAAAACTCTGTTAATATGTGCTTTTATTCTAGATGACCATGGCCCCATTACTGAGGAAAATAATAGGCGTAATCTGTGTACAGAGCATGCTCAAAACCTATTGATGGTTCGAAGGGCATGCATGTTGAAATACAAGGATCAAGTCATCTCATCCCCTAGGCCTCCTTCTGGAATGCCCCTTTTATTAGGCTTTGAAGCATATCCAGAATTGGAGTAGAAAATTCTGTCTCTTGACATTTTTTGGCGGTCACATACTGCAACCCAACAGTCAGTATTTTACCCATAGCTTTAGGTCATTACTCCTCATTATAGCATGTTGTCCAAAATAATACCGATTCCTTCCATAGACGCTAGATCATCTAGGTTCAATAAGTGCATTAAGGATGGAGGATCTGATCCTAATCTCATTTAGACCTATTTTCCACCAGCATGACTTCACTGACTTCAGTGAAGTTACTCCTGGTTTAAGTGAGATCAGAATCAGGCTTACAGTGTCAGTCTTACTGTTGAATTTCCTTGCTTTTATTATTTAGGTCAAATTTTCAATATTGTAGAAAAGATTTTGTATGATATATAAATAACATTTAAGAAAGTGCTTGGATATTAAAGTTAATAATATAATGTACACTCATAGGAATGAGCCTACCATGTTAATAGAAAAGGATCAGAGCTCTATATATTTTTTCTGTACAATATATCAGGTTCCCTCTTGACAGTAAATAAAATTATTCTTCAATAAACCCTTTAAAAGCCATTTCTCCTCATTTGCTCACTGAAGGATCTGCTGTCTTCAGTCCAATAAAATTAGGATGCACTTTCTTGTAGCAGATAAGAATTGAAGAGCCTCTCCTCCTATACTATCCAAGGATTCAAATGCAGGGCCCCAAGCAAAGCTGTATATCTCCAAACATTTTCAATATTCTGCAAAGTGGTTTACAATTAATTGGGAGTTCTATCTTATCTGCTGAAAATTTACCCTATATGGTCTAATGGTATAGTAATTTCAGATACACCAGACCTGAAATAGCTCTTTTTCAAAGAATGGCATTTACAGGATATTGTCAGAATAACTGGAAAAAATTCTCACTGTATTTTAGGGAGAAATTAAGGATTTCCTAATTAGACCACACAGGCGGCTTGGTAACCATCACATATAAACTACTAAATAACTTTAGTATGAACTGCAAGTCATTGAATAAATTAGGCTAAATCATGAAGCCGTCATACGGACAGATAAGAGTTTTGTCTTGAGTAAGGACTGAGTAAAAACTGAGCAAGAACTTCGGGATCTGGCTATTTAAAATTATTATGTATTGCAAATGTGCATGTCACTTAATCAGCTGCATTCTGCCCACTGTCTAATCAATTTCTTCAGGGATTAATTCAAAGACTCTTCCTTTTTCAGATGATATCATTCAGTCACCATAAAACAATAGCAACCTACCTCAGTGACAGTATTGAAAATTCCATAGAATCATAGAAGATTAGGGTTGGAAGAGACCTCAGGAGGACATCTAGTCCAACCCCCTGCTCAAAGCAGGACCAACCCATGTCTGTGGCAGCCTATATTGTATAAGGCAGCGGTTCTCAAACTTTAACAACCCAAGGACCCCCATTTTGATTTTAAAATTTTCAGGGACCCCCAAGTCCCCTCGCTCAGCCTTGCCCTGCCCCCTTCCCTGAGGCCATGCCCCTGCCCGCCCCCTTCTCCAAGGCCATGCCCCCACTCACTCCATCCCCCCTCCCTCCATCACTCGCTCTTCCCACCCTCACTCACTTTCATCAGGCTGCAGCAGGGGGTTGGTGTGCAGGCTATGGGAAGGAGAAGATTAGGGTGCAGGAGGAGGGTATGGGCTCTGGGAGGGAGTTTGGGTGCGGGATGGGGTGAGGGGTCTGGGAGGGAATTTGGGTGCAGGCTCTGGGCTGGGGCAGGGGGTTGGGGTGCGGGAGGCAGTGAGGGGGGCGGCGCTTACCTTGGGTGACTCCCAAAAGCAACTGGCACATCCTTCTGGCAGCAGCTCATAGCTGAGGGGCATGGGGGGTCTCTGCACGCTGCCCCTGCCCGCAGGCACCACCCCCATAGCTCCCACTGGCTGCAGGGACATGCTGGCCACTTCCAGGAGTGGTGCGGACCCGAAGTCCCTGCTCCTCCCGCTCCCTCCTAGCACCTCCTTCAGGACAGGGAACAGCTGGAGGCGCTGGGAGGGAAGGAGAGGAGTTGATTAGCAGGGCCCACAGAACCTCTGGAGTACCCTCGGGGACCCCCAGGGGTCCATGGACCCCCATTTGAGAAACTCTGGTATAAGGACCTTTGTTCACAGATATTCAGATTTCTAATCCGACTTCCTGCATGGCACAGACCACAGAACCTCACACACTAATTTCTGTAAGAAGCCCAATAATTTGTGGTTGAACTAGGGAATATCTTTCAGAAAGATAGTCAATCTTGATTTAATAACTCGAAGTGATGAATAATCTACCACATTAATTGGTAAATTGTTCCAGTGGTTAATTACACTCACTGTTAAAAATGTGTGCTTTTTATTTCCCGCATGAATTTATCTTGCTTCAAATGTCAGCTATTGAATCTTCTTTAGTTTAGATTAAAGAGGCCTCTAATGTAAAATATCTTCTCCCTGTGTAGATACTCAGAGACAGACTTGGCAGAATTCAATATTTATATTTTTTGTAATTTTGACAAATAGTGTTTATTTTAAGCATTTTTTTCCCTATTTTTACCATTTTAAATTTCACATTGTGGGGAGGTGTCAATAATGGTGTAATACTGCCATTACAACACATTTTATGCACGTTAAGTTCTCAAACAGCATTTTTCTCATCTTGTCTATCTGTAAATTCCAACCATCATCTAAGGAAATATTTTTTCATTGGTTTGTGTGTTCATGGTGAAATTGATGTTTACTGACATTTACTGATGAAAAGTCTAATCCTTTCAAACCTATTTATAGACCATAATCAAGTTGCCTCTTAAAATTGTCTTCAGGAAATTAAATAGATTGAGTTCCTTAAGCCTGTTGGAGTTTCAAGCATGTTTAACAAGTTACAACTTGGAATGGAAGGACCAGGTTAGGCTGCTGCTGGTGTGGGACAGCTGCTGTGATGTGTTGTTACAGGGGGATTGTGTGGTGTTAGGCAACTGAAGAGGGATTACAACTCAGTACCCAGAATCCTCAATTCAAATAAATGTCAGAGAAAAGGTATTAAAAACATTTGTATCAAGTTTTCTAATATCTGAGTGTACTATTTCCCGTCCCCTTGCAGGCACAGATGTCTCTGGCTACCAGAAGTAATGGTATTTTACATTCCCAAGCCCTCGTATATTTGGGGAAATGAAAATGGGATACAGCGCCTTTTATCTTCAGTCTACCAGGTCAGTTCAAAATCAGCCCAGGATGGTAGTTACCAAAAATTGTTGTTGACCTCTAAAGGCTACTTGGTGTCCTGTGGCAAACACATTGGTGGTCTCACGGGAGTGTCCAATAATCGGATGTCAGCATCACAAAAACCATTATTAAACAGGACTAACAAGCTCTTTTCTTGGTTGTCCCAGGACAGATGCTCAGGAGTGAACAAAAGGGGGAGATTGAACCATTTCCATTCATGATCCCACCAGAAAACTGAGAAAATTTATTGGGTCAATGTGAGAAAACTTCCGCTGCTGTTGTAATGTCATATTAATTAGTGATTTCTATTTACATTACAGGAGCATACCAGAGCTTTCATCAAGGCCCTCTTGTGCTAGGTGCTGTACCACAAACACAAACACGCTTAATTCATGTTGGGCAATATTGTGCCCAGTCCTTGTGCAGGTGAAAAAGCAGGGCAAAAGGAGCCTTCTGCCTTGTATCCTCATTTAGAAGTCAGGCATGATGGCAGCTGTTGCACTCAGTGTACAAGGGCTGCTCAGGGCTAGGGCCACTGCTGGGACTAGTTCCTTGAAAGGAGGCAAGATGGAGTGGGTCCTGCCCCTCCACCCCAGCCAGCAAGTTGCCCAACACCCATGTTAGCACTGCACAAAGTACTTGTGATGGGAGTATTCCCTAGGGAGACTATCAGTCCCCTGGCAACCAATGGCTGGTGTGAAGGTGGCACAGTACAGCAGGGAATTCACCCCATTCTCTCTCAGAAGTCCCACCGGCACAAGCTGCTGCATACTACCCAGAAAATGGGGCTGTGATCAAAGGCACAATTCAACTGTCAACATTTAAAAAATAAATTAACTCCACGTAAAAGCACAGAGTAAGATGCTCCAGAGTGACACTGCTTAGAGATCTGCCGTTTGCATTTATTATAAACATTTTTTATATTTTCTACAACAACAACAAAATGTGTGTCGACACCTTGCTACTTTTTCACCACAGTTCTGATCGTGGGTTTTTTCATTAATATTTTGCACTACTGTTGACTTGAGATTTCAAAGAGTTTACACTTTGCACAGTTTTTTAATTTCTTCTCAACGTGCCCTCCTCCCTATTCCAGCTGAAACCAGAAGCATCAACTTATGTAAATACAGCAGCGTATCTTGGTTTTAGAAGTCAGCAGGTCTGACAAAGCTCATCATGATGCACTGCTAATTGGAGGAAGTTTGACTTTGAATCAGTGCAATGAATCCAGGTAGCTATTCTGAAAGCTTCTATAAATTAACAGTTGATAAGGGCTAAAATGGTTAACCTGGGGAGCAGTGTTAGGAAACAATAACAAACAGAAAAATCAGAACGTTTTGGATGTCTATGAAAATAAAACTGCTAACAGAAAAATAGCACTTGAAAGTACTTAGGTATTTCTCCAGCACTATAAAAAGGGTCATGCTCAGTTGCCTGTCAGAACAATTTACCATCAAATATTTGATTGTATGTGATTTGACTTTGCTGCTGCTTATATTTGTGCAGGTTTTCTGTAAATAGATCCCATAACATGGCACATGCATCTCAGCATCCTCATCAGTAAGTGAACAGATAAAAAAATTAAAAACATGCAACATTGTTCTTCCAGTTGGTAACATTTACCTTTTTTGTGCCTTCCTATCTACCTAGCAGACATATACAAAATCCATTTCCAAAACGTAATCTGACTTGTGTTGTAAGGCGAAGCCAAGGACAACGGTCTTAAGGAGAGTATTCTTGTTTGGATGCACACGGTCTATTTACTCATGTAACTTTCATTAGCATTCATGGATGTTATACACACTAGTAACCATGCAACAAGGCAAGTACATATAAACGTCTCAAAACACAAAGACTTTCTGGGCACAAAGACATATCTTTTAGTGGCAATAGCATTGGTATTTCATTTTCAGACTGCAAAACAACACTCTTTTCAGGCAAACAAGTTAACCGTCAAAATAGCAGACATTGTACCATACACTGGAAAAAATATTTTTCACTTGATGGCTTAGGACCAAACAAGTTTCAAAATCTGGGCAGTCAGCCTGCTGGGATTTAGAAACTTCACTAGGGAGGGGAACAAAACAAAAACATGCCGCAACATCTGAACCAAATCATCATATTAGTGGATGTAATGACTTCCCCTTTTCAATCTATACTTTAACATATTGACTCAATCTAACTAGTACCAACCCTAAAATGTTAGACAGTTTTGTTAAAAATCAGCAGAATTACCTGAATATTTCACTGGAAATAGTATAATGAAATGTTACCTCATTAGAACTTCATTTTCAATACCTTTGCTGAAAAGAGTAAAGAAATCCTGTATTAAAGATCCATTCTGTAAAAGGTCTTTTCTGAAACTATTCACTAAATGATTGTAACGTGTCTGGTGCAAAGAAAAAAAGGCAAATGAGAATGGCAATGAATTGTGAGCAAACCAAAGCTTCTCAGCCTCCAGCACCTACAGTATGTCTCATTAACCATCAATAATTCCATTTGTAATTTAATATGTAAAGAAAACACAAGTAAAAAATAATTCCCATCCCTTTTCTCAAGACTGAATTTGAAGCTTGGCCTCAAAGCATGGGATCAATGTAATATAATCACACTGTTCAACAACTGAAGTTCCATCTTCTTCTTCTGACTTTAATAATGTGATTCTTAGATGGCTGGGCTGAGCTTATCAATGTAAGGCATATTACCCTATACCAGAATCAGCTCCTGCCATAACTTATAGCCTGTTTAACTACTGCTTTGTAAAAGGCCTTTAAAAATCTATCTAGCACAGAAATAGAATGTTTAAACTTAAAGAAACAGATTCTTGAAGTGGAAGAATTCAGGAAGTCAAATATACAGTTTGAGAAAAGGTATAAGATCTCATTTTTATGGTCCAGATCCTCAGCTGGTGGAAACCAGTAATTTACATGTACACAAACCTTACAAATATTTCCAACACAGATCCCAAGGAAAAGGAGTAACAATAGGTCCATTTCTTTACTCAAGAAAGATTATAAAAATATTGTGGGTGTATTCCAGCAGCACTAAGCACCCACAGGTTTTTCTGAAAAACAGGCATGATACTTACAAAATTAACAGCTACCAGATTACTTGATTCACACTTCCCAGTAAGGCTTTAGGTCTGGGATACCAGCTATAGACACCTTAAGGAGGGTTTTGCACACATTACGGAAATCAAGAGATAAATTCAACAGTCACTGTATCACTGGATTCTACCCATAGCTTTGATAAGATTGAGTTGGATTTATTCTAGCATGAGCCAAATCCTGCTCTCCCTTCTCACGCAAAACACCCACTGAAGTCATGCACAGTGTAACTGAGGACATAACGCATCCCAGATTCTTTACAACTGGCTGACCAACCTTGATAAGAAAGTGGTCCCTCACACAGAGTAAACACAGAACATGTGCTGAATTCTCCTTTGTGGACAAGGAATGGAGTACCTTGCTGGATATACTATTTCAACTACTGGGCCAGTAAGGAAGCTAGCCTGGGGATGAAGGATGGTCTTTTAGTAAGACACGATGCTGGAAGTCAAAAGAATTGGGTTCTGTTCCAAGCTGTCACAGATTTCCTTTGTGACATGAGGGAAGTTGCTTTATTCTGTGCTTCAGTTTCCTAAGGGGTAATAATACCTACCTTATGTAGGTGTTACAAGGTGGGAGAACTTTGAGATCAGTGAATGGACTTTATTATTAATCATCATTATCATTTAACCCTTCCTGCACACTGCACCCCCTCCCACACTCCACATAAACTAGCTACATCAGATGCCAGAGGGATTTAGAAATTAATAATTAGAAGTACCAATTTATATTGGTATATGGTCACCCAGGAACTTATATCAATAGATTCTGGGCTTGTGGTGCGATCCATAGTTTTTGAAGCAAAGCTGTGATAAAAATGATTCCCACCATAAATACACTTACAGCCAGCAGTGCTTAAAGACACATCTAACTGATGCTGCATACTTTTAAAAGAGGAGTTAAAGTTGATTATGGATGGTTTTAGATCTACCAGAAAATATCCTAATGTACTGAAAGATAAAGCTAGGCTTACACTGAGTGAACAGATCCAGATAACAGACCTCATCTGATCCAGATGTTTATTAAAGGGCAGGCTGGATTAGGGCAACCTACGACCATACGTGCATCCCACTGTGCCCTCCCCCTCCCCTCTCCCCCCCAAACCCACTCCCTCCTTAGGCTGGTGAGGTCAGGAGCCACTCACACAAGAGCTATCTTCTGGAGGAGGGAAGGCCCCACAACTGCTCCTCTTGATGCAGGCTGGGGCCTCTCTGTCTTCAGATGAGAGACACGCTGTCTTCTACCCAGGTGCAAGGGATTTTCAGCTGCACCTCACCTGAAGGCTCTATGTGTGGGGGTTTCCACCAACCAACCACCACAGCAGAGGGTTGTGTGTGGGCCCTCCTGCTACCCCAGCAGAGGGCTCTGTGTGTGCAAACCTCCTGACAGCCCAGGAGAGGGCTACATGTGGGCATTTAAAAGTCACATGCAATATTAATTATAACAGTACACCATGCTCTCATGCTTGGCGATATTATGTTCCCTCATAGGGAGGGGAAGAATTCTACAACCAGAGCTCATAGATTTCCTTCAGATATTCAGATGTCACATTTCTTTGATCAACAAAGTACTTTTTCTTCTAACTGTATTCCAGGATACGCGCCATCAAATGTATTAACTTAGAATCATTCTGCCATGTATTGGGCTTCCAATTAAATATATCTTAAAAGTCCATTAAGTACTACTTAGAGAAACAAAAGCAATTGATTGCTGCCAACACTAAGCAACAAAGATTCTTTACATTCAGCAAGAATTTAATGTACAGCAAGGCGTTTGACATTGTCCTTTCAATTCATCTTAGGAAAATAATAAATCCCTTTATAAGCTCAGGGCTTTTCTGAACATCTCTTTATAAACCACTTTCATAAATTGTAAAACTCATTATTAGCAAAACAAATGCCAGAAATTGTTCCTATGAAGGCACTTTGCTACCTGCCCAGTTTACAAATTTACTTACAAAGAGCCCCATGATCCATCTTACTCCTGTTGAAATTAATGGGAGTTTTGCCATGGACTCCAGTTTGTGAGGAGCAAGCCCAAATAAAATATTACAGTATAACATTGTAAACATTGTTATTTTTATGCAGTTGGCAGAGGGAAGATCTTGATCTGTTGCAATTTTGTTGCTAGTCCTCCGGAGGATTAGCACTGCTAAACTAACCAGTTGCAGCCTTCTAATCATATCTATACTGCATGTAAATATGTTAGTGGTGCAGGAAAATTTGTTCCTTCTACCAGGTTGAGAAAATAAATTGAATTGCATTGAGATCTAAAAATATAAAGGCCATAGTCTTGTTTTAATCAGTATTGTTTCATGATTTTATGTTGTACATTAAATCCTGCGAAGGTGGAGGTACAACAACATAGCTCAGCAATAACCAGAACTTCCTATATAGCCACATAACAAATATACTCAAATCGCTAAAAATGGGGTTTTACTCTAGCATCTCTCTCAGCCATGTCCATCAAGTGATCACGGTGTGTTAACCATTTGCTAGGTGATAAAAGAAAAGGCATCAATGAAGACTTTACATAATGCAGATATTATTGCCACATTCTGCTTCAGAGGTCTTTGAGCAAAGAGCCAAGTGCATGTATCAGGGCAGTATTTTTCCATTTATACATACAAGGAAGCATCGCCTCCATTCTCACTCAAGTCCCCTCATTCCACATTCACTTCTGGATCCAATTAAAAAAATGCCTTCTTTGTTTTTGAAACCCTCCACTGACTACTCTCACTCTTTGTTTTCCTCTTGGTTCCTCCTCATGATCTCATCACATTGATGAGATCAATGCAAATCAATCCGGGGGCGGAGACACAATAAATCTCTCAAAGTTACTAAAACAGCTTAAAAGTCCTAGTCTTCTAGTCAGATTCATGTCATGTAGCATTTATGTTCATTTACTCTGGCACAAATCCTGGTTAAAGGCTCTCCTGGTGGAAAGACCAGGAGACTAGCTGAGCAAAGGGGCTGCACATGAGGCCACTGGAAGCCAACACAGCCCAAGAAGTGGATGATAGTAACTAGAAAAGGAGAATAGTCAGGGTGACTGAGAATGTACTAATTCAGGGACAAACTCCTGCTCCCAGTTAAGATTCCCACCAGTGGAAAATCCAAGGAAAGGCAGCAGTAGAAACCCCACCTAAGCTGCCTCAAGCTAATTCTCCCTTAAGATGCAAGGAACTTCTCTGGTACAGAGACATAATTTAATTCTTCCTGTTCCAGCTTTACTGAGTCGGGCCTATTAGATTTCACTGTTCCAGAATATGCATGGGAGAGAACACTACAGAATGAAGATTGCTCATACAGCACGTGAGAGGGGACTGCAGCAGTTTGCAAGCTGTGCCATGCCACTCTGTGAAGTGAAAAGCTCTGGGTTTAAAGCCCTGGCATGCCAAAAATCTAGATTGTGACATGCCTTTTACTTCTCTGAAATGCACACTGCAATCCACGAAATGCTCAAGCTTTTCTGAAAATGACACTGTCTATACTAGCACCGTATTGCTAGGCTGTATGCACATTTGTTTGAAACAATTATAAATATAAATATGTATGTTGGACTAAGCTCTTTGGATCCAGCAGATGCAACTGAAGAATGTTTACTTCTCATACAATGCTAATCACGATTATTATGCTGGTTTATGTTATCTCTAGGATCAAAAGCTGGAAAGCCCATTTTTGGATTAGGCTGTAAGGACAAGTTCATGACTAGAAGAGAAAAAACATATAAGAATCCGAACAAAGCATAGGTACGGATTAAAAAATAACCATCGTTGCCAGAAAGCGGAATATGGTAACCCAGCCCATAACTACATAGGTACATGCATCTCTGCCAACAGCAAGAACAGCATATGGTGTAAGTTCTGCTGCCCATCCAGCATGAGCAGCCAGAGTTCATGTTTCAAGTTATGCCATTTTCTTGAACAAAGAGCTGAATCAGACTCTGAGATGCACATACAAGGATTACACACATTTCTGTTCAACTCTGGTTTTCCTCTCTTCTCAATCTTTATTTATTTCCTTGATTAATCCTAACAAGTTATTTGGAATTCATTTGTTATGGCTTTGGCTGGTTGGCTATCATAGAAGTCACGAATTATGTGGCTTCTTGCTTTTTCAGGACCTCTATGAGTTCTTGCTATGTAGCTCTCTGCCGGGGTCTGAAGAAGCCACTGCTTCCATCTGAGCAGCCTGTGCCACCTGCAGAGGAATAAAGATGTCATCACTTTTGCTTTGCACATTGCCTGTGACCCCTGCAGGGAGCTGAAGACCTACTGTTGCGAGTGCCCAACCCTCTGCAGGGGGTGAAGATACCCATGTATGGCTGAGAATGTGTAGTCCAGTGCCACGCGCCCTGTGAGGAAGCAGAGGATCCACAGCCCCTAACGCTATTCTTCTGTTCCTGGTCCTTTAACCGTTTTTGCGCATTACATAATGTGACCTATAAATTCATTTTTTTTTTAAAAGCAAAATCATAACTTTCAAATTTTCCCCATGACAAAGCCTTCATTTTTCACATTCTTTGCCATGACAACCAATCAAGTGCAGAACAGAATCTCGTTGACCCTTTTTTCCTCCCTCTTCCTTCTCTTTTCCCTCAAAGACTCTACCGCGTTTTCTCTTTGACCATCTCCAAATCTTTCTGACCTATGCACGAGAACTGTACAATTGGTCCAGTGATTTCCCCTTTCCTGCACTCTTTGGTTTCAGTAACACATTCACACTGCATTGTAAATTACTTGCAGAATTTCTATTATAAACTCTATTTAAATTTATAGTTGAGGAGATGAAAAGGCATTTTTGCCACCATAATGCAGCTCAGACTTCAAGTTCATTTATGCAGAATTTCTCTATTTTATGCATTTTTAGTTTCTTTTTTTAAAGTTTTCTTTTTTACTTAAAAAAATTAAATTAAAGTAAGAGACAACCAGACATGCTTTGTTTTTAAAAGGAAAAATAAAATCTTACTACAAAAATAACTACATCTGTTAAATCCATGTCAATCTCATTTCTCTAATTTTGTTCATATAATTTGATTACTTTTGGCATTAAAATGAAGAGCAAAGGTAAGATTCTGATGCTGAGATTTCATCAGAAGTCAGCACTGCTAAACTGTGCTATTTTGGTCACTCACACAACATTTTTGAAAGCATGTTCTCAGCAGTGGGCATCCATTCTCTCTGGGGAGAACCATTACCATGTGTTCAGGAACCAGCTTTGTTCTTCTGAAACATTTACAAGAATTTCATGCATGTAGGGCCCAATCCAATACCCACTGAAGTCAATGGAAGGACTCCCATTGGACTGAGAAGAAATGCCCAAACTACAGATGGGCTCGGGATGCTAAATTCAAATCTGGATACAGATTTTCAACAACTCGGTGTTCACACTTTTTCTGATCTGGGTGTTTGCTAAGAAAGATGGGGACAATCAGGGCTAGTCTCAGGGGAAATGGTGCCCTTCCCCTGGCTGCACCTACCCAGGGGCCCAAAGCCCCCCACCCATAGTGTTCTGCTGCACCATTCCACACAGGGGAATCCTCCCCCACAGAGTGGGGCAGAACCAGGGGGCTGTGGCTCTCTACCAAGGCTCTCTCCTTCCTCCTCCCCTCCCCTACTCCTGCTCTGCAGTGATGTGTAGCTCTTCCCCCTCTCCCCCTGCCCCCCAATCACCTATCCCTCTAGATGAGCAAGCACAGGGACAAACCTTGGGACAGATGATTCTGTGGGGGAGGCCAAAGGGGGAAGATCTCCTGGAAATGGGCAGGCAGGCGTTAGCCCAGCTCTCTACTCAGGCAGCTTCCCCACTGCCATCTGGGCTGAAGTAGGTGAGAGAGACAGGGCAGGGCAGGGCAGAGCAGGGGACTGCCTGCAGCTTGCTCGGGCTGCAGGAACCAGCATGTGCTGGGGAGGGAGCAGGGATGTGCAGCCACATGCAGCCCCTGGCTGCCGGCCTGAGTGCATGGCAGCGGGGGCCGCAGGGAGGAGCAGGGAGCCTCACAGCAGCTCCACAGCCCTGCACCTTCTAAACCCCCCACAGCTGGGCCAGGCTGGGCGTGGCAGTCCCCCTCCATCACTCCCTGACTGTGTTAGACTCCGGCAGCTGCGCTTCACCCCAGCGAGCCAAGGGAGCTGCTGCTGCCACTGCTGCCATCACCGAGGTGACTTAAACCCTCTTGACCATGGCGCCCCCTGATCACGACGCCCTGGGCAGTCACCCACGTTGCCTACCTGTAGGTCCAGCCCTTGAGCCCTGGGGACAACTAGCAAAATTCACATCTAGATGCAGGTTTGCATTTTAAATGCAACATTTGGAAGTATTGAGATTGGAGGGTTTCTTTCTTTGTCCTTTCTTGATTCTGAATGAATGTTTTCAAGCAACATCCATGTGCCTGCCTAAGCATGCATTACAGCAGTGTTAAGACCAAGTTGTAAACTGGATTTCAGAGAAACCCCCCAACATAAGGCTACTTCTCTTTCATGGTTTTTAAATCATAGGCATGACATACATTTATCTTTGTATGTCTTCTTAACTCACATTAATAAACACATGACTTGATCAGTCGTAGTATTTTATGGTATGTAAAAAGAAGGATTGACATCTATGCACAGCTTCAAAATATCACATTCAGCTCTACGTATGAAATCATGAAAGAGATTGTGGGCTTGATTCCCATTTACACTAAGTTCCCTTTATATGAGTGACACCTCCTTGAAGGCTTTTTTACAGTGCCAGAGAAATGTAAAGGGGCCTCAGTCCCACAATCTAAGCAGGGTGACTTTCTTTTTAAAATTAGTTATGTGCTTTACATTTCCTGTTGTTGTTTCCTGGTGCCACCAGAGCCCCTCAGAATATTTATAGCTTTGTAACTCCCTATTATTAATTCTATATTTATAGCAAAAGACCTTTCCACTGAGTGACAGCTGTGATATTCCACAAACAGAATACAGAAGTAATACCTATAATATAATTGAAAAACAAAACCACATTTTCTTTAATTATACAGAAATTCCTAAAAGAATCATTTTAAATTGTGGAGTATCTGATTTGTGGAGGAAGACATTTTTTCCATGTTTCTCTCACACAAGAAAGATTTCAAAATAAAAACTGGCCATTAAAGAGAGAATAAGTCAATCATAATAAATCATGTAAATCAATGTTGGACTAAAACATAGTAGTTTGTGTTCCTATCTCCACTGATAAAAATAATGAAAAAAGACAAATACTAAAAAATAGCTTTGATACAGCACTGTATAGATACTTGAAGAAATGCAAAAGCACTAAACACACCATTTCAATTCCTAATCCAGTTTAGCTCAGTCATGCCTTTTAGTTTTCCAGAAGATCTTGGCATTAGCTCCAACAAGAAAGGTAAATATCAGTTCTGAGGGTTTTTATCTTGTTAGGCTACAACATCTTGCTGGAGGAGTTTAAATAAAAAATTGCCTGAGATTAGTCATATTTGGCCATCATCAGCAAATGTCACTGCAATCACTAGGAATGTTTACCACCTCCTCACAAACCACAGCGAGAAACTTAGACAGCTCTGAAAAGAAATTAAATGTTAAAAATGGCGAGTAAAGTTAAAATGGTCAGACTTGACAGTGAAACTAGGGCCTAAAAGAACTAGCTGCTCTGTTCATTCCCTCTGAGGCACCTGGCATTGGCTACTGTTGGAAGACAAGATACAGGGCTAGATGGACCTTTGGTCTGACCCAGCATGGCCATTCTTATGTAAAAATACTGTCATTGAGGTCTGACAAAGATGTCCAGTTATCCATGTGGCACCCTTTTAACCTTAATGTCTTTCAAAGAAAATTTCTGTGTGAGAATATATTCTATTATATATCAATGAATTTTCCAAAACTCTTTTTAAAAATACCTGTCACTATTTCAATATTTTCATTGTCACTAATAGTCTCAGCAAAAGCTACCATTTGAACAATATTTCCCAGTAGGAAAACCAGAGTGATGATAATATAACCTGCTTTAGAACAAATTTCATAGTCTGTAGCATTCCATATAGGTTCTAGTCTCCCTTAATCCCACTCTACATCATACTGTCAAATAGAAGCTTGGTATTTTATTAATTCTTAATAATTTATATAGTCCAGTAATACCCAAAATGTGCTAGGCACTTTACAGATCTATAAAAGCAATTCTGTACACAGATCATACTATCAATAAGAACATAAGAATGGCCATACTGGGTCAGACCAAAGGTGCACCTAGCCCAGTATCCTGTCTTCTGACAGTGGCCAATGCCAGGTGCCCCAGAGGGAATGAACAGAACAGGTAATCATCAAGTGATCCTTTCCCTGTCACTCATTCCCAGCTTCTGGCAAACAGAGGCTAGGGAAACCATCCCTGCACATCCTGCCTAATAGCCATTGATGGACCTATCCTCCATGAATTAATCTAGTTATTTTTTGAACCCCATTATAGTCTTGGCCTTCACAACATCCTCTGGCAAAGAGTTCCACGGATTGACAGTGTACTGTGTGAAGAAATACTTCCTTTTGTTTGTTTTAAACCTGCTGCCTATTAATTTCATTTGGTGACCCCCCAGTTCTTGTGTTATGAGAAGGAGTAAATAACACTTCCTTATTTATTTTCTCCACACCAGTCATGGCCATAACTCTCCAAGGTATGTAAGCACATGGGACTACAGTAAAACCTCAGGGTTACGAACACCAAAGTTATGAACTGACCAGTCAACCACACACCTCATTTGGAACTGGAAGTATGCAATCAGGCAGCAGAGACCAAAAAAAAAAAAAAGAAAGAAAGAAAGAAAGAAAGAAAGAAGCTAACACAACACAGTACTGTGTTAAATGTAAACTACTAAAAAAATAAAGGGAAAGTTTTTAAAAAAGATTTGACAAGGTAAGGAAACTGTTTCTGTGCTTGTTTCATTTACATTAAGATGGTTAAAACAGCATTTTTCTTCTGCATAATAAAGTTTCAAAGCTGTATTAAACAATGTTCAGTTGTAAAATTTTGAAAGAACAACCATAGCGTTTTGTTCAATTATGAACATTTCTGAATTATGAACAACCTCCATTTCCAAGGTGTTCCTAACTCTGAGGTTCTACTGTACTTATGTATTTAAAATTAGGCATGTGCTTTATAAGACAAAAAGAAATAGAAGGTGGGAGAAAGAGGTACAACATACAACCAGATTGGTCAGAATAATGATTGGCACACACATCTAAATTTCCATTTTATTTTAATAAACTATAAAACAATTTTAAGTGATTTTCTCATCTTTATAACTAGATGCATCAATCAGAATATCTTCTACATTACATGAGAGCTTTCCCTTAAACTTTGATTTGCAATCACCATGACAGCTGCACTCCACTGTGTAGGTGTTAGTGGTGTTTTCAGCTGTTCCAGGGAAAACAGAGAACCATGAACTCAGTTATTACAAAATGTATTTGAAAGTATGCATGTTGGACTTATCAGAGTTAGTGGAAGCAGCCAGGCCTTAGGATCTGGGACTGATGGCATGCAGATGACATCTTGGAAGAGACACCATGCCACAGCCTGTCATGTTTTGTTCCAAAGCCCACAATACACTAATGGTGATCATTGGCCAAGGGTATCATTCAGTGACATGTATCATGTGGTATTTCTTAAAGCTACTGAGCCAACTTCATTCCCCCATTCCATCAGAGATCAAGTAAGAGAAACTAAAAGACAAATGAAATAACCCTCAGTGCACTGGGGGTGGGCTGGGGGTGGAGGGTGGAATAGAAAGGCACAGCTTGAAGCACCTACCAATGCAAGGCATAAAGGCCCGGAAGAAAAGAATAGGTTTCATGCCAAAAATATGTAAAACAACTCCAAAGCTGGACGATGTACTCCAGCACAGCCAAAATGCATCCGTTGCATCAAGTCTTGACAATGAAAATGGAAGCAGAGCCCAAGAGGAAGTAGATAGTACCTGCAGCCTCCCACAGCATGCCCTGTCAAGCACCTGATGAGTCAACTGAAGCCAATGCAGTGACAAATCAGGAATTCATTAACTTACCCATCCCAACCAAAGGCAGCAATGGCTAGTGACCTGAGGTCTTAAAGATGTTGACCACACAAAAGATCTTGCAGCCAGCTTAGAGTCAGTATATCAATGGATCAACATTTATTTAAAAATAATAATTAAAGGCTGGGTTTTTGACCCTTTCACCAACCTAGCCTTTAATTATTATTTTTAAAAGGTATTCTAACAGGGAAGCTGCGGGCTCTGCAAAGCAGGGGAATCCCTGACTGACATAGCCAGCCTTCCTGGTCCTCTCTGCCAGAGAAGGAATGTTGAGGGTACAAGGGGGTGTGACAGGAGCATAGTGATTTCTGGAGATATCCTACTACATACTGTCACTTAGGGGACATTACCAGCCACTGTAGGGGCAGAACTGCCACCCAGGTGTTCCCAGGAACAGGGAAAGCCAGAGAAATCTTTAAAATTCACCATCTGAATTAAAAGACACATTCATTTTTCTAGCCTTCTGGCACTATATTTTATATAGGGAATTTAACAGAGAAATTGTTCCACAATATATGACCACAATCTTTATTTAATTTAATGAAGACTGTTATGATTTCTATTCTTGTAGAGTCAGCAAGAATTCCACATTTCCTCACATAATTAAAATATTAAGTAAGGGATCACAAACAAAATCAATACATTTTGTATAAAAATATATTGGGATCATCTGGTCCTAGAGACTCTTTCATTGTTAGCTGACTTTCCATTTGAGAGAGTCAGGGCAACATTAAGAAAGTTCACTACCAGAAGTAAAACAGGTACAAGAATGAGTTTTCTGACCTCTTTTCTAAGGTCATGATGCAAGATCTGGTCTAATTTCTGTAAGCAATTTCTTATTGGCAGGCAGGAGCATGCAGAATAAGTACTGGCTTTTAAGGTTAGCCTTAAACATTCAAAAACAATTATTAATGCTGCATGTGACTTAAAATCAACTGGATTATTATTAGCATATATTATTTATATTGTGATCCTGTAAGGACTGCAGCCCCATTCTGCTAGATACTGAGGGGTGCTGGAACAATTTTTATGGTGTGGGTACTGAGAGCCATTGAACCAACTGTAAACTCTGTATATGATGGAAACCACTTCAAGCCAGAGGGTGCAGGCAGCATCCCTAGTTCCAGCACCCTTGCAGATACTTTACAAATACACAGGATAACACAGTATTAAAGAGCTTACCGTCTAAGGCTCTGATCCTACAACTGGCTCCACATGGGCAAATCTTTATGCCAACAGGAACCTCACTGATTCCAACCACATGGATCCAGCTAGAGGATGAGGGCCTAATGCAAGATACCACAAACAACCAGAAAAGAAAAGTGGAGAGAAGGAGGAAGGATAAGGGCAGCAGAAGTAATATCATATAGTTACATAGACTAACCATGGTCCTGATTCACAGAACCATCTCTATGTATATCTGTACTATCCGCCGGATCGGCAGGCAACGATCGATCCAGTGGGGGTCGATTTATCACGTCTAGTCTAGACGCGATAAATCTACCCCCCAAGCGCTCTCCCATCAACTCCTGTACTCCACCGAAGCAAGAGGCGCAGGCAGAGTCAATGACTGAGCGTCAACAGTCGACTCACCGCAGTGAAGACATCGTGGTGAGTAGATCTAAGTATGTCGACTTCAGCTACGTTACTCATGTAGCTGAAGTTGCGTAACTTAGATCGATCTCCCTCCGCCCGCCCCCCCCCCCCCAGCGTAGACCAGGCCTATATAGGAAGGGTGCTTAAGCACAAACAGGTGCTTAAAGGTATGTGTTAGCATTTACCTTAATAGCACACCCTTACATGCTTTCCTGAATTGGGGCCAAAATGCACAACTTGATGATTTTGCATCATAGAAACAATTTTTATCAAAATTGTATACATTCCCTATCAAACTATAACCTCCTTGAGAGTTGCTTGCCCCAACTCCTGGAAATAGGACCATGGTCTATTATATTATTTATTGTCTGTTTCCCCCCATCTAAACAGATTATCCTCAACTGCCACTCTATCCATCATTCTTAATTCCATATTAATTTTTATATATGTTGTTGTGAGCTAGGTGAAACTTTGTTATGGGTTGAGTGAAAGCCCCACTGAGGTTGATATGTTAATTGAAGGATGAGTTCATACCTATCTGCAAACATAAGCCCCACCTAAGAATAACAGCATGTGTGAACCAACCCAGAAACTTTTGGGTGGAGTACTGATTTAGATCGGTGCATGTGGGAAAGTGAGAGAACACACAGGGTATGTCTACACTGCAGTAAAAATAACCTGAGGCCGGCCCATGTCAGCCGACATGGGCTTAGGCTGCAGGGCTCTAAAATTGCAGCATAGACATTCAGGCTCAGGCTGGAGCCTAGGTTCTGGGATCCCATGAGGAAGAGCTGTGTGTAGCTCAAAAGTTTCTCTCTCTCACCAGTAGCAGTTGGTGCAACAAAAGATACCATCTCACCCACCTTGTGTCTCTTTTATTAAGAAATTTAGTGTCCTTGTGCTTAAATTAATGGACATCACTAGCCACAATATTTTCTAGTTCCTCTTTCAAGCTTCCATTCTTTGGCAGAGAAGTCTTTAATGCTGGCGTTTGCTATTTAGCTGTCAGGAAGAAATTCTTTGTATGAGAAAATGTCAGAAGTGTAGGATGATAAAATCACTTGACTAGTGTGTTTAACTTGATATTTTCATTTCTCTGTGGAGCGTGCAGCAGCTGTTGCTTGATCATTCAAAAAATCTCAATGATAAAAAATGGTAATCATGCCTAGAATCAGTGCAGAACATTAACCAGAGATTTCTTATCCCAACCTGAGCATAAAGTGTTAATTTCAACCGTGTAAAATCAATCAAATATTTGAATTGGCAGTCTGCCACCTGCTGGGCTGTTAGCCTTGTCAGTCATAGGAGAAACGAGAACTCTCATTAGCGGCTGACTCAGATGAATCAGCATAATTAGGACAAAATGGCTCAGGCAAAGTATCATTAAAACATTGAAGTAGTTATGTTATAATTATGGTACTGAGCATTCTCATTCTGAGGTGTAGTTTTTAGAAGTACTTTCTGGAAAAATTGCCCTTTGGGGTGACATACTTGTTCTTAATCACAAAGGTAAAGGTTTTAGAACTTTGTTCAAGTTTCAGTCAGATTTTTTTTAATTATCCAAGCCGGGGGGGGGGGGGGGGAAGAGGAGATGTTTTCCAAGTTTTGAGAAATTTTCCAGACGCTTTTTTGGTTGCATAGATAAATCAAAAACAGTTCAATGTTAAAAGTGCATGCACTTGAGCCAATTTAGCAGCCCTCTAAGAATGTAGGACAATGTTAAGTCATTAAGTATGAAAGATTCTCATTCCCTGGAGACAACAAGAATTTATATTTTCATAGTCTTGACTTACTATCTAGTGTCTCTTTAAACAAGTATGACAGCAGTTGTAGAAATCTGTGGTGATTTTTTTTTAAAACTCTTTTTTTCCCCATTTGCCTTTCGATTATGTCACCGGCTATAAGACTTTCTTATATTTTGTACCTAAGTGATGGCTGGTGTTTTTGAACTTTTGTTTATTTTTATGTTATGGCCTGAATACATTATTGCATTTGGCTCATCCATAGTCACTTCACATGAAGAATCAGTGAAAAGTCTGCTGCTGCTTTTGAAAAGTGGCTCTGTAAAATGGAAACTGTAGGCTCATTCCTGAGCCTTTATTGGCTGCCAGTGATTTCCCTAAAATTACAAGGTGAGTGAGATAATATCATTTATTGGACCAACTTATGTTGCTGAGAGAGGTGTGTTCAATTTACAAGTAAAATTATTTTTTTCCCTTGACTGCCAGCCTTGCAGATTCAGTCTGAGCTCTGAGACCCAAAGCTGAGTTCTTTACCTCTGAACATTATCATCAGTAACAAAGGCTCTGCAGGCCAAATTAGGTGTTAAGTAACACTTATGCAATGCCATTGTCTGTAAATTTTGCCTTCAGTGATATATGTTTATCTTCATTAGTTTCAAGAGAGTAGAATTCTAGCTCTTGACTTTTAAACGTTAGGAGAGAAGGAAGGAACTCAGAAAAATGTTACATCAAACATATTTTAACCTCCCTTTACTATTTCAGGCTCAACCTATGACCTTTGTGTTTAAGATTAGTCATGTGGAACATGAAATGGAAACATTCCATAACTTCTCTGAATCATTTTTTAATTTTTGTCATAATGCTGTTTCAGTTCTTTGTTAAATTAGATCAGGACAGATTTTCTTGTTGTGCAAAATGCATATTTTAATCAAAGTCTTGTGCTCAGTGAAAATTTCAACATGTTTGTGGTAGCTGGATTCAAACATAGAGTCACAATCTTCCTAAGAATTCCACTGGGGATCGCTGGAAAGTTGCAACATCGATCCACCAGCTAAAGGACTGATAGAGGGTGCAGAAAGGTTTTTGACCTTTAACTTTCAGTACAGTGTTACTTCTTTCCCTGTGAGGTTAAATAGTGGGCTGAACACCTATATGTCAGAAGTTTAGGGTGATTGCCCCTGAGAATTTCCCTCAGCTTTTTCATTTTATTTTCAGTCTCTCAATAAGGGCAAAGACTTCCTTGTGATACTTTATTCTGCATTCTTGGGTGGCATCTTCAGTAATCTGGTGACAATATTATTTGGTTTTCTCAGATGTAGAATCAAAACTATTGAATATGAACACATTTTTCCCTGGGTGCTTGTAGCCATTATCAGGTGTTTCTGATCCTCTATCTACCAGTTTGCGCTAATAGCGAAGTTGATTATTTTTGTTCTTCCTTTAATTTTTCCTCTGTTTCTCCACTCATAACAGCTGGTAGTGACCCTACAAGTTTAAACCTGTCAGGAGGAGTACATCAAGGGTGAAGTGCCTCCAATTTAAAGACATTGCTCATTTGAAATGCTGTGTTGAAAATGATGTTGTTAACATCAAGGATAGTTGTGACGTTCTCATCAAGTTTAATTTTTTGTTTTTATGACTAATCAATCTGTGCCATTGTTTGGGTGTTGAAGACAAATAGAGACTGTTTCCAAATGAAGCTAATGTGAATCCCTGTCAGTAGTTCTTCAGCATTATCATCGTCAGCATTATCACCGTCAGCATTATCATCGTAGCTATTTATTGATGACAAAGATGGATTTAAAAATGTATCATTTGCAAGATCAGACTCGGTGTTCTGCTTTTCAATGTCAATAGACGAACTGTCATTCAATGGCACATTCGATCTTGAAGAATCTGAAGAAACAAATTTTCTTCACTTTCTATAAATTCTTAAATCTTGCTACTAAAAAACTCTTGACAATGCTTACATTTTACTTTAGAATAACTGCCTGTTGTCATTACTTCAATCCATTGAACAACTTGTTTCCTACTACTCCCTTCAACTTCTGGCTTGCATAATCATATAAACTCATACAAGGATGTTTGGTAAACACTGATCACTTAAAAGCAGCAAAGAGTCCTGTTTCAGAGTAGCAGCCGTGTTAGTCTGTATCCGCAAAAAGAACAGGAGTACTTGTGGCACCTTAGAGACTAACAAATTTATTAGAGCATAAGCTTTCGAGGGCTACAGCATCCGATGAAGTAGGCTGTAGCCCACGAAAGCTTATGCTCTAATAAATTTGTTAGTCTCTAAGGTGCCACAGGTACTCCTGTTCTTTTAGAGAGTCCTGTGGCACCTTATAAACTAACAGACGTATTGGAGCATAAGCTTGCGTCCGATGAAGTGGGTATTCACCCACGAAAGCTTATGCTCCAATACGTCTGTTAGTCTATAAGGTGTCACAGGACTCTTTGCCGCTTTTACAGATCCAGACTAACCCGGCTATCCCTCTGATACTGATCACTTAGTAAATTCAACACTATGAACACTGAAAAATAAGATGAGCAAGAAGAGTTACATTACCTATTAATGTTTTTGACCAATTAAAGTTTCCAGTCATGAAACCAGAGCCTAACAGCCTATATTTTCAAAAGCACCTAGTGAATTAGGGTGCCTTAACTTTTTGGTGCCCAAGTTGAGCCACCTTAAATGGGGCTAATTTTAAGAAAGTACTAAGCTCATGCGATCTGAAAATCAGGCCCACTTTAAGATGTCTCAAGTTGTTCACCCAAACATGGAGTCACCCAAGTCACCAGTTGCTTTTAAAATTTAAGACAATGTTTCCTGATCAAAAACCTGCAAAAATACAGTATGTTCATGTAAATACTTCAGTGACACAAAGGTTAAAAAAATAATGAAAAACCCACTGGGGTGGCTTTTTTTCTGAAAAACAAAAACAGGTTATTTCCAACTGGCAACTACAGAAAAACTTTATAGCCTTTCTTAGATAGAGAAAATAATCAGTCGTGCTTTCTTTTAATATTTTACATTTTGAGAACCCAAAAGGCATCTGCCTGTTTATTAGGAGATAAGACAAAACAGATGCAATATGTTGTCATCTTGTCATAAGTGAAAGAAAAGTAAAATGTCTTGTACATGTATTGGAATACACCAAAACTTCACTTAGGTTTAACAGGTTGAGCTCTGATCTCTGAAACAGAAGTGTGGAAGCTGCTTTTAGAAGACAGTGTTGACCTAAACAGTAAGGCTAATACTTTTGTCGATATAACTTCTGTCACTTGCGGGGGGGGGGGGGAAGAGAAGGGGTGAAAAATCACAACACCCCCTCCCCAAGCAATGTAAGTTACACCAACAGAAGTGCCGGTACGGAGAGCGCTATGAGCTTCTCCCGCCAACATAGCTATCGCCGCTCCTGGAGGTGGTTTTATTCAGGGGCGCTGGAACAGTTTATATAGTGGGGATGCTGAGAGCCATTGAACCAAACTGTAAATGTCAAAAACCACTTCAAGACAGGGGGTGCAGCAGGCACCTCCAGTTCCAGCACCTATGGTTTTATGATGTCGATGGAACAGCTCTCTCCCACTGGCATAAAGCAGCTACACGGGAGATCTTACAGCAGCGCTGCTGCATTGGTACAGCTGTGTCACTGTAAGCTCGCTACGAATACACATCCACCTATGTGAGATCAGAATTAAGTGCTAAACATAGTCCCTTCACGTCCCCACCCTATCATTTCTCATTAAGTAGTGAAATGTCCGCTCCTACCTTTGATGGACCCATTATGCCAGCCTCCATTGCCTACCAGTTAAATTTTCAAACAAGCACTTTTTTGCTTTCTTTCATGCTGCCCCTCACAAGTAATCAGAGCTCCCTACAACCACAGCAAAGCTACATCATTATCCACCTTCAAATTCTCCTTTGCTATGAGGCCTACAAAAACTTGACAATGGTTAGAAGTTGCTGTGGTGATACCACCAACTAGCATGCCGATCAATATTGTTGCACTGTTTCTTTGTACTCCTACAGCTATCTGTCTGTATCCATTTGTTGTCTCTTGTCTTATACTTAGATTGTAAGCTCTCTGGGGAGAGACTGTCTTTTTGTTCTGTGTTTGTACAGCACAATGGGGTCCTGGCCCATGAGTGGGGTGCCTATATGCTACAGTAAAAACAAAACAAAGTAATAATAAATATCAGATTTATAGCACTGAATGCACAGACTAATTGCCAAAACCTGAAGTATTTACCAAAACTCCCAAGCAAAAAGGAACACAATGGCAGTTTTGTCTGTATAGGAACTGAAGGATTTGGCTGTGCTTTTTTAATACTAGTAAATACTGCTTTGCCCTTGATCTGTATACACTGGTGCTTAAAAGCTGGCAATTTTCATTCAACTATGTAAGGTTTGTGATGTTCAAGCCATGTTCATAGGGAGTGTAAATCTGGCATATAGTTTCAAAAGATTTCTTCAGTAAGGTACCTGAATTAGTAAGAGAGTGGACAGAGCTACCAGGCAGGCACACAAAAAACCAAACCTTCAGAAACACTATGCTCAATGGCCACTGTCATTAGGCAACTCTAGAAGAACGAGACCTACACCTAGGACACATTACATTGTTTATATATGTAAAACATGTTTATGGTTTCTCCAGAACACATATTATACTGATAACAACCGACTAGGTTTGTGTCATATCAGTCTTCCAACAATGAGTATATGTAAACTTGCCCCCTACTAGTTAAAACATTGTGTTGTCTTTCCTCCTTCAGTGTGTACCGTGGCCTTCTACTGCTGTCCACAACATTCATATTCTAAAGCTCTAGAGCAGAGGTGGGCAAACTACGGCCCGCGGTCCACATGCAGCCCACAGGACCGTCCTGCCCAGCCCCTGAGCTCCCAGCCGGGGAGGCTAGCCCCCGGACCCTCCCCCACAGCCTCAGCGCACTGCGCCACCAGCACTCTGGCCCACCGCTCCTGCCGGGCAGCGCGGCAGTGTGGCTGGCTCTGGTATGGTAAGGGAGCGGGGAGTCCCAGCGGGCAGTCAGGGGACAGTGGGCGGTTGGATGGGGAGGAGGTTCTGGGGGGGGGGGCAGTCAGGGGACAGGGAGCAGGGGGAGTTGGGGCAGGGGAGTGGACAGGGGTCATGGCAGTCAGAAGACAGGGAGCGGGGGGCGGGTGTTGGATAGGGGGTGGGGTTCCAAGGGGCAGTTAAGGGCGGGGGGTTCTGGGAGGGGGCGGTCAGGGGACAAGGAGCAGGGGAGGTTGGATGGGTTGAGGGTTCTGAGGGGGGCGGGAAGTGGGAGGGGGTGGATGGGGGCAGGGGCCAGGCTGTTTGGGGAGGCACAGCCTTCCCTACCCAGCCCTCCATACAGTTGCGCAACCCCGATGTGGCCCTCGGGCCAAAAAGTTTACCCACCCCTGCTCTAGAGGCAAGACCATTAGGAGAAAATCCTGACTTTTTCACCTGATGTAGCAACATGCAGCCTACAGGCAAAGGAAGTGCTCCGTGGCTTAACAGCCTGCCTAACAGTATAAAAGAATGAAAGAAAGACACTCCAAGCAAATAGCCAGTTTTGTGGATTGCAATTCTCTGTCCTAAGAAGAATTCTTGGTGTGCTAGGAGAGCTACAAAGTCTAATGGGCACTAAGGTCCAACCACAGGTAGTTCTCAGTTTTGTGCCTGAGGCTCTATTGGTCCTCTAAATAGAGGCGTGACCTATGTTAAATCTGTATTCCCAGCTTTTCTGTTACAGTGAAAAGGTCCACAGCGTGATCAGAGTAGCCAAGTATGTCTGTGGACACAGATGCCATAGCAGAAGAAATGGTGGGCAATGGCAATACATATGCAGGAGAAACTGTTTACCTCTCCTATGTATGCAGAAATCCCATTATGTTCAAAGAGAGCTAATAATTAGGTGAATGACAGGGACTTCAAATGGGGTCTGTATGATGCCTATCCCAGAGCATACATTTCTCTTGATCTTAATCTCCAGCAAGGTATTTTTGTTTTAAATAAAAAAAGACTGATAAAAAGATTGAGGATGTCCACTGGATGTATAGGGTTACATAGAGGGAAGTGGCTGATACTCTGACTCTCTTTTTAAAATGCTGTTTAAATTTGAAAAACACAATGGAAAGCAAAAGAGCATTATGTTGTCTCAAAATAAAGGTGATGGTTTTCTCTTGCTAAAGCCACAAAGATGTAGTACTTATGGTGGTTCAAACATTTCTCAGGATTACAAGGGTGGGAGAAACTGGTCTCTTCCAGTGCAAACTCCAGGCCTGGGCAAGGTGCTAAAGGACTATCAACATTTTCCCCTTACCCAGTTCTCCATTCTAGAGGCTAAAAAGCAAGAAGATATATTCAAATCAATTGCTGGGATGCTTCTCCCAGTATGGAGAATTCTCCAGTATGAATTGGCTTCTCCAGGTAGGCTGCATAGGAGAGGTTTTCATTTACTAGATACCACAAAAGGCTTATCAGAAGTCTTAAAAATTGTTGGTCAAAAGGATAGCATGATTTTTAACATCACACCAAAGAAAACTGGGGAATGGCGCAGGTGCTGATGTGGAAAACAGGAAGAGTGGGGGTTGTCATAAATCTAAAACTTTAAAGGGACACTCACCTGAAAACCTAGTTAATTTCCATGAATGAGTTTAAAGTAGTTTCAAGTACTACACCTGCCCGAGTCCACTTTGTTGCACTGGCAGGTTCAAAAAGTGAAAGTAACTTTCTGGAAGTTAAAACTTTAGTCATAGACTTCTGGCTCAAAACACTAAAGACAGAAAGACAGTTTCATTAGTTAAGCTTTGTACTTCTGCTTTGGATTTAGTTTTTCCTGATGCTATTTGAAATATGGTACTTATTGACTGATGGGTGTAGCAGCCCCTAGTCCATGACTATGGTTTTAGTCTTGCTTCAGCACGGGCAGCTGCATGTTAGATTGGGAAAAGAACCTTTATTTCCTATCCATCTTATGATCTAAGTTTCCCTCCTTTTTTTTTTAAACCATTTGTGTGTAATTACATTATATATGTTTTGTATACACACACACACAATCTAACAAAATACTTAAGGCCCAATTCTGTCATGAAATACACTTATGCAGTTCCTATACTTCAACAGGAGACGCGCACAGATAAGAGAGGGCAGATTTTAGCACTAAATAGTAACAGGCTTCCTTTTCACAGAAGCCATTGATTGTGTGTTTTCATCTTTTTCAAGTACTGGACCAAATCATAAAGGCCCAAGACAACCAAAGAGGAGCAAGTACAATCCATAAGGTAAAGCTTGAGTCACATGTACTGAAGATACCATATCACAGAGACAAAAATATATGGATTTTAAGAAATCTACTTTTTTCTTCATAAATAGGATGGGGAACGGGGTCATCTTCTATTTTCTCATAATTATGTGTGGTGGATTTCTCTCTCTTTACATTCACAATTTTTTAAAATACATTAACTTCTCATTTTGTTATACCGTATTACTATACACCATGGTGCATTTCCTGGAAAGCAGAATTATGCAGTTTATTAGGGTTTGCGATTTGTAAGCTTTGTTGTTTCTTCAAAAACATGAATTATTCTGGCTCAATATCTGGGGTTGATCTTAGCTTGCAGAGGGCATTTTATTTGGGTAGGGATTTTGATTTTGAGGAATGAGGTCACTTCCCATCTTGTGAGACTAAGGTATTGTTACCTTGTGTGTTCGATGGATTGTGTGCAAAAGGTGATTACCCCTGAGTAAATAATGAGTCATGAGTCCCTTGAGATAAAAGGCAAATAGACAAGGGTTAAAGAACAATTTTTAAAAAGGGCAAACAGATAGCACTGAAAACCAAACCACACATTCAGAAAAATTGAATAGGAGGGGATAAATAATAGGAAAGGATAAAAACATCTGCTATTTCCCATCCAGCATCCCCCACCTGTCGTCTTGCGTGTACCTGTCTTCCCACATGTCTGTAAAGCACCATTCACACCAATGGTACTGTATAAATAATAATAAAATGAAAATACAAATGCATAGTGCAGGCTCATCTGCTTTTACCTTCTAAGACCTAAGTGCAGTTCTCCGCTTCCCCTGCAATAGCTGATACAGCTGATGATATTTCAAATACACACATTACACACAGTTAAATTCCTGACACATTACTGGTGTAATCCGCTTATGGAGGGCCTCATCCAAAGCTGACTGAAGTCAATGGAATTTTTTCCATCAGGCCCAGAGGTCCTAATCATCTAAGATGCTGAGCTCATTCAAGTCTCACTATGTCCTCAGTCCCCATTGAATTCACAATGGGAGTTGGAGATGCTTGGCATGTTACAAGATTTGGCCCTTCAGAAGACACCCCTTGAAAACAGGTCTTGCCACTTAAGCAAAGGAATATCTTATTTTCAATAATCAGATTTGATAATCTCTATCTATAATTTATGTACATATGCACTTAGTAAATGATTTGGACTCCTGAAGCAGAATTTACACCTAAGAAAATAAGGTTTTCAGTTCAGCTTTAAAAGGCCATCTGTACCTGGCCCGTGTTCCATGCATGCAAGTGTTACTTGGAAAAGGTTTGTTTTTAATATAGGGTTATCTATATCTATCCAGTACTGGAGTTCAGTTCTCACAACAATGTGGGGTTGAGGGGAGAAGAGGGAGACACTTATTTAGCATGACCTCACATTGAGAGACCTGCATTACTCAGGACTACTCCTTGAAAGGTGTTTCATTGGGAACACTGCAAAGGGATCTAGGCCAACATATTATCTAAATGCAATTAAATTTATTTTGCTTGCCTCACATTCTTAAATATATACAGGGAGAAACAGCATTGTTATCCTAGTGTCATTGTAAGCACATGGCTATTATAGCTTAGCACAAACTAATTTAGTCATCCCTCTCTCCATAGCTAAATAAATTACAATTGTAAACAAAATGGAATGTTGAAATTCTACATGCCTACTGGCTATTGTGCAAAGACCAGTATGGTAAATATAGTGTGTAACTTGTAATTTTCATTACATATAACTAGGTAGTTTTCTATTACACTGTTGTTACAATTACAAACCATGAAAATATAAACACTTGCAGGTTGGGCATTCACCACTAATTAATGACCAGCTGGGTTAAAGGTCTGAGGCAAAGTTTTGGGTCTTCAGCATCTCCAGCCAGTCCAAGTGCTGTGAAATGCCCTCACGCAGTCATTATTGCTTAACTCATCCCATATATTTTCTTTCTGATATCACTAGTGCAGACTATTGTAAGTCCACAATAAGGCTTCAATACCTTGCCCTATGGGAGAATCTAAGTCAGCGGTGGGCAACCTGCAACCTGTCAGGGTAATCTGCTGGCGGGCCGCAATACAGTGTTTACATTGACCGTCCGCAGGCATGGCCACCCGCAGCTCCCAGTGGCTGTGGTTCACCATTCCCTACCAATGGGAGCTGCGGAAAGCAGCGGCCAGCACGTCCTGGCCAACTGGAGCTGCGGGAAGCAGCGCAGGCCGCAGGGACGGGCTGGCAGCCGCTTTCCACGGCTCCCATTGGCTGGGAAAGGTGAACCGCAGCCACTGGGAGCTGCGGGAGGCCATGCCTGCAGACGGACAATGCAAACACTGTCTTGCGGCCTGCCAGTGGATTATCCTGATGGGCCGCGTGCGGGCCTCAGGCTGCCCACCACTGATTTAAGTGTTCAAACTACACTTTCATCTTATCCATTCCAAAATAAGGGAGAAGACATTTTGAACAGTTTACTCCCAGATATTCTGAATAGAAGACTGAAGATCTGTAAGAACAGTCTATAGTTTTAAATAAAAAATAAGGTGGATCTTGCTATTATAATGCCTCATCACAAGCTATTATAGTAGTTGTCCTGGAAGCAACTGCTACAGTTAAAGGTTGCAAATACTTTCTATTACAATCCCACATTTTCTCATAACTTTAACATTCTGAAATATTCACCTTTTGGGGCTGAAATTTACCAAACCTGGGCTTTGCTCAAAGGTGGTGTGTGGTGGGGGTTTTTTGTTGTTGTTGTTTTGGTTTGGTTTTTTTTAAAAAGTTTAAGGAAAATCCATTTCGCTACTTCTGAGTTATGGGGAAAGAAGAAAAAATAGTTACCCCACTTAAAAAAGACTGTGGTTAGAATTTTTAAACACAGATACACCAAAAAGAGATTTAAAGTTTGATAGCTGAAACTTAGCATGAACACCATTCAAACTTCAGGACTAGTGCTATTTTGCTTGACAAACAAAACTATTAACAATGCCAGGAGTATTTGAAAACTGAATTCTGAGCATGCAGAATGTTTTCATGAAACATTCACAGGAAGTTTCTTTTAAGGTTGAGAAATGCACTCAAATTTTCCAGGAGCTGTTCAGAGATTTCATCTTAACCTACAGTCTTTCATTCCCTGGCCAATCCTCCAACTTCTGCATCATCCTTCCAATTAAGGCTTGGGGGCTTTTAAAAAAAATAATAATAAAAATAAAACTATATAAGGCCTTAAAGCAGATTAAACAAAAAAACAAACCAAAACACAACAACAACAACCACCACCACCATGTAAACATTTCCAATAACACAATTAGGGAGGAGGACCCGATGTTGGCTGGAGGGCAGGCCATGAGATGGATAACACTTAACCTGCTTAAAAGTTTCTTAAACGACATACTTATAAGATGAACTGAAGTCATATGTAGGCACTAGTCACCTTTTGGCTGAATGGTGATTGCCAAATCATCAATTTACTAATGATGAAGCTATGCATTCATTTTGTTTAGCTGATTGTTGACAGTTCTAGAACAGGAGACATTGCTTCCCCCACCCCAATTTAAAAAAAAACTGGAAAAATGCAAAAAAACCTATCACTGTAATGTGAATGTTGCCTACTTGTGCTGGGATTTTCAAATGAACCCAATCCCCTTTAGGGCACTTTAACAATCCTAGCCTTAAGCACTCAGAAGTCAAGAAATATCAAACTTAAACATGCTACCTTAACTCCACATTACAATACAGCTTTTGAATTGGTGGTCATCTATCTTAGGAACAAATGTGTAACTAAGGTTCTGCAACTAAAATGTGCTGGCTGGGGCTCCAGATAAGTGTATGCTCCAGTAAGAAACTGTATGATGTGATCAAATAGTATTAATCAAATATTAAGTCAGCAATATACCGCATACACACAAGGGCAAAGATCAGGTGGTATATTCAATTTTAACTTCTGTATTTCCAGACTCTCGAGTAACGACTATGCAACTTTTTCATTGTGCTTCTTTCCATTTAATAACGTTGATTTAACCCACATTTACACAGTGTGTGTCTACCTCTAGTGGCTGGTTTGCCCTGCTTTGCAGAAAAATATGCTTTATATCGATGCATTCAATGATCTTTTGCAGCTTGAGGGACACTTTGTTACAGCAACAGTTTCATGTAAATGGACAGAGAAAATACTAGGTATTACCTTTACAAAATTGTTCTTTTATTCATAAAGAAACCATTCAAGATTGCAGATTACAAGCAATAATACAATCAAAATAGTTCACAGATATAGATCAGGCCAAAATAAAAATACAGTTTACTTTAAATAACTTCGACTCTATAGAGAACATTTTCCTGACAGGCTTTCCAACTGTAACACAGAATTGTTATAATAATATTAATCACATGCTATTAGATCCAAAACAATCTTTGTTAAAAGAACATAAGGTTGGAAAGAGAAACACTCAAAAATAAGGAAATGTCAGAATTACAGTTCCCTATATGCATTATCATAAGTTCTTTAATTACATGACCACATACTACCTTTTTCCACAGGATCCCTGCCTCATTTTGCATAAGATGGACCTGTTCTGGGAATTAATCAGGTTTTGTGCAGAGAATGAGTCCCTGTTACACCCCGGTCGCACTTGTTGCAGAAGATGTGTAGCGAACAAGACTGGAAAGATTATGAAAAAAAACAAGAAGTTGTGCCAACACATATATAATCACTTCTTAGAAAAAGAGGTTATTTCATAACAAAGAGAGCAGCTCTTCATGATGAAACAAATGCTCTGGGGCAAATTCTCCTAGATATGGAAGGGATACTGAAGGCCTCAAGCCAAGCAAACCATATGGTTTCATCATGCAGGAAGATGAGATGCTGCATAGCAGCATCATAAAACCCCCAAATGCTGTGGAACACAGCTCCATGATTTCCTCCGTATAGAACAGAGAGAGACGGAACAAATTCTAAAGTTTGCGGATGATACCAAGCTGGGAGGACATGCAAATGCTTTGGAGGATAGGATTAAAATTCAAAATGATCTGGACAAAATGGAGAAATGGTCTGAAATAAATAGGATGAAATTCAATAAGGACAAATGCAAAGTACTCCACTTAGGAAGAGACAATCAGTTGCACACATACAAAATGGAAAATGCCTAGGAAGAAATATTGCAGAAACGGATCTAGCGTGTCATAGTGGATCACAAGTTAAATATGAGTCAACAGTGTAACTCTGTTGCAAAAAAAAAAAAAAAAAAAAAAAAAGCATACATTATTCTGGGATGTATCAGCAGGAGTGTTGTAAGCAAAACACAAGTAATTCTTCCACTCTACTCTGCGCTGATTAGGCCTCAACTGGAATATTATGTCCAATTATGAGGGCCACATTTCAGGAAAGATTTGGAGAAAGTCCAGAGAAAAGCAACAGAAATTATTAAAGGTCTAGAAAATATGACCTATGACTGAAAAAACTGAGTTTGTTTAGTTTGGAAAAGAGAAAACTGAGGGGGGACATAACAGTTTTCAAATACATACAAGGTTGTTACAAGGAGGAGGGAGAAAAATTGTTGTCCTTAACCACTGATGATAGGACAAGAAGCAATGGGCTTAAATTGCAGCCAGGGAGATTTAGGTTGGACATTAGGAAAAACTCCTAGCTGTCAGGGTGGTTAAGCACTGAAATAAATTGCCTAGGGAGGTTGTGGAATCTCCATCATTGGAGATTTTTAAGAGCAGGTTAGACAAACACCTGTCATGGATGGTCTAGATCACAGGGCACCAAGCCGTCGATCGCAATCGACTGGTCGATCCTGGAGCTGCTGCCAGTCAATCATGATCTCCACGGCCGGCGGCGCAGCAGGGCTCAGGCAGGCTGCGTGCCTGCCGTGGCCCCATGCCACCCCCAGAGCGGCTGGCTGCTGGCATGTCTCTGTGGCCCCTGGGAGGAGGTGGTGGGAGGGAGAGGTGGCTCTGTGCGCTTCCCCTGCACCCAGCACCATCCCTGCAGCTCCCATTGGCCGGGGACCTGCCAATGGGAGCTGTGGGGGTGACACTTGTGGGTGCAGGCAGCACACGGAGACCCAGTGCCCCCCTCTCCCCCAGGGGCCGCAGAGACGTGCCAGCAGCCAGTCGCTTCTGGGAGAGGCGAGGGGTCCCACGGCAGGCACGCAGTGTGCCCGAGCCCCGCTGCGCCGCCGACCGGGAGCCACCTGTGGTAAGTTCCTCCCAGCCAAAGCCTGCGCTTGGCACCCCCTCTTACACCCCAACCCCCTGCCCCAGCCTGGAGCCCCCTCCTGCACCAAACTCCCTCCCAGAGCTTTCACCCCTCACTCCTGAACCCCAGCCCCCTGTCCCAGGCTCAGCCAATGCACACCCCACAGTTGAGAATGTTATACTGATTTGAGACAATCCCTAAAGGATTTTGAATCTATAAACCACAGATGACACTAATAAAAAGTAAAACTCATGAAATGTCCTATGGATTCTATGAGATTAGGTGCAGTGTGACCACATGACCCCTGCACCCAAACCCCCTCCCAGAGCTTGCACCCCTCACTCCTGCACCCCAACCCCAGGCTCAGCCTGGAGCTCCCTCCCATACTCTGAACCCCTTGGCCCCAGCCCAGAGTCTGCACCCCCTCCTACGCCCCAAGCCCCTGCCCAGTGAAAGTGAGTGAGGGTGGGGGAGAGCAAGCAACTGAGGGAGAGGGGAATAGAGGGAGCGGGCCAGGGCCTTGGGGAATAGGTGGGGGAGATCCTGGGTTGATCTTAAATACAAAAAGTGATCTTGTGCGTAAAAAGGTTGCAGACCACTGGTCTAAAGAATACCTAGTCCTGCCTTGAGTGCAGGGGACTGGACTAGAAGACCTCTCAAGGTCCCTTCTAGTCCTACCATTCTATGAAATAACAGGGCCCATTTTTAGCATGCTTAATTATCCTCAATGCAACTGAGGAAAGCTCAAAAGGAGAAGTCACCACAGGCCACCAAAATGAGTGAAAGTAGCTGATGGGTTCAAAGGGAACTTCAGACCACCTTCAATAGTAAACATATTTGGACTGCATCAAACTATTGGAATGGCAAGATGGGGTGGGGGGGGGGGGAAATTACATGCATGTTTTTTGCCAAAGCCTGTGCACGAAATTCAAGAATGCAGCTTTCACAGAAGTCAGTAGAGTTATATGCACATAGCCAGGGCCTTGCTTGTTTGGCCAGCTTAAAAAAATACTTGCCCTAAAGATCACTGCATTATACTAGTTTGTTCTATCATTCATTTGGCATTTTTATGTAATTAATATACTAATATATAGGCTAAGTTGTTGGTTTTTTAAGTGACTAGTGCTATTGGGTACTTCAATTTTTGGATGCTCAACTTCAGGTACCTTAAGGGGGCTCAATTTTTAGGAAGTACTGAGCAGCCGCCTTCTGAAAATCAGATTAGGCATCCAAACAGACAGGCACTAAATACCCTTGGTCACTGAGCTGCTATGTGACCTTGGGCAGTCACTTAACAACTCCATGACTCAGTTTCTCTGTCTGTTATATTAAGATAAGTTTTTTTTTTACAATGCATTTTGTGATCTACTGATGAAGAGCTAAGTATTGTTATTTTAAAAGTCCATTTGATATACTATTCCTATTTCATGTTGATTTTTAGCTCTTGAGTCAGTGAATCCAAATGCTACTTAAAATGTGAATAGATTTGTGTACAAGTCCAGGAGCAAATACTGCATTGGGATTCACTACTGCAGACCCGTGCAGTCATCCAGAGTTCCACCTGGAGTCAATGAATTTCACACTAGTGGATTTAGATGCAGAACTAGGGCCTTAAATGGAGTCAGGGATTTATCACATCTCTAATTCTGAAACAGTAGTTGAAAAAAAAATAACAGGTCTACTAGCAGGAAAGAAAAAAAAAATCACAGAATTCTGATATTTGTTTCTGGACAAATATGTCAAATTCTTAACGACTGATAAAAGGTAGAAAGTGAGGTTGCCAGGAAAAGCAACAAGAAATGGGAGGAAGAAATGAGAGAAAGTGAAACAACAAAAACTAAAGTGGCAGAGCAAGCTTTATATGTTTAATAAACATATATCTATATACCATGTTTATCATAATTGTATAAGCACAGTAGAAATACCTAATTAGATAGATATTATTTCTATGCCACTCAAGCATTGGTGCTCAGAAACCATAGTGATTAGAAAAAGTAGTGTCTTACATGACTGGTGGTTTGGGGTATCCAGCTGGAGGTATCTTAGAAGAGCTTGCTTTTTTGAAAATGCTGAGCAGCTGCCCCCTGAAAAAATCTGAAGGCGTCTCAAGTTGGGCAACAAAAATGGAGGCACCCAATATCTCTGGTCAGTTTTGAAAATATATACATCTAGATTGGAGCCCTGTTGGCTTTTTTGTATTGTAATGTTTTATTAAGAGAACTCAAAATATATATTTTAAATAGGAAAGTTAAAATTATTTAAATATTAATATTTCCCCCCCTTTTTTTTGGTCTTTAAATTAGTCTTCTGACATATAGGCCTCATTGTCTCAGTGCTACAATGACATTATATCACAGAGGATTCTGCTCTGGGCATGTTTTAAAGTTCAAACCATATTTCTTAAAGAGCCACCTCGCGGAGCCAGAGAAGTCAGAGATGGAAGAGGCCTGCTAGGTTATCTAGCCCACCTCCAGGCCAGTGTAATATCATTCCATATTCTCTGGTTGAAGGTGTTTTGTTCAATCTAGATTTAAATGTTTTCCACCACTTCTCTTAAAAGCTTCTTCCACAGCTTAATAGATCTCACGCTCAGGAAGACTTTCCTGGCATTCAGACTAAATTTCCCCCTTTCTTAATTTCATTCTATTACTGCTATTAATATCAACCTTTATTATGCTGAATAATTCCTTTCCCTCGAGTGTTGTTCCTTTCAAATATTTGCAGATAATTATGATGCCCTCTCCTCCCATCACCAATAGCTATCTATATACTTCCCTATAGTCTCTCCTCATGTCATTCTCTCCAGTCTCCTTATCATTTTTGTAACTCTTCTCAGAATGCAGAAAGTATATTTCCAAGACTGGTCACATCAGAGCCAGAGAAAGAGGGAGGAAGATAAAGGGAGACAGACTACAACATCCCTGTGCAATACTGTATACAGCCATAAGTTATACCAGCAAAAAGGTCAGGGTATTATATTACAAAGCATTGTCTAACTTGCTTTCTACTATTACCCTTAAGCTTCCTTCTACTCTACTGTTTCCAGTTTTCTCCCTCCAATTTAGTATCTCCGTTCAGGCCAAATACTTGTTCTCTCCTGTATTGTTAAACTATGGCTCAGAACAGATTCTGCCAGCAGTGCAACCAATGCCAAGCATCTGCCCTGTAATGGAAAAATCTAGGCCCGGATATCTAAACATGCCTGAATTTTATATTTAAATCAAACTGAACATAGGTTGTGTGAGAGCACAAAAAGTGTGTGTATAATATATACGAACAAAAATAACTAACAATTATTGATTTTGGGCAGAAAATAAAGATTATCAAATCAAACAATAGCATAATCGCTGAAGAATATAGAAACTGAAAGACAATATAATGATGCAATGTTATCAGGTGCTCAATATATAAAGATAAGTATATGTAATGTACCAAATACAACAATCATTTTAAAATACTGCATTCTGTATTATTGGTGATCATATGCTACATTTGTAGAATTTTCATAATGTTGACTAGAAAATATGAATGTGTATCAGAAAGGAAAGAACTCAATTATTTCCTTGAAATACCAGCATGACCAATTAACAAAAATTCAAGGGTTCACAAAGACATTATGTGTCACTTGTACCAACTTTTAATAAAGATAACAGTTACAAATGACATGGAAAAAAATTAACTAAATTTCCATATTACAGCAGTCACAAATGGCAAAATAAAAGTCTGAGGAGGACCAAGAAGAAGTTCAAAAACAAACATGCACATAAATCTCAGTTCCAATGTCAATATTTTAGGCTTAGTAGTCCTATATTTTGTAAAATCAACTACTGTGTTGACATGATACAGTTGCAGGTCACTTGAAATGGGAATCAAGTCCAAAACATGGAAGGAAGTGTGTTGGCTGATCAAAAACTATATTCTGATTTTGAGGGGGTAAAGAAAACTGCATAGCAAAAAAAGTTGTATTTGAATCAGGTAAAGAAGTAGATTGACAAACATCTGTTGCTGGGCCAAATGATGCTAAAAGCTATTTCAGTTTAAAACACAGCAATGGTTTGTTATTAAAATGAATGCTATGAAAAGTACTTGGCAAATCTATACAATTAAGTCAGCACAACTTTCTTTGGGGGGGGGGGGAGGAATTACTATTAGTAAATATTTATATTACCATAGTATACCGCTTGCCCCAATTAGGCCCAGGCCCCCTTTGTACTAGCCACTGAGCAAATACTTAAAAGACACTGTCTACTCAAACTCTTTCAATTTAATCCAAACATTAATCTCTTCTTTGTCATGATTAAATAACTAATGCTACACTTGTCTATACATCATCGTGGCATATTTTTTCTAATTAACCCATCTAAATTATTATTAAAAAGGATGGTGTCAATTTACAACTTAGATTGTAAGTAAAATGACACCGTCATCTTAAAAATATGTTGTAAACAAATAACTTGACCTGCAATACTGATAATGCTTTTTTTGCCTCTGTCTTCACGAACAAGGTCAGCTCCCAGACTACTGCACTGGGCAGCACAGCATGGGGAGGAGGTGACCAGCCCTCTGTGGAGAAAGAAGTGGTTTGGGACTATTTAGAAAAGCTGGACATGCACAAGTCCATGAGGCCGGATGCGTTGCATCTGAGAGTGCTAAAGGAGTTGGCGGATGTGATTGCAGAGCCATTGGCCATTATCTTTGAAAACTCATGGTGATCGGGGGAGGTCCCGGACGACTGGAAAAAGGCTAATGTAGTGCCCATCTTTAAAAAAGGGAAGGAGGAGGATCCGGGGAACTACAAGCCAGTCAGCCTCACCTCAGTCCCTGGAAAAATCATGGAGCAGGTCCTCAAGGAATCAATTCTGAAGCACTTAGAGGAGAGGAAAGTGATCAGGAACAGTCAGCATGGATTCACCAAGGGCAAGTCATGCCTGACTAATCTAATTGCCTTCTATGACTAGATAACTGGCTCTGTGGATGAAGGGAAAGCAGTGGACGTGTTGTTCCTTGACTTTAGCAAAGCTTTTGACACTGTCTCCCACAGTATTCTTGCCAGCAAGTTAAAGAAGTATGGGCTGGATGAATGGACTATAAGGTGGATAGAAAGCTGGCTAGATTGTCGGGCTCAACAGGTAGTGATCAATGGCTCCATGTCTAGTTGGCAGCCGGTATCAAGTGGAGTGCCCCAAGGGTCAGTCCTGGGGCTGGTTTTGTTCAATATCTTCATAAATGATCTGGAGGATGGTGTGGATTCCACCCTCAGCAAGTTTGCAGATGACACTAAACTGGGAGGAGAGGTAAATACGCTGGAGGGTAGGGATAGGATACAGAGGGACCTAGACAAATTGGAGGATTGGGCCAAAAGAAATCTGATGAAGTTCAGCAAGGACAAGTGCAGAGTCCTGCACTTAGGATGGAAGAATTCAATGCACCGCTACAGACTAGGGACCGAATGGCTAGGCAGCAGTTCTGCAGAAAAGGACCTTTACAGTGGGCGAGAAGCTGGATATGAGTCAACAGTGTGCCCTTGTTGCCAAGAAGGCCAATGGCATTTTGGGATGTATAAGTAGGGGCACTGCCAGCAGATCGAGGGATGTGATCGTTCCCCTCTATTTGACACTGGTGAGGCCTCATCTGGAGTACTGTGTCCAGTTTTGGGCCCCATACTACAAGAAGGATGTGGAAAAATTGGAAAGAGTCCAGCGGAGGGCAACAAAAATGATTAGGGGACTGGAAAACATGAGTTATGAGGAGAGGCTGAGGGAACTGGGGATGTTTAGTCTACAGAAGAGAAGAATGAGGGGGGATTTGATAGCTGCTTTCAACTACCTGAAAGGGAGTTCCAAAGAGGATGGCTCTAGACTGTTCTCAGTGGTAGCAGATGACAGAACAAGAAGTAATGGTCTCAAGTTGCAGTGGGGGAGATTTAGGTTGGATATTAGGAAAAACTTTTTCACTAGGAGGGTGGTGAAACACTGGAATGCGTTACCTAGGGAGGTGGTGGAATCTCCTTCCTTAGAAGTTTTTAAGGTCAGGCTTGACAAAGCCCTGGCTGGGATGATTTAATTGGGGATCGGTCCTGCTTTGAGCAGGGGGTTAGACTAGATGACCTCCTGAGGTCCCTTCCAACCCTGATATTCCATGATTCTATGATAACCCCTTAAAATTGTTAAATATCAATGATTGTCAACAGGCAATTTGTTACTATTTTCTATCCCTCCCCCATTTATCCCAGCTCAAACAATAAAAACCAGTGGGTACGTCTACACTCCATGCTTCTTTTGGCAATGTGTAGAGTACATACCTGGATACGACATACCAGCATAGGCAGTGATGCATGGGTTAGGCAAGTACAATAAAGGCATACCTGAATGGTGTGGACATACCTTACACGGCTCGCTACTCACTTAACCATGCCTTCCAATCTACAGTGCCTGTACTAGTCCCCAAGCTTAGCCTTTCCCTGCTGCCTCCTCCCTACCAGGGCCTTTCACTGACATACAGCTATACACCACAGTGCAGACAAAGCTTGCTTTTCACTGCTCTGTGTAGCTACACATACCCTACACACCTATGATGCCAGTGGGGCATAGTGTAGACGTATCCTGTGAAACGAGTTTCACTTGTGCTTACTGTGACTTTCTCTTTCAGGTTATCAGTGCAGCATTGTTTGAGTTTCTAACATTACTGGGAAATGTTTTTGTTTAAAAACAACTGTTTTTAATTGAATTTTAAAAATATATATTGGAAGCGTTTAAAAACTGTTTTCTCCCAATATTTCAATTTTAGGCCACATTGAAATTCACACTGTCCTTTTAAATATTTACTCTAACTGATTTTTAGCATTGAAATGAGAATAACTTCACCTCTCAGTCACTAGAGTGATTATTTATGTATTGTTATTAATAGCATTATTAGGAACTTGCTTGAAGAAATTATCTTCCAACTATTTATAATCAGAGAAGCTAAGTGATATCTCAAAGTCAGTTGGCATTTATCCATCACACATCCTCTTGGGACCTCGAGAATGCCATTCTAATATTGTCAAGGGAGGGATTAACACTGCTATTGCTTTATTTCCATGTGCCCCATTATATTTTCTAGGCTTAATTATAAAGCTCTAAATTTAAAAAATCCATTTGAAAATCTATCAAAAAGGCATAAATCAAACAAGATTCCTAAAAGAATTTCCCACTTCAGACTGGCTCTAAATCCTCCAAAGATGCAACATGAATAAGCTTCTCAACTATATCATGCTCTGTCCCATCAACCTGTCTTCCCCTGATTAACCCCACTACCCAGGTGGGAAGACAGGTGAGCCTTGCATTAGTCACATATAACTGTGCAATTTTCCGCCCACCTTTATCCACATAGAACTTCTTCCACATCATCACACACGTTGTGAAACTGGAATCACAGCTCTTGTTTTCCATAGAGGTGTCGGTCAACTTCAGTCATATTGTTAGCTTGAAAATGTCTGCAGTGATAGAGCTCTCAAACTCTTCATGGATGCTATTCTTATCAAGTTTAGATTTTAGAGCTTTGGAAAAAACTTATATATACACACACACACACACACACTTTAAGGTCTGAGTTTTCAGAATTCTAATTTGAAAACTTGTTTTTAAGAGTAGGTAGACATACAGCTAACACTGCAGGAACTCAATATTATTATTATTTCTTAAGCACTGGTTTGCTTGATACCGCACAGGACAGAAATAAAGACAATACCCTGGCCTGCTGTGCTCACAATGTAAAGCCATGATCCTGCACACTGCTCCATGCTGGTGCACCCCCAGTGCCCACATAGAGCACCACTGACTTCAATGGAACTATGCACAGGTGTGGGGTGTTCCCCCTATGCAAAGCAACTCACAGGAACAGGGCCTAAAGAAACACAGATCAGATAAAACAAGATGCATTGGGAAACCCATTAGAAAGCAAAATGCATGGCACCGAGATTATAGGTTTGATCTGATAGGTCTGGAGCTGTGACTGTTGCTTATTTGAAATACCTTTCTTGCACCACCAATTCATTTATTTGATTTTACTGCCATGATTGTTGGGAACAAATTAGTCTTTCCAACACAGTAACGCTCCCATATTGGTTAAGAAACACAAGGATGTGTTTTGAATTCTAATGCTCTGGAGATAATTTAAAAATCAAACACTAGTTTACATATCTAATTGACAATTAATTTATTATACACAAATAACAAGCATTTTAACATATCAAACTTTTATAAAGTAAATAATGGTAAGTTACTTGATAAGTTACACAAATTCTATTACTTTTTACAGCACACTTTTTAAACACAAACACTTCTATTATATGGCATTAAAAATGTGTTTTCTCCTAAACTGCCTCCTCTTGATTTGTCTCCCATTCATTCAACCCTAGCATACTTTAAAATTGAAAAACATTTTCCATAATGTGATGTGGCAACTTTTGCTCTCTGTTACACTGGTGTAAACTCCGAGTAAGTCCACTGATAGAGGCAGGAATGAGAAGCCTGAGTGGAGTCTGGGACTGTGTAGGCAAGGAAAATGGGACTGGAACAAGGAGTCAGTGGTGAGGCAAGAATAAGGATAAGTTGAAGGGGACAGGGCAGAAAGGGTCAAGTTTGTATGGAATCGACAGAAGAGTCTGTGCATGTTAGAACACATTCCCCTCCAAAGCCTGAAATGCAATCCAAGATTACCGCATCTCACCACTCCTGTGCTGTCGGAAACTGTGTCCATAAAAACCATTGGCAAAGTATGTGCCTCATCCCACTCCAGTTCTGGTACACATAGAAGATGACAACCTACTATTGCTATCAGTCCCTCCGTTAGCCCAAGAGGCAATGGTCTGTGCACTGGATCTACAGGTTCCAACCCCATCGTGACCCATGTGTTAATATGATGTCACATGATGGAATTCGTTTTTTCAGCTTGCTTTTTAAAAAAAACCTTGGAAATTATACACAAAAAACTATGTTAAAAAGATTATTATTAAAGTTGCAGTATCAAGAACTGAAAAGAAAATGAAAAGTAAGATTGCTTGTGAAACCTTAATTCAGCCCTGTTGTGCACATGCAATATGAGCCAGGCTTTAATTACACAATCACATACTATTTTTGCCACAGGAGATCTTGCCACAGTGAATCTTGGGTTACATTTCAGGCTCTGGAGGGGAATGCACTCTGAGCTGCACAGACTCCTCTGTCCATTCCACCCAAACTTGACCCTTTCTGCCCTCTCCCCTGCAACCTGTCCTTGTTCCTTCGCCATCCCTGGCTCCTTGTTCCAGTCCCATTTTCCTTGCTTACACAGTCCCAGACTCCACCCAGGCTTCTCATCCCTGCCTTTGGAGTTTTCTGAGGGTTGTATAATGAAGGAGCCTGTTGTCTGTAGGACCACTGCCTCAGTTACTGCAGAAGTTCATAGGTGTGTACTGAATGAGGCAAGGGTTTTCAGGAAGAGAAAGGATGGTCTCATGGTTAAGGCAGTTGAATACTATCCTGGAGAAGTGGATTCTATCCCTGCCTCTGCCACAGAGTTCACGTATGATGCTAGTCAAGTCACTTAAGCCAAACTTGTCACAAGTGGTCACTAGTTGTGTATTCCTCGTTGTCTGGGTGCCCAACATGATAACTTGGGGTCTGATTTGCAGAAATGCTGAGCACTCATAGTTGTAATAGAAGTTAGTGGGAGCTCTGCTTGAATATATAAAGTGCTATAGTACCTATAATGCTAGGTACTCTGAAAATGTATTAATTAAAATCTATTAATCTCAAATTTAAAACCCCAAATTAGTGGACACATCTGACCTTAATTTCTGTGCCTCTGCTCCACATATGTAAATGGGGGGTGGGGGGGGGGGGGTACTGCCACCTCCCCACCTCACAGGAATGTTGTAAAGATAAATTAGTTTGTGTTTGTGAAGCACTCAGTTACTATAGTGATGAGCACCATAGAAAAGCCCATGAGGAAATAAATTAATTTCTTCAGAGCAGGGTTTGACTAGTGTACAGTAAATAAGTCCTGGGGCCACACATTGAACAATCAGGAGCAAACAAAATATTGAACAGCTGCTCATTAAGTGAGCACTGTCTATCCTATGCACTGAATGAGGCAGACGTCCTGTGGAAAAGTAGTATGATTCTGCAAGTAAAGACTATCGGAGTGCATATGCACTCATAATTGTCTTCACGCTCAAGTCCCTTCACAACCTATCATCTCTCATTCAGTATCGAAAGGTCAGCTCCCTCCTTTAATCAGCCCCTAATGGCAGCTTCCATTGTCCATGTGTTACACTTTCAAACAAGCACCTTTGTGCTTTCTACCATGCTGCTACTCATGCCTGGGAGATCCTCCCAGAAATATGAGCAAAACTCTCTCATTATCTTTCAAATCTCTCCTTAAAACCATAATGCCTACAAAAAAATTGACAATAGTTAGGCTGCTGGTGTGCTGAGGCCACAGCAATATTGTCTCATTGTTTCCTTGTATTCCCCATCAGTCTGTCTGCATCCATCTGTTGTTTCTTGTCTTATACTTAGATTGTAAGGTCTTTGGGGCAGGGACTGTCTTTTTGCTCTGTTTGTACAGTTCCTAGCACAACATTCTCTTGATCCATGACTGGGGATCCTAGATGCTAGAGAAATACAAAGAAATAATAATAATAATAATAATTAATAATAAGGTTACAAAGACAACCTGAATCTGGCATTGCCTAACTTTTGAGTGCTTTGTGCAAATTAATAATGTTCTTTAAATTCCTTTTATTTTATGATAGTCTGGATTTATACTGTTGTAAGTGAGTACAGAAACTTGCTCTGTATGTCTGATATAATACTGTGCTGAAATGGTATATGTTCACACTCATGTTCATCACCTTACTTTCTTTAGCAACAAGCAGTCGGGGTGAGCACTAAGAAAAAGAATCCTTTTTGAGAAGATCAGGATAATCAAATATTTCTATAATATCTTCCAAATCCATGCAAAAGTTATACTAACTAATATAAAGGAATGGTACAGAGAGAGTCATGAACAGCCAGTGCCACTCTTAAGTGAACAAGCCAATGCTTCATTCAGAGAAGGAATCTTCCCTTCTTCCTTCAAATATGCAATAGTCGAAGTAACACTGGAGAAACCTACCCTACCCTGGACATTTCACTTCTAGCCAACTATCAACCAGTGTAAAATCTCCCATTCTCGTGCAAACTAACAGAGAATCTAGTAGAGCAGCCAGTTACAAACTCAGCTTATCGAAGGTGACATTCTAGACCCAGCACAATCTGGCTTCAGGCCAGGACACAAAACTGAAACTGCCTTAGTTCCACTGATGGACGATCTCCATTTGTCAATGGATAGAGGACAGACATCAATTCTCATCCTCCCATAGCATTCTGCACTGTTAATCACAAAATTCTACTGTCTCACCCGAGAGAGGTGGCAAGAATCCAGGGTAATGAATGAACATGGTTTGAGACCTTCCTGGAAGGATGCACCCAATGAGTAGTGATGGGTTGAGGTGCAGTTTCCCTCTCACTTGTGGAGTTCCACATGGATCAATTCTTTTCCTGTTCCTTTTTAATATCTACATGCAACCACTAGGTGAACTGGTTAGACAACATGAACTCAAGCACCAGCAGCATGCAGATGGTACGCTACTCTATATCCTTTACCACATATAACCACACCACTAATACCAACATGGTCCAGTGCTTGGATGAGATCAGCTCATGGATGAGGAACAGCTGGGGGAAGCTGAACCCAAACAAGACAGACAATGCTGGTAGGCATAGGAAAGTGCTTTTTGAAGAGCTTGCAACCACCGTACAGTCTCCATTGGTTGAAGAGACACATCCACAATTGGTCAATTCCATCCATTGTCTAGGAGTACTCTTGGATTCCTTGCTGATGCTAAGTTCCCACATAGCAGCATTTGTGAGTAGCACTTTCTACCATATCCATTTGGCTAGCAAACTCCATCCCATTCTGATGGATAAAGACTTGGCCTCAGTTATCATGCTTGTCACCTCTCAGCTGGATTACAGCAATGCAATATACCTGAGCCTGAAGCATTCAGCACTGTGGAAACTCCAAGTAGTACAGAACATTGCAGCAAGTCTCCTTAGCAACAGAGGCTCCCACTAACACATCAAACCCATCCTCTGCTCTCTGTGCTGGCTTCCCATAGAATTTTGAATCAAGTTTAAGATTTCAGTCCTTTTCTTCAAAGCACTCCACGGCCAGAGCACAGGATAGCTAAAAGGTCATCTAAAGCTCAGGCACAAAGACCACAGTTGACTAGACTCCTCTGCCACAATGGAATTCACTACAAGAAGAATAAAGTTTCTTTGCATGAGAGACAGAACTCTCCCCAGGGGCAGTCCAAGACTCTGAAATGAACTCTCCCAGGAATAAAAGGACCACAACAAACTTAATCACTTTCCACTCCAAGCGCAAAGCACATTTCTTTGACCTTGCCTTCTCTACCATAAACATATAGCAATAGGCATATTAATATTTAAACAAAACAAAAACCCCACACCCTACCAATCTAAGATATTATTGCACATGCTTCTCCCTATGAGGAAAGGTTGAGAGAACAAACAACATGACAGATGTGTAGTCATCCTGCTTAACACACTTCTGGAAGGTGCTCCAATATTATTGTGGTGAGCACAGTATAAGAACCTATATAGAATACAATAAAAATTTATTTAAGTAGCAGCTTTTATGCAAACTATATCCCTAAAATTTTAGTGTCAACATTTAAAAAATTAAAGCAGAGGGAAAGTGAAATGATGGGTAAGGGAAGGAAGATGTTTTGCAGATGAAACTTGAAACAAATGACAGGTTTCAGAGTAGCAGCCGTGTTAGTCTGTATTCGCAAAAAGAAAAGGAGTACTTGTGGCACCTTAGAGACTAACAAATTTATTTGAGCATAACCTTTCATGAGCTACAGCTCACTTCATCGGATACATTCAGTGGAAAAAAACAAATGGTGAATCAAGGAAGCAGAGGGCTGCATGAAAGCTATCCCAATGGCAAGAGTTACAAGGGAGAAGGCTCTCAAAGCAAGAGTGGTGACGTCACGTGAAGGGCCAGAGGGGAAGTGAACACCAGATAAGCAAAGATCTGTGAAGTAAGCTGGAACAAATCCAGATAGTTTTAAATTTTGAACTAGATCCTAAAATGAATGAAGAGTTGGAAGAATTATTTTAAGACAGGCGTGATAAAGTCACACTTCTTTGTATGGCTAAGAAGGTAAGCAGCCTTCTGCACAGTCTGAAGTCTGGAGAACTGGCTTGAATAAACTAGAGAAAGAAGTTGGCATAGTCTAGTCAAGAAGAGATAATGTAAATTCATTGAATATCAGTAGAGGTGGGGTAAAATCAGTAACATACTGAGAAGGACAAGATGCAGGGGTAGCAAAAATGGAGATGCATAGATTTGTAGATATAGAAGATGTGGGAGGAGAAACAAAAGCACAGAGTCCAGAAGTATTCTACAGTTGTAAAGAGGCAAGGCAAACGTAAGGCTTGACAATGGAATTGATCCACTACTAGATGGAAATGGCATCAATAATGATGCAGAAAAGGCAGAAGCGTTCAATTAATATTTCTGTTCTGTACTTGGGGAAATAAAAACAGATGGTGATAACACTCTTTACATTCAACCATCAGCATCTCTGGATGATGTTAAACAGAAGCTGCTAAAGGTAGATATCTTTAAGTCAGCAGGTACAGATAATTTGCACCCAAGAGTTTTAAAAGAGAAAGCTGAGGCGCTCGCTGGAGTGTTAATGTTGTCTTGGAGCACAGGGGAAGTTCCAGAAGACTGGACGAAAGCTAATATGCCAGATTTTAAAAAGGGTAAAACAGGATGACCCAGGCAATTACAAGCTTCTCAGCCTGACATCCGTCCCAGGTGAGATAAAGGGGGGTAATTTAATTAATACAAATAAACATAGGTTTATAGAAAATAGACCCTGTCAAACTAAGGTGATATCTTTTTTTTAAAATGAGATTACAAGTTTGGTTGATAAAGGTAATAATGCTGACGTAATATACTACTGTAAGGCGTTTGCCTTGGTACCACATAACATTTTGATTAAAAAGCTAGAATGATATAAAATTAATATGGAGTACATTAAAGGGATTAAAAACTAGCTAATTGATTGATGGGTCTCAGAATGTAATTGTAAATGGAGAATCATCACTGAGTGGGTGTGTTTGCAGTCGGGTCCTTCAGGGACCAGTTCTGGGTCCTATGCTATTTAACATTTTTATCAATGACGTGGAAGAAGACATAAAATCATCACTTACAAAGTTTGCAGATGACACAAAAATTGGGGAAATGGTAAATAATGAAGGGGACAGGTCACTGATTCAAAGCTGGATGCAAGCAAACAATGTGCATTTTAATATGACTAAGTGTAACTGTATACATCCAGCAACAAGGAATGTAAGCAATACTTACTTACAAGATGGGGGATTCCATCCATCCATCCATCCTGAAAAAAAGATTGGGGGTGTGTGGTGGATAATCAGCTGCACATGAGCTCCCAGTGTGACACTGTGCCAAAAGAGCTAATGCGATTCTGGGACGCATGCACAGGATACTATCAAGTAAGAGTAGAGGGGTTATTTTACCTCTCTATTTGGCACTAGTATGACTGCTGCTGGAATACTGAATCCAGTTCTGGTGTCCACAATTCAAGAGGAATGCTGATAAATTGGAGAGGGACCAAAGAAGAGCCACAGGAATGATTAAAGGATTAGAAAAAATGCCTTATAACGAAAGACTCAAAAAACACCATCTATTTCTCTTAACAAAGAGAATATTAAAGGGTGACTTGATTACAGTCCAAGTATCTACACAGGGCTCTTCAATCTAGCAGAGAAAGCACAATCCAGTGGCTAGAAGTTGAAGCTAGACAAATTCAGACTGGAAATAAGGCATACATTTTTAAAGTGAGGGTAATTAACAATGGGAACAATTTGCCAAGGGTCGTGATGGATTCTCCATCACTGACAATTTTTAAAATATGACTCATTTAAAAAAAAATCAGAGAGAGAGAGAGAGAGAGAGGGTGGGGCTCTAGGAATTATTTGGGGGAAGTTCTCTGGCCCACATTATACTAGATGATCACAGTAGTTCCTTCTGGCCTTGGAATCTACGAAGTATCAAGAAGGAAGACCGGAGAGTTTGGAATTGTGTTGCAAGATGCTGCTCTTGCCTAAAGAAACACTTGTGTCCTGTGAAAATCTTTTTTAAAATTCTTAACTAAGTACATACAATTATCTACAAATTTGCACTTGCCCTATAATTCACACTGGTGATCCAGTTCTAAATCAAAGCTAGAAGCTAGTTCACAAATATTTTCCTCTTTCCTCAATTACTCCTTTTTGAATAGTACCAAGTTCACGCTGAAGCATATTACAGGGTCAAATGGAGTTATTGTTGTACATGACCAAGTGCTCTATAATGAAATCTGTGTATCACTGTTCATTTATAGCACCATTCATTTCTACAAAGAAATCTGGGCTGCACTGAAGGTCACTTATGTTAAACAAGTCATGGATATCATTTTTAAAAAATCTGTTAGAATCAATGATCTTTTATCCGTGATTTTTAACAAATGTATTTCATCCATGCAACTTGATTCTACAAAGACTGTTACTCTTTATTCATGAAACAAATGGAAGTTTTGCATTTTGACTACACATTCACATCCTTCTTTCTACTTATCTTTTACATAGCTTGACTCTTAGGACACTTGATTCCTTTACTCCTCCCAATGGAAAACAAAACCCTACTTTATTGGTTTAGATTCACCTGAAGACACAGGACAACTTTGTGATCCAGAAACAGACTGCTTTCATCCATATACCCTACTTATATTATAACAGTGATTTTATTTTATGTGTGAAATTGATTAAGGATCTGCACTGTAGCTAACTATACATTCAGAGTTACTTGAGGATATACATTATGTCTTGCCTGCAATTTCACCCACACCATTGCGTTATAGCAAGCTAATTTATCCCGTAAATTGTAGAACAGTCTTATTTCCTAATAATCTACAGTGGGCTACTAAAGTAAAATTAGATAGGTCTTTATAATTAGTATGCTCAGAATCAGTCACTTATTTAAAAAGCACCCATCATCTTTTCTTACAATAGCAATTGGACAAGATTCAGTGTGTCAGATGCTTCTTGGTAGTATAACAAAAAATTGGAAGGGATAACAAAAGGACTGACTCTTTCCCCCAATCTTTCCACCTAATTTTTATTCCCCAATCATAAAGGAGCTTAAAGTAAAGAAGTCCTGATGAGCAATGGAAACAGACACATGAAAGAGACAGTTTATCTAAACCTCAGTAATGATTATTCAAAATGTCCCCTTGGGCAACATGTAACTAGTAGAACAACAGTCTTGAAAATATACCAAATATTCTTACACCGAGTTATCATATGGTCTGCTGCTTGAATGCATGACAGAGGGTTTTGTAATATGCACATTACTGGTGTATGACATAATGACATGACAGACTTAGCACTGCAGAATACACAGAAGTAAGAGTCTATCTGGAAGAGGATACAAACTGAGGTGTTAAGTCAGTAAACAGATATAATGACGACTATATTTCTAACCATGCTGAGTTCTATTGACATGGGCCTAAATGTTTACACTAGCACATCTGTTTGTGGGATTGGAACCCAAATGGAAGAGACTTGGGTATGTGGTCACTTGCAAAACTAGGAAAGGAGGCAGAAGGAAAAAATCATGGAAATCTACAAACATATTTTTGGTGGGTCCTTAAACACCTGGTCTGATGGCAGAGCACACCACAAATTGAGGTTTTCCAAATTTAGCACCAGAGCCAGCTCTAGGTTTTTTGCCTCCCCAAGCAAAAAATTTGCCACCCGAAGCTCTGAGAGTGAAATAAATAAATAAATAAAAGGGTGGCCGGAACACTGCCCCTGGAATTGTGCCGCCCCAAGCACGTGCTTGCTTTGCTGGTGCCTAGAGCCGGTCCTGTTTAGTACCTCACTGTATCATCTAGATTTGAAGGTAGAAAGGGCACTCCGCACACAGATTGCCCCATGCTGTGCAGAATGATAGGTGGGGGTGCTCAGCTGCAGCTCTAGCAATATTTCCTGTCTTCCTCCAGGTCCCACGAGGAGCTCCAGGGGTCCTGGGATACAGGCAGGGAGAGGGTCAAGCCAAGAAAGACAAGGTATCTACACTTTAATCCTCTGCCAAACCAGTGCAGATCAGGGTGAAAAAATAATATTCCCATCTATTTCCATGCCCTCTCCTTCCCTCACAGTGGAGATCCTACTTAAAGGACCACACTGCTTGGGTGGGGGAATTAGAGCTCCCAGAGACCTAGATGCAGCACTGAGGTATATGATTTCCACAAAGATGTCATTAGCCTTCCATAGATCCTTTTCAAAGCCTCAGCCTATTTATTCAATGCTGTGTCTTGCTTTTATATCCACTCTGCTTTTCTGTTCATACCCCTCTGTTATTATAATAACAAAGAAAAAACAAATGCAGTAAGTGAGACCCTGAAGTGGGACCTGCAGAAATCCCCTCCTTTAGAAGGACTACCCTGACTAGACACACCCTGCCATTAACAAACAAGATTCTGGCTCCAGGGAGTCCTGCTCCACGCCAGGGAGCTTTGTTGGGGTTTTAACCCCTTATTTCCTTCCAAAAAAAAAAAAAACAGAACTCAAATCCTGTTGTAGTAGACACAAAGTATAACAAACTTTTGAGATTTTTTTTTTTAAACTTCATTGAATTTTCTTCTCCCTCCTTTTCTCCCAAGCTGGAGAATAACTAAAAAGTTTTTACATGTAGCTGAGGGAATACTCTTGTTCATCATCAATAATTTATGCTGATACAGAGAGAGAGAGAGAGAGAAAGATTATGAGTAGAAGTCCCCAACACACTTTGGTTAGTATGAATTGCCAACTGCCACAATAATTTATATTCAAAATGTAGATGCTGCAATTAAATGAGCTTCTCCCACTCACAATAATGCACCACCTGGTCCCTACCCGATCACTTGATCACTTAATACGTTTCATACGAGTGGCTACAAACATCTTTAGAATGCCCTGTCACATAATTTACTCATCATGGAAACTTCCACTCTGTACCAGCATCGCACTGGTAATGATGCCAAAGACATTTTACAGTGATTTTGTCAATAACCCGGCACAGGCTGTGCGGAGCCATCACTCTCTTTAAATATTAAAAACAAGCCAACCATACAATGATGAAATAATCGCAAGGCTGGAAAAATCACCATTAACTGTGTAAGAGGCACACTCACACAGCTGTTGCCTTTCCCACTGATCAAGGCTAAACATAGTAGCTGCGAGGTAATGAAAACTATCTTTATTACACCCTCCCCCCACAACAAGAAATTATTATTTGAGAAATATCTCAAAATCCCATGCAGGAACCTCCCTGCCTTGCAAACCTGACTGCAATACTTGGGAGCCTGTTGTAATTTAATGAGACTTAATTGACCCAGGTTCTAAAAATACCCTTGATACAACCATTGAGCTTGGGTAACATCTGTCTACAGCTGCGCCCTTGGCCAAGCACCGAGGTCAAGTCTTGTCCATGTCCCCAGTTAATGTATATTTGTATTCTTCCCCACGGAGGACTGAGAGAGCCCGGAAATCACTTACCCAGAGATGAGGGTTTCCTTCGCAGCTATTTCACTCCTGAGCTTATAAAACGTGTCATCATGTTTTAAGGCGTACTCTCCCCCCCACCCCTCCTTCCCCGCCTGGTGCCCAACTCCTGAGTCAGTGTCACTCCTCGAGCCGGTCGCTGTCTCTGGATGTGACCTGGATTCCCCCCGCGCCCCTACCGGGAGCCGGAGACGCCGCAGCAGCAGCGTGGAAAGGAAAGGAAAGGAAAGTGGCAGCTCAGCTGAGCCTGCCCCAGCAGCCCCGTCACCCCGCAAGGCGGCACGAGAGTAGGGCAGAGAGGCGGTGTAAAGGGACCGCCAAGCGCGGCCAAATCAGGACCCTGGGAGCCTCTTCTGCTGGGGTCCCCCCCCCGACACCCCCACTCCCCGAGCACAGGCGGGCGGACAGAGCGGAGCCGCTTCCTTTTCTGACCTGCCGTAGGGGGCTGCGCGTCTCAGCGCCCAGCCTCTAGTCCTCGCCGCGAAGCAGCACAGCCCAAAACAAAGCGACACTGGATTATGCAACGCGCAGCCCCGCGCCTGGCTCAGCTCTCCCTCCCGGCGGGAGCAGTTTGCGTTTGCAATTCCCACCCAGTCGGCTCATCCCAAGTGGGGAGCTGTACACAGTACTGGCGAGCAGCGCGGGGAGAGAGGAGGGGAAAGGCCAGGTACTCCAAAGTCCCACTGCAAAACGCCTTGAGCCTCACCTACTGCAGATCCCGCCTGACAGCCACAGCCATGGTCAGAGCCTCCCAAGGCACACTGCAGACCACTTGTGGCTAGGCTAGCCCTGCTCTAACTCCCCCACGACAGCGGGGCTGCTCTCCAGCGTCCCGGTTTCCAGAGGAAAGGAAAATAACGACCTTATCTCCACCAGGGAGCCCATCACCTCCAGGGGGTTTGTTGTAAAGGGCAGAAAGGCGTTCACAGCACTACCCATCGTCTGCCTGCCAGTGGCCCTGTGGCTTTGGGCAAATCGCCTCCTCTCTCTACCACAGTCTAATCCTGCTCCCCCTGAAAATCAATGATAAGAAAAACTACCACGGCGAAGGATCCGGCCCCAGTTACGGCATCTTTAGAAATGGGGAAAATTAATACTTATTTCGCAGGATTTATTAGTCAATTCTTGCACTGCCCTTTCACCGTGCTACATAAGGGTATTCAAGTTTATTTAAAAAAACAACACCTTAATCAAGTATTTTAAAATAAAAAGTGAAAATGTAAACCAATTATAGCATTTTAAGCACTGAGAATTTCACAGATTCTCTCTGAGCTAAAATTTTGATTCTCATCAGAAATGTTAACTAATTTCAAAGAGAAAAGCTTTGTACGAAGTGTTTCAATGTGAAATTAAATTAAATATAAACTAAGAAATGTAGCTGTGGCTTAAATAAATATCAGGTCCGGAATTTAACTTTTTAAATGTTTCACAAATGAACAGAGATCAGGCTGGAAATGCCGATTAAGAGTTTTAGCCTGGCGTTAGGGGGAGAGCAAAAAAGACAGTTTAGTGACGATATCACAACTAAATAACTGCATAGATCTGCCAGCTACTCAGCAATCCCCTACACAAAACGGACAGAGTCCCACCAAAGGAGAATACAAATTCCTGAATATTCAGAGGCTACATACAGTTAGACAGCAGTACAATTAACCGCTGCAATTATTATTTGTAACTTTCCCCCAAAAAACATACGTCATGTATGGAACAGTAGCCATTAGCACGCCGTCATCCGATTTTATTTTAGTGCAAATATACAAGCTTAGGGCTGTCTATTTTACATACTGCTGGACTTTTCTGGTTTATTATAGTGAATTTCCGACCTATGTTTTACAAAGATCGAACATTTTCAGAGGTTCAATCAACTGCTTAGCAGCTTTGGCATCTCGTTGGCTCAGAATTAGTGCCACCGCTCTTGGCTGGCAAGCAGAGCATCCTACCTGAGTTTGAAGGTTGGACCTTTGTTTCAAGGCAGCCTGGAGGTGCACGATGAACGATAGAAGGGAGCGGGGGTGGGGGAGTCTGACTGCTGTACCAGTGTCCCCTTGCTGGCCAGCTGATGATGATGGGACTCTCCTCTCGGATGAGGAGAGAGTTGGAGGGTCTATCCCCAGGCTCTTTATGCAGGAAAGGCAAGGTAGCGCCCAGTCACGCAGTAGTACTCCAACACACCAAACCCGGCTAACTTCTTGTCATCTTCAATTGTGTGGCTCGTTTAGAGCAAGCCCTGCACATTATCCATGAGAACAATCACAAACCTGCTAGTTCTGCATGCTTATATACAAACACTTTCCAGAAATGTTCCTTTCATCATGCTATTATAATTTAATTGAACCAAAAGAACAATGAGTTTATGCTAACAAGTCCTTTGCCTCTAGTTGAGTTTGATAGTGACCAACAGGGCTATAAATAGAACACTGAATTTCTTTGACCAGAAGCTGAAAGATTCCAGGTTATTCTGACAGAACAGCTGGAAATTTTGTCTAAAAGAAACTTTATTGCAGGTTGTTTCACCACACAGATCCTCTGCCCAGTTTGTAATAAGGACACTGGGCTAATATGTTTTCCAAGTAACAACAAATAAGATTGCTTGAGGAGGCAGGACAGTGGCTTTCAGTTGTGCACAGAAGGAACTGCTACAGAGAAAATGACAAATACTGTACCAATACTGATTCCTTATGTACTCAAGAGCGAGGAGAGGAAGGTAAGAGTGAAAAAGGGTCTAGCATCCTCTGAATAAATACTAACTTCAGACAATTAGATGGCATCTAAAGTAATAGGTATGAAAAACAGCTATTTTAAAAAGTAAGACTGATTTGTTTTCCCTGAAGGAACTATAGGAATATTAAATGCTATTTGCAATTATAAATCATTTAATGCAAATCATTTAATCCAAATAGAAATTTACAGACTCACAAGGATCTCTCATTTTGCTAGGAATGAGTCATGTACAAATAAAATGAAATCAACCAAGAAAAGAACTCTCATACCATGTGTATGTGGGTGATGCTTTGAAGAACTCCTAATTTATTATTTAAATTCTACAGCATCCAGCAAGATATGTTTATGATGAACAGGCTAGAGTGCATTGATAATTGGACTGTAACCAATGTTCATTCTATCTATGCAATAGAACACCACCAGTTCCTTTACCAGCGGTGGGCAAACCATGGCCTGCAGACCGCATCTGGCCCACCAGCGGTTTTAATCCAGCCCTCGAGCTTCTGCTGGGGAGTGGGGTCTGGGGCTTGCCCTGCTCCAGCTGGGGAGCAGGATCTGGGGCTTGGTCTGCTCCGGCGCTCCAGCCAGGGAGCGGGGTCTGGGGCCTCTCCATGTGGCTCCCGGAAGCAGTGGCATATCCCCCTTCTGGCTCCAATGCATAGGGGCAGCCAGGGGCCTCCACTCTGCACGCTACCCCCACCCCAAGCGCTGCCCCCACAGCTCCCATTGGCCAGGAACCATGGCCAATGGGAGCTGCAGGGGCGGTGCCTGTAGATGGGGCAGTGCACAGCACAGGCGCCTGGCCGCACCTCTGTGGAGGAGCTGGAGAGAGGACATGCTGCTGCTTCTGGGAGCAGCTTGAGGTAAGCGCTGCCTGTAGCCTGCACTCCCGTGTCCCAACCCCCTACCCCAGCCCTGATCCCCCTCCCACCCTCCGAACCCCTCAGTCCCAGCCCGGAGCACCCTCCTATACCCCGAACTCCTCATCCCCAGCCCCTCCCCAGAGCCCGCACCCCCTGCCCCAGCCCAGAGCCTCCTCCTGCACCCTGAACTCCTCATTTCTGGCCCTACCCTGCACCCCCAGCCAGAGCCCTCACCCCCTCCCACACCACAACCCCAATTTCATGAGCATTCATGACCCGCCATACAATTTCCACACCCAGATGGGGCCCTTGGGCCAAAAAATTTTCCCACCCCTGCTTTAGACAGACAAGGTGGGTGAGGTAATATCTTTTATTGGACCAACTTCTGTTGGTGAGAGAGACAAGCTTTCCAGTTTACACAGAGTTCTTCTTCAGGTCTGGGAAACATACTCAGAGTGCCACAGCTAAATACAAGATGGAACAGATTGTTTAGTATAAGTAATTAACACATATTTCAAGGGACCATTCAAGGTGAAGTGGCCCACTAACACCCCTCCAGTCACAGGAGGGTAGGGAAAGGAGGGGAAAGGCAGAGGGTTGAGCTGTTAGTGGGTTATAGAATGTTGTAATAAACTCTAAATTCAGTTTCTATTCAGTCCATGATTTTTAGTGTCCAGCAGAGTTATGAATTTAAGCTCCCAGGCTCATCTTTTGAAAGTGTTGTGCAAATTACCTTTGAGTATGAAGACTAATATGATCAGATATAGACGATTGCTTTGTGAAAAGAGTTCACCCAAGAGTGATATGAGGTTTTTGTCTTTTATCATTTTGCTGAGAGAGTTCATTTGAGAGTGTAGTAATTGTCTGATTTCACCCACAAGTTAGGATTGGGACATTTAGTGCACTGGATGAGGTAAATCACATGTTGTGATAGGCATGTGTAGGGCTCAGGGATCTTGTAAAGTTTGTTGTTGGTAGTGTTGATTGTTGTAGAAGTGGAGATATATCTGCAGATTTTTGCATCTGTTCTGACAGAGTCTGGTGCTACTATGAGCTGGTATGTCCTGGTCTGTGGGGAAAATAGCTTCTGATGATGAGCTTGGAGAGGTTAGGGGGTTGTTTGAGGGCCAGAAAAGGGGGTTCAGGAAAGATTTCCTTCAGGATGGTGTCCCTAGCAAATATGGGTTGTAACTGTTTGATGATACCCTGTATGGATTCCAGGGTGGGCTGACAGATGGCAACTAGGGGTATGAGTTTGGAGGGGGATTTATTTCTGTATTGAAGCAGGTTCTCTCAGGGTATTTGTGTGGCCCAATCCACAATGTGATCTACTTCTCTAGTGGAGTGTCCTTGTCTAGTGAAGGTAGTTTTGAGTGTGTTAAGGTGTTTATCCCGGACTTTCTCCTCAGAACATATTCTGAGTACCTGGCTGTAGATAACAGATTTCTTGTTTGGGGTGATTACTGGATCTATGAAGGTAGGTTTGGTGATTCATGGGTTTCTTGTATAAACAACTGAAATTGGTCCAATAAAAGATATTACCTCACCCACCTTGTCTCTCTAATATCCAGGGATCGACATGGCTAAAATACCCTGAATATAAGAGCTACTTTGTCAGTCCAAGAACAATTGTAATGGTGACACTAACTTATATTTGCAAGAAAGAAAGCTGAGATTCTGGCCTTATCAAGGGACTTCAAGATCTGGCCCCAAAATGTCGATGTCTTAATCTGACTCTGAGATGAACCAGCAGAAGATTGGGGATTGTACAACTCCACTGCACTAGGTTTTTCCTTGGATGACATAAGGTTCCCATAGGTGTAACAGGTTTTTTCTTGCCCTCACCACCTAAAGAGAACACCTTAGGTGTTTTGTTTGTTTGTTTTTTACAAATTTGCACTCTGTTTGTGTAGCTCCCATGCCTGGTTTCTTTATGATAGGTCCATCCATTGGCACTATTTTCCCCCATTGCTCTTTGTCTGTTGCTTATTCTGGATTCTCACTCTTGGGTTTAGATCTGACCATGACTTGGATCGGAAAATAATTTCTTGCTAGGTTTTTCCTGCCAAATCTACCTCTGACGGGGGTTTTGACATAAGTGGGTTTGCATCTTCCTTACAGATACTACCCACCCCATATGTTTTGTTTTTTTCACTTGTTTGTTTGTAGTATGTCAAGGTTTCTCCCCCACTCTGAACTCTAGGGTACAGATGTGGGGACCTGCATGAAAACCTCCTAAGCTTACTTTTACCAGCTTAGGTTAAAACTTCCCCAAGGTACAAATTAATTTTATCCTTTGTCCTTGGAATATCCACTGCCATCACCAAACTCTAACTGTGTTTACTGGGAAACGTAGTTTGGACACGTCTTTCCCCCCAAAATCCTTCCAACCCTTGCACCCCACTTCCTGGGAAAGGTTTGGTAAAAATCCTCACCAATTTGCATAGGTGACCACAGACCCAAACCCTTGGATCTGAGAACAATGAAAAAGCATTCAGTTTTCTTACAAGAAGACTTTTAATAAAAATAGAAGTAGATCGAAGTAAAGTAATCACCTCTGTAAAATCAGGATGGTAGATACCTTACAGGGTAATTAGATTCAAAATACAGAGAATCCCTCTAGGCAAAACCTTAAGTTACAAAAAAGACACACAGACAGGAATAGTCATTCTATTCAGCACAATTCTTTTCTCAGCCATTTAAAGAAATCATAATTAACGCATACCTAGCTAGATTACTTACTAAAAGTTCTAAGACTCCATTCCTGGTCTATCCCCAGCAAAAGCAGCATACCGACAGACACAGACCCTTTGTTTCTCTCCCTCCTCCCAGCTTTTGAAAGTATCTTGTTCATTTTGGTCAGGTGCCAGCGAGGTTACCTTTAGCTTCTTAACCCTTTCCAGGTGAGAGGATTTTTCCTCTGGCCAGGAGGGATTTTAAAGGGGTTTACCCTTCCCTTTATATTTATGACACAGTACATGCAATAAAACATGAGCCAAGGAAGTAGCTGGGTCATGTGACCTGACATCTTAGTGCATATTTTCTGGAGGGGAGAGAGTCTTAAACCTAAAAGCATCTACAAGTTAAAGCCTTGTCATTCAATAAACAGTCCTTGTGCAGCACTCACACGATACACCAGCCAGTAGATCACTGCAGCTATCACACAACAGTGCTACCAATGAATGTTAGCCTGGGACGAGTTTAGCATGCATCTTTTAGCCTAGGTTAAGGCCTGTTTATTTTTAACGAAAGCTGTGGCCAATCTCATCCTAAAAGATGTGTAATAAAAGTAGAAAGGCTAAAAGCCATGCAACACTTTGAAAACATCATGGTGTTATTTGGAGGACCAAATCCTATTACTCTTACTTAGGCAAAATTTCCATTGTATCCTACAGTATTAGCCCTGAATGACATCCTGATGTTATTTTACTGCAACTCTTTCCATCTTCAAATCCCATTGTTCCATACATTGTAATGCATTTTATTTCAGAGTGGGCAATCTAAAAATAATTCAAGGTGATATTATGATTTTTGTTTTGCCCAGAGATTCACTTCTATTCTATCATCAAAAATTTCAGGGGGAAAACAAAGTGTGCATATGAGAGAGGGAGAGAAATGAATGAAAATGAATATTTAAAAAGTTAAATAATGGGAAAGAAACCAAGAGAGAAACAAACAAACCTAGAGGTACAGTCTAACCTCCAATGCACACTGCATATCACCATACATTTCAACAAAGATCAATTTTTGATCTTGCATCTAGACACACAGCAGGCGATTTTTCAAGTTATGCAAGGATGCACAAAGCAAATAGGTTAGTGTGTGGTCCTCAGAACTAAAAGAACAAAAACCTGAAAAAAAATATGTAGAAGGGAAGGTGAAAGGAGAAAAAACATTAAATTATTAATCAAATCAAAGCTGGGGTTTTCAAATTGTCATCATAAAGTAATCAGGTAGACAGTCTTTGCCTTGCTAGTATCTCCATTCAAACAGGCAACATTTCACCCTAAGTAATAACTTGCACATATTCTTGGGCAGTTGCACCTGTTTTACTGAAAGACTGTATGCCCCTCAGGCACCCATCCTGTTTCTGAATAGTGCTAGGAGATCAAATTAGACAGTCACCAGTCACGTATTTCTGAAGGGTCTTTGACTTATGGGCCTCATCTCAAGGACTATGGGCCTGTGTCTGATCTTACAGCATTGTGTAACAGGAATAACTCAGTTTATGTCAACAGAGTTAGTGTGTAGAATCAGCTAAGTAGAGATGTTGGGCCCATTTCTCTTAATGTGTATCTCTCCCTTAGTAATGGATTGCCAGTATCAGACTGGAGTCCATAAACTTGCACTGATAATCTTCTGAGCCACTAGCGAGAGAGCTCACAACTATGTGCAGGCAGCTGAAATTGTGTAAACTCTCCCACGGGAACTCTACCAGTCTGAGTACAGACTCAGCTCTCCAGGAGGCTGGATCAAAGTACACAAGAGACTAGATACTATTCAGGAAAATTTGCCAACTATGAAGAAAAGGAGTTGAACCAATCTCAAGTGAAGTCCACAAGACTGGGTGACTGACTGGACAACGTCAAGGGCTTTGGGCATGCTACCCCTTTTCTTAGGATGTATAAAAAGACAAAGGACATTACATTCCTTTCAAAAAAAGTCAAAGCAAGAGTGAATGAAGATCTCTGAAAAGGCAGATCGAGCAGATGAAAGCTGTTCTTTTACTGACTGGATAACAGTCTTGTTGGAACCAGATCCCTTGTCCCAAACCACTTTGGTGTCAACTGGAAGATTACTGCTTGGTAGGCCAGTTGCAGTTGTAATCTGGCCACTGTGGGGACAAAATAAAAAGTTATCAGGAAGAAATTTGATTTTTGAAGACCAGACAGAAGCTAGAACTTTCCTGGGAGTTAACATTAGGTTCCATTTTCAGTCTCTTGTCCCTAAGCTGTGAAGGCATCAGCTCAACAACTATCTGGGTAGACGTATTGTCTGAGAGATGGGGCAGCTCATATAACTCTGAATCAACCTGCTGTTCCCGAATGAGCATCAATATTGAAGGGGGGGGGGAGAAATATGGAGAGATCCCAGGTGATTTCCTCCATCTTCAGCTACAAAAGGTAGAGTTTTATCTAGTACTTAAGAATCAACAGGCTAAATTGGACATTTCCACTAAACCCAGACTGGAAAGTAGAGGACAGACATCTCTTCTCAGGACATGACTGCAGAGGAGGTAAATACTCATTACGGCAAGTAAAACCTGCAAGGAAAGCTGTTTGGTCTTTTAAAAAAAAAAAAAAAAAGAACCACCAGCACCACCACCAGACCTGGACCCAGTATCGTGTCATAGCAGTAGATTCAATTATCCTGAATCTACTGAATAGTTAATATCGCCATCTATTAGACGTGTATAGAGTTCATTGAAACATGTAGGCCTCTATCCTCTCTTCTGTGATGTGGAGCAGAACAGAAGCCCAGAGTTCACAGGCAAATAGAAGCCAGGAGATGCAGAAAGATGCAAGGTATCATGTAGCCACCTTCTGGCCTTCTGTAGAAACTGTGACTGAGTCTACACTCAACTTTTTGACAAGTTAATCCACCATTGCTGTAGCACTGGTGCTTGCAACAGTGTGAAAACGAATTCAGACCAGCTACATCCATTTTTACTACTGTATCGTATAGACCTACTTAAAGCAACAGCACTACATTAGTACTGCACTAGTACTGACATAGTTGCTTTCACTGGTGGAGTTACAACAGTGGAATCTTTCAGAAAAAGCTCAGTGTAAACAAGGCCTGTGTGTGGTTTCTGGGGGAAGGAGTCAGTTCTTGAATGCCACGTTGTCCCTCATACTAGGATACCTCAGTTGCATTTTGCAAATAGATCCTTTAAAAAAGGAATTAATTCCTTTGTGCTGTGGGACTGATGTTTTAATGTTGTACTGAACACCTCCTGTAAGATGTGGAGAACTTTCATTTCTCATTGACTTCTTTGCAGAACTGAGCCTTCCATGAACACAATCAGTGTGTTCCCAGAACTACTGTTACAACAGTGGGACTATCAGCTACGAAGTGTGGGAGCCCATATTCTGGGGAAGGAACACAAATAATGATCTCTGGGCCCAAGTCATCGCTGTCCTGCACCTAGTGTAGTCATCTATACTATTGCAGGGAGAAAGCAAAGTGGGTATAAAATGCTACCAAATGAAAATAGTTGCTTTTGTACACATTTTGCCTTAGTGTAAATGACTACATGAGGTGCAGGCAATGGTGAATTGGGACCTCTGTCCTTGGCCTAAGATCTACAAGGTCTCCATTGTCTAAGTCCCTGCAGCTTTGAGACCAGCATGCAATACAGAGATCTCCTCTTCTGCACTGTTTCCAGGAATCTGGTGATGAATCCAGATTGATGAAAAGCCAAGGGGCTTTGTGGATAGATTTTTCCCTTCAACCCCAATGGATCTGGGTGATTTTGAACTTGTAGGAAAGCTGATTCTAATGCCTAATGGGTTCATTATTTTATGGTACTGATTGCAGTACTAATTATCCCTTAAGATATCATTGAATATAATATCCATAATTAAAATGATATTCTTCTAAAATGTATTGGCTGTGTGGGGGTGTTTGTATACACATATCCAGCTTTTTAATTTTAAATGTAAAAGGTTAAATGTATTCTCTTTATTTTGTTGGCTATAAAACATATTTAAAAGCCATTATGTGTCCTATCAGCTAATATATCTGCCTAGCCCACTTCAATTTCTATTTTCTGTGCCTTACTTTTGGCCGCGATTTGTAACAGATTTCCAGGTTTAGCATGAGATTTGCTGACCTGCAAAATATTGAGACATTTTCTCCCCTTTTTATTTAACTGAAACAGCTTTTAAAGAAATCCACAGAGTGTGTCATCAGCCATTTATTTCACTATTTTGTAGCGGAGTAGAGAAAATGTTGTAGTTTATTAATGGAATGACAGTCCACCACATTACATAAGTGTATTTTATATTTTCCTAAGATTCCAATCCTTCCAAAATTTATGGACATGCTTAACTTTATGCATTAGAGTAATCCCACTGAAGTCAAGTTAATCTTCATAGGTCAGATTCAGTCACTAAACTAGTGAGTTTACAGTGGCACAGCTGTACCAATGCAGCTGCGCCGCTGTAAGATCACTCGTGTAGACAATTCTCCCATTGACATAACTAAACCACCTCCAACAAGCGGCAGTAGCTACGTGGGCGGGAGACCATCTCCCGCCAACATAGTGATATCCACACCGGCGCTTCTGTCAGTGTAACTTATTCATTCAGGGGTGTGTTTTTTTCACAACCCTGAGCAACATAAGTTATACTGACAAAAGTGCTAACATAGACATAGCCTAAGAGGCATAGCACTGAACTTGCAGCCCGAGGAGAGGGGCTATGGTGGCTTTAAGACACCTTTGTGCCCTCAAGCCTTGGCTTCTCTGAGAGCAGGAGAGGCTGCTGGAGTAATTTAAAAGTGTAAGGGCCTTTCTAATTTACTGCAGCCTCTCCTAGGTTGCCTTATGGGCCATAGCAATGCCTCAAATCTCTGCAATACCATGTGCTGCTGCCCCATCACTGGCACCCTCCCTACACCAAGGCATGTATGGGGGTCCTCAGAAGTCAGCCTTATGGAGTCTCTGCAGTGCCTGCAATGGGAGAATCCTTCTCCAGCTGAAACGGAGGCTTTTAGAGCCCCTTTATGCTGCTGTGGCCCTTTTACTTAGACTAAAGTGGCTGGAACACTGGGTAAGAATCTCACCCCACGTATGTGTTTGCAAAGGACAAAAATAGCTTGACAGAAGCCCTAATATTATCTTCAAAAGAGCAAGTATACCAGGTCCATGGCACTGCAAGTGAGGATAACCACATTTTCTGTGGTAATTCACAGATCCCTTTGTGATCATCTAGTCTGATCGACTGTCTGACACCGGCAACAGAACTTCCCCGAAGTAATTCCTAGAGCATGTCTTTTAGAAAAATATCCCAATCTTGATTTCAAAAATTGTCAGTGATGGAGAATCCACCACAACCCTAGGTGAATTGTTCCAATGGATAATTACTTACACCATTAAAATTTTACACCTTATTTCCAGTCTGAATTTGTCCAGCTGTAACTTCCAGGCATTGGATTGTGTTATACCTAAGGCTAAGATTATGTCACAGAGGTCACGAAAGTCATGGAATCCATAACTTCCGTGATCTGTGACATTTTCCGTTTCAGCCCCAGGGCGCCGGAGCTGGAGCTGTCAGCCAGTGTGGGCCTGGAGCTCTGAGCCAGCATGGGAGGCGGGGCCCTCATATCACTCAGCCATTGGAGGGGGATCTGGAGCCCTCCATCGCCATGAGAGGCAGGGGACCGTGGAGCTCTAAGCCGCTGGCCCCAGATCTACGAGCCACCAAGGGAGATAGGGGTCCCTACAATTCCAAGCCACCATGGGCAGTTGGGGGACCCCAGAGCTCCCAGCCACCACGGGGACCCCAGAGCAGTCAGCTGCAGCAGTGACAGGTGATGGACCCCCTGCCCGCAGCAAAGCTAGGGCTCAGCCCCATTTTGTCGAAGTTATTTTTAGTAAAAGTCAGGGTCAGGTCATGGGCTTCAATGAATTTTTGTTTATTGCCTATAACCTGTCCATGACTTTTACTAAAAATAACCATGACAAAATCTTAACCTTAGTTATACTTTTCTCTGCAGATTGAAGAGCCCATTATTAAATATTTGTTTCCCACATAGATACATAGAGACTGTAATCAAGTCACCCCTTAATTTTCTCTTTGTTAAATAGATTGGCTCCTTGAGTCTGTCACTATAAGGCATGTTTTCTAATCCTCTAATCATTATCCTGGCTCTTCTCTAAACCCTCTCCATCCTTCTTGAATTGTGGTCACCAGACTAGGACGCAGTATTCCAGTAGCAGACCCAATGCCAAATAGAGAGGTAAAATAACCTCTCTATTCCTACTCAAGATTCCCCTGTAATCATTTACTGCTAACAACAACTGTCTGAACAGGGGCAGCAGACAGCCATCAAATAAATGTAAACATATCTATTTACTCGTTTTTTGCATAGTGCAGTTTGCATACAGGAGTAATTTTGATTTTCACCTAACATAAATCATCTGAGGCTCCACTATTTTAGTTATTTGGTCATCTAAAACTCATTCGAACAAAAATTAAGAAAATACAAGAGGCAACTGCAATGACAGGTCAACACTAACACGTAAAGAACCCACCCACTGTATTCAAACCCACAACTGTGCCCTCCTTTCCTCTGTACTGAGAAATTACACACTGGAGTCATTGCAACAGTTGAATATTTTACTTCTTCAGGACACAGCTGCACCAGCAAAACATGATTAAAAAAAAAAAAAGATGACTGAGATAGAGAAGCAGCCCTTTCCCTGGGCAATTCACATAGTTGAGTGAACTTCAATGTGCCAGAGCCTTGTGACTGTGGACTCACTGACTACATTCAGCCAGCCCTTCCTCAGGGCAAAAAAACTGTCAGATGTGTACTTAGATACTATGGTGATGGACAAATCAGAAACATATACAAGTAGGCAGATCAACACACACACACACACACACACACCCCCACTTAGTTTTGGATTTGTTTCCATAAAGATGAAAAATGCGAAATAAAATCCAGGTTAGTAGTTTTGTGAGGATTTACGGGCTATGGAAATTGTGATGGGGTACACAACCTTATTTTTATTAACGGCATTTTTCAAAAACATATACTTTCATTTCTTCTCACTCAACTTCAGACATGTCAAAGGCACTCACTTGTTCTTAATAGAGACTAAATTTATAGAAAGTCCAAACTTAAACAAAGCCACTTTTGAGTAATACAAAAAGAAAAACCTTTGAAAAATTCTCAACTGATAAAATCACTTTTTATTGCTCAAATTTAAAAAATAATGAATTTAAAAAAAAAAACGTCATTGCAAAGTAGAATGAAAGTACTCGTTCAACCCTGACTATAAAAGTCACAGTAACAATACAATGATCATCTGCACTTTGGAAGGAAAAAGTTTCTCAAGAACAAATGGTTTATTTACTGTTAATTATAGTACCATGCTTCATCATTCAACATTAAACATGCATTTAGCAATTCTTTTATAACATTTCTGCTTCAATATCTTCTTTTCAGAACTCTAATAGATCCTCCAAATGAGCTTTATTAATCACTGATGGAAAATTGGCAAAACCCTACTGCATGCCTTGACCACCTTTCAAAATGTCCAATTAGGTCAAACCAAGAAAGCTCTAGAAACCAATTATAACATGAGTTCTAAGCCAAGAAACCTCATTGTACTTTGAAGCAAATGCAACTCTATAGCAAAGAAAAGCAAAATATGTAAGGTCATAAAAAGTATTGTGGCTGAAATCTCAGTTCTATGCACGATAGTTAACCACTCCTTGAATAATGTCATTTTATCACAGATTTTTGCCACTTTATTATGAGAAATGGAACTAAACAAACAGTTTCTTATTTATCTAAAAAGAAAGCATTGACTCTCCATTAACAGTTTCTTCAACATCCTAAATTTATTCCACTAATACCAAGAATTTACAAGTCTAGACCTTAAATTTCACAGGCGCCATACCTCACCTATTAACATCCAAATGTAGACTAACAACATTGCTGACAATATGATGCAACTAATCTTGGCTCAAACAATATTACCTACGTTTAGCTCTTCAATAAAGACTTAGAACTTACTCAGAAGTTTATGCAATATACCCCTAGATAGTGCAATAGGTATGTGATGAAGCAGAGAAGCTGCCCACCAGCACAGCAGGGGTTAAGGAGAATCTTTGGACCCAGTCGGTCCCGCCTCGTTATACCTGCAGCCAATGCCAGGCCTGGAGGGAGCAGAAAAGGAGAGAGCCTACCCCAGTTCAGGGCTCATGGGTGAAGAGGTAGGAGCTAACTACTTCCCTACCTGATTGGAAGGGCCACCATCTTGCCAGCCAAGGCAGACACCAGGGAGCACATTCTGTCTCCCAGGCAAGGGAGGCAGACCTAGGAGCTTCTGGCAACTGAGGTAACTGGGTGACTGGAGCCCAAAGATATTGTGGGGCTTGGCTCCAGCAAACTTATGGCTGCCCCACCCAAAAGAGCCTGGGACCACAGCAGGGTGCCATCCAAGATCCATGAGAGGGCACCACAGGAGGCAAGCCATTCCAGTAAATTGGACTACAGGGGCCATTCCCCAAATTGGAGAGACTCTGTTAGGAAGTAGCCCAGGGCAATGGATTTAGACTCCCTGCTTGAAGTGCCACCCATTCAGGGGTCAACTAACTAAGAGCCCTGGGCTGGGACTTGGTGAAGTGGAGGGCCTGGGTCCCCCTACCCCACTGCCTGAAAGACTGATGCACCTTGACCAGGGAAACAAAGAGCTGAAAGTCAGGTGCACCAACCACTAAGCCACCTGGCCCTATAAGCACCATGTTATTAGATGCGACTGGGTTGTTGGAGAACCCAAGTCTGAACTTGCACATCCACATTGCAATTTTATAGCTCTGTAGCCAGAGCCGTGTGAGCCCAAATCAGTTGAAATGGGTCAACTGCAGGTATCTTATTGCTGTGTAGTGCCAAAAGCAGAAGACCCTCACCCTTGCTCTAAAGAAGCACTCCTCTATCTGTGAAACAGTAATAAGCTTTATATAGTCACAACAATCAGCAACTAGAGGGAAACAAGGTCACACACACTAGCCCAGTGTATTATTTTAGCATTAATTAGTTTTGCCGCAATTAATACATATTCTGTCTCCCCATTCTGTCATTCTGCCCTTAGGTTAGCATTTGGTAAGATTTGTACATTCCTGCAATCACTGGATCTCAGCCTTTACCACAGCTGCTTTACCCTGCTTGGCAATATTTTCCTTGTAATTCCCTACCCATTCTTTGTTTCCTCCAAATTGTGTCTCTCTCCAGTGTCTCTTGCTGGAGTTTCAATTTTTGCTCTTTAACATTTTGTCCTTAGATCAGAGAAGATCGTCCCTCAAATAAGTCTGGATCAGCTATTTCCCCCCAGCTCGCAGCCTTTTTGGACTGCTTGACAACAGCCCTCAGCACCTTCAGTATTGCCTACATTAAGCTGTTTCACCATTCATCTGTGGTGATTTTCTCCTCCACATCTTCACTGGGCCAGAAAACATCATCCAGTTGAACTTGGATAGCCTGGCGACAGTCACCGTATGAGATTTTTTTTGAGTTTTGTTTTTGAAAATTAGCTGCCATCCATTTAGCATGGCTGAGTTCCATCTCCATATCATGGTGGTTCCACCTCATCTCTTGCAACTTCAGTACCTCAGCCCAGCTCCTGTATGTCTCCAGCAAGGCTTGCAAGGACTCCATTAAAGGCTTGTGTTTCTTCTTGGCTAGACCCATCTCCTATTCCTTTTCTATTATTATTATTTACTATATGTATTCTACAAGCTTCCTCATGGTTTCTGCCTTGATCTGGTTGATCTCCCATTGAGTCAAGATCATTTTACCTTTTTTTATGCCCAAGGCATATCTTGGTCTCTTGAAGGACACATTACAGCTCCATATTCTCAGCTTCCAGCTGCTTTCTGAATACTTCTGTCTTGTGAATCCTTTTTCAACTTGCCTAATGATGGACAATGAGATCAGAGATTTCCTTTTGAAATTCTTCTCTTTTTGGGATGCCTAGTAAGAGTTCTCCACCGTGCTCAAAGAAATTTCCTTGGATTTCATTTCTTTCCCAAAGTTCTTCCTCAAAGAGCCTTTCAGTTAATCTTTTACCATGAACTGTACTGCTGTATAATCATGTTCTCATTGTTCCCTTTCACTAGGCCAGCTTCTGCTTGCAAGAGGTTTCCTTCATAAACTAAGACAATTGTTCTTTCTACCATTTCCCTAATATTCCCCCATGCCATTTCTGATGTGTTCTTTCACATCTAACAATGGCTTTTCATTTATCTATCTTGTTCAAAGCTTCATGCCAATTGTCCCATATCACTGAATAGTGGAAGTAGCAGATTTTTCACTTTAAATTCATTGATACAATGACAGAAATCTTGAACTTTTCCTGCTCAACACACTTTTCTGCTTTAAGTTCTTAGCTATAGGAGCAATGAGTCTTATATCACAGAATCATAGAATATCAGGGTTGGAAGGGACCTCAGGAGGTCATCTAGTCCAACCCCCTGCTCAAAGCAGGACCAATCCCCAACTAAATCAAATATCCCTTTGGTAAAGCTTGGTTCTCCCTTTTAAAAGTTTCAAAATCTCTTATGTAAGAGGCTTATCAACCACACAGATGTAGAACCTGAAGATGTCCTGTTTTCCTCTGTAATTTTCATTCAGCCTCTCAGGGCTTGTCTTCGCATACAGCGCTACAGCGGTGCAACTGCGTGCTGTAGCGCTTTAGTAAAGATGCTACTACGCCAACTGGAGAGTTTCTCCCATTGGCTTAGTTAATCCACCCCTCTGAGAGGCAGTAGGTCTGCCAACAGGAAAAGCTCTCCCATCGACACAGCACTGTCTACACAGAGGGTTAGGCTGGTATAACTACATTGCTCAGGGAGGGTCACGGACAGGGCAGTATTTCCAATTAGGCACAGTAGGTACGTGCCTAGGGGCCCTGGCATTCTAGGAGCATCTAAAAGTTAAAAGTGGGTTAAAAGTTTCATTTTTTCAGAAAACATGAAGGTCGCTGAAGATGCTGCGCCTAGGGGCGTGTAAGGTGTAAATCTGGCCCTAGTCATGGATTTTTCTTTTTTTACACGCCTGAGAAACGTAGTTATGCTGATATAGGTCTGTAGTGCAGACCTAGCCTTAGTCCCTTGCTATATTCTTCCCTCCATTGTTTCTTTGAAAACAATTTTTCTTTAATATATAAGTCTCTGACCTCATACATTCCTACAAATGACATCCACATTGCCTCTCTTTATAAAGAATACATCCCACCTTCTATTCTGCAACACCTCATAGTTGCTGTAGTACAGGGGTGGCCAACCTGAGCCTGAGAACGTACCAGTGTATATTGCCAAAGAGCCACATTAATATGTAAGCAGCCCCCCCATCAGCTCCCGCTCCCAGTGCCTCCCGTCCACCGGAAGCCCCACTGATCAGCATCTCCCCCTCCCTCCCTGCACCTCCTGATCAGCTGTTTCGTGGCATGCAGGAGGCTCCGAGAGGGAGGGAGAGGAGCGAGGGCATAGCAGGCTCATGGTAGGGGGCAGAGCGGGGACAAGGCCTGTGGCAGAGCCAGGGGTTGAGCAGTGAGCACCCCCTGGCACATTGGAAAGTTGGCGCCTGTAGCTCCAGCCCCGGAGTCGGTGCCTATACAAGGAGTTGCATATTAACTTCTGAAGAGCCGCATGTGGCTCCGGAGCCACAGGTTGGCCACCCTTGCTGTAGTATGTACAATCTGACAATCAACTTTCCACCATTTAGCTAGATTTTCTCCTGTGGCACCAATATTCTCTCCAGAACACATGAGGACTATTTAGAACCTGAAAGCCTCCCTCCTCTAGTCTGAACACTGTTTTTCTAGTGTTCAAAGCCAGATGACTGGTATATTAAATTCTTTTTCAGATTTGTTTCCTCTTTCTGTTATATAGAAAACTCAGGTATTCATAAGCGTCTCTAGTGCATAAGGAGTGCCTTTACTGCATTTTGCTACTGACTTCAATAGGAGTAGGATCTGTCATTACTGAAGGGAGATTTCTTTTGTGGTAAAGACATATGACAGTCAGGGAATCTGATTTTTCTTCTCAGCTCTGCCATGGATTTCTGTGGGACCTTGAACAAGTTACGTCATTTCCCTGTGTCTTGAGTTTTCAATTTTTTTCCTTATTAAGTCTTATGTCAATTCTTCAGAAGTAATTACTAGAGAAACACATGACTCAAACATATATTGTTGCCAAAATGTACTGTCTTGGCCACCACACTCACCAGGAGGCCACTTGTACATATTTTTAATGGCATTGATTATCCTTCAAACCCAGAAGTGCCAGTGACATACTATGTCATTATAGAGATTGCACAGTACATTAATGATCACACAGTATTACCTTCAATTACACAACTCTACATTTACATGTTGGTTTGTGACATGAACTTAACACTTTTTCAAAATCTTTAAAATGATAGTCTTGTTCAGCTGCAACTTTTAGTTAAACTTAAGCTGCCACTCACACAACAAACAAACAAACAAACAAACAACAAAAGTATGGTCCTTTGGAAAGAAGCACTGCTATTCTACTAAATTATATACAGTATCACAGAATATACAGAAAGGGATACTCTTGTTTAAAAAAAAAGTAGCTCACATTTGAGCATTATTTTGTTTACAAAGACACGGTCACAAAAATAAAAAATATTTGCTAAACTAAGAGACTTGGAGAAACTAAACACAGAAGATCCTTACTCTAGCATTAACAAAACCACCTGACTGGTGATTTAAGAAATTTCTGGGGTGGAGGGAAGCCACACAATCATCAGGAAGCTGCTTGAAGTAAGCAGTGTCTCATGATACACTTAGCAAATGACAAAAGTCAGTGAAAAGCAGGGTTTGATTTTAAAAGAGGTGAAAGAGGAGTTTTCACTGGTTCCTGTGATGGGGTCTGTCAGGCCTTCTCTGCTTCTTGCTGGAGGCATCAGCACCTCAATACTCCCTACCCAAGAAAAATCTCCTAAGATGGGGCAGCTAACAAGATAGTCCTCCAGAGGCCTAGAAGAGGCAGGAGGAGAACCAGCAGGCCAGTTAAGAAGGCTTGACTGCTTTTGCTCAGGAGCACACCTAGGTGAGACTGAGACAGAGGAAGAACTCCTCCAGGCTAACCTAGAACTCAGGCCCAGGCCAAGGCCTTGCCTTAAGAGTGCTGCATTTGAGGGGAGAGGGGTTCCTCTTTGTTTAAAGGTTCAGCCAGCTGAATCCTGAGTTCCTGTTTTGTTACTTGATTGTTTGAAGACTGACACCAAGCTTACCCCACAAGTTATCCTGCCCTACGCAGACAGCCAAACCTTTCAGATTAAAGCAGGGAGCATCATGCACGGCCCTCAAAAGAGCACTATAGAGCAGCCGTGTCTCCCACAACTTGGTACAAGAGGTGGGGTCAACTCCCACTTTTCCTGTAAAGACGAACCATGGAGGAGACCATATGACTCCTAGCTCAGCAGCAGCAGGCCCAGCCAGAGGCCCAGGAGCTTTTCCTGGAAGAGCAGCAGGACACTCAGTAACCCAACCAACAGCATCAAAATATGTTCTTCAAGCTCTCGCAGCAGCAGTTTCAGGAAGCAATACTGGAGCACATCACTGGCCACCCGCCACTCTGAAGTGACTCTGTTGGCACCAGCTATCACCTTTTCCAAACTGGGCCTGCTGATGACCCCAGAGGCATATCTTGTTAGTTTGAGCAGGTAGCCCATGCTGCCCAATGGGAGAAGACCACCTGAGCTGCACAACTAGGCCCTTTTCTAACTAGGAAAAACCCAGAAGCCTACCGGGCCTTAGATTATGAAGCTGTGAAGGACTAGGATACCCTGGAAGCCGCCATCCTCAGCCAACTAGGGGTATCAGCTGTGATGTACTAGCACTGATTCTGGACAATTGCTCACCAGAGCCATGACCCTGGCTGTGGCTCCAGGGCTAAAAGTGAGTCATCATCTGGCTCTGGCCAGCTTCCTGCTCTCCAGCGGAGATTGTGGGGTCGATGGTACTCAAACTGTACCCAGATATTTTGCCGACCATCATTCAAACCTGTCAACCTGGGTATGTAAATACAATCCCAATACATTGAAGACTTTATGACAGCAGATTGGTCCAGCCAGGGTGGATGGCCCAGGTTGGTGAAGCAGGAGTTAATCCGGGGTACCAGAAAAGGGCCAGGGGGCTCCCAGGGAAGTCTCAAAATGACTGCCAGTGAAACCCAGAGGACACCCCACAACACCACCACAAGAACTACCAAAGAGGAACTGCATGGAGTCCCACGTGGGAGCAGGCCAAGGACCTGGCCAAGAAGCCTCCCGTATTTGGACCATCAGACAGGATACTAGTTTAGATGGACCATTGGTCTGACCAAGCATAGCCATTCTTATGTTCCCGCTGTGGGAAGCCAGGGCATGCCAGACACTTGTGCCCCTCATGGAGTGTGATTTTGTGAGCCTGTGGCTTTGCACTTGACAGTTGTAGCTCCAGTAGTACTTGGGGAGCTGAACAATGACAGGGCTAACAGACTCTGGGTGACCCCAAACCCTGATCCAAGAGATCCTATTGGATCCAGAAGAGTAGCGAGAGGATGACCAGGTGCATGTGATGTGTATCCACAGGGACACTCAGGCCTACCACCCAGCACAAATACATTTGAATACAGGGAAACAGGCTGTAAGATTTCAAGTTGGTATAACCCCCAACTTGCTGTGGGAAGTAATAATCAGAAGGGTTTGGCAACATTTGTCCTCATTACTACTGCATCACCCAGAGAACCCAGTTGCCACTTGAGTCTGATTGTCTGACATCTTTCCGATTCCTGTATCTGACCTTTGTGATGGCTCATTGTAAGCCAAGAAGACTCTGAAACAGTGACAACTAGACAGGAAGGACTGGTTGCAAACTGCCTTTGCATCTGATGAGCTGTCTGGCAGCCCAACAGAACCACCTGAGGGCAATGCTCTTCCTAACACTGACTCAAGAGTAGTAGCTAGGATCTTTGATCTGGTTCAGGAGTAACAAGGAGATGACAGCTTTAGAGAGGCGTACACTTGGCTTGCATTGGTTAACAGAATCATCGTGCGGAAGGCTCAGGTCTCCCAATTTCCCCCACTTTGAACAACAACAACAATTCACTTTACTGCGTGGAGAAGAACTCCCAGACAGGTGAGATATGCCTCCAGCTTCTGGTGCCCCAAAGAATTTGAAAAGAAGTATTGTGACTAACATGCTGAGCCCCCTTTGCTGGTCACTTGGGCAGAAATAAAACCCTAGAAAGGGTGCTAGATAAACTTTTGGCCACAAGGAGGTGGCAAACTTTTGTGCAATCTGTTCCAACTACCAACAAGTAGTATGTGAGGGACACCTCCTGGCTTCCTTCATCCCCTTACTACTCATAAGTACCCTGCTTTGAGCAGTGGGGATGGATGTAGCAGGGCCATTTGAAAAAAATGCAAGGGAGCACCAGTATGTCTTGGTAGTAGTAGATTATGCAACTTGCTACCCTGGAGGCAGTTCACCTCTGCTCAGTAACAGCCAAGACCTTAGCCAGGGAGTTAGTCCTGCCTTTTGCACAAGTAGGCTTGCCTACCAAAGTCCTCACAGGTCAAAGGCGTAGCTTCACCTCCCACCTAATGCAGGACATATGACAGCATCTTAAGGTTAGATCCCTCCAAACTTCAGCATACCATCCCCAGACTGATGGTTTGGTGGAAAGGTTTAACTAGACCATTAAGCAAATCCTGAAGAAATTTTATGATGATGGACCCCAATGCTTGGAATCAGCTACTTCCTTATCTTCTCTTTGCCATACAACTACCACCTCAGGCCTCAACAGGCTTCTTGCCCTTTGAATTGTTCTGTGGCTGACAGTCTCAAGGACTCCTGGACCTCCTTAAAGAGCCCTGGGAAGAGCAGCAATCATACTCTCAAAACATGTTACGTGTGACCCACACACCTCCTGGGTATGGTGTTCTGTCCCCTCTAGTGGAGGGCAGGGGGAGTGAGAGACTGCTCTACAGCCAGTTGCCTTTTAGCTCGTGCAGTAAAGGCTCACACACTAAGCTTTTTAGCTCATGCAGTAGAGGCTCATGCACTAAGCTCCAGAGGTCCCCAGTTCAATCCTGCCCGTCAACGACTGGGATCTGTTGGCCTTACAACAGCATATCCTCCTACAGATGTGCAAGCAGCTCAAACGAGTAGGACAATTTGTGAAGGAGACGCTCCTGTGGGCCCAAAAAACCCAGGCCCAACACTATAATAAAGGAATTTGGGAGGGTTTTTTCCAGCCAGGACACCATGTGCTGCTATGCCTCCCCACCCCAGACAGCAAACTCCTGGCCAAATGGCAAGGATCCTATGAGGCTGTCAGGCAAGTTGGAAAAGTTGATTATGAAATTCACTGTCCAGACAAAAAGAAGAAACACCAGATATTCCATGTAAATAGGTTAAAACCGTGGCAGGCACAGGAAAGCTTGTTCACAGATCCCAGGGGTCTCCCTGAGCATCTGGACCCCCAGATACAAGAGCCAGCAGGCGCTGAAGATGTGCAAATAGCAGAAAGTCTTACTCCTAAGCTTACGCTGGCAAGCCAGAAACATATTGACCCACTACGACACGGTATTCTCCACCCATTCTCAGCCAAGGTGAACACATCTACTGAAACACTGACTCTAAACCTGCCCAGAGGTAAGGCCTGATCATGTAACTTATTGCATTCCTGAGCAGGAGGTACAGGCCATATTGACCCTGGCATCATTGAGGAGTCCTATATGTAGCCTTGGTGTAGCCTGGTGGCTTTGGCTCCCAAACCCTATGGGATCACTTGATTTTGCATGGACTTCCTGAGGCTTAACTTAGCATCACAGTTTGATGCCTACTCAGTGCCACACATCGATGAACTCCTCAAACACCCTGGGAAGCCTAAATGTATCACCACACTTGATTTAACGAAGGGTACTGGCAAATACCCCAGATTCCAAACAAAAGATGGCATTTGCCACACATCTTGGGCTTTTTCAGTTTACGACCATGCCTTTTGGACTGCCTGGGCCCCTATCACATTCTAGAGGCTTATGGACTGAGTCCTACACCATCACAGCCAGTTTGTAGCAGCCTATTTGGATGATGTATTTAATTTTAGTATGACCTGGCAGTCACATCTGGTACAGGTGGCCTCTGCATTACAATCACTGCAGGAGGTGGAACTCACCACTAATCCAAAAGAATGTAAGTTTGGGATGCAGGTTTCCTGCTATCTTAGGTATTTCATAGATAGCCTCGATCAACAGCCTGACCTATGGTGTCTGGACTTCTCATTCATGTTTATATTACAAACTGATGCTTCCACAGTTGGACTGGGAGCAGCACTGTCACAAAACTTCCAGGGGGTGGAATATCCAATACTATACCTAAACTGGAAGCTGCAACATCAAGAGACCAGGTAGTCCACCACTGAGAAAATGTCTAGCCATCAAATGGGCTGTGGGGCATTACACTATTGCCTTTTAAGGGCTCCATTTGACCTTGTAACAGACTGTGCACCCCTTAAATGGTTGCAGGTGATGAAGGGCAATAACTTTCACATTACTCAGCGGTATTTGGCATTACAGCCTCATGCTTTTTGTGCACGACACCAACCGGGTTCACAGCACCAGAATACAAACTTATTTTCCCTGAATCGTGGCCTTATTGCGGAGTGGAAAGAACAGGCCCCTGGGCCTGTTCTATGGAGACTGGTGTGTAACAGGATCGGTCAGGCCTTCTCTGCTCCATGCTGGTGGCATCAGTACCCTGACACTCCCTGTCCAAGGAAAATCCACTTAGAGTGGGCAACCAACAAGACAGTCCTCCAGAGGCCTAGAGGAGCCAGGAGGAAATACTCAGTGACCAATCAAGAACCATCAGGCCAATTAAGAAGGCTTGCCTGCGTTATCTCAATAGCGCACCTGAGTGAGTCTGGGAGAGAGGAGGAGTAACTCAAGCACAGGCAAGAGCCTTGCCCTAGGGGCTGCAACTAAGTATTTGCATATGAAGGGTATTTTCCCCGTCTCTCTTTGTGTAAAGGTACAGACAGCCTGAATTGCTATTGATTGTTTAGAGACTGATGCCAAGCTTAGGGCATCCTTCCCCAAGCAGACAGCAAAAGCCTGCAAACTAAGTCAGGGAGCACCTGTAGTGCCACACGTAGTCCTGCACAGGGCACTGCAGAGCAGCCCTGCCGTCCGCCATTTCTCCCCCCTCCCCACCAAATCACCATGCAGGTATCCGAAGCCATCCTCCACTCCATATTCGACACTGCTCTACAAACTGAGTACTGTAGGGCCTAACGTTTCATGCAAGGACAAACTGAAGCAGCCCCTGAATGGGAAGCTGGGTGCCAAGATCGTGGGCTGGTCTCAGCACAACAGTTCACATTCAGCTGGGGCGGGTGCACCTTTGCTGTTTGTTTGCACCTTTGCTGCTGCAAAGTTCTGAGGAGTCCCCCAGGCCAGCACCAGCTACAGCTAGTGTAAACGGTAGTGAAATAAACAGGACTAGCAGTCTGCTGAACCTGCTGCCCCCCTCTTCAAGGCCTGTGCTACCCAGCACTCCCAGATCTCGGGGGCCCAAGCTCCCAGCACATTCTCTGCCTCCAGCCTTTGTAACCTGGGAGAGGCAGGGGGAGGCTGCACTTAAAGCCCCCAGCTGCAGGAGTCTAGCGCAGCAGCTGGGCAAAGGCAAAGTCAACCCTTCCCCCCCTGCACTTGAGATCCCAGAGCAGAAAACAAGGCAGCCCTGGAAGGGCCCTGCCCACCCCCGGGTACAGCGCTCGGCAGCATCCCGGGCCCCCCACCTTTCCAAGGGGCTTCTGAATCGAAACCACTTGTGGCGACTGGCAGCTCCCTCCGCCTCGCCTCCCCCCGCAAGCTCATTGCTGGCTTGTAAAGACTTCTTTGCACGCCGCCCGCCGCAGCCTCCCCCTGGTCTCTGCGGGGCGATTTCCTTGCAGGGAAAGGGCAGCCCCTAAGGAAGCGCGGAGGGGGAGCTCTCACCTGACAAACGCCAGTCTGAGCGCGGGAGACGCCGGGCAGGCTCCTGCAGCGCTTCGGAGCGAGAGAGGCGGGCGGTGTCCTGAAATAACCCTGGAACTAGGGCGGCGCGGGGGGGGGAGCGCGGCGGGGGGAAGTAACGCTAAGCACGGGCTGAGGGAGGCGAGGCGCAGCTAGAGAGCGGGAGCGAGGCCGGGCTCTGTTTCTCTTTCCATTCCCCCGGGGAGGAGACGCCCGGGCATTGCCCAGCCCCTGCAGATGCCTAGCACGCGCCCCGTGCCCCCACTCGGCGCTGCGGGACAAAGGTGGACGGGCACAGTGACCGCGCTGTCGTCGCCTGCTCCCCCAGCCGGGCAGAGGGCATGTTGAGAACGGGGCGGGGGTGGGGAGCCCGGGTGGCCTGTCCCTTTTTTGGCAGATTCCAAGACCGCCTCCTTGCTCCTGTTCGCTCCGTTACCATATTCGCTCTCTCTGTTCGCGGGCTGCAACAGTAAGTATAGGTTTCAGCGTAACAGCTGTGTTAGTCTGTATTTGCAAAAAGAAAAGGAGGACTTGTGGCAGCTTAGAGACTAACCCATTTATTTGAGCATAAGCTTTCCCGTGAGCTACAGCTCACTTTGTCGGATGCATGCAGTAAGTATGTGGCGTGGCCTCTGAACCTCATTTCTGCTGCGGACTAGCCAGGCTTGGGAGGCAGCCCTTTTTGAGGGTCCCTCCCTTTATGCCACGTGTCCCCAACATTACAGAAGTCGTCGGGCATCTACTCTAGATCATATTTGCTCTCTCTCAAGATAGAGCATGAATCCAGGGTCCTTGTTCATCCTGGTATTATAATTGTGCGCAATGGCCTATGGCTAAGATGCTATGTTGATTAACTTCTGTGTTCCAGTTATTATAGCACAATTATGTGTAGTTACCAGTTTATAGTCAGTGAGCATTTTCTTCATCTGTGAAATAGGGGTAATGATACCGACTTCCTTAGTAAAGCACTTTGAAATCTACTGCTGAAAAGTGCTATATAACAGCCAGGAATTAATTATTTTATTTAGAAGATGGCTAATGAGAGCAGTGATTTGTGATCTGCATATAGCTCAACTGCTTGCCACAGAGAGAGAGGAAGGTTGTAACTTGGAAAAGTAACTAGCACCCAGGGTCAAAGTGCAGAAAAGTCTGTGGAATTCTATTCATGCTGACTCACCATATCCTTTGCCTGATGGCTGCTGTGTCTTTTGTCCCTTCCCTCAGAGGCTGCACCTCTGTTCCCCTCCACTTTCCTTTGGTGACTGTCCCATTCCCCACCCCATCCCTGCTTCCCCTAGTGGCTGCTTCCCACTTTCCTCCTACTTTGGTGATTGCTTATTCCCTTTCACTTTCCTTTTGGCTTCTGGCCTTGTGTTCCCTTCCCTTTGGTAGCTGTTGCCTCTTCTGCCCATTTCCCCCTATGCCCATTTCCCCCTAACCCTGCCAGCTCCCACTTTACTTCCTTCTCTGGTGGCCGCTCCTGTGCCTCTTTGCCTCACTTCTCTGGTGACTGTTAACCACCACCACCACATTTCCTGCTGGCTCATTTAGAGCCCTGGACTATTGTCAGGAGTAATGGGAGTAAATTTGTAGAAGGCGCATTTAAACTGGAAAAATGGAGGAAAACATGCTAATGGAGATAATCATTAGACTGGGGTGTAACCTCCACAGGGAAGTGATGGAAGTCCCATCACTCTGAGCACTTTAAACCAGATAAAGCATTAAAAATGTACTGTAGGGAAGAGTCCTTCAGTGAGCCCATGGAATGGATAAAAAGGCCTGTTGTAAGGCTTTTCCCTTTCTAAATTCCTCAATATCCAACACATCAGATGGATGTTTCTGCTAAAATGATCAGAGGAGCAATTAAGAATGGTGGCAGTCAAATTGAAATCATTAGCCTTCAGATGTTGTGGTTAATAGAAGCTGTTCTAATATTTCAGGCTGTTTGCAGACTCCGGAAGAACCTGCTAGAAAATTAATTGTTTTTAAATGAAATCTTAAATTATTCAGAAAGCACTGGGGCTATTAGAGAAATGCCAGAATAGTGCTCTGGCCTATTTCTATTCACTTTGAGCTCTGACTGCAAATATATTTGAATGGGGGAAGCTATGACTGCATAATAATAGTCCTCTAGGCTTATGTTCCTTCTCGGTGGAGTCTTTTTTTTTTTTTTAAAGGACACTGAATTACATTTTTCTTCCAAACTGCAAAGAATGGATATTTTTCTCACAACAGTTAAAGAGAACTCAGTGGCATTTCAGCATTGGCTGGATGCAGGTGTTGATAAACACAGTAGCCAGTATATAACCACACACTCACCCACTTCACAAATGTCAGGGTTTAATTGACAGGAAGATGATAACACCTTACTTTCATTGTCAGCGTCATCACTGATGGCACTTTTAACACATAGGAACAAAAATAAGGACAAAGTAGTACCTAGATACCATGGTGATGCATGCATTAGAAAACCATAAATAAGATAAACATCAACATTACTCTTACTGACGGATACAATTAATTTGATTAGACATTGTAATAAGACGCCAGCTGAGACCCAAACACTGTTTGTTTGTTTTTTTTGAAGCAGAAAAGAATTAAAACAACATTACAGTTTTCATTTAAACCTTTAGAACTCGGCACCCTCATAGTGCAATTCTATTCTGAAAATGATTATACAAGTGGCTTCATGGGATTTTGTATTTATTGTGATGATTTCTGTATCATATGTGCTCAATTTACAAGTAAAAAAAGTTGGATCTACTAACTTCCACCCCTGCAAACTCACTCGGGAGCTGAAAGTCAACTGGAATCTTCTCAGGAATCACAGTAATCATGTTTTAAAAATCTAATTGAAAAAATATGTATCCCTTTATCTTCAAACAATTGTCTTACAGGACTTCCTTTTTCCAAAATAGACCATAGTGGGTTTAGAGTTTAGCAAAACTCAGATCATAAACCTTTTACTTTTTTCTGCTTACATCGAGAAAATCGCTGAAGAGGTAGAACTGTCATGGTGTTCGGCCCTAAATGTGACCAATTATTTGCAAAGACCATGTAATCTTTTGTGTTCTGTTTTTAAAAAAAGGTGTCAGGTTCTTTTTTTCCTTTGAATTAAAGAGCTACCTGAAAACTTTTTATGCGCTCTGTCTGCATTATACCATAAAACAAAACTATACAACTTCTACTTATTTAAAAAACCCTGCTAAAATTCCATATTTTAAACCAGGGGTGGGCAAACTTTTTGAGGGCTACATTTGGGCGGGGAAACTGTATGCAGGGAAGGGGGTTGGGGTGTGGGAGGGAGTGCGGAGTGTGGGAGGGGGTGCAGTGTGCAGGAACAGGCTTAGGCCAAGGGATTGGGGCAGAGGAGGTGTGTGGGGCGTATGAGGGGGCTCAGAGCAAGGGATTGGGGTGCAGGAGGGGTGTAGGGTGTGACGGGCTGGGAGTTGGGGTGCAGGGTGCAGCAGGGGGCTCAGGGCAGGGAGTTGAGGTGCAGGAGGGGTGCGAGATGCAGGCAGAGGGCTTAGGAAAGGGAGTTGGGGGCCGGGGTGCAGGAGGGGTTCGGGTTCCACCCTGGCGCCACTTACCTAAAGCAGCTCCAGGGTGGCAGCGGCGTGCACCAGGGCCAGGGCAGGCTGCCTGCGTGCCTGCCCGCCCTGGCCCCACGCTCTGGAAAGCGGCCGGAACCACGTCCCTGCGCAGCCCCTGGGGGAGGGGGGCACAGGGCTCCACCTGCTGCCCTTGCCGCGCCTCCAGGTACCTCCCCTGAAGCTCCCATTGGCTGCGGTTCCCCGTTCCCGGCCAATGGGAGCTGCGGGGGGCAGTGCCTGGAAGCAAGGGCAACGCACGGAGCCCTCTGCCCCTCCCCCCACAGCTCCCATTGGCCGGGAACGGGGAACCGCGGCCAATGGGAGCTTCAGGGGAGGTACCTGGAGGCGGGTTCCACTTACACTTACACTGTGTACCATCTCTGAGGAGAAAAGTAAAACAGGTTGACTTAGGAAGCTGGACTTTTCTGGGAAGGTCACAGTGTAGGCAGGGAGGTGTGCTGCAGGGAAATACAGCAAAGAGGAGGGAAAGACATGGCTCTCCACCCAACAGAAGTGATGACTGAGGAGCCTGGAGCCCAGTATGGGTCTCCTTGCTGGGACCACAGGGGGGAATACAGGTGCAGTTGCCCCCTACTGCGACAGGCATCATGGAGACAGATTTGACCTTATGGATCATCAGTTCAAAGAGATGTTCCATGCAGAAGGAACAATGTGGAAGACTACAAAGGAAATGTTTGTGTGAGCAGCCAACAAACAGATGGACAAAGTTGGTATTGTTGGTAGAGCAGAAGAAGTGGAGAGTGACTAAGAAAGAATCAATAGCTGGCAAAGATGGAGAGGCTTAGTTCTGAAGGCTCCTGTAGGTGAGGGCAACAACCTTCACCCTTATGGAGTGAAGTAAGGGAAACCAATTGAGAGACTCAGTTGGGGTGATGTGGTTGGAGGGATGGGCAAGGAAGATGATCATAGAGAAAGAAGAGAATGTGTTATTGGCATGATATATCATAAGAACCATACCTAGAAGTTTTCTTAATCTAGATTATTAGGCCATTTCTACATTGAGGATTTCCCCAATTCCAACCGCAGTGGCCTGCCACTAATGTAAACCTCTAGTATAAACAAAGTAATCGGCAATTTGTGCTGATGCAGTTTACCTTAGCTACACCAAAGGTTTGCAGCAGTGGCTGGGTACCGCTGACTGAAACTGGGACAAATTCCCAGTGTAGACGAGGCCTAGCTTTATGGAAAAAGAGTGTCTGTGTGTGGGCCTAAAGCCTCTGATACTTATGTCACTTTATACAGCGTCCTTGTCTTTTCCACAGAACATTACAAATAGCAATTTACTAAGTGTAGTACTAGAAAATGATTGAAAACACATTACTGTTATTTTGTATTTGTATTACCCTATGACCTGTCGTTCTACATGTTGTTAAAACACAAAGGTGCCCCAAGGAGTTTATAGCCTGCATGCCTTTCATTTTCAGTATTTCATTTTAAACGTCTGAATGAAAATATTTGTAATTGTTTTCTGAAATCAAACTTGTTTTTCAGTTTGAAAAGCAGACCTCTTGGCATGGGTACAGCAGACTAACCTGTAAACTAGGAGAGTCATGGAAGAAGTCAAGTTTCCAGGGCCCAAGTGAGAGCTGTCCTTGGTCACAAACTGGAAAGGGGATAATTCTTGCTCAGTTACATAGGGTAGCCTATATACCTACTATAGGGTATTCTTTGATATACTCTATATACCAGGGGTCCCCAACGCGGTGCCCGCGGGTGCAATGGCACCCACTGGGGCAGTTGTGTGCGCCCGCAGGACACCGCACTGCCGAAATGCCGCTGCCGAGTGCAGCCGCCTGAGAACCGCCCACCGAAATGCCACCAAGAAGCATTGCCGTTTCTCGGCGGCATTTCAGCGGCGAGGCTTCTTTCTGCTTCCACTTCTCGGCAGCATTTCGGTGGCAGAGTGTTTGGCGCCCGCCACAGTCTGTTGGGAATAGGAATGTGCTATTCCCACAGAAATGTTGGGGACCACTGCTATATACCATAAACTGGTAGTGGAGTTTCACACTTTCTCATGACGGAAACATCCATCCTACTTTCTATTGGCTGTCATTTATGTAAAAATAATTGAGGCAGAGAAAAGAAAGTGTATTGCTCATAGGACCAAGTTGAGAAATCCTTATTCTGAGTCAGCTCATTCTCTCCTGTGGGATTTATTCTGCAAAAGAGAGATAAAGGGTCTGGAAAACATTGTGAGGTTTAGTCTATGGAATTTCCTGGCATTTTTCCCTTAAGGGGGAGGGATTTGAGGGGCAATGGAGTTTGGGCAGGGCAAAGCCTCCCAGCCCTGAAGTTTCCCCAGATCTACGGAGGCAGGAATGGGCTGCCTGGATAGCTCCTGCCTTCACTGTTCTGCTGGCCCCTCCTTTCCCTTGTTGCATGGCTCCTACATTCTGCTAGTGGTGGGGTTCTCCAGTGACCATTCTTCCTCTTCTAGCTGTATTAACTCTCTCCCAGATTTCTGTATGTGGATCCTATGGGGAGAGAGGGGATGGTGTTGTGGAGAATGACCAGTCCCCTGATTCTCTGATTCCTACATCTCTCTCTCAAAAGGCTGAGCCTCCTGGCTTCCCACTCCCTCCCCTGCAGTGGGGAATCTGCAGTAAAGGGGTCGGGGGGTGGGGGGGAGGAAGAGAGGAAAGTGCACAGGTGGGAGGAAATCTGCTCAAGGAGATGGAGATGAGGGTGGGGGAGGGGGAGAGCGGCTAGGTCCTGGATAGGGTTTGCTGTTAACATGGTATATAAATACATTATGGACTTGGAACAGATTATGATTGTATGAGCATATGGCTGTGGAGTAAAATAATTTTGGTTTAACTAATGGTAGAAGCACCCAGAGCTTGGGGAATGTGCTTCTAGTATCCGGGTCTGATCCAAAGCTCACAGAAGTCAATGGAAAGACTCCCACCGACATCAGTGGGCTTTGGATCTGGCCCTTAAATGTCTTAGAAATCTAAATAAATAAATATCTTCCTTATAACATGCTATTATGGCTAGTAAGCCTGAAGAAAATTTCAGCAGCACAAACAAATTGTAAGCTTCACGGTACTATTATATTGCTGGCAGGAAGGGAATTAGCTTAGCAAATAGGAGGTTATTTTTCATTCTTTCATTCAAGGATCCTTTAATGAATAGAATCCCCTGGAACCGGAAAGATAGAGGGAAAGAAAACAGCCTTTTTCTGTTCTTTGTCTCCTTTAAGTACCCTAAAGTGTCCAAGTACAGAAATAATGCTTTAAACCAAACAGTAAAGGGAAATGTTAGTTATAGATTATAGTGGTGCGCCAGCCCCCTCCTCCTTCAAATCCCTCCTCAGAGCTCACAGCTGCTGTGAGGCCTACAAGAAATCAGCCAACTAATGATGGCTGGGCTGAGGGCAGGGCCGTCCTTAGGCATACACAGCATATGCGGCTGCATAGGGCACCCGAAAATTTGGGGCACCACTGGGACAGCAGATAAGAGCAGGTTGGCTCCTGCACACCCAGCGCACGCTGCAGTCTCCTTAGGCAGGGGCCATATTCCCTCAATATCCCCCCTCAGGAGCCCCCGCCTTCCCCTCCCCAGTCCCTCAATATCCCCCCCTCAGGTAACTTGGGGGTATACAAGACAAATTAGGTTCCTGAAAGGGGTCTGGAAAGCTTGAGAGCCCCCGCTGTAAATAGATCAGTGGCATTATCCAGTTTAATAAGCTGGGTTTCCAAGGAGCAGAGAAGTAGATATTGGTGAAGAAAGAAAAAAAGTCTGTGAAAAAGGATGCTGATGTTAAAGTTTTGGAGACTTTGTGGGATTTCATGGAGAGTTCATGCACAGCTCTAGAGTAGAAGGAAAAAAACCCAACCCTACTTCTAAAAAGTCTTTCTTCACCATTGGACAGTCATTGTAATGGCTAGCCAAACCTGGCATTATAATAAGAATATCATCTGCAAAAAGATTTTCAACAGTTACAATTTTAACATAGCGACCATGGGTATTAACGATTGGCAAATTCTTAGTCACACATTACCACAACATGAAAAGATACAACACCACATTGAAAGTATGCACAAATGGTGTGAGCTGAGTGTAAGGTTAAAAAATCAGACAAGTCTTGATGCCCAAAAACAAAGATTGCTGGAGTCAGAGAAGCAGCATTGGCGTTGTGTTCTTGAACGTCTGTTATCTATTGTTGAATATCTATCAACAAACAATCTTGCTTTTAGAGGAGGTGTTGAGAAATTATACCAACCCCAAAATGGCAATTTTGGGGGCCTTGTACAACTGCTGGGAAAATTTGACACAGTGATGAATGAACATCTCCAAAGAGTATCTGAAAATGAAATACATGACCAATATTTGGGACCAAGAATTCAAAATGAACTGATCATGCTAATGAGTGGTAAAGTGAGGGACAAAATTGTTTCATTGGTTTCTTTAGCAAAATATTTTGCCGTAATTCTAGATTGCACTTCAGACATAAATAATCAAGAACAGATGTCATTAGTAGTGAGATTTGTCGACATTAGTGATTCAGCACAGATTCTAGTTAAGGAATAATTTATCACATTTTTAGAAGTAGAGGACAGAACAGGTTTTGGACTTCTTCAAGCTCTCCTTGAACGACTGGGATTGTCCGTAATGAACATTGATAATGGTGCCAATATGAGAGGACACATTTCTGGCGTGCAAGCGGCGGAAAATCCACAAGCCTTTTTTTGTTCTGTGTGTATGCCACGGCCTTAATTTGATTTTGTGTGATATGGCAAAGTCTTCTGTAGAAGCTATTTCTTTTTTTGTCTTGCTGCAATGCATTTACATGCTCTTTTCAGCTTCCACTGAACAATGGCACATATTCAAAACACATGTCAGTAGTACTACCGTTAAGCCTCTATCTGAGACACTCTGGGAAAGCAGAGTAGAAAGTGTAAAAACGTTGAGATATCAATCTGAGGAAGTTTACGAAGCACTGGTTACTATTTCAGAAGAAGCCAAAGCGCCAAAAGCTAAAAGTGAAGCACCGTCATTGGCCTCTGAAATATCCAGCTTCAAGTGTCTAACATCTGTTGGAATCTGCTATGACATTCTTGTTAAAATCTCAAGTGTAAGCAAAATAATACATAGTCCAACAATGCAGCTTGATTCAACACTTACCTTACAAAGCAACACACAAGACTTTTTAGTGAAATACAGAGAAGCTGGCTTCAGAGAAGCATAGGTTATAGCAAGAGAGTTTGCAGAGGCACATGATGTAGAACCAAAATTTCCATGTCCAAACGTGACAAGAGTTTTGAGGAAAACACGGCAAGCAGAATATAAAGGAGCAGACGAGCCCATAGAAGATCCAGAAAAGAAATCTGAGGTTGAATTTTTTTTAATGGTGCGAAGGGTCAAGCAATATCTGCCATTGATGAAACGTTTAATACCTTACAAGCACACCATGAACAGTTTGAATTTTCGTATGTGTAGCGGGGTAGACACCCGATCCTGCCCGGAGGGGCTTAGAACAGCCCCAGAGAGGGCTGTGGCTGGGCACAAGAAGCCTGGGCTGATTGGGGAAGGCAGCAATAGCTGGGGCCACGCCCCAATCAGGGCCAGCTGGCCCCTGTAAGAGGCTGCAAGCCAGGAGTCCAAACAGACTTTCTCTGCCTGTAGAGAGAGAAGGGCCTGGCTGCTGGGGAGCCTAACCAAGTGCCTAGAGCGGAGCAGGGCTGGGGGAAGGCCAAGGGAGCTGGGGAGCTCCAGCCTGGAAACCCCCGAGGCTGCAGCCTAGTCGAAGGCCAGTTAGGTACTGGGGTTGCAGGGGGCAGCCTGCGGGTAGGCAGAGGCAGCAGGTCCAAACCCCACTTGCCTGTGATGAGTGGCTTATATACTGCAGTCAGCCCCAGTGAACGGGAGCTAGATAGTGACTGGGCAGTAGCCAAAGACTGAGGCGAGGTGGGGGTTGGGGTTCCCCTGGGTGGGGAGACCCTGCAAGTGAGGGGTTACTGCCAGGGGGCAGCACCCCGGTGTACAAGGGGCACCGGGTCTGGGAGGGTGCTCCAAGGCTGGAAGTAGAGCTGATTCCCAGGACACCAGCAGGAGGTGCCGCAGGGGTGAGTCCCACACGCTTACAGTATGACATAACTAAATTCAGCGAAATAGGAAAACAAGAGCAGCTAATGACAAAGTGCAAGAACCTAGAGAGCCTCCTGAAGCATGGTGATAGTTTTGATTTAAATGGACTTGAACTGTATGAAGAATTGAGTACACTGTCCTCAATGTTGCCACATACAAAGTCTGTGATGGACACTGTACAGTTTATTCATACCAACAAACTTGTTGACATATGTCCTAATTTGCACATTGCCACTCGTATTCTGCTGACAATTCCTGTAGCAGTAGCATCAGGAGAATGGAGTTTCTCAAAACTGAAGCTCATTAAAAACTATCTCCGCTCTACAATGAGTCAGGAACGCCTGTCTCGTCTGCTATTCTTGCAATCGAACAAGACATCACTTCATGTTTGCCATATGATGACATTATTACTGATTTTGCTGCCAAGAGAGCCAGAAAGATTGCTTTTAATTAAAAACAAATCTTTGTTTCAATACCTCTTTACAATAATTTCCAATAAAATGTTGACAAATTTAAAAAAAATTGCATCATTCTGTCAAAAAATCAGCATTTTTTCTATATCATTTCTTTAGTGCAAGTATAGTCCATCAGCATTATAGTGTGCTTAATTTATTTAAACTGTTCTTAATAAAGTGCACGTGGCAAGTTTTCCAATATTGTAAGCTTATGTTTGTGTTGCTAAGAGCAAGTCAGGCAAGGGGCACCAGGTAATAATACTGCGTAGGGCCCATAAATCCTAAGGAAGGCTCTGGCTGAGGAAGCAGTAATGGTTAAGCTAAGATTCTGTCAGAGATATTAAAATGTTTTAAATATATAAATAAAATAAGCTGATTTGGATCTAACTGTTACACTCACTTGTGGTCTTTTGAATTAGCTTGAAAACTCTTCAGAGCAGGGACTAGGTCGTGTGATTTGCACAGCACATGATGCAATGGAGTCCTGATCCTTACTGGGCACAACTGCAATACAAATAATATTTCACAGATGGGGAAAAGAGAGCAGAGAGAATTTAGTGACTTGCTAAGATTTTACAAGTCATTGTCGGAGATAGGAATAGAGAACCCGGGTCTCCTGGTGTCTGGTCTAGGGCCCTGTCCACTAAACATTGGGCTTTCAACCTGTGGTCACAACAAGTGCCAAGGGGTCACTATGATCCAGCCCTTCCCATATTATTATATGGAAGGGTGGTCTTACCTAGATAAGAGTGAGGTGCCAGGGGATCCAGGTACGGGAAAGGATAAGTAGCATTTTACTACACCACACTGCCTCCCTTCAAACATGTCTTGTTTTAATGTTCTGATTTCAGCGCAGCTATCATGATTAATGATGAAGCAATCATTACTTTCTATTTTTGTACCAATACAAATATATGTTCTGGCAAATGCTACCTTTTGTAGTTACTATTTTCATAGGTTACATGGACATTTAGTAAATGTTTCCATGGCAATGCAGCAACAATTTGTCACGGATGAAGGTTGGTTTTGGTATTCATAGACAAAGGTTCTGCATTTTCTTTTTGTTTTTAAAATCTTTTAAAATGTAACTGTGTAGGAGTGTGGTCTATTAAAATAACAATGCTCGCACAGGATATTTTTTATGCAAAAAAGTTTAGGTTTGGAGATACCTGTTAAAAATATTCTATTTAAAAGACATGTTGAAAACACATTGGGGTGAGATCCTCAGCTGGTGACTGGAGGCCCAATATGAGTAAGGCCAAGCAGGGAGGGTGTGGTTTTGGGACGGTGAGAAAGGGGAGAGGAGGGATTTATTCTCTCTCATTCCCCTGTGTGGCCAAAAATAAGAGCAGAGACAAACTAGCCCACTGAGAGTTACTCACCCAAACAAATGGGTCTTACAATCAGAGGACAGCTTCTGGATGCAATTATTTATAACCATGAAGGTACAGAGGAAACTATTTGCCCAGTTGCCCTGAGAAAAGAATGCAGGCTGCTGATATTCTTGGGGGCTCCTAAACAAAGTCATTAAGAATGTCTAGAACCTTCCAAACAAAGTCTTCTCACCCCCTGCCACTATCAGAGTTAATGTTCTTCTGAAAAGGAGGCTCCAAAGTAAAAAGCAAAAGGACAAAACAGGGATAAACTGTGGAGCTTTGAAGGCGATTAACAAAGTGAACCTTGGCACAGTTGCTGGTAGACTTGGCCAGCTTAATAGCTTAGCCATTTTATGTATTTCATTCACAACAGCCAACACACTGCTGTATGTTATACAGATAAACTGAGTGTATCTTTGGAAATGAACTTAGACATTCCACAGGAAATGTGTGGGAAATGAGAACTATAAAAAAAAAAAAACAAACAAAGGAGGGGGGAAAAAGTCAAGTCAGTTAAACTGCAAAAAGAAAGATGCCACTCACTTTTGTGGATCTGAAGAGACCTGTTAAGAAAATAGAGATACGTTCTGTTCCAATACCTTTATAATAATAATAATCCTTTACATTACTTTGTAAAACACCTAGACAACAAATGATTTTCTATTAGTCTAGTAAAACTGAATCAACTAGTGTTTAGTATTCACAGAACACAGCAGTCGGCTCATGTATTTTAGTCGCTCTACAATATTTATATCACTTCTTAGTCCAAACCACAAATTGTCATTGGCTTTTTTTGTGTATATGTGAGAGAAGAGAGAGAAAAGGAGATGTGGTCCACAGAGAAGATCAAAGTATAATTTATCTAGCAATTGTATCTAATGTCTGTAGCATATCAATTTGCTATAATGCTCCTTATTCTAGTCTGGGAGGCTCCTCATCAAATAACTCTAACTATGGCAAAGTTTGTGGTAGGTTTTGATGCAGCTGAACATCCAATTGGGACTCTACTGAAAACACTAAGAACTAACCTATCCCTAGGCCTAAAAAGGTCACTCAGTGGAGTAGGAAGAAATGAGGGCTTCCTTGTCTTGTGAAATTAGGGTTATCTGGATTGCAGCTCTGGGCACAGGAAGGAGTAGAGAGAACAGAGTCTGCTGTTATACCCCTTAGTAAGCAAATGAGTGGAGGGGCTGAAAAGTGAGGGGGGATGCACAGGATGTGCTGCTGGCTCTTACTCAAGACTTAGCCTAGAAGCTCAATCTATTTCTAAAATTATTAGAGATTTAGGACAAGCCTATATCTCCAGAATTGCAAGCCAAGCGCATTTTAAAACTAGATTACCTCCTCATCCATTACGTCATCTTAATTGTTCTCTCTCACTTACGAGTTCACATTTTTTAAAAAAATGTTGAAAACTGATCACTGGTCAGTATATCACTTTGTTAGTACTAATACTTGCCTATCACGATGGAGAGCTGAAAGGCTCAATTAATACTTGTAAAGCACTCTGAGATCCTCAGATGAAGGCATTATACAAATACATAAAATTATCTTGCTGTTTACAATTTCCTTCACATTTTAAAAATAGTCATAACATCATCATTTTGTAACTATTACAGATAACTGCCTTGGTTGGTTGCTTCCCACACTGAATGTATAATCTGAAGGGAAATATGAATCCTTTTTGAACTTATGTTGTAGTCTATTTGCCAGAAGTATTGCATTTTTTACAGCCCCGTAAGCTCAGCAAAGACCTTCAGGAGCTGTTTCTGCGCATCTCAAGACATGTTTGTGTTATACTATTAATTCAAGACCAATTCATGTTGTCTCCATAAGCTTCCAACCTCAGAGACGCTGGAGCAAGAGACAGAACTGGTGACATGCCAGAAACTGAGCTGCTTAAGAAAAACGTCCAGTTCTTCTACTCCTATAAACAAATAAAACTTGCCATGTTATTAATGCTGTTTCTTTGTTTTGGTCTGGTTTTTTCATTTGCTTTTTTTGCCTTCAGTAAACTTAAAGTAAGGCTCTAAAACTGGCAAAACTGTTTTTTAAAGGGGCTGGAGCAATGCATACCGCTGTATGTAGTCATAAGATCTTATTTGAAGCCTCATGCCGAGAAACTGGAGTAGTTTCAGATTTCATTACACAAGGCAATTTGGCTTCTTTTCAGGTCAGTTGCCCTCTTATTCAGTGCCAGCTTTGACTTAATTCCTTTACTAAAAGGAAATATGTTGCATCCTCTTTTCAAAGCAGTTTTTCACACCAAGTGAGTTATAGGTGCACGTGTTTCTATAAAAGGGGTGTTTATAGTTTTGTCGTCTCAAAATAGGAAGGAAAGTTTGCCAAACAATGGGATTTAGTTATTACATAACAAGATATTAGGTCTCAGACAACTTGTTTAAAAAATGTTACCTCACCAGTGGCAAACACCATAACCACTTGAAAAAGTCTCTCTTTATTGCTAGGTCTGCAAACCCAGCCCACTTTATAATTTGTGTGAGAGGCAGATATGTTTACCAGACTTCTAGGTTGCTCTGCAAGGCAGCATGATCAGTGTCTCATCATTGGATTGGGAGCCAGGAAACTTGGGTTCTATTAACAGCTCTACTATTGACTCACGCTGTAACTTTTGGGCAACTGGTTTAGTCCATCTGTGCCTTAGTTTCCCTAGGTGTAAAACTGTGGTAATAATGTTTGCACATCATTAAAGTCATTTGAAATCAACAGATAAAAAGTGCTAAAGTATTGTTCTTTTTACTAAACTTAGCTACAACTTCAGTGTAAAGCTAAAGATAATAGGTACGCTGATCATCTAAAAACAATTTAACAATATACTGCATTCTCTGTATAATTCAGAGTATTGAAATGAAACATTTTCAATTTTAGGTGGTTGGCACCCGAGTATTGTAGCAAAGAAAATCTTATAAGTCTGATAAAATGCCTTAAAACAAAGTACACGTGACTAGTAAAATACCAAACACAGATAGAGAAAAGATATGGAAGAAACTGGAGACTAATTTCTAACCCTAACTGTAATAGTCCCTCACTCTCCCGCTCAGAGGGAGGCCACTCAGGCTGGTCCTCTCTGGCCAAGACCAGATTCTGTAAGACAGCCAAGAGCCCACAAAAGGGCTGGGCAATTACTAGTCACTTTCAGACTTTAGCCTGGGTTTGGGTAGCTCAAGTGGTCAGCCCTTAAACAGAGTCTATCCGGGCTGGCTCTGGCCTGGGCGGAGCTCAGGCAGCCAGCAAACAAACATACTCTCAGGGCTGGCTTTGGCCTGAGCATGGAGCTCCTCTTCAGATGTAGAGCCTCCTTGCACAATGTAGGGGGTCAGCCACCCCGGAGTGGGGTGGCAGGGGGACATGGGCCTACCCTACTCCACCGCATCCCAGCCCAGGGCCCTGGCAGGGGCAGGATTGGCCACCCCTACATCAGCGGGGATCCAGCCGCAACACGCCAACTGAGCCACACCTGCCTTTGCAGCCGGCTGCTCCGTGGCTGCCCCTGGACTACTTCCTGCCACCCTGGGGTTCAGTACCTCTAGCCTCCAGGCCTCTTCCGGCTCCTCGGGGTACATGGCGGCAGGCACTCCAGGCCAGTCCTCATCAGTGTCTGTGGATTGGGCACCACCTGGGGAGGGTTCCTCTCGGGGACACAGATGAACCAGCACAGCATCCTTCTCCTCCACAGACTCCACTCCAACTGTGCTGCAGGGCCGGCCTTTTATACTTCTGGCCACGGCCTGGTATATCCGGCAAGGGGAGCGGGGCAATCTAGGCTCCACCCTCCAAGGCGCATGTAATGGTCCCTCGCTCTCCCACTCAGAGGAAGGCCACTCGGCCTCACTACACTAACCCTAAAATTAAGTGTGATTGATATAGCATTACAACTGTATTTTTTCTAACGAAAATAAAGGTTAGTCCTGACATTAAATGATTTTCCTAACATGCAAATGACTTTTGGATGTAAGTTGTTACTGCCGCCTCCATTTCTGAACCATTGTAGGTACCAGTCAGAAGACAGCTACACAGAAAGAGAGAAAGTCAGGGAGAAATTATGTTTTTATGTACTGTACATTTGTGGGGGCATCTTGAGCAGTTGTGACCATAGGTTGTAAACAAGTAGGTGGTTTCAGTCACTCTCCCCCAGCTTTATTTTTAACACATTATCTTCAGCATCTCTGTGTTTTTCCTCTCAACTAAGGGCTAAATTCAAGCCTAGTGTAAGAGGTCACATCTGCAGTGACTTCAGCAGGGTTGGGTTCGGCCCAAATATTTTTCTTTATATGTATCCTTGTTAGCAAAATATATATTGCTGAAATTCTGATTCCTCAGTCCTTACAAACACAAGTATTAATAGTGGGTCAAATCTTGGTCCCACTGAAGCTGGTGGCAAAACTCTCATTGACTTCAATGGGACTATTATTTGGTCCTATATTCATAAAAAGAAAACATGTGACTGAATTAGGTACTTCTGAAAATAAGGGAATAATATCACTGGCTTGATCTGGGCACAGGGCAAGTGGACATTGCCCAAGCTTTCCAATATGTTTCTGCAATGTACCACCACTTGAACTGCAAAACTCACAAGAACTGGTTCTCCTCTCATGCCAGTTCTACACTGGTGTAATTCTATTTATTTCAATGGCTTTAGTCCTGATTTACATTGGTGTAAGTGAGAGTGGAATCAGGCCTCTGTTGTTCAGGTTTTCTTCAAATGATGACCTGGCTCCCCATCTGCAGGCTACTCTATGATCAAAGGTTTTGTAGTGTTTCTGGAGAATTTCATACTCTTTGGTCTGGGAGAGCCTGTGTTAACCAGTGTCTCTTCCTCGCACCAAGGAGTAATGTTTCCTGCCTAGGTGAACTGAAAACCCATCCGCTGTGAGCAGCAGGGATAGGAGGTGGGTGGGCAGGGGACTCGCTAGGCAGGGCCAGCCCATAATATTTTGGCACCTGAGGCAGGGAGCTCAAATGACGCCCCCATGCCCCCTCACTTGGGACAAAACTTTGAAAGGTCTCAATTCCACCTTCTTCCTGTTCTACTCCTCTCATGGTACTGCTCTGCTACCTACCCCAATAAAGGAGAACTAACAACTTAAAATGCCTTGTTCAAAAATTTTAAGTAACACTTAACTTTCAAACTCCTGAACAGCAAAGGTAACTTTTCTTGTCTGCATAGTAAACACTGGCATTTTTATCTGTTTGAATAATCAAAGTGGTGCTTTCTGTGCCTTCTTGGTTGCAAAGATTTGAACTGCTTCCTGAAGGTCCACAGTCTGGGCCAGCTCATGCTTTATTGAGATGTTTGCAAGGCCGACCAGCCTCTCCTGTGTCATTGTGCAGCATAGATGTGTTTTTATTAACTTCAGCTTGGAGAAGCTGCGTTCTCCACTGGCAACGGTTACAGGAAGTCTTAGAAGTATGCGCAAGAGCAACAAAAGCATTTGAAAAGAGGGTGGTCATCTTATTTGTGCACATATGTTCCAGAACAGCCTTTGGAGTTGATCCTGCTGAAATGTATCTTGAAAAGGCTTTCAGTTCATCATCTAAATCACTCGCATCAATATCACGCATGTCATCATGTGTCAACACTGTCTCTAGTGCCCTGCATTGCTGGTGTAGGTCTTCTTCAGGTATAGTGAGGAGTTTCGGAATATCATACAACATCCCAAATATCCTGCTGTGTTCCTTGAGCTGCATGAAACGTTCTTCAACTGATTGTATTGCACAATCTAGCAGGTGTTTAAAGAATTCAACTTTGAATTGTTGGTTGGGGTCTCTTATGGGATTATCCCGTGCCTCGTAATCAAAATGTCTTCTTCTTTGGTGACTCCTGTATTCTTGAATGGGTGGGGAAATAGCTTCAGTGTGAAGTTCCTCTGCCAACTTCTGTGCACTCTTCAGAATGTTTTGAAATCCCTCATCTGACCAGTAAGACTGTAGGTATGACTTTGCTTTGTCCAGTTGTTCCATTGCTCCAGATATATCAAGGTCAACACCTTGGAGTCTCTTGCTTACAACATTTATTTCAAACAGTATGTCATGCCACAACACTAAGGCACACAGAAATTTGCAGTTATGTATGTTTCTGGTGATTCCATGTCCCTCTGCCACTGTTCTCCCACAAACAGTTCCTGTCATAGCATTATCTTCCATAATGGCAACTATGGCATCATCTATCTTTCCAATTTGGTGTTTGTTAGGCTTTATCGCCTCCACTCGACTTTCCCATTGTGTCTTGTGTGGCATTCAGTGGTTTCAGTGGCAGAGAGGATGTTCCCAGATTTTGCTTCAAAATTTGCCATCAATGAGTTGATGCAGAGAAAAATACATAGATGCTTTGAATTACATAAAATTCAGCAGCCTCACTAGAAGCTGATGCTGCATCACTGACCACCAAGTTCAATGAGAACTGCATGGGACAAAAAAAGCTCAAGGTTTTAACTCTCGGATCCGTGTCTGCACTCCGCTGTTCTTTCCTCTCATGTTGGCACCATTATTGTGGTCCTGACCTCTCATGTGAGCTATCGCAATTCCCATGTCTTCCAGCTTTTTAAGAAGCACATTTGTCATACCAGCTCCTGTAGCATCATCAATGTCAATAAATTCTAGAAAATGCTCTCTGATAGTCACCATTGCAGGGACATTTTCTGTAGGTTCTGTTGTTGTTACAAAATGCACCATTAAAGTCATTTGTTCTGTATGGCTGATGTCAGGTGTGCAGTCCAGAATAACAAAGTAATATCTTGCTGACTTCAGATCTGCCACAATCTTCTGTTTGACTTTTGTTGCCAGTAACTGTATGATCTCATTTTGAATTGTTTTTCCAAAGTAATGGTGTATGTACATTTGTTGGGTGGTGACTCTTCGTAGATGCTCCTGGAGTACAGCATCAAACTCAGCCATCAGCTCCACAATTTTAAGGAAGTTTCCATTGTTTGGCACATACACCTCATCTGAAGTGCCACAGAGTGCTAGGTTTTGGGTAGCAAACATTCTCACAATGACAATGAGCCTTTTCAGAACATTTTGCCAGTAAAGAGACTCTGATGCAATCTTCTCTTGATGCTGATCATCTATGGTGGCCTTTAACCTTAGTCTCATCTCAAGCTCTTTCCACCTATGGAATGCTCTGTGGTGATTTGCTGCCTTCTCATGGCATGCCAGATTTCTAGCCAGATTTTTCCAGTCCTTTGTTCCAGTAGAACCCAATGTGGCTGGAACATTAGACTGGAAGAGTTTGCAACAAAAACAGTATGCAGCATTCTGGGTTTTTGAGTACATAAGCCATAACCTCTCCACTTTGTCACCATTGAGGATTTCACGCCAGTAATGTATTGGATGGAAACTTCTATTTTTATTGTCTTTGGGGAACATGAAGTTTTTCACTTGCTGTGGCCCATGCAGTACAAGGAAGTCCCTCAGGCTACTGCTCAAGTGGGTCCACAGTCCTGGATCATCTAGACTTAAGTAACTAAACTCAGCAGAAGCTGTTTCTTGCACCTCCACCACACTCTTCTCTGATCTACACTTTTCTTCAGGAATGTGCGTGGTTACATCCATTTGAGGTGGAGATATGGATGCTGCAGTAGCTGCCAGGTCACCTGCACTCTCACTAACTGGAAGATCAGGCATCTCCTCACCACTCACATCCTCACTGGGGCCGGAAGGCTCACCGTGAACACTTGTGTCTATGTATCTCAGGAGAGTTCCTTCCTGCTTAGATAGAAAAGCTTCCTTTGCTTTCTTTCTTTTTCTGAATGCTGCCCGAGAGGGGCGTTTTCTTCTGTCACTCATGACTGCTGTTCTGTGCCAGCTGTAGTGGCTCTCAACACTCAGTTGAAGGGGACAAATAAGCAGGCTGGTAGAAGAGCCTGAGTGGGGGAAGCTATCAGCATCTTAAGGGCCTAACTGGCTCCTACTACTTCAGTTGACTGCCTGTTCTCCTCAAGTGGGTTCAGGGAAGCAGGAAACAGGAAGCTCCCTGAGAAGCTGGTGTTAATCAGTCCAGGCTCCTGGGGGTGCTAGAGAGGTACATAAGAGGCTCCTTCTCCTCCTCTCTCTCCCTGCAGCTGCTGCTGCTTTCTGTTATTCCCTCTCACCTTTTCTCCTGCCTGCCTGTTATGTCTCTTGTGCCCTCCTTCCTCCAGCACAGCACTCCATCATCTCTGTGCATCTAGAGCAGAGAGAATACATATGCGCCAGCAGCAGACACAATTTTCTACACTCAGGGTCCTACTGGCGTCCCCCCCACCCCCCAGAATCTGGTACCTGAGGCGGCTGCCTCAGTTCACCGCATGGTAAGGCCAGCACTGTTGCTCGGGGTCAAATGAAGATGAAGTGACTAAAAAGAACTTACTGGAGGTTGGAGGGAGGAGTGCATTGGGATATATTACTGGGGATATGTGTAGGATAGGGAAGCAGGAGAACCTCTTCCTCCGGGGGGGATGGGGTCAGAGTGGAGAAGACTGGCATAAAAGGATATAATTCCACTGATGTTAATGGAGTTACATCTGCCTACATCAATAATGATTTTACTCATACAGCATCTGTGTGTTTGCTAGTTAATTGCGGGAGGGGGTCTGTTCTCTCCTTGGCAGATAAGTGTAAGGCCCATTAATGGTCATGGGGTTCACAAGTCAGCATTGTGGGGAGAAGAGACCCTTAGCTATATGAGCTACTTCAGAATCCTGCTGGAGAATGTTCTCCATATGAATAGTTTGTAAATGTTACTGTTTGTAGAATGGGAAATATAAGACCAGAAGGAAACATGAGTTAATCTAAAGAAAGGCTAAGTTACTTCCTTCCCATCCCACAAGCACAAAGCTGCATCATGACTGAAATATACATGCTTGGTTGATAGGCTCCTTGAACTCCAGCACAGTGGTTAATTTTTTAACAATCTCCTTTAATGGATTTGAGACTTTAATACAGTGGAATCCACTAACAGTCAGTTCTCATTGTCACTTGCTAATGTTATGCTTTAGAGAAATTCCCATCTGTCTTCCAGGATGTTAATTTTTAGTTATGATTTCCTCTTCTCATTGCCCCAGTCAGCTTTTGAATAAATAGCAATTCACTTGTTATGTTTTGACAGCGAGCTACAAGGGTTCCTTTGACCAGCTCTGGGTGGATTTCTTTCAGTTCTCTTTTTGCTAGGGCCTGAACCTGAAAGATACTGATCACTCTCGATGTCCACTGACTGCAGCAGGAGTTGAGGGTGCTCAGCATCTTGTAGGATTGATCCCTAATTATACAACAGATGTCTGAAATGCAGTCCTTAGAATAATTTATTCTTCCTTGTTTACTGCATTATTATTCTAGAAGAATAAGAAAGTTAGACGGGAGCCACAGGGAACAGCCAAGACATTTTTCCATGAAAATTCTCCCCAGAGCCATAGAAAGGAAAAGCATAAATTAAATATACGTTGGATGAGTTGATGATTTACAAGACTGAAAATCCAAAATCCAGTCCAGGAGTGGATCCAGTCTATTAATGTGTGACTGATAGTTGTTACTACCTGACAGGCTATGTGAGTTAAGGTTTATCAAGGCTAATTCCCCACTCTGGCACTTCAAGTACAGAAGGTGGGGGCCTGCAAGGATTCTAAAAATTAATACTGGCCACTCCAGGCTTGTATTAAACTCCCAGGGTTACAGTTTTTCTCTGCCCTTGGATGGGTAGATGCTACCACCACTCAAGTGCAGAACCCCTTTGAGAGCCCAGGAAGCACACTTGGGAATTCCTTCCTGTGGGGTACCCTCAAGCCCTTTCACGCCCCCTCTGGGGAAGAGCTGAGACAGAGGGAGAGAAAACAGAAGGAAATCAGCTGTTGCCACCAGCTAATTAACCAACGTGCACAAATCTCTTAAGACACAAAAATCCAATTCTGTTCTTTAAAAGGTAAATTTTATTAATAAAAAAAAGAAAATACATCTGGAAACTCAGGCTATTGCTAGGTTTTAAAAGAGAAACTACAAGGATTAAGCACCAAGAGTAGCTTTCTTGAGGTCCAGCTTAAAGGTTATAAGCAAAACAAAAGCACCCAGGGTTAGCACTGAGGAGTCCCCAGGTCATAAAAAAATTAAAAGAGATAAACCTAATCGCGTCTTCCTAGACATTTCCTGATATACTTATATATGTGGGGTTTTAATGAGTAGTTTCTAGGTATGATACTGATGATTTTTCATACCTGGCTCAAGCTTCTTATAGCATAAGACAGATAGTTGCCCTGTCTGCCTCTCCCCGGGAGAACAACAGACAGACAGAAAGAGAGAAAGTCAGAGGGGACAAAGTCAGAGGAGACAAAAGGGGAGTCTTTGTTTCAATTTTAAAAAGTTCTAGCCTTCTCATTGGCTCTTTTGGCCAGGTGTCCACTCACTTCCTTTTACCTATGCATAGCAGTGAGACATTTAAACCCTTTATGATTACATTTGCCATTAATTGGCAATCTCAGAAGAAAGACTAAAGACTGAAAGGGTATGAAGGTGTAGGGCCACATGGTGTAGGGCCTGTGCTCCAAGGATAGAGATCAGATCCATCCTACTGAATGGAGAAGATTGCACTCACCGCCTATGTGCAAGGAGCAGCATGGAGAGTGATTGCATCTGCCTTAGGCACAATCTCTCTAGTGCAGAGGTGGGCAAACTACGGCCCGTGGGCCACATCCGGCCCGCGGGACTGTCCTGCTGGGCCCCTGAGCTCTCGGCCAGGGAGACTAAACCCCAGCCCCTCCCCTACTGTCCCCCCTCCCCCGCAGCCTCAGCGCACCATGCCGCCAGTGCTCTGGCCTGCTGCTCCTGCCAGGCAGCGTGGTGGCGTGGCTGGCTCCGGCATGGTAAGGGTTCTGTGTTCTGTGAAGGAGTACCTAACACTTCCTTATTTACTTTTTCCACACCAGCCCAAATTTATAGACCTCTGCAGTTGAAAAGTCCCAGTCTTTTTAATCTCTCCTCATACAGAAGTTATTCCATACCCCTAATCATTTTAGTTGCCCTTCTCTGTACCTTTTCCAATTCCAATATATCTTTTTTGAGATGGGGCGTCCAGACTGCACATAGTATTCAAGATGTGGGCATACCATGGATATATAGAGAGGCAATATAATATTTTCTGTCTTATTATCTGTCCCATTCCTAATGATTCCCAACCTTCTGCTAGCTTTTCTGACTGCTGCTGCACACTGAGCAGATGTTTTCAGAGAACTATCCACAATGACTCCAAGATCTCTTTCTAGAATGGTAACAGCTAATTTAGACCCCCATCATATTGTAAACATTAGTAAAAAAAAATTGTTTAAAAAAAAAAGGGGGGTAAGTTTTTACTGCTTTTTACTCCCAGTAGTCTTGCATAACTAACAGAGCCAAGAGGAAGCAAGCTGGATTCTATTTTTTTCTTGTACATCATCAAAATTGTTTACTGAGTTTCAATCCATTACATCTGTGCAAAACCGTTACAGACAATAGGACTGCACAGATGTAACTGAGGGCATAGTTTGACCTACTAGTGATAATGCATGAGAAAGACAGACAGAATCCAAACTGACTTTCAGATCCCAGGTTGAGTTTGGAGAGCTATAAATTGGGGCAGGAAAGGAACCTTTCTTCTTACTTGTAAACTCAGCATATATCATCTAACTGGTGAGACCTAATCTAATCTGGAATATTGTGTGCAGTTCTGGTCTCCCATGTTTAAGAAAGATGAATTCAAACTGGAACAGGTACAAAGAAGGGCTACTAGGATGATCCGAGGAAAGGAAAACCTGTCTTATGAAAACAACAAGGAGTCCAGTGGCACCTTAAAGACTAACAGATTTATTTGAGCATAAGCTTTCATGGGTAGAAACCTCACTTCTTCAGATGCATGGAGTGAAAGTTACAGATGCAGACATAAATATGACACATGAAGAGAAGGGACACAAGAACAAATGGATATAAACTGGCCATCAGGAAGTTTAGACTTGAAATTAGAGGAAGGTTTCTAACCAACAGAGTAGTGAAGTTCTGGAACAGCCTTCCAAGGGAAGCAGTGGGGGCAAAAGACATATCTGGCTTCAAGACTAAGCTTGATAAATGTATGGAAGGGATGATATGATGGAATAGCCTAATTTTGGCAATTAATTGATCTTCAGCTAGCGGTAGATATGCCCAATGGCCTGTGATGGGATGTTAGATGGGGTGGGATCTGAGTTACTACAGAGAATTCTTTCCCAGGTGTCTGGCTGGTGAGTCTTGCCCACATGCTCAGGGTTTAGCTGATCGCCATATTTGGGGTCGGGAAGGAATTTTCTTCCAGGGCAGATTGGCAGAGGCCCTGAGGTTTTTTTGCCTTCCTCTGCAGTGTGGGGCACGGGTCACTTGCTGGACGATTCTCTGCACCTCGATTTGAGGACTTCAATAGCTCAGACATAGGTTAGAGGTTTGTTACAGGAATGGGTGGGTGAGATTCTGTGGCCTGCGATGTGCAAGAGGTCAGACTAGACGAGTATAATGGTTCCTTCTGACAAACTCTATGATTCTATGAATAATTGGTATGCAATTAAAATATAACCCCATCATGTCATTTTCACAAGGTCACCTTTTAGCAAATAGATAGATCTGTACTTGAAAGAGATAGATAGGGTCTAATGCAGTTCCCGCTGACTTTAGTGGGAACTGGACCAGGCTGTTAAAAAGCTATTTCACACAAAGTTCAAGACAAGAAGTTCTTATTGACCTGGTTATCTTTAAAGCTTTATTTATTAATTTGTGTTATTTAAACTTAAGGTATACAAGACTGGACAATAGTTAAAGGAAAGTAGTAGCTGTTAGTTGCCTAATAAATACAAAATAACAGGGTAACTTCCGGCTCTAAATGGTTGATGCTGCAGCCTTCCCCATTCCACACAAATGGACCAGTTCATCCTTGTTCTAGTCAGTAGCATTTTTCTACCCTTAAGAAACAGGTTTTGAAAGGCAGCTGGTCAAACTACTTTTGAGGGGAAAACAGCCTCTGTAACTTTGTTTTTTCATAAAAATGTTTCTACAAGTAGAAAAACCTATCAAAATGCCTTACCCCGTTTTGTCTTGCACTTTCACTGCCTGTGTCGACTGAGCACTCCTCAGGACACCATATCTCTCCGCCTGCCAACAGCTCAATGAGTAACACAAATCACTGGAATGTAGAACAAAGGACCCAAAGGAGGAATTTAGCAGAGATGAATAGAAAAAGTGGCTGAGAAGATGTGGAAATTATTTATTTGGCAAAAATCAAGTTAAAGTTACATTACTCAGCTTTCCTGATGTTACTAAATACTTTTTCCAACAGGAAGAAACTAGAATAATGTTGGATGGAAGATAAACACAGCACAGGATAAAACTTCAGAATTGTAGAGTTCTTAAAACAGAATATTCCTTTTACTGAAATTGTTGGAAATCTCTTGAGTCTCATAAAGTTAACAGTGAACTTAGATTTACAGTTAAAATGAGGGCCATTCTTGCTAATGGATTTTAAAATATAACCCTCTGAAAAGTAGATAATGAAAGGATAAATAGTACAATAGCTAGCATGAGAGAACATTTTGTACCAGAAAGAAGTTTATTGCACAGACTAAGTACCATATAGAAAACCCATAAAGACAAATCACATTCAATTATATAAACCCAAACACAATAAAAGAAACTAAGTTCTGAAGAAATGCCTTTCTTCAGTGTTTCTCCATTTCAAATTTTGAAACATTAAAGCATTTTAGCTGAGACATTTGTTCAGTTTCTTTAAGTTTAGAGGATTAAGGGTTTTTTTACTTTTAGGGACAAATTCTTAGACTCTTGCACACATTTAGTTTCAGTGGGACTATTCATGGAGTGAAGTGAAACTCAGACTGAGTAAAGGTATCAGAATCTGGCCCTGAGCTGTATTGCAAAAAATGCAAGGCATATTTAGATGGCCCAATTTATTCTGCATTGATTGAAGTAAATGGGACTCCTCGTGTTCTTAAAGTTACACACATGCTTAAGTACCTTGCTGAATTAGACCCATCAATAGGATCCTCAGCACCTCCAACCATTACTCAGCAACTTGCAGGATCAGGCCATTACTATGGACCTAATTCTATAAACCATCTGTGTTTGACTCCCAGTTGAGTCAATGAAAGCTCTGCATGTGCAGAGGGTTTGTGGGGATGGGCTAGATCTTAGGGGAACCCCACGTAAAATGTGATTGTGAATTTCCGCTCTTCTTGAGAGCTGCTATTAATCTTGTAAATTGAGGTAATCCAACAGTAAGTATTGACACAGTTTTGGTTCTTGTAATACCATTAACATTCAGCCAGTAACACCTTTGTATTGTAATAATCAGAGCAGACAAGAGGAGAGAATGAATACATTCAAAAATCAAAAAAATCAAGGAAAAAAAATTCCAATACATGCTTTTTTCCCCTTTGTTCATTTAACAAAAGAAATCTGTCCTGAGCGTCAGCATATCAAAACTGCTAAATCTTTTTACAGTGTTTTACTCTTCCTGCTTATGTAGCAAGAAATCTTTGTGACACTCTGCAGCAATCTGGTGTCTGGGGAATGCAAAGAAAGACTTAGAAATCTTCCAGAAAAAAGACCTCTTACTGCAAGATCCAGGTCAGCATTAATTATAAATTAGTATTGTCATATAATGACTTTGCATGGGCTATGATAGTTACTATCTTTGTCAAGTTTCAAAGTAGCAGCCGTGTTAGTCTGTATCTGCAAAAAGAAAAGGAGGACTTGTGGCACCTTAGAGACTAATAAATTTATTTGAGCATAAGCTTTCGTGGGCTACAGCTCACTTCATCGGATGCATTCATTGGAAAATACAGTGCAGAGATTTATATACACAGAGAACATGAAACAATGGGTGTTACCATACAGACTGTAATGAGAGTGATCAGGTAAGGTGAGCTCTCTCGTTACAGTGTGTATGGTAACACCCATTGTTTCATGTTCTCTGTGTATATAAATCTCCCCGCTGTATTTTCCACTAAATGCATCCGATGAAGTGAGCTGTAGCTCACGAAAGCTTATGCTCAAATAAATTTGTTAGTCTCTAAGGTGCCAAAGTCCTCCTTTTCTTTTTATCTTTGTCAAGTTACACTTTAGCAATTCCCATATCCTCTATAGAGGATACTGGTGGGGTGGGGGAAGAGTCATATGCCCCTGTGATAGGGTATATAAACTCCACACTGTCCCACCAGGGGTTAAAGAGCTGCTCTGGGCACAGCCAGCCCCGTCTCACCAAACCTGCAAGAGATGCACAGGGTGTAGGAAGAGTTAAAAGGGAGCAGAACAGCTCACTTGTGGGCAGACCAGGGAAGAGAAAGGACCTCTACCTTTTAGCTCCTGAGAAAAGGGCTGAGGGAAGGCGGGATTTCTCCCTCAACAACCACCTGAAAGTCCCTCCCTGAGAGAAGGGAGGACCTGCTTCTGTGATACCTGGAGAGGGAGGCATTTCCCCCACTCACCTACTAGAGCAGTTTATTTGTGTTAATTCCCTGTGTGTTGTTTATGGACAACCCCTGAAGGGGAAAGACTTGGAACTGACCTGGCTGAAGGGCCAAGGCATGAGAGGAGGCAGCTGCTACCCCAAGAGAGTAAGAGCTACCATGCCACTCCCAGCTGTGAAGAGGCACCCAGTAGTGACTGAGTCCCTTCACAGCCTCCTGTGATAGACTGAGAACTTTGGACAATAGTGGGGAGGTAGGAAGTGGCCCAGGAAGAGCAGCCTTAAGGTCCTCCTGGGTGTCAGATCCTTGTGTTCCCCTCATGGGGCCCTGGGGGGCAGTCTGGTGGAGTGGGAGGGCCTGGGTTCCCCTACCAAAAAACCCGCTCTGCATGTTGAAGGGCCTAAAATCTGACCACTAGGCAGTGCTCCCCATGAGCAAAGACCATCACAGTCCCAATCAGGAAAAATGTTTATTATATTGTGAATCTGTACAGTAGAGCATTTTTCCCCCATATTCATAAGCTGTGGCTTCTAATTCCAATAATGTCTAATTCCTAAGAAACATGATTCATTTAACAGGTCTAATAACTACCAACTGTAAGATTTCATGATACAGTAGAACTTTGTTTGTGGGATTTGGCAACGAAAGTTGTAGACGTTGAAAATGGATTAAATCATTTACAGTACCAACACATCCAAAGTAAAAAAGTTATGGGAATGGAGTACAAATTTAGGCTCCTGTCTGGCAAACTCTTACACATGGGTATGTTTACACATGCAAGTAGTCCTGTGGGACTACTCACACGCATAGTTCTTCACATAAGAGTTTCAGGAGGAGGGCCTTCATTTCTTCTTCAATAAAAAGGCAAAATGTCTGTATTTTCCATGAAATAGAAACAATGGGACAAACTCTGAAGTCCTTAAACAGTGGGAATTTTGCCTGGATGAGTTTCAAGAAAAAGCTGAGTAAAGATTTCAAGATTTGGCCCAATGGGAGAAGGGCAAAAGGGCACAAATTGTTGGTGAAACAAGAAATGCAGCCAACTTTTTCTGGTATTATTACAGGTCCCAAAGAACCTAATGCAAAAGCTACTGTGTTAACTTTAATAGGAACAGGATCGGGGTTCTTTGGGTCCGGGGATTGACTCACAGACTAGAGGAAATAGCCAGTGAGAGATCTGAATATTTTAAGATTTAGAACCACAGAAACTGATGCACATAAAGTGATATCTCAGTCATTTTGTAGAAAAGGATTGTCAAGGTTCCTTCCCCACTCTGAACGCTAGGGTACAGATGTGGGGACCTGCATGAAAACCTCCTCAGCTTACTTTTACCAGCTTAGGTTAAAACTTCCCCATGGTACAAACTATTTTACCCTTTGCACTTGGACTTTCGCTGCCACCACCAAACGTCTAACAGCGGTATTATTATTATTATGAAAGAGTTCGTTTGGAAACGTCTTTCCCCCCAAAATCCTCCCAAATCTTAGCCCCTTTTTTCTGGGGAAGGTTTGATAAAAATCCTCACCAATTTGCATAGGTGAACACAGACCCAAACCCTTGGATCTTAAGAACAATGAAAAAAGCATTCAGTTTCTTAAAAGAAAAATTTTAATTGAAGAAAAAGTAAAAAAGAATCACCTCTGTAAAATCAGGATGGTAAATACCTTACAGGGTAATTAGATTCAAAACATAGAGAATCCCTCTAGGCAAAACCTTAAGTTACAAAAAGACACAAAAACAGGAATATCCATTTCATTCAGCACAGCTTATTTTCTCAGCCATTTAAATAAACAGAATCTAACGCATATCTAGCTAGATTACTTACTAAGTTCTAAGACTCCATTCCTGTTCTGTTCCTGGCAAAAGCATCACACAGACAGACCCAGACCTTTTGTTTCTCCCCCACTCCAGCTTTGAAAGGATCTTGTCTCCTCATTGGTCATTGTGGTCTGGTGCCAGCGAGGTTATCCTACCTTCTTAACCCTTTACAGGTGAAAGGGTTTTTCCTCTGGCCAGGAGGGATTTACCCTTTTAAAGGTGTTTACCCTTCCCTTTATATTTATGACAAGCCCCCCAAATCACAGATAGGGTGAAACACTGGCTGTGATTTCTTCCTGGAGCTCTAGGAGAAAACAGAGACACATGCACCTCTAAATATACTACCAAGTATATAAAGGCTAACAATATTTTCCACATCGCAAGGACACTTTTAACCAGTTGATTCTGGGAAATTTTCATGGGAGAGTGCATCAGCCATTTTGTTAGAAGCTCCTGAGATGTGTTGAATGTCGAAATCAAAATCTTGGAGAGCTAAACTCCACCGAATAAGTTTTTTGTTATTTCCCGTGGCGGTATGAAGCCACTGTAGCGCAGCATGGTCAGTTTGCAGGTGGAAACGCCGTCCCCAAGCATATGGGCGTAGCTTTTCCAGAGCGTAGACAATGGTGTAACATTCTTTTTCACTGACTGACCAGTTGCTTTCCCTCTCAGACAGCTTCTTGCTGAGAAACACTACAGGGTGGAATTCTTGATCCGGTCCTTCCTGCATTAAAACTGCTCCCACGCCATGCTCAGATGCATCTGTGGTTACTAGGAACGGTTTGTCAAAGTCTGGAGCCCTTAGCACAGGGTCAGACATGAGTGTCACTTTAAGCTGGTTAAAGGCCTTCTGATACTCTTCGGTCCACTGAACGGCATTTGGCTGTTTCTTTTTTATTAGGTCTGTCAGTGGGGCGGTGATTTGGCTGTATTGCCTAAGAAGGATTGGACCTGTTTCTTTGACTTTGGGACAGGCCACTTTTGGATAGCATCCACTTTGGCCTGTAGGGGGTTGATAGTTCCTTGACCCACCTGGTGTCCAAGGTAAGTCACTCTGTTTAGGCCTATTTGACACTTCTTAGCCTTAACAGTTAGTCCTGCCGCCCTTATGCGCTCAAAGACTTTTTGTTGATGTTTTGTAGATGTTCCAGGTGTTCTGCCCAGGAATCCGAAAATATGGCCACATTGTCAAGGTAAGCGACTGCATATTCTCCTAATCCCGCTAGGAGACCATCTACAAGTCTTTGGAAGGTGGCGGGTGCATTCCGCAGCCCAAAAGGGAGTACATTAAATTCATACAGCCCGACATGTATGGTGAAGGCTGACCTTTCCTTGGCGGATTCATCTAGCAGTACCTGCTAGTACTTGGTTAAGTCCAAGGTAGAGATGAACTGGGCCCATCCCAGTTTCTGTAATAGTTCATCTGTGCATGGCATTGGATAGTTGTCTGGGCGAGTTACAGCATTTAGCTTACGGTAGTCTATGCAAAAACGTATCTCCCCATCTGGTTTGGGAACTAGAACCACTGGAGATGCCCATGCACTGCCAGAGGGGCGGATTACACCCATCTATAGCATATCCTGGATCTCCCATTCTATAGCAGTTTTAGCTTGAGGAGACACCCGGTAAGGTTGGACTTTAATTGGGTGAGCATTACCTGTGTCAATGGAGTGGTATGCCCGTTCAGTCAGTCCCGGGGTGGCTGAGAACATCGGCGCGTAGCTAGTGCACAGCTCCTTGATCTGCTGTTGCTGCATATGCCGAAGGGTCATGGAGAGGTTCACCTCTTCCATGCTACCAGCACTTTTCCCTTCGTAGTAGACACATTCAGGCCACTCAGCATCATCTCCTCCCTGGGCTGTAAACTGACAAACCTTTAATTCTCTGGAATAAAAGGGTTTTAGAGAATTAATATGGTACACCTTAGGCTTTCAGTTGGAGGTGGGGAATGCTATGAGATAATTAACAGCTCCCAGGCGCTCCTGGACCGTGAATGGCCCTTCCCACGACGCTTCCATTTTATGGGCCTGGAGCGCCTTTAAGACCATGACCTGGTCCCCTACTTTGAAGGAACGCTCTCTGGCATGTTTATCATACCAGGCTTTTTGCTCTTTTTGAGCATCCTGTAGGTTTTCTTTAGCAGGGGCTAAAGAGGTTCGGAGGGTGTTTTGTAGGTTGGTTACAAAGTCCAGAATGTTAGTTCCTGGAGAAGGTGTAAACCCCTCCCATTGCTGCTTCACCAACTGCAATGGCCCCTTAACTTCGCGGCCATATTTTTCACAGGTAAGCTTTATAAAATTCAGCAACAACATGAGATCTTTGAGATATCTGAAGAGGCATTTGAAAAGGTGGAACACTACATTTCAGAAAACTAGAAATTAATTTGGCCCAGAAATTTTGATGTATGCTGAAGGGTTTGAAATATATAGGCAAATATATCAACAGAAGCTTTGGTAACATGGTCAGATTCAGTATCTACAAACACCCTTTGCCAAGTGAGGTAAACTAATATTTGCAATAAATAGTCAAGATTACCATCCTCATTTAAAATATAGGTGAAATTCTAGCCCTTTTGAAGTCAGTGGGAGTTTTGCCATTGACTTCAGTGGAGCCAGGATTTCACCCTTTGTGTTGTGTAAACTACAATATCTTAAAAATGCAAATTATGATCAAGATTTTTATATGGGATTGGAAAGACCCATAAAGATAGAACATGGGCTCACTAAAAGGAGCTTTGGACTTGCCATGCATATATTTGGTAGCCTCCGGCTTGACTTAGATGGGTCTGCTGTTCAATACTACAGTTACCACCTCTCTATGGTTTCCTTTTAAATTTATGGAGATGGTTCCTCTGACTCAGACTTGCCCAGTTGTTCCTATGAATCAATTAAAAACAATCTATCTAATTTTGAAGCATACCAGAGAAATTTGGATAATGGTATAAACTGGGTGATGTGATATTAAAACTATCTTCTCAACTGCCAATATGAAAGGAATTCTTTTTATTGGTTGGAGTGGGGAAGGGCTGGGATCAGCAGCCTTACTCAATGTATTTACCACAGGAGGACAATCTTATTAAAGGTTTCAGAGTAGCAGCCATGTTAGTCTGTATTCGCAAAAAGAAAAGGAGTACTTGTGGCACCTTAGAGACTAACAAATTTATTTGAGCATAAGCTTTCATGAGCTACAGCTCACTTCATCGGATGTGCTTCATTCCCTCCCAATTCACAGCCTGAACCATCAGATCTTCAGGCATTGTGGGCAAAAAAGAACACTGCATAGTAGCAGGAGAGAAGGCCAGGCTCCTCAGGGGTTCGAGGACTCGTTTCTGCCCACATAGCAAGAGGGCTGCAGCATGAACGACTATTTCAATCAGTGTCCCACTGGGGCTGAAGTGTTGGGGACTCACTGTCAGTGATGGGAGACTGTTGGTCACAAGAGATGCTGCAAATTGCTTCAGGGCTGGAGAATCCAGGGCTTTGGAGCATTGGATGAACTTGTTCATAGCATCACATTGCTCTTTTTTGGGGTGGAGGCTTGTGTTTCTGCATCCATACAGAGCAGTGAGTTCCCTGAAAATAGCCAAGAGCAGGTGAACAGCTTGTGCAGACGCAGAGCTGTTACATGCCTTCTGTGCTTCTGCAACGCCCTTCATCTTGCAGTCAATTACTGCTTTTCCCACAGCATCATGCAGGACTCTGTAGTTCTCGCCACATACCAAGTACCGATCAATCTGACTAGGTTGGTCCCTCTGTTGTTGAATGATTTCCACTGGGAATACCCAATGAAATTGACTCTCATCCGAAAGCTTCTGAGCAAACTCCATCCCATACTGGTTAGTCAGTTTTCGGACCAAGTAAACTCGGTACCAGTCATTCCCAGCCAGCCTACAGAAAGCAACACTTTCAGGAAGTACCAGAAATTTCAGCAATTATTATAGCCTTACTCATGCTAAAGAGCACAAGTACTTCCCATTGAAAGCCTGACCCTGCAAGGCACTGAGTATATCCTGGTCACTATAACCTGAAATGCTGGTTTCCACAGCCTGCTGCTTTTAAGGCTCCTTGTGAAAGATGGGAAAACAAAGTTTAAGCATGCTTCACAGTAATATGCACTGTTTAAATAATTTCACTAGAAGGGCAGCAAGGGAAGCAACATTTAATTTGATATAATTTAAAATTGGGAGTGTTAGGGCTTGTCTACACTTGAAATGAACATAACATAAGAGCGGCCCTACTGGGTCAGACCAAAGGTCCAGCTAGCCCAGTATCCTGTCTTCCGACAGCAGCCAATGCCAGGTTCCCCAGAGGGAATGAACAGGTAATCATCAAGTAATCCATGCTACAGCGGCACTGCTGTAGTACTTCAGCGTAGACCAGAGGTGGGCAAACTACAGCGGGACCCTCATGTCCGGCCCCTGAGCTCCTGGCCTGGGAGGCTACCCCCTGGCCCCTCACCCACTTTTCCCCCTTCCCCTCAGCCTCAGCTCACTGCGCCGCCGGGGCAATGCTCTGGGCGTCGGGGCTCTTGCTGCGCGGGGGGTGTGGCTGGCTCCAGCTGGGTGACACGGCTGCCTGTCCTGGTGCTCTGGGCGGCGTGGCTGTAATGCTGCCAGTCACCGGTGCTCCAGGCAGCGCAGTAAGGGGGCAGGTAGCAGGGGGGGGTTGGATATAGGGCAGAGGAGTTGGGGGTGGTGGTCAGGGCACGGGGGTGGATAGGGGTCGGGGCGGTCAGAGGGTGGGGAACAGGCGGGTTGAATGGGGGCAGGGGTCCCGGGGGGGCACTCAGGAAGGAGGGGGGGGTTGGATGGGGTGGCGGGGGACAGTCAGGGGCAGTTGTCCCAGGGGGGCCGTCAGGGGGCAGGGGCCGGGCCATGCCTGGCTGTCTGGGGAGGCACAGCCTCCTCAACTGGCCCTCCATACAATTTCAGAAACCCAATGTGGCCCTCAGGCCAAAAAGTTTACCCACCCCTGGTGTAGACACTACTTATGTCAACGGGTGGGTTCTCCCATCTTAGTAGGTAAGCCACCTCCCTGAAAGGTGGTAGTAGGATGAAGGAAGAATTCTTCCATTGACCTAGTTCTGTCTACAGAGGGACATAGGTTGGCTTAACTACGTAGCTCAGGGGTGTGGATTTTTCACACCCATGAGTGACAGCTGTGCTGATCTAATTTTCTAGTACAGACCAGCCCACAGATTACCTCAGTTGTGACAGTTCATTAGAATTAATAGCAGGGTAGCACCTAGGACTCCAGCCCCATTGCACTAGTTGCTAACCACCGCCCATGCCTCAAGAAGCTCACAATTTAAGTATAAGACGAAAGACAACAGGTGGATACAAAAGACAAGGGAGAGCACAAAAACAAAGAGACTATTATGATCAGCATGGTAAGAGGTCACAGCATACCAGATGCCTAACCACTGTCGATTTATATGTAAGGGGAAGACTCAGTGGGGGTGTTTTAGTTGCTAGCTCCCAGAACCAAAAGAAAGGGGAAGGATTGATGGGAAATCGGACCCTGAGACTGACAGTCCACAGGAACAATGGGGAGAGGTCAATGCTCCAGGTCAGCCTGAATGACAGGGCAGGCAGGCTAATCAGGAAGTCAGGAGGCTGGGGGGAGAGGGGTGTCCATCCTCTGTGTGAGCTTGATTTCCTGGGTCAGACAGAGTGGGGCCGAGCTAAGGTGAAAGCAGGGGCGCAAACTGAGCTGGGGAGTAGAGCTGTGCCAGATCCAGAGGAGCCAAAACAGAAGCCCAGGAAGCAGGTCAGTGCTGGGAGCAGACTCACAGAAGCAGCCCACAGAGCAGACCTGTCCTGGGAGCAGAGCTGCAGCAACCAGAGCCAGAGGGGCCAGAGACACAGCCCAGGGAGCTGGAGGCAGAGCAGCAGCAGCAGCCGTGCTGAGGCAGAGTGGAGCTGGAGCTGAGGCTGGACCAGTCCGGAGCTGGTGAGCATCTGGGGAGAGCGAGGGGAACCCTAGGTTGCGGGCCCAGTGCAGTGAGACGCCCCCAGCCAAGAGGCCTTGTAGGCCAGACTTGTAGGGGGATTGTAACCCCGATGGGACAGGGGCGATGCTGGGAAGAAGGATCCTGCCACCTAGAGCCTGAGAGCATGTGGCTCCTGCCAGAGCAAGTGTCCGACCCGCAGCATCTCTGCAGCACACCCAGGGCCTGAGAAGGAGGCCTGGGACTTTTGAGGAACAGACTGTGAACTGCCCTGACATTCCAGAGACAATGGTTGTGATGTCTCCGTGCCACAGAGTGGGGTGACGTGTTTTCCATTATTTTTCCCATTTTTCCCTTATTTTTTTAAATTGACTGCTGTTTAATAAATTGTATTTGCTTTGAACTGTATGTACTGATCAGTGGGTCAGGGAAGCATCCAGTGCAGAGAGAGCACCCCAGAGTGGGGACACCCTAGCCCCTGTCCTAAGTGACCACAACAAGGTTGGGGGTCGGGCCCCCCAGGAATCCTGGGCCCAGCCTTGTTGGGGTTACGAGGACTCTGCCTCACAGGAGAGTCAAAGGGGAGCCCTTGAGGTCAGGCAGGCCTCTGGGTAAAGGAAGTGGGAGCGAGGACTCAGATTCTTTCACTAACCCATGTCACCGTGGTAGCGTATAAGCTAGGAAAGTTCCCACAATAGCAGGACCATTCCCCCGCTTACATATACATCAGAGTAAAGGTGAGTTTTAAGGAGGTATTTGAACAAGGATTCATTCAATAGTACAAGTACAATCTAAGGCATTAAATATGGTTATTGTTGCTATATCTTTGACCAAAAGATTAGAAGGACACCAACAACCTGAAGTGAGTTTCATGTGCTATGTTTGCCTCTGAGACACCCTGCCCATTCCTGCAGTTTTACAGTCACACTTTCCTCTTTTAGAAACAATATTTTTCTCTTCCCTGTGCTGTGTGAAAGGCCTACACAAACAAAAAGGGAAACGGACTAACTGGGCTATGCTGGGGTGACGTTGAAACTGACTGCAAAATGCTGTGAAATGCACAAAGATAACTGGAAAAGATAGAAATTTTATTTTTCTTTAACATTTTCAGGATAGCAATTTTGCATACCATTCATAACAACACTAAGTAAACAATTTTCAGAGAGAAGTTTTAAAGAAAGTTTTAAGTTGACATTGTCCCTTAAAATAATGAGAAAGTGGAAAAATGGTACAGTTTTGCTACGGTATACAGAGGAGGCCAAGTTTGCTTTCTACAAACATCTTATTTACTAATGGCAACATTTTCAGATGTGTTCACTTAATCAATTAGCTTCAATGTGTATATAGGCTGTCTCCCATTAGATATTCAAATATTCACTTGAAAAAATTGGACAAATCAGTTACAATACCAAAGCTTTCTGATCCTTGTGGGAAGAGTTCATTAGTCCTATTGAAGAAAATACAGATGGATACAGGAAAGTTATCTGAAATCCAGAATTATATTGAGGGAAGGGATACAATAACAGTCTAGGTTTACATGTTCCTTTGTCAGCTGGGCTGTATTTATATTTTTATTGTATTGTTTAATGTTTTTGCATCTTGTTTTTTATCATTTCAAAATCTTTAACATAGGGTAATAGAAAATAAAATGAAGGTTTTATGTACTTTTAAGTGACATTCATTTAGTACTACTTTGTAATAGGTTTCTTTTTAAAGACAGATAAATCCATAATGCTACGAAAATCAGCAAGTAGCCAGCACTGGAGGCTGTGGACTCAGGAAGTGAACAAATAAATCAAAGTAAAGAGGACTGCCAAACTTGTACATGACATTGAAATGATCCTGGATGCCCTTCAGAATTTAAATCTATTTTTGTGTTTGCAGAATCCCCTTGATATTAGAATGATTCAGATAAATCTCTCTGTCAATGTCAACCAGTTCATACTTAACAATAATAAATCTTATTTCATTCCATAAAGAGTTCAGACACAAGCCTGGTAATTTTTTCCAGTGTAATTTCTTTCCCCAGTGCTGACTAAAAACCTAGCACAAATCACAAAGGTACCGCATTCTAGATTTTTGGTAGCAAGTTTTCAAACTCAAACTGGTGAGGAAGATAGTGTCCCAGCCATCTGAAGTTTTGTTGCTGTATTTACGAGTCCAGTTTGTCTTCCACATATGGCCCCAGAGCAGGGACAACAACTGAAACCAATATTCACTGTGTTTGTGAATTCATCTCTTAAAAAATATGGTCTCATTTAACAGGCAAGATTGCCTGCCAAAGACCATAGCTAAGTTACCTCACCACAAAGTTCCACATTCAGTCTCAGGAACAAGGGGGCTTAAACCTCTTAGAAACATCAATGACTGTATGGTTAAGATTTATTTTGAGGGTGTTTGACAAATAGCCCAATTTCACTGCTCTGCATGCCCTTCCATTTTAACTCTAGGCTTAGCATAAGTGCAAGCACTGTGTTACATGGACTAAAGTGACATCAGCCTGGGGATATTCAAAAAATCTTGTATATCTTTCCCTACATCTCAAGCTACATGAGTGCAGTTGCACAGCTACCACAGAACTCAGGGTTTATGTAAATACCAAACTTGCAAGGTACTTGTATCATCCTTTCAAAAAAAACCGGAAAACCCCCAAACACAACCAGACAAAATGTTCATTAATTGAGGGATGTCTTTTGAGATGTCCCGTTTAGCTCCAGCTTACTGGAAAATAACTAAATTCATAAGCAGCCCTGTGATACTAGTACCCATTTCTACACTTACATGGCTGGACTGTGACCACAGGCAAGGGGTGGTGTGTAAACTGCACTAATCCAGAAGTAACCTGGTGAGGCACTGTGATTTAAAACACATCTGGAAGTCACAATTTCTTCCCTGCATCCTTCTTGCTCTGGGTGCAAATAGTTTGCTAATGATCTCTTATGGCACCTCCTACATCAGCATAGCTATGCTGGCCAATGGAGCCAAAGCTCTGCTATTTCCTCTCCCTGCCCACCTTCTCTGAAGATGGGGCAGCGGGTTAGTAAGCAGACACTTAGGGTATTTCTTTACTGTAGGGTTAGCCCAGGATCTTACCGAACCCCGCCTTCTGTCCATATACAAAAAGCTTTTACCCAGGCTTACATGTGGTTTGAACCCAGGATTGCTTACCCAGTTGGGGGTACTGATTACAGCCTGGATTTTGCTTTCACATCAGCTCTAACCCACCTGCTTTGCAGTGTGGATGGAGGCTGTAACCTAGGTTCCAAAACTTGGATACTGCTAGTCCTCCAGTGCCTTCCCACAATCCCCCCACAGACTGTTTTTTCATGCCTTTCTACTGAGAGCCTTCTTCTGCACTGGAAGTCACCTACCAATTTACACACACCAGCTCAGCGTTTAAACCCCACATTCCACATGTTCTGCTCCATTTCTACACAGCACCTGACTGAACAGAGAGGCTGGCCAGGAGATCCTCATTCCAGAGCGCTGCTAGCTGGCCAGCCTTACACCAAGGTTCTGATGGATGTGAAGTCGGTAAGATACACAATTTAGGGAGATGTTCCCCAAATCATCCCCTGTACAGTAACATCTCCAAGAGTCTGTCAGAGGAGGGCACTGAGTGGACAGGAAGATAATAAAAAACCTGAAACCATGTTTCAGAAGGCAAAACATGCCAACAGCAAGTCTGGAAACTCACAGTCAACCTGCGCCCACTACAAGGAGCTTGATCAGGTACTCAGTCACAACCTGAGCATAGAGCGCAGCGTCAAGTTGCATGGGCTGTTGAGGGCAAACGGGTTTATTTTTGGAGTGGGGCCAGACAGACCTTGCTAGTAGGGGGACAGGAGAGGCTGGAACAGACTCCACAGCTGGAAAAGACCCTGTGAGCAGAGGGACTGAAGGATGTCCTCGGCCTGGAATTCATGCAGCTGTTTAGGGAAAGGGACAGGGAACAGAGTGGAGAGGAAGGGCCATCAGAACCACAGCATAAATGGGAGGGTTTTGCTGGTTTATGACCATTGCACTTACTGTTATGGAAGGTATCACATGCTGTGGCATGGACTTTGCTTTAGTTGAGGGTGGAAGCCAAGCCATTACATTGAACTGCCTTCCTCACTCCCCCCCCAGACACATGTGATCCCAGAGAGAGAGAGAGAGAGTGAGTGTGTGTGTGTGTAGGGTTGGGGGAATTAAACATGCACCTACAGATTTACTCTAGCATGCATGTTATGTGCACGGGTGTATGCATTCCAAACTGGGATTACAAACTGAGGTGGATCCATGCCTTGGCACCAGCATGCAGAGCCGTAAGTGTTTTAGTTTACTGTGTTTGCAGGACAAGAACACATCTGCACAGGACGTGAGAAAGACAGACCAGTTCTCCCACAGTACACTGTGAAACAATTTGTAGAGGAGCACATCTCAGTGCAGTATTAAGAACCATGGGATATACTCCCAGAAATCCTAGCACCTAACCCTGGTTACTGCAGTGCCAGCATGGACATGGCCATGCAGGTATGCTTTGAGTGTCGCTACGTAATGCGGATGCTCTCACTCAGGCTTGACTAACCTGGGTGCCCAGACCAGGATAAACTCTATTGTGAAGACACACCATCAGAAGCTACTTACTCTGAAACACAAGGCCAGATTTTCAAAGATCTTTATGTGTCTAAAGCTGCAGACAGGTGCCTAGGCAGATTTACAAAAATGTCCATATTAGTTAGGTACATAACCTGCTTAGGCATGTTTGTAAATCTCAGTAGGCACTTATATGCATTTTTAGGCATCTAAATACCTTTGAAAATCTGGTCCCTGGATCCAAAATCTGGGTAAACCCATACAGAGGAATTCCTACGCCGGCTTACTCCCATAGTCGTATAATCTCAGTCACAGTATGGATTTGTATTGATTTTGTTCATGCTGGCTAATTTCAGTATAAAATGTGGGATAGATTCTGTGAGGGTGCTCTCTTCTGTAGTTGTTCTACAGACAGAAAGCTGGAGGGCATTTTCAGTGAACACCAGAGGGAAGCAGAAGCACACTTACTGGGTCATGCAATACCAGTATTCACAACAGATTAAAGCATGTGCAAGGTAACACCATGATTCTAACGAGCTAGTCTCATGGTACTACCATGATAGTAGAGTTATGTAAATACCCTTGGCTCCAATTTATATTGTCCATTTCATGTTACCATAAGAAGGGGTTCAACTAAAACATAAATATAACTCCACTTAGGAGGTTTGCCATCTCATCCATAAGATAAACTAAAAATATATTACAGTAAAATACATGAGAAGAACTAAAACACAGCTTGATTCTTAACACATGCCAAATATACTATCTCCTGTCTAACTGCAGATAATAAGTATATCTCACTTTTGTTATTTGTACTCCCTTTTCATACCAATCTTCCATGGCCCTCAAAAGTACATTCTATAAAGCAAATCTGACATGCTCTAAATAAGCTTAACTATATATTTGTATGCTGATAAGGTAGTGTAAATGTATCTATTTTATGTTTGTCTGCAGGGCCCACCACCATATCTATTTACTCCTAAATGTTGTGGGTTGAATACAATCATTCAGAAAAAAAGAAAAGAAAAACTAAATCCACTATCTAATGAAAGAGATCATCCTGGCAGATTGTTTTCCATCTGTAGAAACGATGTACAGTAATATTGCTGTAAAGATGACAAATGACAAATTTGTCCTTTGCTAATAACAAGTTGAATTTTACATAATATCCAATTAATCATGGCAAACACAAGAGGTTGTTTCATTAGTCATATCTATTTCATTAAGAATGACCTAGCACAATTTTAATGAGTTATATTTATTACCATGATGTTAATACATTTTACTGAAGTAATTATAATAGCATGAAATTTAAAATAATCGTCTGAATACCGCACAGGAATTAAGCAGAACAGAGGACTCCTACTACCTTTAATTAGTGCCTTGGACTCAAACAGTCCCCTGAACTCTGGAGATTTACCTCCAGTTGTTTTCAAATGTACTGCATGTTAGAAAAAGAAACGATGGAATTTTGACACAACCAACTAAAGGAAGTCAATTACATATGCAATGAATCTTCTATCTTCCTGAATTTCATCATACATAATTAAGTCAGAGGACTGGATGAATACTCTGCATTGAATAAATTATTTAAGAGATGTCAGCTATATTGGTAAAATAATTTCCTTACTTTTTTCCCCTGGTATTCAACCAACTCTATCGGTTAGATAACTGTATATCCAAAGTCAAATATTATCATCAGTAAAGTGAGGAAAACAGTAGGAGGATATAATGGAAAACGACATTCTCTGGTGGGTGGATGAATTTCTCAGTGTAAAAAGCATTTTTCAGGTACTTTTTTTGTAATCGGACCTTAAATAAAACAGGCAATGGAGATTTCTTAGGATAGGCTCATTCCCAGTCCTGCAATCTTTTCTTATGTCAATCTTATCATAGAATCATAGAATATCAGGAGCAATCCCGAACTAAATCATCCCAGCCAGGGCTTTGTCAAGCCTGACCTTAAATACCTCAAATGAAGGAGATTCCACCACCTCCCTAGGTAACACATTCCAGTGCTTCACCACCCTCCTAGTGGAAAAAGTTTGTCTTAATATCCAACCTAAACCTCCCTCACTGCAACTTGAGACCATTACTCCTTGTTCTGTCTTCTGCTACCACTGAGAACAATCTAGATCCATCCTCTTTGGAACCCCCTTTCAGGTAGTCGAAAGCAGCTATCAAATCCCCCTTCATTCTTCTCTTCTGCAGACTAAACAATCCCAATTCCCTCAGCCTCTCCTCATAAGTCATGTGTTCCAGTCCCCTAATCATTGTTGTTGCCCTCTGTTGGACGCTTTCCAATTTTTTCACATCCTTCTTGTAGTGTGGGGCCCAAAACTGGACACAGTACTCCAGATGAGGCCTCACCAATGTCGAATAGAGGGGAACGATCACGTCCCTCGATCTGCTGGCAATGCCCCTACTTATACATCCCAAAATGCCGTGAGCCTTCTTGGCAACAAGGGCACAATGTTGACTCATATCCAGCTTCTCGTCCACTGTAACCCCTAGGTCCTTTTCTGCAGAACTGCTGCCTAGCCATTCGGTCCCTAGTCTGTAGCGGTGCATGGGATTCTTCCGTCCTAAGTGCAGGACTCTGCACTTCTCCTTGTTGAACCTCATCAGATTTCTTTTGGCCCAAGCCTCTAATTTGTCTGGGTCCCTCTGTATCCTATCCCTACCCTCCAGCATATCTACCACTCCTCCCAGTTTAGTGTTATCTGCAAACTTGCTGAGGGTGTAGTCCACACCATCCTCCAGATCATTAATAAAGATACATGGAGCCATTGATCATTACCCATTGAGCCTGACGATCTAGCCAGCTTTCTATCCACTTTATAGTCCATTCATCCAGCCCATACTTCTTTAACTTGCTGGCAAGAATACCGGGGGAGACCATGTCAAAAGCTTTGCTAAAGTCAAGGAATAACACATCCACTGCTTTCCCCTCATCCACAGAGCCAGTTATCTCGTCATAAAAGGCAATTAGATTAGTCAGGCATGACTTGCCCTTGGTGAATCCATGCTGACTGTTCCTGATCACTTTCCTCTCCTCTAAGTGCTTCAGAATTGATTCCTTGAGGACCTGCTCCATGATTTTTCCAGGGACTGAGGTGAGGCTGACTGGCCCGTAGTTCCCCAGATCCTCCTTCTTCCCATTTTTAAAGATGGGCACTACATTAGCCTTTTTCCAGTCATCCGGGACCTCCCACAATTGCCATGAGTTTTCAAAGATAAGGGCCAAAGGCTCTGCAATCACATCCGCCAACTCCTTTAGCACTCTCGGATGCAGCGCGTCCGGCCCCATGGACTTGTGCTCGTCCAGATTTTCTAAATAGTCTCGAACCACTCCTTTCTCCACAGAGGGCTGGTCACCTCCTCCCCGTGCTGTGCTGCCCAGTGAAGTAGTCTGGGAGCTGACCTTGTTCGTGAAGACAGAGGCAAAAAAAGCATTGAGTACACTAGCTTTTTCCACATCCTCTGTCACTAGGTTGCCTCCCTAATTCAGTAAGGGGCCCACACTTTCCTTGACTTTCTTCTTGTTGCTAACATACCTGAAGAAACCCTTCTTGTTACTCTTAGCATCTCTTGTTAACATCTTCATCAGCTGGAAGTGAAAACATGCACACAAAGATTCCTATTGACATCAGCGGGGTTTGGAGCAGAAAAGCTCCACAAAAGCTGCATAATCAGTAAATAATAAAAAGACTATTCTGCTAACATGCTCCTAAGTAGGGAGTTCATGGCATATTTTTCACTGTTCCCAAGTTATTTTGTACTCCATCATATTCTGCTGGATTGCTAACGTAGTATTTAATAACTACACTTTCTCTTTGCAAGAAAATTCTCCTTGGCATAGAGCTATAAACCCATAAGCCTTTCAAATGTATTGCCATTTGAAAAAGAAAAGTAAAACAAATTAGACAGGTGGAACAATAAGCCAAAAATCTGTGTGTGTGGAGCTGCCTTCTTTTATAATTACTATTTCACTCAACAAGGATCAGTATATATCATCATGACATCAGGAAGTACAAGTGTTTCCATTCTGTACATCAGCCATGGTTAAATATATTAAATATAATATATCAAACAAGAACAAAATGGAACTTAGAACATTTCCAATAATGCAGTTTTCTTATGAGTTTGGCTGTAGGTATAATTTTCAGAAACCAATGCTGTGTATTTTTAAAAATAGTCTACAATCAAGATTTCAGTAAATGAAGATTAATTTTTAGACAATCTATCGTTATTATATTTCCTTCTTGTTTTGACTCTAGCACCTACATAACTAAATAAAAAAAGCAATAACAGCAGATTATATTGTAACTTTGTTGAAATTCCTAGATAAGCAACGAACAGGTATCCAGGATAACTTTATCACAATTCATCCAATTTATCACACTGTGTCTTTAATACAATTAGTTATTGTCTTCTGGGCTACTCCTTTTCTATACCACTATACATCACCTTAAGTGTTCCAATATTACAGAAGATTTCATGATGCTGTTAGTTATGTAGTTTAGCTGGAGGCCAAGTCTATCATCATTTTTGCATGAGCTGCATAAATATAGGGATCTACATTGACAGTGAAGAACTGTATTTAATCAAACACAGATTTTTGTGGGGAACTGATGAAATGTTAGCCAATTCCAAATGTTATGTGTGATTCTCCAAAAAGATTTGACACGTAGGTCCATTTTTAAGCCTCTATTTTTGTGCAAACCTCTCCGGCTGCAGCAGACGTTCTGTGCATGTAGCAAAGGTAGCAGCACTGTCTATTTAGGTATACCCCATGCCTCATTCTGGTATCTGAGCACCTATTTGCTGTTTCATTAAAAATAAATGATGCAGCAAACAGGCAGGATTGTAGGAAAGAGAACTTTTGTCATACAGGCCTGTGTTTCATGCTCAGAGGCCTGTGGTTTTTTTGGTAGCAGCCTGGCCCCAACTTGCATTCTGGAACCCTTGGTGAAGTAGGTCCCTCCTAAAACTTGACACACTTTCTCTAGTTACATTCATCATACTACATTTAGTAGCAACAGAGAACAGTTTTGAAAAAAAACACACTGATGACCCTATTAACTGTGGGACAAATCTTAAAATCCTTTACTCAGTTTTTCTCAGTCTCATTGAAATTCATGGGAGTTTTATCTTAATAAGGACTGGTTAAAAACTGTGTGTCCAAGATTTCTTCTTCCTAGGAAAATCAGCTAGACAGGAAAATTCCATAAGGGTTCCCTGGTGGAATTTCTTCTGTATTGTTCTGTCCAGAGGCAGGGTTTGTTCTCTCCTATGGAACAGGGAGGCAGTTCCACTCCCCTGAGATCTGGCAATCTCAGGAGATCTGTCAGATACCACAGGCATCTGCCCCAGGGTCCCTTACTATCTTCCTCTGCTCCAGGGCAAACAGGGACTCTCCATAGAGTGTTTTCCCTGGAACCACCCTTTAGAGTGTTTCACAGCAGGGAAAGGTTGAACGGCAAAGTACATTCCTACAGGTTCCATGAAAGGGCACTGCACAGCACTGCCCCTCAACTCTTTCCCCTCCCCCACAGATGTGGATCCTCAACCCCATGGAGGGGCTTCCACAAGGATCTGGGGGATAATGAAGCAGAGTTGATGGAGGTCCAAAGGATTTTCATGTCCCCAGCCCAAAAAGGCAGAAGGGATGACACACATGTGGGCAAGGACTTCAAGGTGTGGCCTTTTCCTGGTGACACAGCGGATGAAAGGTAAAATCCCTTTGCATTATTAACAGCAGTCTACGTATATATAGCTAATTTCACCCTGCTCTCAGGGCAGGGCCCAGAGAGTAGTGCTTAGAACGACCATCACAGAATATGCTGTTCTGAGTATTGCAGCCTTCCCAGTCTCTGTTGTTGCACTGCAGCTCCCAAAAACCAACCAAACAAGTCAATTGGCAGAGTTTGTGGAACTTTGTAGGTTCAGAAAGGGCTGGCCATAGTCAGGATTCAAGAGAAACGGTAATTCAGGGACTCCCTGCCAACTATCATTGACTTTTAAATACATACTTAAGCTGCCTTTATGAGTCTATACTGTATTTATTTTGAGGGAGGAGAGTACAGTTTTCTCTTGTAACATTATATGTGAGCAAAGAAGCCAAAATTGAAAATTGCTTATCCAAAATTGTCAGATGGAGTTCTAGGATTTTGTCGTATGCCTGACATATGTCAATAATATAAGAGGCATATCACACACAAGCTGCTTTTTGGATGTGATATTGAACTTCAGCTGTGGCATGTCAGAAGCCTGTAATGTCAAGGCACTGGTCAAAGTAGACATCCCACTGACCCAAAATATTCCCCACAATATTAAACAACTGTAACAAACAAATCAACCAACCTAAACAACAAATTAAAAAAAAAATATGCCAAGCACCGTTTTTACCCCAAAAAGGAAAAAGAGCCAGAAACCCCATGAAGGCCAATAGGGACTTCACTATTGCTATTGAGTTCATGGGGGAAATGTGTAATACAGTGATGGGCAGTAGTATGAAACCGTAAGATAGACAATGGTTCTGTCAGGGAGTCACTATTGCTCGCAGTTGTTGCTGTGGCAGTTCCTGGGATGGGCAGGCTATGAGAGATATTAGCCTGAGTGTTTCCACAAAAAAAAGTCTCCTTGAGGATGTGGACACCTCAGACACAGAATGCCTCTTCTCTATTTGTTTGTCTTGCCTGTATTTAGATTGCTTGGGCTTTATTCTCTCTTCAATTGGTGCATAGGTGTGTGTGTAGATGCGTGCATGCTGGATTATTATTTTAGGTTTTCTCACATGTTTTATTTGGCAGTTGCTACTAATCTGGTCTTCACGGCACTGCTTTGTTTGGCTCAAGTAAGCCCTTGCAAACTGGACCTAAATTCTGTGGCATTCTAGTACTGGAGACCCAATGTTCCGGGGCAGTCTGATTTAGAAACCTCTTTTTTAAAAAAGTTGACTGAATTAAATATTACCATGAATCATGCAGTCAAGAGCTGGGAAGATGGAAGAGAATTTAGAACTGGGATGAGCACACCACTGGATATCTCTGCTAAAATTAGCAGTGGTGATGGAGTTGGCAAGAGGTGGAGTCTACGGAAAATTCCAAAGCTGCAGAATACACTGTCTCCTTTCTCTCATTTATATATGAACAGCCCTTGGTTCTGTTGAAGTCAAAGGCAAATCGCCCATTGACGTTAATAGGCCTGTGATTTGGCCCATAATGCATGTAGAATCATGTCTTATTTAGATACTCCTGCAGTATTTTTGTAAGTTTGGATTATCCTGGACTCAGTGCTCAATTTGCATTTTGGGGCTTTGTCAGTTTAAGCCAGATTCTTACCACTACTGGGACTGCCTAATAAAATTATTAATTTTAAAAGTATCCAGTCATGAACAAAATATATTCTCTTGTTAACAACAAATACTTATATTCCTGGCCCATATACATATTAGATTGAAAGAGAAAGTGAGATGTCAAACAAACCCAATACTCTCTGCAGCAGCCATCTGATTTTTCCATTTAGCCATCATTTTGTCCCACGATAGGATTAATTTCCTATTGTTACTAGTGATTAGGGAGCATCAGTTGTCATTCCACGGTTAAGGTTTAAGCAAATTCTGCATGATAAGCTTGTTTTTAAAGTGTCCGCTCCCCAACTTCTTCTCCAACAGTCTTTGAACTCTTGCCTGCAGCATTTCCTCCCAGGATAGAACCAGAGTTCTGGGGGGATGCCACAGCAGCGTGTCTGGGAAAATTCAGACAAAGGGGCAGATCTTGCTCTGGTGGAAATTGGCATAGTGCCTTTGGTTCAATGGGACTACACCAATATATACCAGCTGAGGATCTCACCCATTTTTTGTACATTTACTCTTTTGTACATTTACCTGTTATTAGTTGCTGTTGGTTTTGGTGGGGATGTGGGGGAGGGTTAGTGGTGGTGGTTCTAGGATATTAGACAGACAAGGTGGGTGGGGTAATATTTACTGGACTAATAGAAGTTGGTCCAACAAAATATATTACCTTTCCCACCTACTCTCATTTTTTTAACTTTTCCAACTGTGTCTATTGGCTCATCATATCTCCAGAATGACTTTGGCTAGAATCTCCTAACTGGTATTGTTCTCTTGGCCTCGCTCAGGAGAAGTGTTTTAATATCTTAGGGGGTTAGGGCTAGACTGAGCCTTGGTTTCAGCCTCAGCTGCGAAGTTGCTGTGTGACCCTAGCAGCCCTGAAAGGAATTTGACTCAGTTTTAGATCCACTTTGGATTCACTGGACCAGATTCTCCATTTGGGCCAACTTGTACTCAATGCAGCAACAGAGAGGTTAGGGAGGAAGGTGGCTTTAAGCCACCTTTGCTCCTCCCCTATTCTTGGCCCTGCTGAGAACCCCCAGTGTAAGATAAAGTTGCATCCGACTTCTAGCTTACATTCAACTGCAACAGTCCACAACGGGCCATGCTGGCAGCCAAGAACAGCTAGAGGCCAGAAGCATTCCAGCCACACACCCCTCCCTTTGGTCGTAGTATGTTCCCTATGCCAGGGGCTGCAAGGAAGACTGGCATAAATCCATATGCTGGCTTTGCGCCATCTGGGGAACCCCCTTATCCCAGGGGATTCCCCAGTTATACTCGCTTTCTGCTACAGAAGCGATGTAAGAATTAGATCTACTTGGCAGAGGTTTAAGTGACTGCACAAGTTGCGTTGCAGTGGAAAATCGTGCTTATAATCTCTGAATCACTTGACAAACATTAACTAACCTCTACCCAATGATTTATTTACAAGTTGCAGGCTCAGGTCAGAGGGCTCAAATAAATGTAGCAGAGTCAAATGACTGATGAATTTAGAAAATCATCATTATCCACATGTGGAATTTAGGACAACACATGTCCAGATGACTTGGCAGTAGGGGAAATCTTATAACAGTATAAAAATTAAAACCAGTGATTGAATCAGCTAACTACTTACAGTTTCTAAAACATGTGCGCTCAGACGTAGGGATAGCCACGCTACTATTTTTCACTGTATTTTCTTGAACATACAAACTTTAATCATTGTCCCTGATATTCTGAATTTTTTTTTTTTTTACTTACACATGGATTTCCAGCTGTTTCTATGTGGTTCAAAAGGTGTGTAGTATATGCTGTATGCCTTTCTATATAAACTATTGGTTGAAAGAGAGGAAAAACCCTCAGATTTTCAATATTAATAACATGATCAATTAAAGCACATTTAAAAACAAGATGTAGAGTATGTTCCAAGTGGCATTATGCCACTTACAGTAGAGAACTTTAAAAATAGGTAAATGCCCAAGATATTGATAGTAGAGGGGAATCTGAATTACTTCTAGTCTGTCTGCTTCTGCTGACAGGGGTGGCAGGTTTGTAGAAATGTTGGTGCTGCCCAGAATCCACCCCCCCAAACTCCGTCCCCCACCTGCCTAAGGCTCTGGGAGGGAGTTTGGGTGGGGGGAGGAGGTCTGGGGTGCAGGCCCTGGGCTGGGGCAGGGGATTGGGGTGCAGGATGGGTGAGATGGGCTCTGGGAGGGAGTTTGGGTGGGGGAGGGGGTCTGGGGTACATGCTCCTGGATGGAGTTTGGGTGCTGGGTGCAGGCTCTGGGGGTGCAGGAGGGGGATGAGGGGTTCAGGCTCTGGGATGGAGTTTGGGTGTAGGCTCTGGGCTTGGGCAGGGGGTGGGGGTGCAGGAGGAGGTGAGGGGTGCAGGCTCTGGGAGGGAGTTTGGGGGCAGGAGGGGGTGTGTGGGAAGGAGGGGTGCAGGCTCTGGGACGGAGTTTGGGTGCTGTGTGCAGGCTCCAGGCTGGGACAGGGCCTGGGGGTGCAGGAGGGGATGAGGAATGCAGGCACTGGGACTGAGTTTGGGTGCAGGCTGGGGGTGGGGGTGCAGGCTCTGGGAGGGAGCTTGGGGATAGGAGAGGGTCCAGAGGGAGGGGGTGCCAGCTCTGGGAGTTTGGGGATGGGAGGGGGTGCAGAGAGAGGGGGTGCAGGCCGAGGGAGTTTGGGGGCCAAAGGAGGGGTACAGGCTCTGGGAGGGGGTAGGGAGGTGTGGCGCTTACCTGGGACTCCTAGGCAGGGTGGGCCGGTAGTCTCCATGTGCTGCTACCCCCAGGCACTGCCCCCGCAGCTTCCCATTGGCTGCAGGGGCACTTGGGGCGGGACATAGACCCATCCCGCCCAGGGGCTGCAGGGAGCTGCCAGCAACCACATGGAACAAGTAGGCAGGAAGCCGCTCAGCTCCACTGCACTGCCAGTGGTGAGTGGGGCCCTGGGCTGTTTTAAATGGCCCCGGGGACGCGCGGGGCAGGGGCACCCGAGGCAGAAGGCAGGGCCGAGGGAGAGACCTGGCCTCAGATATTGCTGGAGCCAGGCCCTGGGCCAGGAATATTCCTGGTGTCCAGGCACCACGGGCCCACAGGACTTGCCGCCCATACCTGCTGATGCTCCTTATGCGGCAACTTCTGATGCCCAAAAAGATTCTGCTCAATGCATGTCCAGTGCCAATGCAAGCTGTCAAGTAATGGAGCAAGAACAACATTCTCGTTTCCACATGCCAAAATGCAGATAATTAATTTGAATCTCCCCAGGAAACAGAATGATGGTCAGAAAAGAACAACGTGCTGCCAGTTATTTTTTGGCACTGGAGTCTTGAAGAATTCTCCCCAAAAGACAGAAGATTGGAACAAAACCACATCCTCCACCTTTACACTGAAATACAGAATAGGCACAGACAGAAACTCACACACTATTAGGGGAAGTGGGCATTTTCCTTTAAGCGGCTAAATAACATAAGCTTGTTGAAGAAAGTAAGTTGGCAAGACAAGGCATGCATGCCTGCTGCTGAAGAAACTCCTGCTTGTGTCTAACATGGCAGAGAACTTGCTGGACAGTTTGCGTGTGTGAAAACAGAACCTCCATAATGTTCGCTGAGGAATCTGGTGATCTGCTTTATAATAATGACATAGTGCTTGGTACAAGCAGTGAGTACCGTCTTGCATGTGAGGATATCAAATCATGTTACAAACGTTGTGCGGGGGTTAATATTATTGTACAGATGAGAAAACTGAGGCAAAAGGGCAGATTGTGACAGGCTCCTACATGGGTGAAAGCAGGCAAGGTACCTAACCCTCCACTTCTGTGGCCTACACAAGGGCCTGTTGCTTTCCCCACCTCTTTGTGCCCTGGCAGCATTTATGGTCCTGAAGGAGGCAGGGACATGACTTTTTACAGGCCTGCAGAGCAGACTCCCCACAATGAGGGAACGGTCACAATGAAACTTGTGAGGGATTGGGCCCCTTAGGAAGGACATGCAGCTGCATACTCACCTCCGCTTCGGTTAGTGATCACATGATCACTTCACCCTAGATGACTTGCACATGCAGTCAGTTTCAAAGTTAGGAATATATAGGGTGACCAAATAGCAAGTGTGAAAAATCGGGACAGGGGATGGCGGGTAATAGGTCCCTATATAAGAAAAAGCCCTGAATATCTGGACTGTCCCTATAAAATTGGGACATCTGGTCACCCTAGGAATATAACGTACGTCTGCAGACCTCCCTGAGCCAAATTCTGCCCAATACTATCACTCTTCTGTGCCACTCTTGTGGTTCACTGTAAAATGAAGATTCCCCTGGCACTGGGTACTGAACAACTGGCATAGAGATAGCAGAGGGGACACGCTAACAGTGGGTTGCACCATAGCCAGAGCATACTGTTCTACAGTGAGTCTCATCTGGCATAGCAGCCCTTTGTAGCTAAGGCAACTCTAAATTCCAGCAAGAATCACACTGACCCCTGGCTATCCATGGGGTCAGGCAAGTGCAAAGGCGGCTTGGGTGCACTGGGTAACACTGTACTTTCTGCATTAGCAGGGCTTAGTCAGGCGCTGGAAATGCAAAAGTTAAGAAACCCATAGTGCATATATACGTGGTATTCCATGTTTATTACTTAACTAATGACAGGTTTACCTTAAACCAGTGGTTCTACAACCAGGAGTACACGTACCCCTGGGGTACACAGAAGTCTTCCAGGGGACACTCAACTCATCTAGATCAGTGTTTCTCAAGTTGAGGGTTGCAGCCTCCGGGAGATCACAGGATGGTTTAGGGGGATCACAAGTGCAGAGTCGCCATTAGGGAGTGGCAAGCAGGACAGTTGCCTGGGGCCCTTTGCCACAGAGGCCCCCCATGAAGCTAAGTTACATGCTTCAGCCCCGCTGCCTGGGGCTCGGGCTTCAGACAAGGCTCACAAGTGAAAAACAGGCTCAAGTATCTCACTGAACTGTAAGTGTAATATTTATATTCCAATTGATTTATTTTATAATTATATGGTAAAAATGAGAAAGTAAGCAGATTTTCAGTAATAGTGTGCTGTGACACTTTTGTGTCTGATTTTGTAAGCAAGTGGTTTTTAAGTGAGGTGAAAGTTGGAATACATAAGACTAATCAGACTCCTGAAAGGGGCACAGTAGCCTGGAAAAGTTGAGAACCACTACCTTAAGCTATATGGTGGGCCACATTTTTTTAAATGTGGGTGCTGATTGCAGGCTTACATGTCCACACACTATTACCACATTTGGGTGCACAAACAATGAGGCCTTGATCCTGATTGGAGTGTCTAGCCACTATTGTAATACAAATAATAATAAATTATGTATTTGCACACACAGATGGTTATATAGACATCCAAAAGCCTAGTTACAGATGCCAATATACAATTTGTGTCCATAGTTGCAGTAATAGAGCATGAAAATGAAAGCATGAGATTCTACATAGCTCTTGGGCCTCAGTGTATTAAAAATCTGTCCAGGTACGCTCAGCGTGGGAGAGTCAACATTACAGTCAGACCCTTAACTTTGGCATTTCCTGATTTGCCTGAATTTAAGTTTGCAAACCACATTGCATTCAAGATCATGTATCTAACACAATACTGAATTCTGTAACTGAAATCGGATATTCATTTCATTATAACATTCTTCTATAAATGTTTATACTTTCTAAAAAAAAAAAATTGCCCTCCCTTAATATGCAAATCCTCAGGATTTGAGAAACTGCGCTTCTGTTTTCAACTCTGCCCCGGTAAAAGTCCTAGGAAGTCTGTTCAGAACTAAGAGGGTTGTGACCAATTTGATCAGGATTAACCTAAATCAAACAAACAACCATCTATTAAATAAAAGGACATTATCGGCATTACAGATGCTGAATGTTGAAGGTTAATTTATTGAAGATTTATATGTGCTCAAGAAATTAATTCCAGTTCATTTCCAGTTCTAAATGGTCTTCTTGTATTTTTCATTTGGAACTTTGTCACCCTCTGGCAATATAACAATAGAAACAAAGACTTCTGAAAAAGGCAAGTTAAATTGTGTACAATAACCTGAAGCACAACACTACCAGCAAAGTCTTAGAATGAGTGAGTATTCAAAAAATTAATTATTTGGCACAGACAGATATTTTGGGACAAATTTTCAAATTATTTGTGCATGCAAAGTGGATATTTACATGTGCAAATGCCTACCTAATGTTCATGCATAAGGCAATTGTTGGCAGACATAAAACTTAGCTTATATTTGCCCTAATGTGGTCATGTTATTTTTTTAAATGTAAATGCCTAACAGTCATGAGTCAGATGTCATAATGGATTAATACTCTAAAATCTTGTTGGTCATTACATGGGCCACAGTGGCTCACAGACACATTTCCTGAAGCTTCCAGCCTGACCAGAAGTATCACAACATGTGTCTGATGCTGTTGCAGTAATAGTGGCACAGATGTTCTCTAGAAGTGCCTATAAAGCCTGTCCTTGCCAAGGATGACTTATTCATGGCTCATAAAGTTCTGGAGAGCAAGCTGTGACACTGTGCCCCATATTCTTCAGAGTGATATTATTATGATATGATTATAGCATAATTATGATGCATTTTGTACAAGACAGGTCATGTGTGGTGTCATTGGAAAAGTTATGTTTTGCTGAATATGATTATCCTATTTGTATGCATGTATCATTTTTGTATCTAAAGTTAGGAATATTGACTATGTATCTGTATTTCAATCATGCTTACTCTGGGTGACACCCACAACTAGCCTTTCTGGTACAATAGTGAAGAAGCCAGACAGTGCTGATGGCCCATCAGCAAAGACAATGGACTCTGGAAGAACTTAACCTTCCTGTGAACATTTTGGCCAGCCTGTAAACAATGGCTGCTATAACACTGCAAGGGCAGGTAACCAGACCGCATGACTCTGGACTCCATCTTGGGATGTCAGTGTTTTTCCAGTGGTTTGGGACAAAGGGTTCCCGCCATATGCTAAAGCTCTATAAGGCAGGGAGTGACATCATCAGTTGTTCTTCACTCTCCACATAAGATTCCTGGAAATACCCAAGGAACAAAGACTGAACTAGGGGAACTGCTGGACCTAGGCTAAAGGGATTTCTAGCCTGTGTATGAAAGACCTGGGGATTCTAAGCTATAAAGCAAGTGCAGGTAGTTCCTTAAGAATCTGCAGCCTGCCTATACCATCTCTCAGGGTGAGAATTTGCTAATTCATGTCCTATCTTTCTAGTATCTTAGGCTTAGTTTGTGTTTTTGTTTATTTGCTAGGTAATCTGCTTTGAGCTGTCTGCTATCACTTAAAATCTATCTTTTGTAGTTACTAAACTTGTTTTTGCTTTATCCAAACCAGTGAGTTGGAGTGAAGTGCATGGAAAATCATAGCTAAAGGGCAAAGGCTGTTGCATTTTCCTCTCCATATTGAGGGGGAGGTGAACTGGATAATAAATTCATACTGGTTGGGGTTTGGACCAGGGCAGGATGGTACCGCTCTGGGGTCCTAGGCTGGGAAGCTGGCAGTTATTTTGGCTGTAGCCTCTCTATTGTTGGTTCACATGTAGTGGCTGCTCAGAGAGCCTACATGTAGCTGCAACTGGGTGTGTCCCTACCTGTGTGTATGCTGGTGGAAGTGTAAGGCCAGGAGCGTGCCTGCAGCTTGTCAATGCATCACAATATGAGAGGGAGCCCAGGCTGGTGGGTCAGAGGGCTCAGTGGTACCCCAGTTTCAAGTGGCACCCCGGGGGGGGACCTGTCACACAAGCGTTTTTGCCTTTGAAATGCAGTGAAGACACGTATGTAAAGACACTTTCTGACAATGACTAATATAAAGCCTTCATGGTGTCCCAAGATTAGAGTTGGACCCTGGCCAATAGTTAGCGAGCACTAGGTTTCCAAATCAAGATCACGTTGTTTGAATCCGATTTAGGTGAAAAGGAAAAGAGTTCTGTGTCCTAACTCTTCCCTCTAGTCTGTCCAAAATAACATTGCTCAAATAATCTACCTGGTTCACCCCTCAGATCACAACTCCACTTCTCTGATTCCATTCATTGGCTTCCTGTCTCTGGCTGCATAAAAATCTCCTGAACTCCTGCCATCCAACACTGCACTCTTTTGCCAACATCTATATCCCAGTTCTTATTTTTGCCAACTCTTCCTCTCCCCCCCCATGCTCCTCCCAGTCTTGTTCCTTATTGTTCCCACACTCTTTTTTTACCTATTCTCCCCTTCTTTCATGCTGCTCCAACATCCTCCCTACTTCCTGCTCACCAGGTTCCCTCTCTCCCCTCCTTGAAACAACTGCTTCTTATAAAGGTGCCCTTCCCAAAGCAGTCTCCTGTGTTGAATGTATAAGCAGAGCTAATGGTCAAAAGAGTGAGCTAATTAAGTCTTCCTATCATTTCATAGAGTTTAAGGTCACAAGGGACCATTACATCATCTAATCTAATCTCCTGAACATCACAGGCCACTAAACTCTATCCAGTTTCCCATGCTTTGAGTCCAACAACCTGGATTAGGTTAAAGTATTATAACAGAGACTAACCTGTTGTGCACCACAGGCAGAGAACAGGAGGGACTGGGGTGCACCATTGCCTGAGGCCCTTGCAATGGCAGAGAATTGATTTGGTGAGATATACCTAGCGAGTGACTGTGCCTCATGCTGTAGAGGAAGGCAAAACAAACCCCAATGTCCCTTCCAATTTGACTCGGAGAAAGGTGGGGGGAATTGCCATTTTTGCAGTTTGGAAGTATTGCCATTTTTACGATATGACCCTGACATACGAGTGAGACACACCTGTCAAGTATCTACAGAAGCAAATTCTCTGTTCCACCTCAGGGCACGGCCCCACTTTATCCAGTGTCCCTTCTCCAGCTGTGGTCATCTCTGGTACTTCAGAGGAAGGAGGGGGAAAAGCAGAATATGTTGGGGCTGGGAGGAGAGAATATCCTTTCTGACTCCGGCCAGAGACTGGCTGACGCCTTGAAACGTGAGATTTAGGACATAAGACTGGAAGGGACACCTGGGTGACCAAGCCCAGCCCCCTGCAGGCAACTGTGTTACAAAATCTCACTCCAATTTATCAGCTCCATTTTAAAACTAATTCGGTTATTTGCCTCCACTACTCCTATTTGGGAGGTTGTTCCTGAAACTCACTCCTCTGATTATTAGAAACCTTCTAATTTCTAGCCTACATTTATTCCTGGCCAGTTTATACCCATTTGCTCTTGTGCCCCAACATTGTCCTTTAACTTAAATAGCTCTTCACCTCCTTGGTGCTTACTCCCTCCCCAATATATTTAAAGAGAGCAATCATATCCCCATCTTAGCCTTCATTTTACTAGGCTAAGCAAGCCAAGCTCCTTTAGTCTGCTCTTGTAAAAAGGCTCTCAATTCCTCCGATTTTCCTAATAACCTTTTTCTGTGTATGTCCCAGTTTGAATTCATCTTTCTTGAACATGAGTGATCAGAATTGCACCGGTGATTCTCAATCAGGGATCAGTGGTCCCGTGGGGGGCTGCAAGTAGGTTTCCGGGGTCTGCCAAGGAGAGCCAGCGTTAGACTCACTGGGGACCAGGGCAGAAAGCTGAAGCTGGAGCCCTGCAGCAGTGGGGTTAAAGCCTGAGCAACTTAGCTTCACAGGACCCCCTGCGGTGTGCAGCCACAGGCAACTGCCCTGCTTGCTACCAGCCCTGGTTTTTATATTCAGAAAAACAGTTGCGGTGGCACAGATGGGCCATAGAGTTTTTATAGCATGGGGGGGTGAGGGAGGAGTCTCAGAAAGGAAAAGTTTGAGAACCCCTGGATACAGTTTTCAGAGTAGCAGCTGTGTTAGTCTGGTATCCGCAAAAAGAACAGGAGTACTTACCATTGCCTTGTACAATGGCAGTAATACTTCCTGGTCTCTACTGGAAATCCCTCACCTGATATATTCCAAGATAGCATTTGTCTTTTCCACAGTCACATCACATTTTCAATCTGAGCAAGGATTTTTCTCTTCCTGTCTTGAACTGCCATGCAGATTTGCTGTTGAACATTGCCACATTTCACTCTAGAAGTGATTGCCGTTCAGTACTACAGTACTTCGTGATCCTTCCAAAGAAAGACAATATAGATTTGGGTTATTCAAAATAATCACAATGGGAAATTTAAGATCATGTTGTTTAAAAGAATTTTCCCCATAACATTAGACTTTAATATTGTGCTTGTGTGATCTAGCACAGTATTGATTTAATAGGTCAGGGTATTTTAAAATATACTTTATTTTATGTTACAATATGAAAATGATTATGTGTAAGTACATTTTCAAAACCTGTATTTTATTTGACATTGGATTTTCAGGAAAGCAATGGTATGAACCACACAAGTAGCATTTCATTAATCCACATCTGGTATGCAGGCAGTTCTGACCATATGCCTAATGCTAAACGTTTTTCTCTGATTCTTGGCAAATTTTTAAATGAGCAACAGAAACTGTGTCTGCAAAGTGAATGCATTAGTATATAAAGGTACAGTGACAAAAGACTGAGCTAAATAGACAAATCAGACTTTGTGCTATTGGGGCTCAATACTTCATGGAGCTGAGCACCTCCTACGAGGTCCTGAACTCCCTCTACTCCCATTGATTCATTGGGATTGGAGAGTGTTGCGCACCTCACAGCAGGCATTCAGTACCATGCAGGATCAGGCCCGTGGAGTAGGATGTTACAGGGTTTTTTCGGAGAGGAAAGAAAAAAGGCAAAGCAATTGCTGCACCTCCTTAGCACAGGCATCTAAGGGAACCTTGCTCAATGAAAGGCAAGAGAGTGGCAGAAATGGAAATCAGATGATAACCCAAATTCACCACTGGTGCGTAAGTTCTTCATTTTCTGGGTGCCCAAACTTGATACCCTGGGGTCTCATGTGCAGAAGAGCTGAGTCCTCGCAGAAGTCAATGGGAGTTCTGTTTGACTATGCAAGGTGCTGTATAACACTAAGTACTCTGACACATCAGGTCTTAGGTGTTTCAAATTGGGCACCTAAAATTGGACACCTAACAGCCCTTCTCTGCCTCATTTCCCCAGGTGTAAAATAAGGATAATATCAACCCCTCATCTCATGGGGGTATTGGGAAAATAAATCCAATGTTTGTGAGTCACTCAGATTCTCTCCTGATGACCACCCTAGAAAAGCCCCTGAGGAAATTAATAATTTTGTCATCAGAGTTTGAATAGTGCACAGTAAATAAGGCCTTGGACCATGCACTGAACAATGAACACAACAAAAGACTGAGTAGCTGCTCACTAACTGAGCATCATCCTTTCTGTGTATTGAAAGAGGCAGAAGTCCGGGGAGGGGAGGGGAAGGGGGGGAGTCTGTGACCATGTAATTAAAGACTGTATCATCATGCGTGTGCACAAAAGGGTCAAATTAAAGGCAACCTTAATCTGTCATTTAACTTTTGAGTGCTTTCTTTTACCACTCTGTGTGTGTGTGTGTGTGTGTGTGTGTGTGTGTGTGTGTGTGTGTGTGTGTGTAAAATGAGTTATACAGTTTTATTTGTAGCCCACTTCTGGATCTTAAACTCCACCTTGAGCAATACAAAGCAAATGTCACACAGTTTACATCTAGCATCCCAGCTGTCTTCTATTTTCTGAAATCACTCTCCATAGAATACCAAGGGTCCCAATCCTTCTCCCATTGGAAGAAGCAGTGACACGCTCATTGACTTCAGTGGGAGAAAGATCAGGCTCTAATCCAGCAAGAAATTTTTTTTTTATATCTCCCCTGTTCCAGATTAAAATGGTAACACTTAGTCCCATTCAAATCAACTCTCTTAAAAAACAGAAAAAGCCTTCGTAGAACGGGATTCACTAAAAATGACTCCTTCGCCGGGTGGTTGTTGTTGTTGAGCCCAGAAACCTTTTCTCAGCTACAACCTCAGTTTTCAGGGCAGCAGTGTTTGTTATCTAAATATATAGCCACTGTGCTAGCTGAGGCAGGTGTACATGGCCAGGCCACAAACGGAGTGCCTGAACCGATGAGGTTCTGAGTGCCAATCAGAAGGCATTTACCATGCAGGACTTGACTCTAACTGAGTGGCTCATACAACACTTGAATACAGGACTTCCTGGTTCCACATCTTCTGATGTAATTATTAAACACAAATGACATCACACTGCCTCCTCTCCTGTACTCTAGTGATGCATTCCCATGGTTCATTCGGAGATCACAAGCCAAATACACTTCTGGCCTACAGAAGCACAACTCCCAAATTCAGTGGGGTGTCCACCTGCTTTACATCACAGCTGAATTTGGTTCCCAGTCTCCAAGTACCATAATATAGCAGAACAGACTCTGCTTTTTCACTGTGCTAGTGGTTTCCCAAGTAGGTGCAGTATTACTCTCTCTAGCAGATTTAAAAGTCCTACCAACATGACCTGAAACTTTTTATAGGTAGCAGATATTGTTTGGAAAAATAAAACAAATTCATTTACAGTGGTTTATTAAAAGTAGTGGTTATGTCAAGACAACATAGAGGGGGAAATCTCAGTTGGTCTTTTGGAATATTGCAGGCTTGCTGCTTCAGTGAGCTTACTGCAGCATACCCAGTTACATAATGTAACACAAAGTATTGACACACTAATGTAACCAGGCACAGTTCCAAAAATGTGTGGTTTACTGAACACCATGGTTTAAAGAATGGAGGCTTAGTGAGCCCACTGAAAATGAACTTCAGCTTTACAAAGGGGAAAAAGTCTTTTCATTGTTCTTCCTTCAGAGACATGCAGATTGACCCTTGTAAAGCAGATACCATTAATGTTAACTCTGCATAGAAACAAGTTATTTTCCATTCCTCTTTCATCTCTCTAGAGAAATAACTAAATAACTTGATAATCCATGTCCGTCTGTCATGTCACCATTTCTTGTTTCTTTCACACGCTCACCTCCCTTTTTTCTATTTATTTGTGAGGCTTCTGCCCCCCACCCCCTTTGCTGCTTTTACCCCCATCTTTATTCTTCTTTTTAACGTCTCACTTTTTCCACCTGATCTTCTTCACTCCAGGCTTGCATAATACACAGGATATTGGTGTGATTATGTGGCATGCAAATGACCCCATGATTCTAAAACTACCACACGAGTCCCTGGCTGGGTCACATGGATGGCCACCCAGAAAGCTTAGTGCTTTGTGGAGAGAGGGTCAGGAAGCAGATAAAGAGACCAAAGATCATGCAGGAAAGAATGGGTGACTTTTGGAGATGCGCATGTCTTGCAGTCCTCCAGGAGCAGAAACTATGCTCCAGCGTAGCAAACAAGCTCTGCCAAAGCAGAATCAGGACAGATTGGATGGCTGTGATGGCAGAGCAGGATGGTCCTTCTCCTATGCACCATCTGAGTTTATCTCAGACAAATTAAGTTCTTAAGTCACACCAGAACAGGGGCTCTGCTTCAGTGGGGATTAAGTGTTCCACAGGACAGATACCCCCTCCAAAAATCTCCATCCTACTCAGCTTTCACTTGAACAGCTACCCAGATGCAACCTCCTGTCAGGCCTCCCCTATTTTAAGAGATGATTTAAAGGGCAGCCAGAGGAAACCATTTACAAAATCCGGGAATTATGCTACATATTCTTGAACGCCATGTGCTGGCACTTTAGTATTTAGATACAGACAGTCACAGGTTGTTACAGGAGTGCTCCATCACTTGAATGGCACCCAGGGAATGCCCACTTTCTGCTGGATGCTGCTGCACAGGCCCTGGGGAAACAAGGATAGTTTAGACAGAGCCAATTAGTGGCAGGGAAGCCAGGAAAGGAGCTTGGATCCAGACTATGTTGTAAATTAAGCAACCTTGCAGTTTGGTGTTCATTTAATGTACTTATTGTATGTAGCCTTCTATCTCCCCTGGTCCCACCAGAAAGTACGAATTCAATTAAAGATCAAACAAAGGGAAAATGCCAAACAGCAAAAATGTGGGGAAAAGATTTTCATTTAGATGACACGGGCTATGTCTTCACTGCAGAGTTAATTCAAATGATCTACATTTGAGTAAACTCCTCTTGAGTTAGCCTCGCTTGAATGAGAGTAGCACAGTAGGATTTCACTGCAGAGTGATTGCACTCACCGCACACTGACTGCATTCACAGCTGATGAGTTGTGGTAAATGAAGCTGTAGTCCCTACCCCTGATGAAGCAGCTAATCCAAGTTAAAAGCACAATCAAGTTAAGGAATTGTGTGAGAGAATGGGATTCAAGTTAGGACCAGCACTTTGATTTATAAAGTGAGTTAACTTCCCAAGTGAAGATGAACGCATGGTGATAAAAATGCCTGCAATGTATCTGCAGTAGGACTTCCACAGGCAGTAGCCCCCCATGGAACTGCACCAATGCAGAAAACCATTTTCCCCAGTACCGATGCACCTTGAAACTGAGAGTGAACTAATGTAAATTACAATTGTGCAGTGAGCCCATACTAAGCTCCTGTGTAAGGTGCACCCAGTGTTCCATGTCCACACACAACTGCTGGGCTTGTGGGTGGCACAGCTCCTGGGAGCAGCAGCCAGTCTGTGGTATATAGCGTGCATTCACATTTTGTTCATATTTAGGCAAAGGGTAGCCTAGCTGCACATCTTATACTAGCGTCCTTTCCTCTAGGTTCTCTTTCGCAGATCTCAGGCGAGTGGGAATTGCAGCTGGGGCAGCAGGCCGGGTGCCATGGAAACCCTTAATAAAGGAAGTACATTCTTGTGTTACACGGACACAGTTTAGATTGCTTGCTCATGGGGTAGGCACAGTGTCTTCCTATGTATCCAAAAAATGTCTTGTACAGTGGGACCCCGACTGTGATTCAGGCGCACCAATAGTACAAAAATTTATGAGGAGGGAGACACACATGCTTGCGTCTGCGGGTATGCAACCACATGTGCTAACTTTGGAGTTTATTATTTGTTTTCCAGGTGAAGGCACAGGGTGCAGAAGTTTTTAAATAAAGTTTGCGTTTTTCAGTCTACTTTAAAGTCCTCCTGTGCTGCTCTGGGCAAGCTACACTGAGAGAAGGACCAGGTAGAGGTAAGAGCAGCTGGTACAGCCTCAGCTGTTCTCAGCTTGGTCGGACCAGCATTGGGAAGCTGGGTAGAGCCATGAGTAACCAAGTCCCACGTCTGCTGTTCTCAGGCCTGCCCTGATCAGGGACTGGAGCAGAGCTGAGAGCAACCAAAGTACTGTCGTGAGTGTTTTCAGGCCAGTATGCAGCCAGTAGGTGTGCAATTTGACAGACACCAGGGCCAGATTGCACAGGGAGGACCAAATGCACAGTTGCAATTGCCTATACCAGCACTGTGAAGGTGCAGGGCAACAGTGATGGATGCAAGTTCTTATCTTTGCTCAGAGCTAGTGCAATCTCCAAGGAAACCTCCAATTTTGTTTGTGATTACGAAGTGTATTACAGGGGTGCTAGGGGACTGCAATGCTAACAGTCTCTAATGTCAACAAGGCCTCACGCTGGTGCAAATCCAAAGTAACACCATTGAAGGTGATGAAGTTAAAGCAATGTAAGCAAGATCAGAAACAGACCCTTAGGCTCAAATTCCACTCATCTGTGCAACTGAGGGCAGAATTACATTTGTGAAGTGTCACTGATTTATAGGGAAAGAAAGCACAAAGTAAAATCATTGCTGAAATTCTACCCATACAATCCCACGTTTCGTCTGGGTGTAGGCTGCTGAATATGCAGGAGGGGCCAAACTCAGATTTCAAGGACTTATTTTTCCCTCTAAAATAATGTCATCAAAACAAGCAAAATAAAAATACTACTAAGGACAAAAACTCCTTTAACAAAGGATAATCGTGTTTAAGGCAGTTGCATGTTCTGCCCCCAGTAGAGAGATAGAAGGAAAATATTAAGCCGATACTTCACCACTGACCACATAATAAATAAAAACAACTATGCTTGCCATATGTGTTCCCAGCCCTTGAAAGATCTTTTCTTTCTTTCTTTTTCCTGCACTGCCATCTGGTGGCGTTTTGTAGAAAAATGACTGAAACACAGTACCTTCTATAACTGCACTTCTATAAACTCAGTTTAAATAGCTTTCTAGGGACACAATGTTCAGAGTTTCAATTCTGTTACTCACAGGCTTATCTTTACTTAGTTTCAATGGCTGCTGTGGCATAATGTGATTCTTTTTGATCACTCATATGTTTTATTTCTGCTATCCATAAAGGCTCTGAAGTCTGATTCATTCATTGGTGGTGAGTTATTACGTGCAGGTAATTGTTAGAGTAAAGTGAAATCCATTTAGATTAGGATATATGAAATGTTTGTTTCCTAGTAGTCACTCGGGACCATAATTCTCCTATTTTAAAAAAAGCAATTTTTTGTCTATCAATTCACCCGGTAAAGTCCTAGCTGAAATCAATGGGAAAAAAAGAACATTGACTTTAATGAGACCACTCGTGAAGTTTCCTTTTCATCCAGCTAAAGGAGAAGATGGAAGGGGTTGTCCATCATGCTGTTGAATGGGCAGAGAAACAGAGCCCACATACAACTGTGGATGTCTTGTGTGCTGCATGGCTCTCATCACATTTGCCATGTTGCCATTGGCTGATTCCCAATACAGATAGCCAGCAAAAACCATTAAATGGACTTTAAGCAGCTTTAGGGGACCTGTAAAGGCAAGAACAAGGTTTGTGCCCTATGCTATTCTTTATGATATATTAAAAAGGCTTAAGAATGCAAGGGGAGGTGGTTCCTACTTAATAGTACTTTAGAAAGTCAGGTCTTGCCTATCCTGCAAGATTCTATGGATGACTGGAGAACTAGAAGAATGACATCTTGGAAGAGTAACCTGATTAAGAAGGTACATGGATTTTTAACTTGGGCTGTTTACAGCTCATTGGGTTTTGTCTAAGTTTTTGTAGACACACCACTATATTCAAAACCTGAGAAAAGCTCTCTTTGTTAAAGATTCAACACCACAGACTCACCCATTAAGAGAAGAGTAAACTCCCAACCCAGAGCTGAGTTATCCAAGAAGTCCTCCAACAAAAACAAAATGAAACAAGATTTGACATCCCTACTAGTTAGTGTAAATATCCAGATGGATCTAGACTTGTCTGCACACAAACTCATACTGAGATAACTACATTGCTTATTATTCATACCTTTTCTTATTTCAGTTCTAGTCTGTGTGCTCATATGAAGAATTATCATAGAATATCAGGGTTGGAAGGGAGCTCAGGAGGTCATCTAGTCCAACCCCCTGCTCAAAGCAGGACCAATCCCCAGTTTTTGCCCCAGATCCGTAAATGGCCCCGTCAAGGATTGAGCTTACAACCCTGGGTTTAGCAGGCCAATGCTCAAACCACTGAGCAAGAATGAGCTATTCTGATTTATCTCTGAAGGGTCCCTGCAACAGGACTGGCCAATGCCCGAGTCACAGGTCACTACAGTCCCCTCCTACCAATTTCTCCCCTCTTCTGGGCCCCTTAATAATTTCACAGTTCATAGGTAGTTAAAGCATTCCTCTCCAGTGGTCCCATTTATTGAGTTCTTACATACCAGCCCTCTAAGCCCCAGCTGCAGTTCAGTCACTCTTTCCCTTCAAGTAGGGAGTCCCTTCTTCAGAGAGCTATGTCCCAACTCAAAGTCTCTCAGGTTTTACTTGGGTAGAGCTCAGTCCTCTTCAGCCTCCTCATTTCCAGGCTCGCAAACCCTTCTCCCAATCAGGGTCTCTAGTATAAGCTGGGCTCAGTACTTCCAGGCTTTACCTGGGTGAAGCTCAGCCTTCCGGTTCTGGCTTCCAGAACTAAACCCTTCTCTTGGGCAGGAGCCTCCTGTTCTTCTCTAGCACCGCTCCCTTGTTCTTCTTTGTAGGAGCCTTTCACATCTCTGCAACCTCCCTCCTTCCTTCCTTTGCCCATCACCTCATTGCAGCCACCTTCTGCTCTTTATAGGGCAATCGCCTGATCTCTCAGGTTTGGTTAATTCTGAAATCAGGGTTGACTAGCCCTAGCCCTCCAGCCCTTAAAGGGCAAGCCACCCTCTTACAGCCCCCTTTGGTCCCAAGTACATTTACAATATGAACGTTATTGGTTCAATGCAGGAGTATACTGCACCGCTCAACCATAACCTAGCAGAACCCCATTCTGTTTCAGACCACCAAATCTCATAGAGCTTGTACCCCACCATGCTCCTATTATTATGACTTCCTTCCACTTACATTGCACTGGATCCATTGTATCTTATATTCTGACTGGCAGTTCTGCTCCTATTACTTCTATTCATAATGCTGTTTGAATTCCTAGTCATTCTGTGTATTTCCTTTGCATCGTTTGGTTAGCTGTAGTTTATATGGCTATAAGATAGACAGTTTTCATACCTCACTAGTCAAGCATAAAAGATTACAGCAAATCCTGTTATTTTCACAAGTCCGGTAACAAGTGTATGATGGCATCATCAGTGGTGGAAATAACACATTTATTTCTGCATTCCTGATTTCATCATTTACGTTTATTTCTTCAGGGGAGGAAGGGTGTGGGATGTCACTAAATATCACATTGGGGAGAGTCCTTCTTCTACTTGGAATTCCTAAATGGAGAGACAGTACTGTGTAAATTCAGAAGATTATAGTTAAACCTCTCTAGTATATATATACCACTCCCTATTTAATATTTATTTGACCCTAACATAATATTGTCCTGAGGTTCTCTGAGACCACAGGAGATAGTTGTTCAAGCACTGGGAAAAAAATTTTTGTACTGAACTTTAGTTTCCTCATATGTAATCTCTTTAAGATATTACATCATCCAAGGGTTGAGCCCAATTCTCATATCTATATAAAGACCATTTTACATTGCTCTGGCAGTGTAAAGGGGTCTTCAAGTGAGACTAGTATAATTTTCTCCCATATTAAGGCCTCTTTACACTGCCAGAACAGTGTAAAATAGCTTTATGCAAATGAGAGTTAGGCCCTTTATCTTAGGGAAGGGGAAGGAAGGGGGAGATGCAAACTTCAAGCAGTGTCAGTTCTTCTTTTTCATTTTTCTTCTACATTCATCATATAACCTCTCTGACCAAACACTGATACATTCATATATTTTAATACACGAGTGACAGTGGTCTATTCTTTATCAAATGTTTGTCTAAAAGGGCTCCATTCTGGCTATCGAAACAGGTTTTGGTTTCTTAGGCCAGCTTTTTCCCCACCCATTATACTTTCTATGGGTTTTTATTTTTGATATACTGGACTTTTTTTAAAGCAGGGTTACTCATTTCTAGGGTGCAGAACTCCCTCCATTTTGAAATGTTCCAGTGTCATCACATACGTGAGTGCTGGGAATTTATTCCCTAGCCTCTCTGGAAAACAGTGAATGATGCCATTTTGAATAATGTCAATGTAACATAGTGTATCTGAGTTTGGATTTATGGTGTACAACAAGCAGAATGCAAATTATTACCTAACAATTTAATTTTCCTCCAGGAAATAATGCTTTCCGGATCAGCAGCTGTCATCCAGGAAAGCGTTGTCTCTTCTGGAAGTAAATTTGGGTGCACACACTTACAGCATTTATGTTCCTCCATTAGCAAAGCTTCAGCAGTCTGTTCCATACTCTGACAGCTCATGCAGTTCTGGGGCTCTCTGAATATTGAAAGGACACAATTAGAAAAAGCAGCCCTTGCTCCCATGCCAACGTGCAGACAGTGCATGAAGCATATTTGTGGGGTACTTGGAGACAAAAGAGATTTTGGTACAGTGGTGACTCATGTTAATTGCACAGCTATCACAAGATAATGTGATAGTATTAACATAAATGACTATATATTACCATTATTCCTAGCACTCAGTATTAAGTGCTGGCATTTATGATGGTGTTCACTCCTTCTAGTTCATAAAACAAAATCTGAAAATATCCTGGTTGAGATTCTTTTCTAAGTATTTGAACAAGCTACAGAACCATGTGGGCAATGTAATACCATTAGCTGCCTCTACCCACAAGTAGCAAGTGAGTAACCTGATCTGCTAATTACCCACAAAGATGAGCACTGGCAGTCCTGTACTCAGTAAGTGAAGAAATGTCATTTTAAGAGGTATCGGTGTAGTTACCTTCAGAAACAGCTAGGCAGTCAGAGTACAACTAATTTACAATATTTGGCCAAACTGCACTGTGGTCGCCCGCGTTAGGTTCCTAAATTCTAACAGCTGTCTTTAAAGGACATGGGAGAGGGTAGGACTAGTGGAGATTCTGTTTGCAATTTTACCTGCTGTATGTGCATACTGGGTGTGAAGGTAGCTGGATAGAGTGGGAGTCACTGGGTGCTGAGGAAGGTGTGCTGGCTGATGGATGCTGGAGGTCTGTTAGGTGCTTCCTTCTCCTACCCCTTCCCCATCTCCTCCCTCTCCCCATCCCCCACTCCCACCCTACAGTCAGCTCTGGGGAAAGCTACTCCACAGCATTTTGAAGTGCTGCTTCTGATGGAGTTCAATCCTTGAGGGGGCCATTTGGGGCTTGGTCCTGCTTTGAGCAGGGGTTGGACTAGATGACCTCCTGAGGTCCCTTCCAACCCTGATATTCTATGATTCTAAATACTATTAATAATTTCTTAAGATAAAGATCCTCTTGAGGATCACCTACCCACTTACATCAGATCCCCATACCTTCCCTGCAGCACCTTTAGTGCTGGATTACATGAAAATGTGATAAAAGCAAGATTAAGGAGCCAGAGGAAAATAAACTCACTTTCATGCAATAAGTGCAGCTGCTTGGTAATATCTCCCCCTTTTGTATGAGTGCGGTTTAATTCCTGTCCCTGGGTATAGAGCTTTCCATTTATTATTACTGTTTGTTCTCTCCTCATTGCCTGCAATTCCAACTGCTCTGATCTTTTCTGGTCGCTTTGCCCTTAGGTTCTAGCCTCCTAGTTTGGTGCCCTCTGCAGATTTGATAAAACAGCAGTCATCAGATATAGAAAGACATGAAGCAGCTGTATAAAAGAAACTTGCTTTTTGCTGTTCTTTATTGTAGGTTCAGTTAGTCAAATAAAAGCTTTGGGAAATCCTGAGAGTTCTAGAACAGACTAAAATTAGCAGCAACTATCACTGGTTGAAGAGTGATGGTTGCTTCACCTTAGTGACAGAAGTAATGCTGCAGATCACGTGGAAGGGCTCTCTGGATCACCACTGGAGAGCTCAACTACAGGTCTAATAGAGCAGACTGCTGCATGTCAGGACTTGTGGCTCTGACTCTCAACTCTCCCTCTGACTCACTGTGTGGCCTACACATGTTTACCTACCATTCAGGGGTGTTATTAATTAATTGTTTGAGCAGAGTTTTAAGATCACATGGTGAAAGGTTTTCATATATGCTAAGGATTATAACTCTATCTCAGTGAAATGCAATCAGTTTATTACATATCTGCCTTTATTTCCAAACTAGCTTATCGATCCCTTGGTAACCATTACATTTTCTGGTTCCAGCATCTCTTGTTTGTAATTATGCAATAGTTTGTTAATAAATTCAAACATTTAAGATATTTTAAGATGTGCGTATTGATTTATTTTATGTGTTAGGCCTGAAGCTCTTTACTAAATGGCTACTGGTAGCAGCAAACAAAAGAGATGTATGTTTGGTTTAAGATATCTGATTGCTTAATGATTTTCATTACAGTTCAAGGTTATATATTTTTTTAAATGATATGCTAGGCATAATCCCGAGCAACATCACTCATTCTGGCTCCCCAAAATGTATAAAAATCAGTGTCATGACATTGACTGGTGCTGCAAAAATTTCATCACCAGAAGATGGCACTTGCTAGATGCGTTATAACACTCCTGCAACAATGAAGTTGTACAGTCTGCTGTAAGAGTTTTAAGAGAGCTGTTAAATCACTGATTTCATCCCATTTCTAGTCCAGGATTTAATCCCTAGATAGAGGATATATAAGGTATTAAACTGATAATACACTGGGCTCCCACTGGTTTCTGTGGGAACAGAACTGGGCCCTGGATCTCAAGCAAAAGGACAAGCTGAAGCACTATTTAATTTGTTACCACCTGTACATGTGTACGGAAGAGTATTTGAATTATTCTCTCTCATCCAGAGTTACTAGAGCTGGTCAAAATTTTCATTCAAAGCTTTTTTCCAAAGAAAATGGCCTTTTTTTTCAAAACTGAAAACTTTCACGAGAGTCTTTTAATTTTATTTTTTTAAAAAAACACCCTGTTTTTCCTTCAAAACCAAAAGATCTGAATGTTGAAATTTTGAATTTTTGCATTTCCTCCTTTTCCTTTCTGCCAATTATGCCAATAGAATGAAAGATGTTTGTTTGTTTTTAGGGGGATTTTCCCTTTTCCCCTTTTCTTTTTCCCCTGCTATCTGTAACTTTTCAAAACTTCCTCTACTTTGGAGCAGTTAGAGTGGCAAAAGGAAGAAAAAAGGCAGATGAAAAGAAGAAGAAAGGAAATTGAAAAAACTTGGACATCATTTATTTTATTGCAGAGTGGGAAAATAAAGGTGAAAAGCTATAGGTGGTAAGTTTCATTTGGTACTTAAAGTGTTTTAAATAGTTTGTGTATTATAGCAAGTTCCTAGCAGTGCCCACTTACATCTGTAAAATAGTTTCCATTCTAAGCCCACATTTCCACATGCTCATGACTCCCTGAAACATCGGTCTTTTGTGGTGAATTTTCCTTGTGAAGAGTATGCCCTTGGGGCTCCCTAAGCCTAAGAGTTCATGGCTGCAGAAGAAGGAGATAAAAATAGGGAAGTATGGCTGTATGTGGTATCATCCCCATGACAGACCCATGATAAACTACAGGAATTAATGCCAGAACTGCTAACACTAATTCCTGAAGATCCCCACATGTCAGCAAACCCACTCAATAGAGGAAAGACCATTTGCAGGTCAGGAAGTTTTGGCAACATGACTCCAGCTGAGTGCTGTCAGGAGGAAAGAGAGGGGACAGAGACTAACACACACACACACCCCTCTGGGAATATCCTGAGGTCCATGAGATTTTTCTATAAGGAGATCCATATGCTTGAGTGATGCATGAATAACAATACTTCTTGCTCACTTTCTAGGGAGGCAAACCCCATCCATCTGGGACAGTCTGTACCATCCCACATGTCCTAATGTCAGAATGTTCATACCTTGTTACATTGTGAGCAAAGGTAGCAAGAAGTAAAGGATGAGGAGAGTATCAATTGGCTTCCAGAAAGTCTTTGGGGACTTGTGCAGGGGGTATGCACTAACTTTCCTGTCAGGGGGGTATAAGTTTGCAAGGCCCTGTTAAGCTGGAGTCCAATCCAAGAGATGGCAGAGTCATGACTCCCTCTTTGCTTTCAGAGAGCTCTGGAGGAGAAGGCAAAAACTTGGGCCTGATTCTCCCACTTCTCACACGTGGCATAGCCATTTATAGCTATGTAAAGTGAGGTTTGTAATGCTAATAAGTATGGATACAATTTTGTCATGGTAAAATTAGGCAAAATTCACGGAACAATCATGGTAAAAATGTACAAAATGAGGGTATGGTCACAGCAACAAAAAATGTGTAACAATTGAACAATAAAGTATTACAGTGTAACGCAGAGGTGTTGACACTGACCCAAAGGCTGGGTGGCCTGCGGAGGTGAGTCGGGGTGGAAGTGGCACTCCCTCCCCAACCCCCGCCACCCAGGGCTAAAGCTGACCCCCGCCGCCTGGGGCTGAAGCCCAAGCCCAAGCCCTGCTGCTGGGACTGAAGCCGAAGGCCGAGCCCTGCCGCCCGGGGTTGAAGCACAAGCCTCACTGCCCAAGGGTGAAGCCCGAACTCACGGACATCTCTTAAAATCATGGATTCTGTGACCCCATGACAGACTCATAGCCTTACTAATAAGTGATTGCAGAATTTGGATTGGTAGCATTTTACACCTACATGGCACTTGGGGTGTACAGGTGTAAATGACTACACACTATGTCAGGCAGGAGAGAATCAGGCTCAGAGTTTGTGACAGAGGAGAGCCCTGGGCAACGTGCACACTCTACCGGGGTGTTCCTGGGCCCAGAACATTCTGTTACCTCAGTATAAATCAGGAGTAACTCTGGACCCAATTCCCCACTATCTTGCACCTTATGCATTTGTCTACACCTTGACAATGATGAATGGAAAGTGGATATGGAACAAAGCCAGACTAGAATGTTAGTGTTTCACACCCACTGTGCACAGGCATAAATAACTGGACAAAGTGGAAAGCAGTGAAGGATCAACACCAATGGAATTAAAATGATGTAAAAGAAGGAAAGGAAAAGTGTGCAACATCTCTTCAGACAAATAGAGACTCTCTCTCCTTCCTCCAGCAGTGGCAGTCACTTGGGGACAAGAAGCAGCTCTTTGGCAAAGCTGTTTCCTATCAGCTATTAAGGATCAGCTTTTAGAGATCATCACCTACAAACTGGGTTTATATCAGCCATAGAGTAGGAAGGCACAAACAACTAAATTTCCTATAATGATGCTAAACCAAATTTTATGGAATTACTGAGGAATAAGATATATTTTCATGGGATCATTTTAATCAAGATGAACTTTGCCTACACCATGCTGTTTGTAAATACACTTAACTAGGAACAGTTAACGTGGGTGCCGTAGAGAGACTTTTACTTAGACTAGTTTTATACGGTAACAGTTCTACAGAGGGAGAACAGACAGAGACTTGGTCCTAGGATAGCTGGACTGTGATTTAACTCAACTTTAACAGGAGCATCATGGTGGAAAGAGTTCATGAAGCTTCTTCCCAACAAGAGCACCTGTGCAGAACCCAGGCAGAATGCTGACCTAGCGCTCAGAGGTGGGTAAGGAGCTATTAAGTGTATTGCAACATACTATAATTTCACTATAACAAATGTTTTGCCTGGTCTGCTGCTCTCAAGAATCCCATCTTCAGCCTTCACACTTCTAGCAAACAGCTGCTCTCTCCAGGGACTGTGACCACTCCATGTATATTCTTCCTCTTGTGCATTTCTTCGTGCCCTCTTGTGCCTCCCTCCATCACCAGGTTTGATTTAACTGTTAGCGGCTGCTCTCCTGGACTGCTGTCCCAGCACTATATCCACAGCCAGACCTAATATAAATGTGTTATTTTCACTGATGCAACAATTCATTCTTTTTAACTCACTACTTTAAAATGTGTTAATTTCTTCAACATTAAAAATTATAACCTTAGGTGCTGACTTCAGTGGAAACAACCACAGGCCCCTTATTTATGTAGGAGGACCTGTAAACACATGCTTTTCACAATGCTTTTCATTTGAATCAATTTATTAAAAATCTATTAGGCTAAAAGCTTTAGAATACTTAAGTTGAAGAGAAAGTCAAACGTCGAGAAAAAAAATCAGTGCAAACATTAATTTGCTTTGAAAAACAACTAAGCAAGTGAAAATACCATCGGCTGAAATTTAACAATATACTGAAAATATATAAGCTCAACGTTTCATATTATTATAAATACACCAAATCTGAAAAAAAAACAACCTTAAGATATTTATGGACACTTTAATAGAAAACACACAATTTATTCTGAATTCTCAGATACAATATCAGAAAAAGCGTGTAGGACATTAAACTGTACAGATTAAGATTGCAAGTTTGAGCAGTGTGGACTGCTCATAACTTCCATTGAAAATGCCCAAGTCAGTTAGTGACAAAGCCAGGAAGAGAAACCAGATCTCCTGACACACAGTCTCCCATGTTAGACCACAATCCCACTCACAATTAATAATGGCATTTTGCATTTGTGTCTTCCATCCATGCCTCTCAAAGCATTTTATCATGATGAATAAGTATTATTGTCACCATTTTACTGATGGGGAAACTGAAGTGATTTGCCCCAGGTAACATGGTGAGTCATTGGTAGTTACCCAAATAGGACTGGCTTCCGACCTGCAGTCCCCTAATTAGGTGCCTGATCCAAAGCCCATTTGAAGTCAATGGGAGCAGTGGCGGATCTAGAGTTAGTGGGGCCCTGTGCTCAGCTTCATTTTTGCCCCCCCCCCAAGGGACCCAGCCAAGAAAAAGAACATTCTCTCTTATCTCCCCCACCTGCCATTTTTCATTCTTTTTTTTCTTCATCCTCCTTCTATATTATAAGTAACAGGAAGTAAATGAAAATAAAGTGAGGTACCTTGATTGTTTTCTTTTTCTTCACAGACCACTTGAAAAGTGCGGAGGGTCTCGGCGGACCACTTAATGATCTTTCCAAATGTTGTTTGTACCGTTAGCTAACTACTGTAAAGCGCTTTGGATAAGAGCGCTTTATAAAAAAACCATCATAACCTTTCCTTGGTCCACCTGAATGGAGTTCTCGGACCACAGTTTGAGAACTTCTGGTCTCGATGGGAGCTTGTATTTGCATTACGCTAACGTGAAAAACGTGTAAAAATAAAAAGTATAGATGATGCATGAATGGAAAAAATGAAAGTTAACTTCCTCTGAAGAAGCTTGTTCAATTTGAAAAAAAAAATTTATTCACAGATAGCATTTTTTTCTACACTTTTTCTTTACAAAATCATCAATTAAGACATCATAAGTAATATTTTGTAAAGAGGCACTTTCAGTTGTATCTAGCGAAACCACAGCTTGTGTAGTCGCGGCAGAGCGCTGGGAGATAGCTCTCCCAGTGCTCTAAAAAAACCACCTCCACGAGGGGAATAGCTACTGGTGCTGGGAGCCCGCAGCGCTCCCAGCCCTGGTGCACAGTGTACACTGGCGCTTGACGGCACTGAAACTTGCTGTGCTCGGGGGTGTTTTTTCACACCCCATAGCGAGAACGTTGCAGCGCTGTAAAGTGCCCGTGTAGACAAGCCCTACGACAATCGGTTTAGTCCTAGGAAGGCTGCACACTGTTCTCTGGAGAAACTGAAAGCATGGAATCAATGACTTTTGTTGTATCCTTCCCACATCAGGTATTTTCTTATGTTCAAATATTTGTCTGCATGAAGAGCTGCATTCTACTCTCTTGGGCTGCACTTGCAGGGGTGAATGAGAACAGCCGGGGGGAGCACAGTCCCTGCTGCCTCTGCGTGCTCATCTCTGCTCGCCTCCCTCGCCTGCGGGCTCTGCTCCGGCTCCTGTGGCCAGCCCCAGCCCCCGGCCGGCCCCCCCTGCCCACGGACTCTGTGCTGGTTCTGGTGGCCAGTCCCTGGTCCCTCGGCCGCCCCCCTCTCCCATGGGCTGCACCCAGCTGCCGCTCACCAGGCAGCAGCGAGTGGCGCGAACGCGGGCCAGAGGACTCTGGAGGAGCAGGGGGCAGCCACGCAGCTGGCGCCCGGAGAGAAGCAGCGGTTTCCCCTTCAAAGCGCCACTTCTCTCCGGCCAGCTGTGCTCCTCCTGCATCCTCTACCCTGCATTCGCAGCGCTCGCCACCACTCGTACCTCCTGCCTGCTCCCCTGTGGCTGCAGGTGAGCTTCCCTCCCTGCTCTCCTGCCCCCCACTGTCCCCCCCGCACGGAGTGGGCTGCCTGAGTGCCCGGCTCTGGGGCCCCCTGTCGTTGGGGGGCTCTGTGCCAGGGCACGGTATGTTTCACGGTAAATCTGCCCCTGAGTGGGAGTCTTGCCATTGACTTCCATGGGCTTTGAATCAAGCAATCATTGAGTTATTCTGCCTCCCTGTTTGTATGTGTGGATGTGAGCAGACCCCAGAGCACATTCTTCGGGTGCACCGCAGGCCTCGTTTTCAACCTCTTAAACACAACTGACTGCTGCAACCCCTGGTGTAGAGCAATATCTAACTTCTTACCACATAGCTCTCTTCTTGTTAAATGCTAATTAGAATACTTGTTAACTGATTATTCAAAATGTAATTACACATTTAGTGCTAATGTAATTTTGGGTTTCACTCTATACCAACCAGACTTACAATCTGCATATTCATGAGCCTCAGAGGGTGCTCTTTTAAAAGTCAACTGAATTTAATAAACATGACAAAAACTGGCTTACTGTATCCACATTAAAGCTCAAGGCACATCATTTAAAGTGTTTCCCTGTTTTATGTTCTTGGGTTACTGTATCAAGGATCATTTTTCTAAACAAGTCCACACGAAAGACTCCTAAACAAGATCCCAGCATGTAATATGGAAATGTGAGAATGAATATTACATCAGAGCAGTAATCAATGTGTCACTTAATATTAATGCTCAGTGAAATACTCAACTGCAAATACAATAGGCCAAATTCTCTTCTCAGACGCACGGGTGCAACTGGCCATATATGTCAATAATCAAAAGGGGTATTGTCTCAGTATAGGAATGCCAGAACCTAACCATTCCAGACAAAGTAGTAAACCTGCATATTCTCTAGCTGTATGATTGGATTAAGACTGGAAACAGTGATGCTAACAGGAAATTGCCAACTGATAAAGAGAAACAGTGCATTTATGCTTTTGAAGAAACTTATTCAGAACCATTGGCTGTGCCCATAAGTAATCGATGTAACCATGTGCTGCTATCACTATTACCCTTGTCTTCCCACACATCTGTGCTCTGATTGTGTGTTACACTCACTCCTTACAGCTTGTCTTAAAGTAGATAGTAAGTTCTCTGGGGAAAGGACAATGTGTTTGTACATTGTCAAGTACAGTGGAACCCCAGTCCTGCTTGGGGCCTTTGGGCACTACCACAGTCATAATGATAAGTAATTAGATTTAAGCCAGAAATCACCCTTGTTCACTTCTAAGGAGTTTTGCCTGGTTAAGGACTAATCAGGGCTCCGTAGCTCTCCAAAGGCAAGTTAAAAATCTCATGAGACATTTTTAAAAGAATGGTGGTAAGTGGTGTGTCTTGGCCAAAAATTCCCTCTCTCATTATAATGATTATTTCAAGGCGTTGTGAGCTTTTGGTGAGCACATGGTGAGTGCTTGTTTGCCTCCACAGTCACTGAATTACTCATTACTTTGGAAACAGTTCTGGGATACTTTGAGTGTGCAAGATGCCACATAAAACCAACTTCTATTATACTCAGTTTACTTGTTTGTACATCACAACCAATGAAATGGGGAAATCTGTAAGCTAAAGGAACATAAAACCCATTAAGGTGTCAATTCATCAAGATTAGTGCGGCATTTCTCAAGTGTTTGTTAGAGGAAGTTCATGTACGGCCTCAGGAGCGCTAGCGTGCATGCCTCGTCTGTTGGTGAGAGAGACAAGCTTTTTTTGAGCCACACAGAGCTCCTCTTCAGGTGATGCTCTGAGCAAAAGAAGAGCTCTGTGTGGCTCGAAAGCTTGTCTCTCTCACCAATAGAAGTTGGGCCAATAAAAGATACTACCTTATCCACCTTGTCTCTCTAATATCCTGGGACCAACATGGCTACAACTACGCTGCATGCCTCTTCACAGTAATTTTCACAGAATTGTTTTTTATTCTGTATGAAAACTATGTTAATAGAGTATTAAGGTTCTATGGTGACAGACCCAAAAGTCACGAAATGCCATAAAACAGAGGTCACCAACCTGTTGATCGCGATCTCCGGCTGCGGCAGTGCAGCGGGGCTGCCTGCTGCTAAGGCAGGCTTCCTGCCGGCTGTGGCCCCACACCACTCCGGAAGTGGCCATCATGCCCCTGCAGCCCTGTGGTGGGGGGGAGAAGGGGGGCACAGGGGTCTCCGCACGCTGCTCTTACCTGCAAGCACCACGCCCCGCAGCTCCCATTGGCTGGGAACAGGGAGCTGTGACCAATGGGAGCTGCAGCGAGGGGCAGCACATGGAGCCATGTGCCTCCCGCAGGGGATGCAGAGGCGTGTTGGCCCCTTCCGGGGGCGGCGTGGCCATGTGGTGCACTACTGGCTGGCAGAGTGGCCCGGTTCGTGATGGGGAGGAGGTGCTGATATGCCTGAGTGGGGCTGGGGCAGGCAGGGAGTGTGCCTTAGCCCCGCTGCACAGCCAACCAGGAGCCGACCGAGATAAGTTCCCCCCTCCCAGAGCCAGAACCCCATACCCCAGCCCTGAGCCCCCTCCCAGAGCCAGCACACCATACCCCCTCCTGCACCCCAACACTGCCTCAGCCCACAGCCCGCTCCTGCACCCATACTCCCTCCCAGAGCTTGCACCCCCTCACCCCTCCTGCACCCCAATCCCCTGCTCCAGGCTCAGCCCAGAGCCCTCTCCCACATTGCAAACCCTCGGCCTCAGCCCAGAGCCTGCACCCCCTCCCGAACCCCAAACCCTGCCCCAGCTCGAAGAAAGTGAGTGAGGGTGTGGGAGAGCGAGCAGGGGATGGAATGAGCAGGGCAGTGCTTTGGGGAAGGGGCGGGGCCTTGGGGAAGGGGCGGAGTAGATCCTGGGTTGCCCTTAAATTCAAAAAGTGATCTTGGGTGTAAAAAGATTGGAGACCACTGCCATAAAGGCTAATGATAGAGGTGGGGGTGGGAAATCATAAGGGAATTCAGTTTCTAGGAGTTCAAAAATCTATCGGCTTCCAACAATCACAAGTAGTATGTATGAATTCCATAGTCTGGAACTGTGTAGCTAGACACTACCTGAATGTTGACAATCTTGTCCAAAAACACTGGAACCCACCTGGGCACATATTGCTACACAGATGTCTACAGCATGTAGCTGAGTGGAACTCTATAGCTCCAGCCTTGACTGAGGCCTGCTGAGTAGTGAGGAAAATCTGCACCATAAACTTTACTTGTTTACGTGTATAGTGTGAAACAGACTAGGATCATGGTGAGCTGTGGTGCTGGGAGAAGAGGCAGTGACTTTATATCCTGCAGGGAGCATCAGGGAAGTTTTCAAAAGAAAGTGCCTAAGCTGAGCTCCTAAATCCTGCTAGGGTAAAACCCTAGAGCAAAGAATTTGTCAGCCATGTGCCTTCCCCAACTTTGAAGATCCTTAGATATGTTAAAGCAAAAATGGTGTGTGACCATGTAATTAAAGATTGAGTTGAGGCCTGGCCTGACATGAGTAATCAGCACCTGGAAGGAGGCCTCATTTATTGGCGAAAGGAAGTAGGGACATAAACAAATCATTAGATTGAAAATGACAGACTCTCTGAGCTAGCTAAGATAAGAGGGAGAACACTGCAGGGAACCATTTACGAATAATAGACAAGATAAATTAGGAATGTAAAGAGGAGGTTGGCTTGGACAATGCATAGACAGTGTGCTGTACAGGAATTTGTTCCTGCAAAGCAACCAAGCCAAGCCAAAAATGTGTGATGTGATATATAGTAAATGCAATGAGAGGTGTACATGTATATGAAGGTAGAGGGTTTCTGTGTAACTTTGGAGCTGTGGTACACCCAATACCCACCCCCTATGCCTGAATCTGATCAACTCAGCATAGCTTTGCTGTATGCCAAATAAAGGTACCTGAGCGATGAAATCTGGAGCTAAACTGAGTTTTCTGGATCCCAGAGAACAGGATAAAGTGTTCTCCCAGATCTGGACAAGGTGTTCTGGATAAGCTGAGGGGAGTGTTCTTGGAGGGAATCCTAAAAAAAGACCACACAAAAAGTAGAGTCCACGGCACTGCTCTCCTGGAACACTGCGGCCGATATGCCAGAGAACCTTCATATTCATATGCCCCCTCAGCTCCACACAGAAGAGGGCAGGTCTCCATGGCTGACTAACTGTTTCCTGTGAAGATCTTTAAGGGAGCTGCAAGGTCTCAGACAGCTCTGAAATGGAGCTGTCCGCTCGGCTGCATCTGGGCAGCTGTCATCTGGGTTCCTCCTTCTGGGGCAACTGGGAGGGCTCAAGGGATAGCACAATCCCCTGATAACCCCAGCCCTAAAATCAACAGAAAAACACTGTGCCCCTATCTCCGTCACACCCTTTCTCCCAGTCACAGAGTAGCTGGTACCTGTGAGTAGACCAGACCTAGTGTCCCTGTGCCAGAGCATATGAGACCCCCTTAAGCTAATTAAAGAGGGCAGGGCTATACCTGGGCCTATAAAGACCTGTCAGAGGGCAGGAAGGGGAGGATAAATTTATATATATATGTGATAAATGGCGCAAACATTGTCAAATATATACAGATGGGTATAAAGATAATAAAACCAGGGGAGTGGGGACAGCATTCTGCATCGCAACACTTGGAATAAAGACTATCAATTTTTGTAGTTGTTATGACAGCTGAATTGGAAGGGATAATGGTGGCATTATGTTGGATACTGAGTGTGCAGCCTGCCTCCCTTGTCATCTCATCAGATTCACTCTCAGGACTACTGAGCGTTAAAAATGGGACTTCAGATAGCAGAAAATATATAATTAATTAAATATTATTACTAACAACAGAATTGGCAGAGATGGGAAACAGCATGGATTCCAGCATAAGTTGGGTTGCCAGGAAACGAGGTGGCAGACAAAGTAGAAAAAATGCTGTAAAAATGAAAAAAGTGACCTAGAGATCCCTAAGTTAATAGGAGTTTAAAAACCTAATAAAAAATGAACTAAGAAAGGAGTAGCAGGAAGTATGGACAAAAGAAACAAGGGGAGGAAAGATTTCATGAGGTATGCCCTGGAATCGAAAATACTGGCATACTACAAGAACCTGAGACAGAAAGTGAGGTAGCTCTACTCCGAATACTTACCAGACACGGTGGCTTAAACAGTAACTTGGCCTTAATAAACACACAGGGCAATGGAGAGGGACCAGTTCCGCAGACACTTGATCAAGGGAGGCAGCAAGGAGCTCATTTATAGGTCCCTGCTCCAAAGTGCTTATAATAGTGGTGGGCAACCTGTGGCCCACAGGCCACACGTGGCCCATCAGGGTAATGCTCTGGCAGGCCTCCAGACAGTTTGTTTACATTTGCATGGGCGACCTCAGCTCCCAGTGGCTGCAGTTCACCATTCCCGGTCAATGGGAGCTGCGGGAAGCGGAGGCCAACATGTCCCTGCAGCCCGCGCCGCTTCCTACATCTCCCATTGGCCGGGAACGGCGAACCGTGGCCACTGGGAGCTGCGGGCGGCCATGCACATGTAAACAAACTGTCTGGCAGCCCGCCAGCGGATTACCCTGATGGGCTGCATGTTGCCCACCTCTGGCTTATAATATAAATAGACAAGACAGACAAAAGAAATATTATTAGCGCCATTTCGCGGTGGGGAACTGAAGTACAGAGAGACTTGACCAACATCACACAGGAAACCTGTGTAAGAGCCAGGAATTGAACCTAAATCTCTTGACACACACACACACCCAAGCTTGGTGTATTGACCAGAAAAACATCCTTCCTCTCTTTTTAGACTAATTTTCTCAGCAACAGGGATGATTGGTGAGTGATGCAAGGCAATTCCACCACCATCCCACTGCAACTGAGCATGTTGGGTCTGCAGTGCTCCCCGCCCTTACTGGCCCAGACAATATAAAGGCTGAGAACCAATCGTGTTTTTTGCACAACAATGCAGAGTGGCATAGCCCCAAATTTCTCTTGTACTCCAAGTGTGCAGATTTGATGGAGGTTGAATCCTCTGGAATAAAGTATTCCCGGGTACGGGCCTGACAACTGCTCCCATACAAGTCAATGGCAAAATTCTCACTGACCTCAGTGGAAACGAGATTGGGCTTCCTGTATGTAATACAGAACTGATCTCAGAGAGAGACTGACTCAGTGCAGGCTCCGAAATCCTACAGGCATTCTTTGAACACAAACTGTAATATTTCGTACTACGGAGAAGGGGTGTATATTTATCTAGTTATTTTTATGGTCACGTAGGCCAGCACCTAGCCAGCCTAAGAAGGTTTGCTCCCACTCACAAAGAGCATCACACTGATGGCTGGATTGAATGAGCGTTAAGGTTTTTCCCCCCACAATAGCTTTTATTTTGGGTCCCTATTATTTCTCTCATCCTTGCGTATGCTGTGGCAGGATGGGCTACCAGAACCAAGACTGATGTTGCTGTGTACAGTCCTTAAGAGGAAATCAGACAGAGGTGCTTATGATGCAATAGTGCACCCACTCATTCTCTCCTTCCAAAAAAACTTCTTCCCTTACATAGTAGCTTAGAACCTGATTCTACCATGCAGCAGCTTCATGTCATGCTATCCTCTGCTGCATCAGGCTGGCCTGGAGGGTGGAGGATGGGTGGTCTTTTAAAGCAAGAGCCCTCGGAGAGTTTTGACAGTGACACAGTAAGAAAGCTCCAGTTTTCATATTGTATCTCCTTACCAATTGTAAATCAGTCATTTAAAGGATGCTTTCCATTCTTGCTTCCCTTTAGGCGTCTCTTATTTCTCTCTGGAAAAAGATGTGGTTTATAGCTAACTGCAGGACTGAAATGACATATATAATGGCAACAGCAGGCAACAAATGTGTCCCTAAAGTGGCAATATGTGCTTTTTGTTTTGTTTTAAGACTTTGGTGTGATAGGTAGTTTTTCTTTTCAAGCCTTCATTTGAATATAAAAGGAGTACTTGTGGCACCTTAGAGACTAACAAATGTATTTGAGCATAAGCTTTCGTGAGCTACAGCTCACTGCATCGGATGTGAGCTGTAGCTCATGAAAGCTCATGCTCAAATAAATTGGTTAGTCTCTAAGGTGCCACAAGTACTCCTTTTCTTTTTGCGAATACAGACTAACACGGCTGCTACTCTGAAACCTGTCATTTGAATACAGTTAATTTAGAAAGTAACATTAGGTGTGTTCCATAATAGGAGCTGCATACTCCGACCCAGGCTGTTTGATAATATGAACAATAGGGCAAGACTGTCAGGCTAAAATACTACAGGGCAGAAGAAGATTATTTCTTTGTTATGCAATATTTTCTTACTAGAATTTTATAACAATTATTTAGGTACTGAAGATTACTTGACCTTTTTCTTTCTTTTCTTTTCCTGCCATCCCTTCTCTTCAAATAAAAAATAAACAAAAATCCCACCAAATAGACAATTCTGACTGCCAGGTTCTCGTACAGAATCTGAACTATTCACAATTATATTAAAATGGACAGACCATAAACCAGAGCGGTATTGTCTCTATTACAGATTGACTCAGTGTTCAGGAATCTAACCAACAGGAGAAGTTAGAAGTTTTTCACTATGGGAGAAAATAATTGTATGATAAAATAACACAAGACTGCAATTTAAAGAATGAATCTTGAAACCTTACCTATGTGAGTATGTCTGTTGACTTCACCATACTTCTCAACTTCCAGGATACCAGGAAGGGAATTCAGACCTGCACTGTGGCCGCACCCGTCCCTATGAATTCCACAGGCACACCCTGCCAGCCACAGAGGAGGCTCTGCAGTCTCTGCATGACCCCATGGCACAAAGGTCTGGGGTTAGGGGCGGGGTGGGAGGGAGCATGACTGGAATAGTCTATTAGCTACATATGTGACCCCACTGCTGTTTTCTCGGAGCACCTCAGTCTTTAATGTATTTATTCTCACAACACCACAGAGAGGTAGGGACAGAGGTGATGCATGGTGGGTGGGGGGGAGCATGTAGGATCATTGCTCCCCAAGATTTGCTGCTTGGCTTGTACTGAGCATGCTCACACGGACTGAGCATGCTCAGTAACACTGCTGAAGCCAGCTGCCCTCACTCTGCCCCCCCACCATCAGGCCGGCACTGGTTGTCTCTGGGTAGGGAAGTAGTTACCTCTCCATAAAATGGTGATAATAAGGCATACAGAGATTAAGTAAGGCATCTAAACCCCAAATGTACGTCTCTAAATCCCAGTTTTAAGCACTACAGCGATCCACAAAACCCGCTCTCAGCTACTGCCCGACCCCAGTAGGTGTCTAAACTCACTCAGCAGCCAAATGTCCACTGTAAAAGTTCCCTAGGTCCTTAAGTTACTGCCTCTGGGCATGCACACAGCTGCCTCGCTCTAGGCCTCCAGACACCTATCTAGTGACTAAGCTCCAGTGCAATCCACACACCAGAGGAAGATAGGTGGGGAAATGCCTATCTTGGCTGCAGGATCTGATCTGCTAGACTAGAGCCATACTCTGAGCACGCCTACTGGATCTGGTCCCATTCAAAATCCAGCACAAGGAGGAACCTCTTGTATAATTTTTAGGCTGGTGGTTAGAGCAGTCACTCAGGCTGTGGAAGATTCAGGTTCAATTCCCCTCTTTGCGTAAGGAGGAGAAAAGATTTGATTGGGGTCTCCCACCTCTTAAGAGAGTGCGTTAACCATTGGGCTAGGGGATATTGGAATGTCTCCCTCTCTTCTGTTGAAGCTGTTCCACACTGAATTAAATACTTGGATAGTCACTGGGCCAAAAAGAGAGACTGCAAGTGACTATGACTCCAGAGGCTGGTGGTTAGGACCGAGATGAGAGATCCAACATCCAGTCCCCCTGCTCTAGTCACTCTTTAATTATTTAATCCAAAGTGGAGCAGCTTCAACAGCGGAGACTGCGGGAGCCCTGCCTCCTTTCTCCCCATCAGGTAAAGAAGCGATTTGAACCCGGGTCTCCCACATCTTATGGGTATGGGTGCTCTAACCACTGAGCTAAAAGTTATAGGGAGGGGAGAGGGCAGCGCCACAGCTGCCACCACCACCTGCTCAGTTTCTTGCAAGAAATGGTTTAGACACCTAAGGTGCCTGACTCCAGAAGAGGGGTTCCTGGCTGAGCACTGCAAGCTGCGATAGGTGCCTAACTCCATTGGAGAGGGTGCTTATGACGTACCCCTCTAGTCAGCATTTTCCATTGGCTTGCTTAGGCAGGGAGCTGCCTAGCAAGCTGTTTTTTGTGGATCCCATTCTGAGGTGCCTATCTCTCCCCGTTCATTGTATCGGGAGCCTAGGCACCTGACTTAGGTTTTATAGATCATGTTCCAGTGATTTTCTAGGTTCCTAACAGTTAGGTGTTGCAATGTTCAGCTTTGCAACGACTAACTCCCTTTGTGGCTCTGGGCCAGAGGGATTCGCCCTAGATCACAGAGGAAGTCTGTGGGCAAGTCTACACTACAAAATTAAGTCAACCTAAGTTAAGTCGATGTACAGCCACCGCAGTAATTAAACTGCTTTTGCATGTCCACACTACGCTCCTTGAGTCGGCGGTGGGCGTCCTCACCAGGAGCGCTTGCACCAATTTCACTGTCAATGTGGGGCATTGTGGGACGGCTTCTGAAAGGCAGCAACAGTCGATGTAAGCAACTCAGTGTCTACACTAACACTGCATCGACCTAACTTACATCAGCTTAAGCACTACGCCTCTCACGGAGGTGGAGTTATTAAGTGAGTGCAGTGGGCAAGTTACATCAGCGGAAGCTGCATTTTAGTGTAGCAGACATTTAGAGGGTTTAGTGTAGCAGACATTTAGAGGGTTAGGTTGATGTAAATTGCCTTACGTCAACCTACTCTATAGTGCAGACCAGGGCTGTGACATGGCAGTGAATTGATCCTTCATCTTAAATCCGGGGCTAACATCCTAACCCCTGACCTGAATTCCTCACTAGTGCCAGGGAGACAGGAGTGGGCCACTATGAGCAGCAAGCCTCAAAAGCAGCAGCTGGTGGACACCCACCCTTCATGTCTTTATGGCCCCAGCTAACTTTTTCCCTTACAGTCTCTCTGCCCCTTATTTCCCTCCTCTCTCTGACACCAGTTTTGAGCTGGTCTCATTGGAAGTGTTTGTTAGAGAGCATAACCCAACATGACTGTTTAGTGTTAAGTTCTGAGCAGCTCCATGTCTGATATTTTACACAAGTTGTTGTTAATGTGCTTATTTGTAAATACTTGTGATTATCAGGGTCAAGACACCCCACAGGGAGAACAGAGGATCTGAACCACAAGAATAAGCACATGAGTGAACTAGTTGTATACAATGTTATTGTGTATAAATATATGTCAAATAATGTCTTTTTTTGAAATTTTGTGATGTTGATGGTCATTCGGAGATTTGTTCACAAGTTATGGGTATGAATGTATGCATATGTGTCGGTGCAGAGCTTGGTAATTGTAACTAGGACTATGGCTACACCACAGAGCTTACAGTGGCACAGCTACACCACTCTAGCGCTGCTAGTGCAGACAATCTAAGCCGACGGGAGAGAGCTCTCCTGTCGACTTAACTTCTCCAGCCCCCGTGAGCAGTGGTAGCTATGTTGGCAGCACACTGCTGTCCACACCGGTGCTTCGGTGGGGTAACTTATGTCGCTCCGGGCGGGGTTGGGGGGGTGGCTTATTCACACTCCTGAGTGACATAAGTTATGTCGACTTAAGGTGTAGTGTGTACATAGCTTGAGATGCAACTGCAGCAGCATCTCACAACAAGGGGTGAAGGAGTCAGGTAGGCAGGGTCTCCTCCCAGGCAAATTGATTACATAAAACTAATTGCAAGCACCTAGCATTGTGCAACTGAGTGAAAGACAATAGTGGACTATTAAAGTTAACAGAAACACAATGAAACTGAAAAGAAAACTCCAATCTTGAAAAACTAAGGCCATGTCTACACTATAGCTTAGGTCCCTATTAGTTATGTCACTGAGGGGTGTGGATAAGACACCCCCTGAGCGACATAAGTGACTTAAGTGCTGGTGTGGACAGTGCTATGTCAGTGGGAGAGCTCCTGCCAACATAGCTACCGCCTCTCATGGGGGCTGGAGTAATTAAATCGACAGGAGAGAGCTCTCCTGTTGGCTTAGAGCATCTGCACTGCGCTGTTATACGCTCTGCAGCGTAGCCATAACCTAAGGAAGGAGGGAGTTTCCCAATTCCATGTAACCATGAATTACCATAGTCTGAGAGAAAGGGGAAAAAATGCAAACCCTGTTAAAAGGGAAGGGATTTGAAGTGAAAGCTATCCAGACACTGAGGGCCAACATTGAAGCGGAGTGCTGTCGGTGGAACACTAGATCCCCCCCTAGGACAGAGGACATACTAGGAAACAGTTCAGAGGCACTAGCCATCAGAAAAGGGAATTTAGCTAATAGAGAAGTGTAAAGCCTCAGATTGAGTCTTTGTGTTTATTTTCTGTGTAACTTGGATACCTTTGCTTTTCCTTACTATTTCATCTTTGAATCTAGGGTTTATCTATTAAATAAACTGTGTTTATTTTTACCCCAAGCAGGTCTCTGTTGGGCAAATTGTGTGGAGTGTGTGTGCCAAACTGAGCTGATAATTGGGGGCAGGTTTCACTCTTCTGGGGTCACAAAACCAGAGGGCAAAAGTCCAAGTGTCTAGTAGTTAAGAACACAGGAAATGGACTTAGAACCAGAAGAGCTAGTGGGGTGTCCCTGCCAGGAATAAGTAGGCAGGTAGAAGCCACAGTTGAAGCCTTGATGCTTGTAGGCTGGCTACTGGTGTCAGAGCTGAGCCATAACATCATAGCATTAAGGCACCCAAAATTACAAGGCAGGTGGTGACAGCGAACCCCTTACTGGTCAAGATGATCCCCAGAACATCATAGTATTTTAAGGACTGCTCCCATTAACCAAAAAGCAGTACTAAAAATAGAAAACAAAAGAAATATTAACACCACTTCTACATTCATCTCAAAATACAATGTTTTACAATATAAAATAATTTCAACAGCTGTAGCTATTCCTTATACTAACATATATATTCCCAGACAAAAGTTACATTAAGATGGAGTGAAGGTTGACAATACATATCAGTAACATAGGGTAAAATAAATTAGTGGATGTTGCAATTATTCCAAAACCAAATGTGTTAAACCCGGGAAATTCAGAATAAAATGTTAAACTTAAAAGAAACCCGAACATCTTAAAGGATGAAAATGCAGTTAGGACACTGAAACAACACTACTTCTGCACTGTAGAGACACTATGCAATTGTAACACCGACAGACCCCAGTCGTTGGTGAGTAGGATTGAAGCTGGGACCTCTGGAGCTAAATGCATGAGCCTCTACTGCATGAGCTAAAAGCCACATGGCCCTTAGCTAAGGCTATAGCAGATTCATTAATCTCTAAGTGGCCTCAGTGCCGCCAGAGGGGACAGAACACCACACCTAGGAGGTGTAGGGGTTACACAATGCAATACCATACGGTTATGATCAAGGCACTTTAATGTTTATGGTCCCAGATTAGATTAAATTGATGTTGAAAGATCCATTTGATTTTCTTCTTTTCTTCCTGATGGCATCACTACTTCAGCACAAGCAGTCACCTCCTCCATCTGCCTACTTGCCTGTGCCTCAGACCGCAGCCTAAAATATGCAGTTACAGATCAGCTGCTCTGTGTCTGTTCGCTGGTCTTTGGCTGTACATAGGGTAGAGCGGTAGGTACTATAGCTCAGGGAAGAAAGCAAGCTAGGCAGTAACAAGCTAAAACTACTCAAGAGCGGGACAAAGAGATCAAACCCCCTCTTTTCACCTCTTCTTATGGCTTCCATGGTAATAAGGCAACCAATAAGGGCTGCCTCTAGGCTAGGGTGCCATACCACGTCCAATCAGGTAGAGGCATCTTACAGTGTCACAATCATGGTCCTGCTGCACCTTTCACCTGTTCTTCATTTTGAGGGACATCACTCAGTTCCAAAGTTACCTACATTCCACACAGGTTTGGTGTCCCCTCCGTTTTACTATTGAAAAAGTATTTACATTGGAAATAAAGACTCATGAGGTTGAAGGACCAATTTATCCGAGAGAGGTGCGTCCCACAGCATTTTGTCTCCTGCATGAATAATTTTTTTGTCCCCCTCATTCTGTGTCTTTGTCACATATTATGTGCCACATTCAGGTCTTGGCAGATTGTGCTAAATTCTCAGATCCACCTCCAGCCCATGAAGACCAGCAGGTTTACAGCAAGGAACGCAGTAGTACGAAGTATCACAATGTACGAAGTATCTGTAAAACAAAACAAAGATGCTGGGGAAAGCTACCCCTGGAACATCTACGAGGTCTTTCTTTACACCCTCTTTCAAATTACACAGAATTAATACTGTGCCATAGCATCCATGTATTCACTGTATTTTTCAGGAACAAATTACAAACATTTCAACCATAAGCATTTAATGTAAATTGTTTTGCCAAGTGCCAAGTTTTGCTTGCTGTGATTAGGATTATGAGCAAGATTTTATTATTTAAAATCAAATCAATAGATTCCATAGCCCTATCACTTTTTTTTAAACTAAATTTAATCACAAGCTAAGGGGAATTTTTTGTAGGATTCCCCTCCTAAAAATATTGACAGCATATCACTGCTTTACTATAATTTCACTGATGAATAGTTTTTTTCTTATTTCCCTTTGTGATGCAAATAAATGAGTGCAGACTATCACATGGCATTGTTCTGTTTTCTATCTAAATGCAATAATGGGTGACTTGCTCACTTTTCAGAATACCTTTGTACTGCCTCTGTGTAAGAAATCACAGAAACATTAATGTAAAACTAGTTCTGTGCCTATTATCATGTTATCATCACATTATGAAGCTTTCAACAGATGGTGTTTCCTATGTGCTTAAACAACCTTGACCTTCAGTTCCTTGCAATGTGAACAATATGACATCACATCTAAGAAGAACAATGTAATCATCTTTTCCATTTCCAGCACTAAGACAGTCAACAGTATTTGATACAATCAGCATGTGTCTTGATACTGAAGGCACATGGTGACAAGTCTAACTGAATGTAGTTATTCAGCTGTCATGAAATGCACCTTATGGTGATAGACTTCAGCCATAAAATTGGAAGACTATCACATAAACATGTTTCATGAAGAAATACACTAACAGAATTCACTGCAAGTTTATTGTTAGAAAACGGCATTCTATTTATTATGCTGCAATTTTTTACAGTAAGTGAGTATTCAAAACTCATTACACTTTACCATGAAGTAATTACTGGGTGTTCATTCCTCTACTTCGATCAACAATTCTATCTAATTAGTGTACAATAAATTGAAACGCTGAGATTGGGGAAATGTGAAAGGACTCACACCAGAGTAGGCACCTGCAGTCAGTTCATGCAGTACATGTTTAACCTGAGATTTACTTGACACAAAAATAGTATTTTATTTTAATGACTGGTCAGAATATTTGCCTTGCATATTGTTTCTTCTTCTTTCAATCATATACAGTCTTAAATGACACAGTGTACATGACAATCACTAAAGGGTTCGTCTGTAAAAAAAAAAAAAGTGTCCACAAGCTCAGAGAAAGTCTTATCTTCAACATAAGTCAGTCAGTGAGAGCATGCTCCAGCAATGTAATGCTTCTATCTTGGAATTTTATTGGTTGAGGAGATTTTCGAGGGCAGTTAGGTGCCCAGGTTCCATTGGAAGTCAATGGGAGGTGGGGGACCAACTCCCATTTGTGCCCTTGAAAATCTCCTATTGAGTGCTTTGTTAGTTGTCATCCTGGATGAGATTGTGTTCTATTCTGGTCCCTTAGGCTGCTCCAGGAGAATAAAGGGGCACAATTGGCCTCTGGGGAATATTACCAATGTAAGGGGTTTCCCTGGACAATGTGGAAACACTGGAACAGCTCTGATCCGGCCTCCCTTGTAGTCCCTTTTGTAGAGGGCATGCCAGGGGTGTGTTGGGATGGTGGAGAGAGAGTGGCTGGAACATGCTGTTTTCTGGCTATCCTTAGCTGCAGAGCAGTCCCTATTGCATTGTGGCAACTGAGCATGGATTTAAAAAAACAACAACAACAAAATCCATCCTACAGGTCAGAGTTCTGTCAAATTCCTATCAGGCATTCACACCATCAGACTGCCTTAGATAATAAAATAATAATAATAATAATATCTTGCTCTTATGTAAGACTTTTCAGGCACAGATCCCAAAGTGCTTGGGTTGCTGCCATGGAAAGACCCAATATGCCAGACTTTAATTGTGGACTCAGTGGACAAGGAGAGGTAGTCACCAAAGTCTCAAAGAAATGGGAAATATTTTAGGAGAGCCATTAAATGCACATAATCACTGACTTAGCCAGAGCTGCTCAATCTTGGCACAGGTGATTAATATAATTAAAATGGGATTTCTCCAATCTAAGATTTGACATTGCTGTATTATTTCTAGCCAAAAAGCAGGTCATATTAGATGAAGAAAAGTTCTTTTTTTTTAAATTTTGACAATGCACAGCCATTTTTGTTCATCCAGCTACAGAAATGGAAACTTTGTGCTGCCGATGAATTGGACAGTTTTATGAATTCTGATGAAGATCTACTCCTGAACTCAGTGATTCTAGATTTCTAGAAAGGATATTTATCTTCATGTTTTCATTTTTCTTATTATTGAGCCAAATGCTTTTATTAGTATGCCAAGATTGGGGCTACCGTTTCAAAAGTGGGAATTTCTGCATACTATCATTTGCACAGTGGCCAAAATCTGTAGTTTCGCTGATTACCTAACAATTAAGAAAAACTAGAGAAGCAAAATGTTTGAAAAATTGTACTGCTAGACAAGATGGCTACAAGTACCTTGTGCAGTAGCAAGAGCAAGCACAACTAAAACTGAATCTGAATCCTTCCCATACCATCAAACATTACTTATGCTACAACAAAGGCTCTGTAATCCCTGTCTATCCTGGGCCGCTCTTTGCATGTCCTCTATGTAGTTAAGTCCCTTATGTTTCCTGCTAAGTGATGTTCATTGGAGGGATTCTTTTGGTTGGCCCCTCTTACGTGTTCACAAAACTCTGCCTGGTCACAAAACAAAATGGCTCAATCTCCAGGCGATTTCAAAGCCACTCTATTGTTGTTGTAGCCATGTTGGACCCACTATATTATAAAACAAGATGGGTGAGGTAATATCTTTTATTGGACCAACCTCTGTTGGAGAGAGAGGCAAGCTTTCGAGCGTACACCAAGAAGAGCTGAAGAAGAACTCCAAGAGAAGTTGGTCCAATAAAATATTTTACCCTCCCCCCATTGTCTCTCTACTTTTGTATCAGAAGTTTTTCAAATATGAGATTGCCCTGACTGAGCATGGGATATTAGAGTGGAGAATGTCACTAGGAAAGTACAGATAAATATCATATTGGAGAGCAGTTGAGGATTATACTAACCTCATCATTCATCAGGAGCAGTGGGTGTTGGTGGTCACGTATATAGGGGATCTGGAGCACATTAGAGGCCTTTGTGTGAGACAGTACTTTGTGATGTTTCCTGTGGTCCATGTGAAGGAATAAACCCCCCATCCAACTTGGTTAACTCCTAAATATCAAAGAATTACATCTACAGGGCAAACCAAAGTGGGGACAAGGACCTGCTAGGAGAAAAGACCAACCACAGAAAATCATCCTATGCCCAGTCTCTCCCCCTCTGATAGATAAGGGTAGAATTGGACCATGTCATGGCAACTTGGTGAGAAGGTACTTGTTTTGGTGAGGTTGCCAGGCTATGGCTACACTGCAACACTGCACTACACTGTACCGCTGCAGCTGTGCCTCTGTAGGGCCTCCCGTGTAGCCACGCTGTGCCAGAGGGAGAAAGCTCTCCCCTTGGCATAATTAAACCACCCCTAATGAGCAGTGGTAGCTACGTCGGTGAGAGAGCATCTCCCACCGACAGAGCGTTGTCCACACCAGCGCTTTTGTTGATGAAACTTTTGTTGGTCGGGGTGAGTTTTTTTTCACACCCCTGACCAACAAATGTTTTACCGGCAAAACTGCCAGTGTAGACATAGCCCCAGTTTGTGCTCTAGAATTTAAGCTTTCACTAAAAATCACTTTAAAAATTCCCCAGCCTTATGGTTGTGAAGATAAACTTCAGAATGAACATAAGTAGTGCAAACTTGCACCTCAGTCAGTACACAACCTGAAACAATTACTCTGAGATCTTAAGCCTGTCTGTATTGTTTTATTATGGATCTAAGACTGGCTAGGAGACAGAAAGCAAACAGATTTAAACGGTCAATCTTCATCATGGTGGGAGGATAACAGTTGGGCATCCCAAGGATCCATACTGGATCCCATTTTATTATAATTTCATTATAGAAATCAGTGGTGCAACCTCTTCAGGAATACTGTATGCAGTTCTGGTCGCCTCATCTCAAAGAGGATATTGCAGAACTAAAGTGTGGCAGGGCGGGGGTGAGGGGAGTTAGAGAAGAGTGACATGGATGATCAAGGGCCTGGAAAAAACCTCATGTGAATAAAGACTGAAAAGACTGGAACTGATTATCTTACAAAAGTAATAGAAATATATAAAATAATGAATGCTACAGAGAAGGTAGATAGGGAGTTTCTGTTCTTGCCATCGCTAACACAAGCGTGACAGGGTGTACCAACCCCACAGTGGGCCAGTGGGGCCTGACCAATCATTGTGGGCTCAGAAGACCATGCCCCCTCACCCGTGCTGCTCATGATCCAGGTGGAAGGGACTGATAAAAGGAGGCAGCCCAGCTCAGTCTGGGCTTGCTATGGAGGGGGAAGGACGTGTGTGGCAGGCTCCTGCAGAACCACCTGCGACTCTCAGAGTGGTGTGGGCTGTGGACCCAGATTACGCTGCAGCCAACCAGCCAACCGTGGAGACTGATGGGGATGCCAAGCCACTGCCAGCTGAGGAGGTGCTCGAGATGAGCCTTGTGGTAGGAAGTTACCCAGGGAATGTATTAGAAGCTGGTGCTTGAACCCTTACCTGGGAATTTCCCAGCTTCACAGGGCCCTGGGTTGGCATCTGATGGTGTAGGGTGGGCCTGGGTTCCTCTACCCACCCCCCGCATTGGCCACTAGGTGTGGCTACTGTGGGCTCCAGCTACAGACTAACTGTTTGCTCTGCCCTGCCCAGAGGGTCAAAGCACCCCAGCTGCTATTGCCTGCCCCAGCCAGGAGACTCAGGGGCATAGACTCTTTGCTTTGCTCTGCCCTTCCCAGGAGTTGCAGATTGTTTGCTCTTGCCCAGAGAGTCAGAGCCTCCTAACTGCTATTGTTTGCCCTAGTCAGCAAGCTTAAGAGACTAGAGACTGAGCATTTGCTCTGCCCCACTGTGACGGGCTCCCCAGGGTAAAATCTGGAACTGGGGTACGACTGAGCCCTCTGTCTTACCAACCTGGGCTGCCTCTCACACTGTGATGCTGTGACAAACTGCAGACACCCTCCAGAGCCTGCACTCACACAAACATTCACAGGCAGGGACACACCCAGCTGAGTTACAGGAGTGCTTTCACCAGCCACCCATGAACCAACAATAGTCTCCAGCCAGTTCCCTCCAGCTCCCCAGCCTAGGGCCACAGAGCTGTGCCATCTTGCCCTGGTCAGAAGCCTGACCAGTGTAAGTTTATTACCTTGTCCTCCCGTCCCTCATTATGGAGAGAACATGCACCAGTTTTTGTTCACTGAGCAGATTCCACAAGCACTTCAAGCAGCATGCTGTTTTAGGTAAAAAATATAAAACAGATTTATTAACTATAGAAAGACAGATTTTACATGATTATAAGTAATAAGTGCACAGATCAAAGTAAATTACCTAAGAAATAAAACAAAATCACAATCTAAGTTCTGTAAACTAGACAGAATTTGAATCAAACAGTGTCTCACCCTGATGGTACAAACAGTTCACCAATCTTCCATACACAGGTTGGGATTCCTCTCCAGCCTGGGAGCACCTCCCCAGTTCAGTCTTTGTTCCTGAGGTGTTTCCAGGTGTTGAGTTGTGGGGGGAGTGAGGCCAAGTGTTGATGTCGCTTCCCCCTTTTATAGCTTCTGCCATGTGGAGGGAACTTAATTGTCCCAAATAACACCCCCAGCACAATTAGTGGAAAAGTACTGGCACAAGATGGAGTCGAGTGTCACATGAGCTGGTCACATGCCCTTGCATGCTTCAATAAGTCCTAGCAGGGGCCATTACCCATATTCTAGCTAGAACATCCACAGGGAAGTCCATCAGGTGGGGATAAGCATCTTCCATGGCCCATTGTGTTCACTGATACGCCATCAACTTGAATAGTTCATTCACAATGTGCTGGCTAGACTGGATGTAAACTACCTTGTGGGAGTTACCACAGAAGCAAACACATTTGAAATACAGGCACATAGTCAATATTCATAACTTCAGATACAAAAATGATACATGCATGCAAATAAGATAATCATATTAATCAAAACCATAACTTTTCCATTGACACCTCACATGACATATTTTGTACAAGATTTGTTGCAATTATATAACACTGGTGAATATGGGGGTGCCAGGCTGTTGCTTTGGGGATACAGAGTGTCACACCCGCCCCAGGGGCTGCAGACTATTTGTGGGCTTTACCCTGCCCAGAAGGTCAGAGTCGCAGCTGCAATTGTCTGTCTCAGCCAGGAGGGTTGGGAGGCATAATTGGAGTGTGTATCCGGCACCATCGGGGCCCTGAGTCCCTCCCCAATCAAAATTGCCTATCCAATAGGGAGTCCCAACGATTGTGTGATGGGACGTACCAACCCCGTATTGGGCCCATGGGGGTGGCCCTGCGTGACACACCAGGTCTCCACCCTGTGATATGTGGTGCAGGATGTGGGCAACATTTGGACCCTGTTAAGAGGACCAACAAGAGGAGGACTATGTGGGAAAACCCCACAGCCAGTATGGATACTGAAAAAGTACTAAAGTGGATGCTGCAAAGCCAGCAGCAGCAGGCTACGCAACAACAAGCAACAATAGACCCAGCTGCGATAGCAAATGGCCACTCAGCAACAACAACAGATGGCTCTGCACCAAGAACAACAGCAACAATTGATCAGGGAGCTAGCAGCACAACCCCAACCCCACCCCAAGTGTCTGGTTCAACACATGGCAGCACTCCTACAACCATCAGGATCACCTGGCACCGCTGGGGTGAGAAGGGGGACCGACAAGACCTGGACAGGGCTACCAGTGAGGCTGGGTAAGATGGGGCCCTGAGATGATCCAGAGGCCTTCTTGGTCACATTCGAATGGGCTACCACCACGGCCTGCTGGCCTCCTGAGCACTGGGCTACATTAGTGGCCCCATACTTGACCTGGCCTGCACAAACTACATACCAGAACCTAGACCCTACTGATGCCCTTGATTATGCCAAAGTGAAGGCTGCCATCTTAGACCATACACTGGAGTTAGCCCCGAACAATTTCAACAGGAGAGATATCCCCCAGGAGCTTGACCTCAAGCAGTTGCTTCGTGACTCCAGGACTATTGCTGCTGGCGGTTGGACCTTGAGAAGTTGACAGGACCTCAAGTGGTGGAAGCCATCATATTGAAACAGTTCACACAAATCCTTCCCACTGTGGGGAAGGAGTGGGTCTGTCGACACCACCCAATGACTCCTGCGAAGGTGGTGTCCCTGATGGAAGACTACTTAGTTGCAGAGGGTCCCAGGATACAGGCACCCAAACCAGGGAGTTCTGGAAGCCACAGGAGGGACCCATGTGACAGACAGCACAAATCCAAAGAAGGGGAGCCCCAGATTAGACCCAGGGCATAGGCAGTAGCCCCCAACCTGGGAGCTGCACAAGACCCTGGGGGCAGGAAACCCCATCTGGCGGGCCCAGGCCATCATGACAGAACTCCACAACAGAGACAATGGGGGACAGATGTTATGAGTACAGCCAGGAAGGGCACTTCAGATGTGATTGCTCCTTTATGGACTGTTACAAAGTTTCTGCTCTACCTTGGTGGGTCTTGTGCTTATTGGCAGATTTGCTCACCTTGGAGCTTCAAGGCAGCCCTCAGCTTGGTCGTTTTTCTGAATTCACAGTCCAGGTTGACTCCTCCTGTGTCTGACCAGGAGTTTGGAGGATTTGGGGGGAACCCGGGCCCGCCCTCTATTCCGGGTTCCAGCCCAGGGCCCTGTGGAATGCAGCTGTCTAGAGTGCCTCCTGGAACAGCTGTGCGACAGCTACAACTCCCTGGGCTACTTCCCCATGGCCTCCTCCCAACACCTTCTTTATCCTCATCATAGGAACTTCCTGCTGATGTCTGATAATGCTTGTACACCTCAGTCTTCCAACAGTCCGCGTTCTCACTCTCAGCTCCTAGTGCCTCTTGCTCCCAGCTCCTCACACGTGCACCACAAACTGAAGTGCGCTCCTTTTTAAAACCCAGGTGCCTGATTAGCCTGCCTTAATTGATTCTAGCAGCTTCTTGATTGGCTGCAGGTGTTCTAATCAGCCTGTCTTAATTGTCTCCAGAAGATTCCTGATTGTTCTGGAACCTTCCTGTTCCCTTACCCAGGGAAAAGGGACCTACTTAGCCTGGGGCTAATATATCTGCCTCCTATTACTCTCCTATAGCCATCTGGCCCGACCCTGTCACAGGACCTTAATTATGGTCTGACCTGGGTGGCAGACATGCAAGCCCAGAAGAGAGGTCCACCCAAACTTCTGGTCACTATGCGGGTTTTACACTAGTAAAATGTCTGGTCGAATCAGGGTGCAGCCAGGCACTCACACAGGCCAACCTAGTGAAGTCACCAGGCGGGACAGAAGCCCTTCTATATTGCCAGTGCTTCCAGAGTGACTTACAGCTGTACCCCACCACCAGGGTAAAGCTGGAGGTGGGCCCTCAGGAGGAGACATGCTCAGTCGGCCTGGCCAAGAAGCTGGTGTACCCCGTGGTCCTGGGACATGACTAGCGGTGTTCGTGCAGGAGAGGGGACACCAGCTGCTGGCAGAAATGAACCTGAGACTGTGGCTAAAGGGGCTCCTAAGCCAAGTGGAGGATGAAGGGCAGGAGGGAGAACCCCCTGACCAGGTGGAAGATCCCGGGCCTCACTCCATAGAGATGGAAGCGCCAGAGAGAGCTGGGCTCAAATGGCTGATGGTAGATGGGGACTTAATGAGGGAGCAGAGTGAAGACCCATAACTGAGTCATGCATGGGAGCAAGTGACCAACACCTAGGAGGAGGGGGGCACGAACCAACAAGTCCCAAAGGCCCCACTTTGAGATCCACAATAACTGCCTATACCGGGTAACCAAGGATCCATAAATCCAAGAGATACTCCAACAACTGCTGGTGCCATGGAACTTCCGACGGGGCCTACTGCATCTGGCTCACTTGGTACCCTGGGCCAGACACCTGGGGCAGTAGAAGACCTTTCAGCAGGTGGTTCTTAGGTTTTTCTGGGAAGGGGTGTGTGGGGGTGTACCAACCCCACACTAGGCCAATGCGGGTGGCCCCACCCAACACACAGGGCTCCCCATGACAAGGAGAACTAGGGGACAGTCAATGAAACTAAATGTCAGAAATTCAAAACCAATAAAAGAAAATACTTTTTCATACAATGTATGATTAGGCTGTGGAATTCATTGTCATAGTAAGTCACGGAGGACAAGAATTTCACAAGATTTCAAAAGAAGATAAATGACCTCCCAGGTAAGGGGGTCCTAGACCTATTTAACATTAAACGATGATAGTTTTTGTATAAACAGAAAAATCAGATTGTTGGGACTTTGAGAGAGAAAAGAACGGTAGCCCGAGAGAACTACTGGAGTGAATTAGATATGTCACGTCTATTCTGTGTCACTGTTTATGTTGCTGCATTTGGAAGTCTGAAAAAGGTTTCAGGTGCCATTTGGTTGAAAATAAATTTCATGTAAGCACCAGATAAGGACAAGTGATAGTGTTATGGGGACACGGGGGAAAGCAATGTTTCTTTAGTATCATCCTTTGATTTTTTGAAACAGCTTAAGCTGCACCAAGATGTCAGAAGTGTGAAAATGTCTTCTGTCCACTACTCTATAAAAGATGTGTGGCAAAAATCAAGGAATGCCTGTGTAAGTAATTTTATTTTTTATGATTCATGCCCCAAAAGGTCTTGAACTGTCAGATTTATTGTCCATCCAATTTTATGACTTTTAGTTGTGTTTATTTCTTGATATTTACCATCAACTTGTATCTATGTGAGCACTGGTCTGTAGACTTTCATATTGCTGTGTCATTTGTTAAGCTTTACATGTAGCTTCAGTTCAGCATCAATCCCCTGAGACATGCCATTAACATGAATCACTTTTGAAAGTATGTGGTACAATATGAACTTCTTGCTGAGTCAATCACTCATTGTGATGGAAAGAAGTGATGACCTTCACAGAAGTGCAGTATCACAGCTAAATATCCCAGGGCAGACCTCTTTATTGCTGACAATGGCGTCTGCTCACACAAACTTAATCCTAGCATAAAAAAATAGGCTGAAGATTTTTTTCCCCTTGTGGTGAGCAGTGTGGAATGATTTAAATCCAAGATATTTAAATCACCAATCCTAATCACTATTTAGATCAGCAAGCAGGAACTCTTGATTTAAATAATTGATTTAAATCATATTTTCTATTTGTACTTTTTAGTTATTTTCCCTAAAGATACGATGACTCTTATTTGTTGATAATAGGGCTGTCGATTAATCACAATTAACTCATGCGATTTAATCAAAAAAATTAATCATGATTTTAAAAGTTTACCCCAATTAATTGCAGTTTTAATCACACTGTTAAATAATAAAATACCAATTAAAATTTTTTACATATTTTTGGATGTTTTTCTACATTTTCAAATATATTGATTTCAATTACAACACCAAATCCAAATGTACAGTGCTCACTTTATATTATTATTTTTGATGATAAATATTTGCACTGTAAAAATGATAAACAAATTTAACAGTATTTTTCAATTCACTAAAAGTACTGTAGGGCAATCTCTTTATTGTGAAAGTGCAAATTACAAATGTAGATTTTTTTTATTACATAACTGCACTCAAAACTAAAACAATGCAAAACTTTAGAGCCTATGAGTCCACTCAGTCCTACTTCTTGTTCAGCCAATCTCTCAGACAAACAAGCTTATTTACATTTACGGGAGATAATGCTGCCCACTTCTTAGTTACAATGTTACCAGAAAGTCAGAACAGGCGTTCACATGGGACTTTTGTAGCTGGCATTGCAAGGTATTTACATGCCAGATATGCTAAACATTTATGTGCTCCTTCATGCTTCAGCCATCATTCCAGAGGACGTGCTTCCATGCTGATGATACTCGTTAAAGAAATAATGCGTCAATTAAATTTGTAACTGAACTCTTTGGGGGAGAATTGTATGCCTCCGGCTCTATTTTACCCACATTCTGCCATATATTTCATGTTATAGTAGTCTGGGATGATGACTCAGTTCATTTTAAGAACATTTTAGCTGCAGATTTGACAAAAACCAAAGAAGGTACCAATGTGAGATTTCTAAAGATAGCTACAGCACTTAGCCCAAGGTTTAAGAATCTGAAGTGCCTTCCAAAATCTGGAAAGGATGAGGTGTGGAGCATGTTTTCAGAAGTCTTAAAAGAGCAACATTCTGATGCAGAAACTACAGAACCCGAACCACCAAAAAAGAAAAACAACCATCTGCAGTTGGCATCTGACTCAGATGATGAAAATGAACATGCATTGGTCCGCACTGCTTTGGATTGTCATTGAGCAGAACCCGTCACCAGCATGGACACATGTCCTCTGGAATGGTCATTGAAGCATGAAGGATATGAATCTTTAGCACATCTGGCATGTAAATATCTTGCGACGCGAGCTACAACAGTGCCATGAGAGTGCCTGTTCTCACTTTCAGGTGACATTGTGAACAAGAAGGGCAGCATTATCTCCTGCAAATGTAAACAAACTTGTTTGTCTGAGCGATTGGCTGAACATGAAATAGGACTGAGTGGACTTGTAGGCTCTAAAGTTTTACTTTGTTTTAGTTTTGAATGAAATTATTTTTTGTACATAATTCTACGTTCGTAAGTTCCACTTTCATGATAAAGAGATTGCACTACAGTACTTGTATTAGGTGAATTGAAAAATACTATTTCTTTTGGTTTTTACAGTGACTATATTTGTAGCCAAAAATAAATATAAAGTGAGCACTGTATACTTTGTACTCTGTTATAACTGAAATCAATATATTTGAAAATGTAGAAAAACATCCAAAAATATTTAAATAAATGGTATTCTATTATTTTTAACAGTGCAATTAATTGTGTGATTAATTTTTTTAATCACTTGACAGCTGTAGTTGATAACCATTAAACATATTGATTTAAAGCTAAATACAGCCTTTATACTAAATTCTGGTGCTTTTTTGCTAACCTGGAGATAAACTGTATCTTTACACATTTATTTAAGCAATTATATAGCTTAACTTACATTTATTCAGTTTCTTAATTTTGTCATTTTAATTGTGTTAAAAATGGTGAATGATGCATTTCTTATTCACTAGATTAATTTTTTTATTTGTAATTTTTGTTAAACTCTGTTTGGATCAAAATTCAAATTAAATTAAATTCACAAAAACAGCATTTTAAAATGGTTATTAATTAACTAAAACTACCTTGAATGTGCTGGATACATAACAAAAAAGTATCATCAAGTTTAGCAAAACATGTTTTGTATTTAAAACTAACTGATTTCAGGATGTATTATCTGCAATTAGTGAAACTAACTGATTCTTTCTGGTCACTATGTACTTTCAAGATCTTAGAACTAGTATGTCTTATCCTTTCACATCCAGTTTTTATTTATAGTTTGGAAGTGGAAACAATCTCCCTTGCTTTTTTAACTCTTAATTGGTTTCTTAACTTAGAATGAACTAGTCATTGAACTGAACTAGTTGAATAAACTGAAATGAAGAAAAAAATTTCTCTTCACCTGCAGTAGAGGCTACTGCTGTCAAAAGCTGGTTTAGCACATCAACATATTCTGGTTCCAGGTGCTTAGCCAGTGACTTCTACCAGTTCAGTGGGTTGATGTTCTTTAAAACTTCAGCAGCACACATGGACTGCTTAATATTATTTTTAATGTAATTTAAATTATTTTAATATACTATAGTAAGTTTAGGCAATAACATGATTGTCATAATTTCAAATTTAATTTTAAGTAGGTTTATTTTTTTTTAAATTATTTCATTTAAATCAAAGCCCAATTTAAATGAAAAAAGGGGGTTTATATTAAAAATCATTTATTTTTATGCACCCCAACTATTGCCTCCCTCACTTTATTTAATATCTGTGTTATTTTCACAGTAGACATAAAGGGTTTGAGAAGATAAATGTCTGAGTTGTGCTTTGGTCAGTCATTCTCATCTTCTCCAATGTCCCTCAGATGAAATAATTATGAATATAATTTAGATAATTGGGAGGGAAGAAACAGTTTCTCTCTGTCTCTCCCCTTCACTTCCATCTACGCAGGCAAATCAAGCTACCTCATTGACTCAGTGACCAGTTAAAATAATCAGAAGGACTTAAAACCGTAGAGCCTCTGAAGATAAGACAACAGCAGACGTTGTTTGGTCCTCTTAATAACTATGGTCCTGATCATGCAGGCCACAACTGATAGCACACCTCTATTACAGGGGAAAGAATAGGTGGGTAACTTGATCTGCCCAATGATGAATCAAAATGCGTTTGGAACTTAGATTTTACTAAAATTTCCCCAAAATGAAGTTGTACCACATCTTGTCTCCTCAGCATTCTGTACAATTGCTATAAAGTAACTTGAAAGTAAAATAAGGACAGAGGAAGAAGCAGTTTTGTAGTTTAAGAGACCCGGATCTTAGAACCAAGAGTTCTGGGTTCTGTTCCCAGTTCTGCCGTGGGTTTCTTATGGCAGCTTGTGTAAGTCACTTAACCTTTCTATACTCCAGCTTCTCCTTGTGAAAAACCAGCATAATTGTATGTACCTGCTTCACAAAGATGGTGGGAGGCTTCATTCATTCATTAATGGTTGTAGAATCTGTGGATGAAAGGGGGCATAAAAGGGTATAATGGATTGTTAAACATGAGAAAGAGAATCCTTCTAAAAGAAGGTCAGTAAAAGCAGAGCAGTGGCACTTTTTACACCGTGATGTGGAGTTTCCGATGTTTTCTGTTAGATTTCCCTCCTAATGCACCCTGAGTCAAGCAATAGGCATGAGGCATACTCTGGAAATGAATCAGTATGATAGATATAACTCAGCTTAAATACACTTTCGATGTTTTATCTTGCATTAGGTTGCAGGGCAAACAGCTGCCAGATTTGTGGGAATTTTCCCCCATTTGTTGTACAGAAAAAAAGCTTCTTCCCTGGCACCAATAATAAAATTCCCTCCAATAAGAATTTGAATGGTTGGGCCAGAATCACTCCTGCCTCCAGAATATCTTGTCTCCTGGGCTGTTGAATCAATATCAGATTTACCCAACCATGCCCATACCTGTAAAGTAAATGGTACAGTTCAAATGGCTGGTCACAACAACAGTAGTTCATTTCCACTGTATGCAGTTTCTTTAGACCTTATTATAACAAAAGCTCTTAGTCATTATCTTTACAAAGGCTGTTTTCTGGAGCAAGAAGAGGAAGAACCACGGGATCATGGTTCAGCAGTCCCACCAGTCTTATGAGAGTAGCAACATCTTATAGTGGATAGAAGTGGTCAAGAATGTGAATTTGAAAACCTTGTTAGTTACATAAGACATCTTTTGTGTTGGTCAACGGGTGCAGCCATATTCTACTGCCATGTCTTTCAAATATAACCCAGCAATGTATTACCAAAGCTTTCACTAGCAGTGAAAACTATAATTAGGGTTGCAAAAGTTTCCATTATGAATCCCATTGGTAGTTCATAGATAGAGCTGGTTGAGAATTTTCCACTGAAATGATTCTTTGGCAGAAAACTTGGTTTCCAAAAAATCAAAATTTTCTTTGGAAAAATGTAGATTTTTGCTGATTTTTTTTCTATTGGGAAAATCAAAACACAACATTTTATTTCAGTTGGGGTTAGCCTAAATCAAAATATTTATTTTAGAGTTGGTTCAACATTTAATCTGCTTCCACCAGAGCCACTGCATTGCCTCACAGGACCTGTAGTGCAGGTGCCTCCTACATCCATTCTCCCTCGGAAACAGGTTTCCTGACCAGATTACATTTCTTAGGATGGACCGCAGTCCCGCCTCTGGCTGAGCCACAGTTTATATTACAGCGGGTGCCAACAAGACTGAATTGTAGCATGGAATCAAGGTCTGAAATTTAAATTGACACTGTGTGATAACTGCAAGTGCCTTCAGCTACAGTAGGGTTCTTTCTGCTTTTGTGTCTTTGGAAGAAGAGATCACCACATTGGGCCAAATGAAGGACACCATATGAGGCAAGTGAGGCGAGCAAGTATTAAAAGCACAGGAACATAGGACCTACTGCATCTGACTAATGGTCCATCTAGCTCACTGTCCTCAGTGTCCTATATAACAATGGCCAGTATCAGATACTTCAGAGGAAGAAGCAAAAAATGCTGAAGTAAGCAATTATGGAGTAACCTGCCCATATGGAAAGTTTCATCCTAGCCCCTTCTGTTGGTTTCTGCCCTGAAGCATAAGGCTTTATATCCCTTCCTAATTTTTTTTCTAAAAATCCTTATTAATTTAACTCTGGAAGTCCACATAGTTGGATAAATGGACCCAGGCAAAATCACGCTACTCCCAGCTAGACAAATACCGCAACATATTGCAACAATGGTTGGAAGCATCTTGTTATGTCTGCTGAGCTGGTAAAGGAAAATTATAGAAAAGATGAGAAGCTGGCGATTAAGAAAAACCACCATTGTAATGTTTAAAAACATAACAAATGAGTGCTAATTCCAAAAGGAAATGTCAAACCCAAATGTAATGATTTAGAATTCAGTTTGCAATACCCTTTGCTTCTGATTTAGTAAAGTACCTCAAAGCCAAGTTACGGATATAACCCAGCATCAGGCATGCTACTTATACCCACAGGCATTTTGATTTGTTCATGGCAGATATTGAAATGAGGGACATTCTATCTGGATCATCATTTGGGATTGTAGCATTTAAAGGTCATAAGAGAATGCATCTTCCTGAGAACTATTATCAACAGCCACCTCTTGGAGTATTGACTGATAATGATTATATATTGTTAAAAGCATTTTGTGTCAAATAGAAATAAAAGTGTTTGTTATCATTGTTTTCTGGTCCTTGTATATACATAAATATATCTATATAAAAGATAAGGTTTTTCAGTATTTATTCTACTGTCTGTTCATATATGTGAAAAGCCCCATCAGAGTTTAATCTTTATAGCAATATCTTCTTTATAGCCATGATAACCTGGATGTGAGATTTTAACTACAAATACAGTAAATTATAGTGCTCACAGCTGACTATAGTGATAATAACAAAGGATCCCAAAGGTGCTGTGGCAGCAAAGAAAAGTTTAGAAGCTAAGAAAATATACCACATGTTATCATAGCCAATTATTTCTTTACACCCCTTGAGCCTCTGCCATCATATTTATCAGATTACCCACTGAGACTAACAACAGGAGTCATGCTATGCAAATTGATAGACAGCAGCCACTTTCAGATGAACAGGGCAGCACTGAAAGGAAATTGAACGAGAGCAGGAACATTGGTGTATGTAGTGTTATTGTAGCTGTGCTGGTCCCAGGATATTAGAGAGACAAGGTGGGTGAGGCGATATCGTCTACTGGACCAACCTCTGTTGGTGAGAGAGACACGCTTTTGAGCTGACATGGGGACTACATCCTGAAAGAAATCTTTCCTGAAACCTCCCTTCTGGCCTTCAAACAACCCCCCAATTTCTCCTGGCAGCTTAAATTCATAACTTTGCTAGAGGCTAAAAATCATGGACTGAACAGAGACATTGGATTTATGGCTTATTACAATAGTCTGTAACCCACTTAACTCCCCCCCAGCTCCTGCCACATGACTGGGGAGGTGTAAATGGGCCACTTCCCTTTGAATGGTCCCTTGAAATATATCTTAACTATTTACGTGAAACAATCTATTCCACCTTGTATCTAGCTGTGACATTCTAAGGCCATGTCTACACTAGCACTTATGTCAGCAAAACTTTTGTCGCTCAGGGGTGTGAAAAAAACACACCTCTAAGTGACATAAGTTTTGCTGGCATAAGTGCTTATGTGCACAGCACTGTGTCAACAGGAGATGCTCTCCTGCTGACATAGCTACTGCCGCTCGTTCAGCTGGTTTTATTATGTCGACGGCAGAGTGCTCTCCCAGCTGCATAACTCAGCTACAAGAGCAATCTTACAGCAGCACAGCTATGCCACTGTAAGCTTGTAAGTGTAGACGTGGTGTAAGTACGTTTCCCAGACCTGAAGAGGAGCTTTGTGTAAGCTTGAAAGTTTATCTCTCTCACCAACGTAAGTTGGCCCAATAGAAGATATTACTTCTCCCACCTTGTCTCAGTAGGAACATTGTAATTTACTACTGTCTGTCTGTCCAGGAAGTGAATCTTTGACCTTTGGGCAGTCACAAACAACCTTGAAACTAGTGGGTGTAATAGCCACTTTCCATTACTCAAACTAAATGAGGGAGTAGTTAAATGCCCCATTCTTTAATAAGACCCAAAACAACAGACAACAACACCCAAATCACAGACCAGCATGTCAAGGCTGGAGTAGGAGTTGGACCATTTGTTCTGTGGGTTTTTCCTTTGGTCTGAATGCAAATGCCAGGACGAGGTATTATTTTTGTGGAGCTATGTGTATCTTTGAGCCAGAAGCAGACAGACAAGGCAGCAAGACAGTCAGAGAAGTACTGGTTGCTTGGCTCTGAGGGAACGTGAAGAGAGAGATTTTTGTGCAGAGTGCTTGCTGGAAAAAGGCTTGGATTTTTGAGCAAGGAAACTGCTTCCTGTTGTTTGATTCCTACTGTGTGTTTCCAGGGAAACAGAACTTTGTGTACATTCTTGGTAAATAGAGAGGATGGCATAAAAAAATAGCATCAATTTCTCCTCCTCATGGAAACAAGCAGCAAGACCCTGAATAGTGACTCACTGCTTGGGCCAAAAAGGGGTAACATTACTATATGCAGCAGAACTGACTGAGAAAGTATGGTTAGCCCATGGGTTTTTGGTTTTTTGCACTAAGCATTGACAGTGTGCTGGGCACTATACTGAGTATCTGCATCTCTTGTCTCCCATTGATTTTAGTGGAAGTTGAATGGGCTCAACCAGAGGCCATAAGGAAAAAAGCAAAACAATTCAGGCAGAAGATGTTTTGTTCCTCTAGATGCTTATATAGCTCTCATTACCATAATACATGAGCACCTTACAATCGTTAATAGAATTTATCCTTACAACACTGCTGTCAGGTAGGGAAGTAACATTCCCATTTTACAAATGGGAGACTGGCATACAACTGACTTGCCTGTTGTCACAGAGGAAGTCTGTGACAGACCTCGGCGTCAAACTCCAGAGGCCTAGTCCAATAGCTTAACCAATAAGCCATCCTTCCTCCCATGAGGCATACTGATATATTAAATGATGGCGTTATGACAGTATTTTATACATCAATGGGTTAACACATGGCTTCATTAACACAAAGATAGACTTCATGGAAGGTATGAAATTGAAGGAGCAATTAGAATGAAGAGAGGATGGTTGCCCTTTATATGAGAGGCAGAAGGAAGTTCCAGGCATATGGGGCAGCATGAAAGAAGGCACAAAGATGGGAGTGGGAGAATGCTGTAAAGAGAGGAGTGAGGTGGGAACTCTGTAGAGGTGCTAATTGAATAATAGTGGATATGACTCTTCACTCAAAACCAGAGTTCCATCCATTTCAACTCACTTATCTACTATTATCTGTACTAATAAAAATCTGATCTGAAACAACCTCCTCCCCTTTTGTAAGGATTTCTCTCGAGAAGCCACTGAAAGCTGTTCTTAGTGTTCAGAAGTTGAACGTAATGATTGATTCATGTTAACTTTTTTCTTTTAACATTTGGTTGCCACTTTTATATTTCCTTAACAGTCTAAAATCTGTTTTACAAGTTTAGCAGGACTCCTGCTACTGAAGGGGAAAAAAGATTTATAAAACTCAGTGAAAAGAGTTGCTCTGGCTCACCCATAAATGAAGATTCTTCCCCTCTCCATATCTCACTAATAGGAGCTATCGACAACTAAATGTTTCTGAGAGAACATTAAAGGTGTCATATTCTGTTATAGTTTACCCCAGGGAAACATCAGTATAATTGGTTGCCTGGAAGTAACTGAGAGCAGAATATGGCCCTTCAAGAATATGGCCCATATTGTCGTATATTGCATACAAAAAACTATGTTAATGTTGCAAAGTCAATTACTTAAAAGTTAGGAAATGACAGAATTTAGGTTACCTGTACAAATTTAATTTGGCCCCCTTGTGAATATGCACAATGAAAAAGTTTTGCCTAATATCCTATAAGAAGTCTGGAGCAGGGCCAGGTTTAGAACCCAGTATTCTTGGGTTCAAGTCTAGAGCCTTACCCACCACACACACACGCACACACACACACACAAAACAAAACAAAACAAAACAAAATCCTCTCTCTCTTGTCTCCTTACAGACCTCGGCCAGGAACAAATAGTATGTGTTGATGTAATGAATAACTGTATTCTAATGCATATGTATGAGCCATCTTAATTCTGCTATTTTCTAAATTTTGAGTATGTAACTTTGCAAGCTAACTGTTCTTAAGAGTAAGCATTTTATAGTTATTTGAAGAATTAACACTTTTGCTTGGTGAATTGAGAAACCAGGACTTTTCAGGCTTCCTGAAGGAAGTTCTTGCGAGGCAGCAGGTGTAATGAGCACTGCAGAGTGTTGCCAGCTGGGTTCCGTCTACATCTGCCCTGCAAGAATGCCTCAGAGCCCCTCAACTCACTTGACTGCAACAACTTCATGCAACCCTTGCACTCCAGAGAGAATCAAGGCCCAATATTTTCATTGACTCTACTATATGGTATGTGCCCGTTTACCTTTATTGTCATCAAATTAAAGATAAATCAAACATCAATACTGCTTTTCTGAAAGGCCGTTAAGATAAATTAAATACAGACTGGATTCCTCTTTCTGAATTCACACAATGGGGGAATTTCAAAAGGTGTAATTCTATCTCTCTCACCAAGGATTAGTAATTACATTGATCCATGTGCCATGTCTGCAAGAGCTGTGAAATTCACAGTATTTTTAATGTGAAATGTACTGTTTTATTGCATTATTTCACATTTAATGTGTACACAGTAATAACCATAAAGTATGATAACCAAAGTCACCATGTTTTCATCAGGACCTTCATTTAGAGAGCTTTCAAAAGAGTCCAAGGAAATTAAAATCAGTCAGTTTACCTGCAGGATATAGAGCTAAAGCAGAAAGCAGCATAATTTCTTTTACAAGCAGCACACTTTCCTGCACATGATGTCCCTGCCTCTGACTGATAAAATACAATAGTCATAACATTGAACATATTTTTAAGCTACTGTACACTGTGCACAAAACAAAGATCTCAGAACTGAAGAAAAATGCATCTCCATGGATAAAATGTTGTTACTTGTGAGATGCCAGGCATTGGGGTTGAGGAGAGGAATCGCCACAACGAAGATATGAAATTTCAATACTTCTTCCCCATAATGAACAAGAGGATGACATTGACATCCATAAAGCTGGGGTGTCAAACGTGTTATGGAACATAGTTGCTGAGGATGAGTAGCATAAATAAATTAATAGACACTAAAAATAGCCAAAATATTTGAAGCCCATAGAACAGGAGTAGCATTAAGACAACAGAGACATACTGTGTGATCTGTAAAAAGAGGATACTATGGTGTTTCTGCTTTCCTCTGAAGCACCTGGTCCAGCCCGCTGTCAGAGACAGAATACTGGACTGGATGGACAGCTTTAGGATTAAATATGCATTTAATTTGGGGAAAACTTCGGTATATCACAGGCTTCCTCACACTTCCACACTACAGAACCCACTTTTCTTTTATTAAAACTAGTCTTTGAAGCTTTGACCTGGATTGAAATGTGTCATATAACTGTGCATGGTTCAAAACTCCCTTCTATGTATTAATCTGTGGCACTGTATTGTAGATGATGATTGGATGAAATACTTGATACTTCATCATCTGGACCCATGGAAAAGAAGCCCTTGAGGATTCCACCATGATTTCAACAATTTCCATCCCACCATCAACCTCAGACTGGACCAGTCCACACAAGAGATCCACTTCCTGGACACTATGGTGCTAATAAGCGATGGTCACATAAACACCACCCTATACCGGAAACCTACTGACCACTATGCCTACCTACATGCCTCCAGCTTTCATCCAGACCACACCACACGATCCATTGTCTACAGCCAAGCTCTACGATACAACCGCATTTGCTCCAACCCTTCAGACAGAGACAAACACATACAAGATCTCTATCAAGCATTCTTACAACTACAATACCCACCTGCTGAAGTGAAAAAACAGATTGACAGAGCCAGAAGAGTACCCAGAAGTCACCTACTACAGGACAGGCCCAACAAAGAAAATAACAGAACGCCGCTAGCCATCACCGTCAGCCCCCAACTAAAACCTCTCCAACGCATCATCAAGGACCTACAACCTATCCTGAAGGACGACCCATCACTCTCACAGATCTTGGGAGACAGGCCAGTCCTTGCTTACAGACAGCCCCCCAACCTGAAGCAAATACTCACCAGCAACCACACACCACACAACAGAACCACTAACCCAGGAACCTATCCTTGCAACAAAGCCCGTTGCCAACTGTGTCCACATATCTATTCAGGGGACACCATCATAGGGCCTAATCACATCAGCCACACTATCAGAGGCTCGTTCACCTGCACATCTACCAATGTGATATATGCCATCATGTGCATATATCCAACGAGAGACTGCTGAATTGGAATTAATTTGCAAACTGGATACAATTAGCTTAGGCTTGAATAGAGACTGGAAGTGGATGGGTCATTACACAAAGTAAAACTATTTTCCCCTTGTTTAATCCGCCCCCCACCCACCACTATTCCTCAAACGTTCTTGTCAACTGCTGGAAATGGCCCACCTTGATTATCACTACAAAAGGTTCCCCCCGCGCCCCCACCTCCCCCCGCTCTTCGGCTGGTAATAGCTCACCTTAAGTGATCACTCTCGTTACAGTGTGTACGGTAATACCCATTGTTTCATGTTCTCTATGTATATAAATCTCCCCACTGTATTTTCCACTGAATACATCCGATGAAGTGAGCTGTAGCTCACGAAAGCTTGTGCTCAAATAAATTTGTTAGTCTCTAAGGTGCCACAAGTACTCCTGTTCTTTTTGCGAATACAGACTAACACGGCTGCTCCTCTGAAACTTGATACAGTATGCAAGTGAAGATTTATGTGCATTGGTGCAAAAGATCAGAAGAGGGCACTTAGTGCAAGATTGCAGGACAATGCCATAGATAAACGCCAGAGCTGAGCACAAACATCTCTTCTGCTTCCAGAGTACATTTTTAATCTCTTTGGAGTTTATTAGTCACCCCTGTTTTCAGTCGATTAAATTTGTTTGTAGATGTCCTGAAGATTATATTGACAGCTACTCCTACTTACATGTTAAATGGCAAGAAGTTGAAGAGCATGAGTTGACGTGATATGACAAATGGAAAAATTAAATGCACCACTGTGCAGTGCTCTTACTCACCGGTCATCCCCCCCACCCCACCAACCCGCCAGCATTTTTTGTGTTTGTTTGAGACTGGAAGTCAAACAAATGGGATGACATTTAGTTTTGCTAAAATAGCTGTGTTATCTGTGATTTATAGCTGCATTCCTTCGTAAGTACACAAATTAGCAGGGAAGGTGAAAGTTAGCTAGTCAGAAGATTTGTAGAGTTGCTGATTCTCAGTGGTAAGTTCATTGAGAAGTAAATCACGGAAGTCATAAATTTAAAGTAACTATGAAGGGGGAAAGCAGCTGGAATAATATGCTGCCTGAAAATGAGCACATAACAGATCTGTCTGTACTGGAATGAAATGCAATGTCTCTTTAGATATTTCTGCAGATTTAGGACCTGATTCTGATCTCATTTACACCATTGCATAACTGTATAATTCGGAGGTAACTCCATTGAAATAAACAGAGTCACATTGCTGCAAAACAGGCAGAATCATAGAATTGTAGGACTGGAAGGGACCTCAAGAAGTCTTCGAGTCCAGTCCCCTGAACTCAAGGCAGGACTAGGTATTATCTAGAACATCCCTGACAGGTTTTTGTCTAACCTGCTCTTAAAAATCTCCAAAGACAGGGATTCTACAACCTCCCTAAACAATTAATTCCAGTGCTTAAATACCAACAGTTAGGAAGTTTTTCCTAATGTCCAACCTAAACTGCCCTTGCTGCAATTTAAGCCCATTAGTTCTTGTCCTAGTCTCAAAGGTTAATGAGAATAATTTTTCTCCCTCTTCCTTGTAACAACCTTTTATGTACTTGAAAGCTGTTATCATGTCCCCCATCAGTCTTTTGTTCTCCAGATTAAACAAGCCCAATTTTTTCAATCTTCCCTCATAGGTCATGTTTTCTAGACTTTTAATCAATTTTGTTGCTCTTCTCTGGACTCTCTCCAATTTATCCACATCTTTCCTGAAATGTGGCACCCAGAACTGGACACAACACTCCAGTTGAGGCCTAATCAGCACAGAGTAGAGCGAAAGAATTACTTCTTGTGTCTTGTAGTGTTACCATACGTCCGTATTTTCCCGGTCATGGGCTTTTTGGTTCTTAAATCGCCGTCTGGGAGGGATTTTTAAATATCTAAAAATGTCCAGGATTTTGCCGTTATTATTTTTCCCCAAAGAAGAGTTGATCATTCAAGAAAGAGAGTGAATGTTGATCATTCGAGAAAGAAAGTGAATGTTGATCACTCAAGAGAGCGCCCGCTTTCCCCCCCTTGCTCCCAGCACTTGCGCCATGAAACAGCTGTTTGGAGTGGCTGGGAGGGAGGGGGAAAGAGGGAGAATGCGGTGCACTCAGGGGAGGAGGCGGGGCCCGGGCGGGGATTTGGGGAAGGGATCCAATGGGGTAGGGAGGGGGCTGAGTTGGGGCAGGGACTTTGGGGAAGCGATTGGAATGGGGGTGGGGAAGGGGCGGGGAAGGGGTGGAGTTGGGAGGGCTGGGGGGCACGAGCGAATACTCCCCCCCCATGGAGTACCCTCTTTTTTGAATGTTCAAATATGGTAACCCTAGTGTCTTGCTTACAACACTCCTGCTAAGACACCCCAGAATGATGTTTGCTTTCTTTGCAACAGTGTTACACTGTTGACTCATATTTATCTTGTGATCCACTATGGCCTCAAGATCCTTTTCTGCAGTATTCCTTCCTAGGTAGTCATTTCTCATGTTGTATATGTGCAACTGATTGTTCCTTCCTAGGTGGAGTACTTTGCATTTGTCCTTATTGAATTTCATCCTATTTACTTCAGACCATTTCTCCAGTTTGTTCAGATCATTTGGGAATTTTAGTCCTATCTTCCAAAGCCCTTGCAATCCCTCCCAGCTTTGTATCCTCCACAAACATTATAAGTATACTTTCTATTCCAGGGGTGGGCAAAATACGGCCCGCAGGCCACATCCAGCCCACCAGCTGATTTAATCCAGCCCGCGAGCTCCTGCTAGGGAGTGGGGTCTGGGGCTTGCCTTGCTCCCACACTCCAGCCAAGGAGTGGGGTCAGGGGCCGCCCAGCACGCATGTGCCGTGGCTCCGAGAGGCTCCTGGAAGCAGCGGCATGTCCCCGCTCTGGCTCCTACATGTAGGAGCAGCCAGGGGGCTCCACACACTGCTCCTGCCCTAAGTGTCGCCCCCATAGCTCCCATTGGCCAGGAACTGATACCAATGGGAGCTGCAGGGGTGGCACCCGCAGATGGGGCATGCTGCTGCTTCTGGGAACTGCTTGAGGTAAGCACCGCCCGGACCCTGCACCCCTGAGCCCCTACCGTGCCCCAATCCCCTGCCGCAGCCCCAATCCCCCTCCCACACTCCAAACCCCTCAGTCCCAGCCTGGAGCACCTTCCAACATCCCAAACCCCTCATCCCCAGCCCCACCCCAGAGCCCGCACCTCCAGCCAGAGCCCTCATCCCCCTGCACGCTAACCCCCTGCCCTGGTCTGGAGCCCACTCCCGCACCCTGAATGCCTCATTTCTGACTCCACCCCAGAGCCCACACCCCCAGCCAGAGCCCTCACCCTCTTCTGCATCCCAACCCCAATTTTGTGAGCATTCATGGCCCACCATACAATTTCCATACCCAAATGTGGCCCTCAGACCAAAAAGTTTTCCACCCCTGCTCTGTGCCATTATCAAAATCATTGATGAAGATAATGAACAGAACTAGACCCAGAACTGATTGCTGCAGGACCCCATTTGATAGGCCCTTCCAGCTTGACTGTGAACCACTGATACCTACTCTCGAATGGTTTTCCAACTAGTTATGCACCCACCTTGTAATAGCTCCATCTAGGTTGTATTGCCTTAGTTTGGTTATGAGAAGGTCATGCGAGACAGTATCAAAAGCCTTACTAAAGTTAAGATATACTACATATTGAAGTAAGATCAGAATCTGACCCAGAGTTTCAAACTCCAATACTCACACAATAAATGGTACAATTAAAAATCAGACTGTCAAGTAATATTATTTTACTGTATTCTGTACATCTAGCAAAGTATAAAGCTGTGGTAGCTTATTTATTACTAATTCTTTTCAGCAAGTGATAAAAGTATGTAAACCTGAAAATAATAGGGATTTTACTCTGGTCCTTGTACTTACCTGCAGTATTTTGACTTATGAGTACACCCTTATCTTTGGCAAAAACTAATTGACAGCAACTTACAGCGTAAAGCTTGTTTTGATATATACTTAGCTGTGTGGCGTTGATGGTGAGTTCTGAGGTATATCTTCAATCACGCATACTTGCCTTTTCTTCTACCTATTGCTTTCAATGTATACAATTAGCATGGGCTTAATGGGGGAAGAGCTTAGGTTGGTAGAGCTCTTATTATTTTTACTACCAGTTCCAATCCTGTAAAGTACTGAAAACCTTTCAGGAAGTGCTGAGTGAGAACAATTCTCTCTGATATCCACTAGAGCTGAAGGAGCTCAGCAACCTGCAGGAAAAGCTCAACGCCTCAAAAAACAAGGTTCACAGACCATGAATGTGTCTAACAAGTAGTGAAAGAACTGAAATGCATCTTGTTAAAAATGCATAAAGATAGGATGCCAGGATAAACATATGGCAAGGACCAGATTTGTTTCTAAAAATGTGGAGACAACCACAAATCCGTGCAAAGATGTCCAGCACTAAGGTTGGAATGTCATAATAAAAACAATGATTTTGCTAAAATTGTTGCTCTCAGCACGAACAGCAAAGAAATACAGAAGAAAAATATACCACAAACCTACAAATGATGATAATGAAGAAACAAAGTTAGATAATTTTCCGCATCTCATTTGTCAAATTTTGTTTTGGAAAGGACCTAAGTCATATTCACTTTAAACTCAAACAATAATGGAACACAAACTTCAGGCTAAGGCTTTTCTCCACACCCAATGGAACAGGATCTGTTCACAACTGATTGCTTTGAGACACTGGTACCGATTTTAAGTGAGTTTTGAGTGCAGTGGCCGGATAACAGACAAAGTGGTTACTGGTTTGTTATTTTCTGTTTGTTTATTTCGGGTGAGGGAAATAAGCACAAGTAAGCAGGAAAATGACTACCAGTGAGGCAGCTACAAAACTAGAGTTGGCCTGACTGGAAGCGGAAGAGAAGGCAAAGGACTGCGAGTTTCAAATGTGGCAGGCAGAAATGAGGGTCTAAGAAGCAGCTGTGGCCAAGGAAACCATGGAGGCCCAGAATCAGGCTCAAATTAAAGCACAAAAAGCTGCTCACGAAAGAGCCATGGAAGCCCAGAGATTAGCCCAACAATCTGCTCAAGAAGAGAGGCAGCAAACCCTGGAATTAAAAGACAGAGAAATACAGGCCAAATTGAGACCCAGAAGCATGAACTGACTGTAATGGAGTGGAAGAGACAGAGCCCTTCAGCAGATGGCTCCACTTCTCCAAAAATCCGTAAATGGGAGCGGTTATGTCCATCATATGATGAATCCAGTGATATTGCCGAATATTTCTTCATCTTAGAGAGACTGAGCACCCTCCATGTGATTCCTGAAGATCAAAAATTGACTATTTGGGTTGCAAAATTGACTGGGAGAGCTCTGGACATATTCAATAAGATGCCTATTGATGATGCTTCAAACTATGGTAGATTTAAGGAACTGGTTTTGAAACAGTTCCAGATTACACCTGAAACCTATAGGATAAAATTCAGGCGTCTTCAGAGGGGATCTGGATTGAGTGATGTGGCTTATGTGAATGAAATGAGGGATTTGTTAGACAAGGGAGTGAAGGGAAAAGGCATTACAAGCTTGGAAGAAATGTGTGATTTGGTTACTCAGGAACAGTTCCTGAATATGTGCAGTGATGATGTAAAACAGGAATTGTGGGACAAAAAGGTGGGTGCAGTGGGTGAATGAGCTGGGTTTGCAGGCTCTTTTGTGCAATCACAAGCTGCCATTAAACACAAACCACTGGCCGAGGGGGACACAGTGGGGGGAAAGCAGAATCACCGTTTTACCCCGGGGGAAAAGAAGGCTGAGCGTTCACCTCCACATTCCCCTGTTATTCCTCCCCAGTCTCCTGTACAAGGAGAGGAGCCCAGAAGGTGCTCTCATTGCAAGTCCACTGAGCACCTGAGGAATAAAGGTCCTGGGCTGAGTGGGAACAGGCAGCAAGTAACACAAGAAGCTGCTGCTTCTCAGAGCACAGGAGTATCCCAGGCTACTGCCTCTTACCACACAGGATTTGTAAAGGTTGCTTCTACACAACCAAACAGTGAGCGTATGCCTACTGTTAAGCTCCATGGTAGAGTGCTACAAGGTTGGAGGGATACTGGTGCAGAGATCTCTGTGGTCAGGAGGGACCTGATCCAGGAGAAGGATTTGTTATCAGGAAAAATGGCAGAATTAGAATTGTCGGGAGGTTACGAAGTCCTTGCACCTTTAGCTAAGGTACACATGGAAACTGGTGATTTGCAGGCTGAACTGACTGTTGCAGCGGTGGCACACAATTTTGCACCCTTTCTACTGGGGAATGATTTTTCTGATGTGGCAGATTCTTGTGCTGAATCTTGCAGGAATCTTGCGCTTGCAGGAATCTTGCGCTGATTCTTGCAGGAATCTTGCGCTGAAAGCCCCAGAGGGGATGGTAAAATCACATGTGCTACTGGGGAAATGGGAGAGTGTTTCTTTAATTCCTTGGTAGCAGTGGAAAATGGGCTCTATAGCCCCAGGGTTCAAAGCAGGTCCCTGTGGGAAGGGCTGGATAGAGCCAGCTCCTGTCCTGATCATCTCCCTGGGGGAAGGGGATGTTCCACCTTGTAACAGGGAGGCCTTCCCAGGTGCTGACTGCCAGGAGGTTGTAGTTCAGCAAGAGACAGGTCTAGCCCTAGGGTGCGCAGAGACAGGTATCCTGAAGATGGAAGTTGGGGTCCTGCGACCGCTGCAGTGGGAACAGACCCCAAGGACCCTGTAGCTAAAAGCAAGCCTAACCTGAGTGAAAGGGGAGGTATTTTGCTGACCAGTGAAGAGTCTGTCGTAGCTGTGAGCCCACAGCTGGTTCAGGGTCACCTTCCTTTTTGGAGGACACAGGGATGTCTGCCTTGGGGGGAACCCAGAGAGGAAAGTCCACACAGAAGGTGAGGGGGGACAGGAGGGTCTGACCACCTTTTCTAGGAAGGCTTTTCCCCAGGAGGAGGGTGAAGGATCTGCATCTGAAATGCCAGACCCCACACCTGCGGATCAGGTTTTAAGGGAAGATTGGGGGTCCAATTTCCTGGAGGGGAGAGTCCACCCAGCGTGACCTTTTGGGAACAGAGAGTGGGGTGACCAAGGGGATCTTACCAATCCAAAGCATTTCACTGAAAGAAGTTGCTCCTGCTACACTTGTAAGAGATAAAACCGTCTCTTCAAGATAGGAGGAAGAAAAACTTTGCATTTGGGAAGCTTCACAAGCGGGTGGGGCCCAGCACAAAGAGATTCCAGAGGGAGGGGCCAAGGGCAGGCATGGTTGCAGTGCACCCTTTCCTTTCCAGGACCCCAAACACATGCCTGAATTGAGAGCCTTCTCCAAAGAGGCAGGAGATTCTGTGTCTGAGCACCTACCATGGTACACAAAGGGATTGGGAAATACAGTGGATACTGGGCAAGCCGGGCTGTGTGAACGGAGTCTGTCCGTCATAAGTTGGCTGTTAATCTTGTGTCTTTTGCTACTTCATCTAGGGGTCCAGACAAAGGAGTTAATACTAATGGTAAACCCTTTAAAGATGTGTGACATACCTGATTTGTGGCAAAAATTTTTGTACATGATAGGGGTGGTGACAAGACAGTCCCACAAGCATGTTGCTTTTCGGTTTATATCTGTAAACAGTCTGGAAGCTTGGCACAGCAACAAAAGCATAACAGGTCTACACTGCTGAGTGGAAGGGGAAGCTGAGGCACACCATCTCATGGCATTGGTGGTTAAATGCCAAGACACCTACACTTTAACAGATATCGCTATCTGCATTCTGTGAGCAATACTACACCCAAACATGTTTTCAGGCACCCAGGGACCAGAACTTTGCTAGAACACTTATGGATAACATCATAGGGTTTAAAGGTATTGGAAGGGGATGTGACCAGAGACAAACAGGGATTTTAAATGTACTGCCTCTGCCATGGACAGTATCCAAGACTCTGGCAGTAGGTTCAGGAGGAGGGCCTGTGATGGGTTCGATCACAGACACCCACTTGTGACTGTCACCTGATGTGCTGAAATTACCTCTAAGCCCATTTTCCCTGCCATCTTGGGACTCTAGAACCCTGCCTTGTTGAGCCAGACACACTAGATTGCTGCAACACAGACCCAGGCCTGAACCATGCCCCAAAGCTGCAGGTTTTAACTGAAAACCACTCAGCAGGTTACCTATCTCCAGCACCCAGACACCCCGTTCCCAATGGAATCCAAACCCCAAATAAATCCATTTTACTCTGTGTAAAGCTTATACCGGGTAAACTCATGGACTGTCTGCCCTCTATAACATTGATAGAGAGATATGCACAGCTGTTTGCTCCCCCAGGTATTAATCACTTACTCTGGGTTTGTTAATAAACAAAAGTGATTTAATTAAGTATAAAAAGTAGGATTTAAGTGGTTTCAAGTAATAACAGACAGTACAAAGTAAGTCACCAAGCAAGATAAAGCAAAATCAAGCCTAATTCATTAAGAAACTGATACAGGTAATATCTCACAGTCAGAGATGATCCAATAGGCTTCTTTCACAAACTAGACTCCTTCCTAGTCTGGGCCCAATCCTTTCCCCGATACAGTCCTTGTTAGTTCCAGCTCAGGTGGTAACTAGGGGATTTCTCATGACTGGCAGCCCCTTTTCTTCTGTTCCACGCCCTTTTATATCTTTGGCACAAGGCGGGAATCTTTTGGCGCTCTCTGGGTCCCACCTCTCCTTCTAAATAGAAAAGCGCCAGGTTTAAGATGGATTCCAGTATCATGTGACATGGTCACATGTCCTGTGAGACCCCAGCCTTCATTCTTCCACGGCTGGCCTGCACATACCCCAGAAGGTTTGCAAGTAAACAGAGCCATTCACAACCAATTGTCCTAGTCAATGGGAGCCACCAAGATTCCAAGCCACCATTAATGGCCCACATTTTGCATAATTACAATAGGACTTCAGAGTTATACTTCATATTTCTAGTTTTAGATACAAGGATGATACATACATACAAATAGGATGAACACACTCAGTAGATTATAAGCATTGTAATAATACCTTACAAGAGAACTTTTGCATGAAGCATATTCCAGTTACATTATATTCACACTCATAAGCATATTTCCATGAACATATGGAGTGCAATGTCATACAGGATTCAACCACCTGATAGACTCAACAGAGGGAAGTCAGCATATTTCCATGAACATATGGAGTGCAACGTCATACAGGGTTCAACCACCTGATAGACTCAACAGAGGGAAGTCCATAAGCAGGACTTTAGAGAGTCTACCATTCTGTTACATAGACAGAGATTCCCAAATAGAGGAATGGGAATTCTCTACCAAGACTGGGTTAAACTAACAGACAATCCCTACAAAATTCTGAGCTGTAGGGACAGCGGATTTCCAAAAGTGAAGTGCATTATATTGCAGCATTTGACTTTGTTTCTCCCAAAGAAAGGGAGAAAAGCAGTGCAGAGAAGACATAGAATCACAGAATCATAGAATATCAGGGTTGGAAGGGACCTCAGGAGATCATCTAGTCCAACCTCCTGCTCAAAGCAGGACCAACCCCCAATTTTTGCCCCAGATCCCTAAATGGCCCCCTCAAGGATCTTAGCTAGAATACTGTGTGTCTCTGAACACAGCGCGGGGCAGGGGAACTCAGCTAGAAGGGCACAGAAACATCTAGAAATAGAGTGTGGCAGTTACTAGATATGGTTGTTAGCTGTTTCTGAAGCTTTATAGGATATTTTCATTGTCTGCAATACATCTGGCAGGTCACACACCATCACCCTCTGAGAGCTGAGCCACTCAGAATGCAAGGTGGGGGATTGTTATGAACATAAGAGTTAAAGACAGCCCTGTGGACTCAGTAGCTGATCTACCCAGAATCAAGAGCAATACCTGCTATAAGAGCTGGATTCCAATACCTGTGCCGTTTTTAACACGGGCTACAGGTTTCTGTTTCCCCAGCAACTGAGAGGACCAGTCACCTGTTAACTGGAATGTTGCTAGCTATGAAGCGCTAGACTGTTTGTTTGCTGATCAGCTTCTGAAATGTTTGATAGGACTGAGATGCTGCCATTTTTCTCAAGCACTGAAGAGCCCAGGTGACACAAAATACGTATCATAGCCACTCTATAAAGACTGACAAATCATCTCTAAGAGAGGATCAGAGAGGAATGTGTTGTGATGTTTGCACTAAAGTACAGAAAATGTTATGTTGAAACCTTATGTTTGAATATACAGTATGTAATAGCAGCAAAGTGGGGAAGTTTGTATAAGGCACACCACTAGATTTACCGTCCAACAGCTTTTGTGTAAAAGATATTCATAGTATTCCAAATACCATGTACAATGTTTTACACTATTTTTAGTGCTTACTCTGTGCATTAAATGTTTGTTTTACTAAGAAACTGTATGGCCCTCTTTGTTCAAAACTGACTGGAAACTATTAACATCTATTTATCAGGGTTTTTATGTCCGATAGCCCTGAAATTTAACTCTGTGCAATGCTTTCTGAAAAGTCTCGAGAAGACAGAACACTGGCATGTGTTTCAGCAAAGAATTACGCTGAGGTGCAGGAAGAAGGGAATTTGTGCTGGGGAATAAAGCCCTTCTATCCCACTTGAGGTTTAAAGGAGCAACTCTGAGGTCAAGGGATGCCTCCCCAAAGCACCTGCAAAGCCTGCTCTAGCTGGAGGAGGAGTCTGACAGGGTTGGACACTAGCTAGCATAGGGGGATGGATCTGTTCTGAGAGCTCCTGAGTTAGGATACAGTGGAGTTCTTGCTGCAGGAAAGCAAGATCCACAAGTTGTAGCTACCCCATGTCCCAGAGGAGGGACTAGTTTGTCCTTAAGGATTAAGAACCCCTTCACTTGGATTGTTTGTGCGACTGTGACCACACCCTGGATTGGGAGACTAAGGGTATGTCTACACTACGAAATTAGGTTGAATTTATAGAAGTCAGTTTTGTAGAAAGCGTTTTTATACAGTTGATTGTGTGGGTCCCCACACAAATGCTCTAAGTGCATGTAGTCGGCGGAGTGTGTCCACAGTACCGAGGCAACCATCAACTTCCGGAGCGTTGCACTGTGGGTAGCTATCCCACAGTTCCCGCAATCTCTGCCGCCCATTTGAATTCTGGGTAGAAATCCCAGTGCCTGATGGGGCTAAAACATTGTTGCGGGTGGTTCTGGGTACATATCGTCAGGCCCCCGTTCCCTCCCTCCTTCCGTGAAAGCAAGGGCCGACAATCGTTTTGCGCCTTTTTTCTTGAGTTACCTGTGCAGATGCCATACCACGGCAAGCATGGAGCCCGCTCCGCTAACCGTCACCATATGTCTCCTGGGTGCTGGCAGACGTCGTACTGCATTGCTACACAGCAGCAGTTTATTGCCTTTTGGCAGCAGACAGTGCAGTATAACTGGTAGCCGTCATCGACGTAGTCCAGGGTGCTCTTTTAACTGACCTCGATGAGGTCAGGGGTGCCTGGGCAAACGTGGGAGTGACTCAGCCAGGTCATTTCCCTTTTAAGTTTTATTTCATGGCGGTTCAGTCCTACCGGCAGTGCACTGTCTTTTAATCTGCAGCCAGCAGAAGATGATGGCCAGCAGTCATACTGCACCGTCTTCTGCCGAGCACCCAGGAGATGACGATGGCTAGCGGTCGTACTGCACAGTCTGCTGCCAGCAAGATGTATAAAGATAGATGAAGTGAATCAAAACAAGAAATAGACCAGATTTGTTTTGTATTCATTTTCTCCTCCCTCCCTCTGTGAAATCAACGGCTGCTAAACCCAGTTTCGAGTTCTATCCTTGAGGTTTTGAGTTCTATCCTTCAGGGGGCCATTCTGTTTCTCGCAAAGCCACCCCCTTTGTTGATTTTAATTCCCTGTAAGCCAACCCTGTAAGCCATATCGTCAGTCGCCCCTCCCTCCCTCTGTCAGAGCAATGGCAGACAATCGATCTGCGCCTTTTTTCTGTGCAGACGCCATACCACGGCAAGCATGGAGCCCGCTCAGATCACTTTGGCAATTAGGAGCACATTAAACACCACACGCATTATCCAGCAGTATATGCAGCACCAGAACCTGGCAAAGCGAAACCGGGCGAGTAGGCGACATCAGTGCGGTGATGAGAGTGATGAGGACATGGACACAGACTTCTCTCAAAGTACGGGCCCTGGCAATGTGGACATCATGGTGCTAATGGGGCAAGTTCATGCGGTGGAACACCAATTCTGGGCTCCGGAAACAAGCACAGACTGGTGGGACCGCATAGTGTTGCAGGTCTGGGACGATTCCCAGTGGCTGCGAAACTTTCGCATGCGTAAGGACACTGTAATGGAACTTTGTGACTTGCTTTCCCCTGCCCTGAGGCGCAAGAATACCAAGATGAGAGCAGCCCTCACAGTTGAGAAGCGAGTGGCAATAGCCCTGTGGAAGCTTGCAACGCCAGACAGCTACCGGTCAGTTGGGAATCAATTTGGAGTGTGCAAATCTACTGTGGGGGCTGCTGTGATGCAAGTAGCCAACACAATCAAAGATCTGCTGATATCAAGGGCAGTGACCCTGGGAAATGTGCAGGTCATAGTGGATGGCTTTGCTGCAATGGAATTCCCTAACTGTGGTGGGGCCATAGACGGAACCCATATCCCTATCTTGGCACTGGACCACCAAGCCGGTGAGTACATAAACCGCAAGGGGTACTTTTCAATAGTGCTGCAAGCACCGGTGGATCACAAGGGACATTTCACCAGCATCAACATGGGATGGCCGGGAAAGGTACATGACACTTGCATATTCAGGAACTCTGGTCTGTTTCAAAAGCTGCAGGAAGGGACTTTATTCCCAGACCAGAAAATAACCGTTGGGGATGTTGAAATGCCTATAGTTATCCTTGGGGACCCTGCCTACCCCTTAATGCCATGGCTTATGAAGCCATACACAGGCAGCCTGGACAGTAGTCAGGAGCTGTTCAACTACAGGCTGAGCAAGTGCAGAATGGTGGTAGAATGTACATTTGGACGTTTAAAAGCACGCTGGCGCAGTTTACTGACTTGGTTAGACCTCAGCAAAACCAATATTCCCACTGTTATTACTGTATGCTGTGCGCTCCACAATATCTGTGAGAGTAAGGGGGAGACGTTTATGGCAGGGTGGGAGGTTGAGGCAAATTGCCTGGCTGCTGGTTACGCACAGCCAGATACCAGGGCAGTTACAAGAGCACAGGAGGGCGCGGTGAGCATCAGAGAAGCTTTGAAAACCAGTTTGTGACTGGCCAGGCTACAGTGTGAAAGTTCTGTTTGTTTCTCCTTGATGAAACCCTCCACCCCTTGGTTCATTCTACTTCCCTGTAAGCTAACCACCCTCCCCTCCTCCCTTCAGTCACTGCTTGCAGAGGCAATACAGTCATTGTTGCCTCACATTCATGCATTCTTTATTCATTCATCACACAAATAGGGGGATAACTACCAAGGTACCCTAGGAGGGGTGGTGGAGGAGAGAAGCACCAGGAGGGGTGGTGGAGGAGGGAAGGACAAGGCCACACAGCACTTTAAAAGTTTAAAACTTTAAAACTTATTGAATGCCAGCCTTCTGTTGCTTGGGCAATCCTCTGGGGTGGAGTGGCCGGAGGGCCCCCCACCGCGTTCTTGGGCGTCTGGGTGAGGAGGCTATGGAACTTGGGGAGGAGAGCAGTTGGTCTGTGCTCCAGCTGCCTTTCCTGCAGCTCAACCATATGCTGGACCATATTAGTTTGATCCTCCAGCAGCCTCAGCACTGAATCCTGTCCACTCATCATGCTGTCGCCACCTTTCAGCTTCAGCCCTCTCTTCAGCCCTCCACTTACTCTCTTCAGCCCGCCACCTCTCCTCCAGGTCATTTTGTGCTTTCCTGCACTCTGACATTGTCTGCCTCCACGCATTCGTCTGTGCTCTGTCAGTGTGGGAGGACAGAATGAGCTCAGAGAACATTTCATCGCGAGTGCGTTTTTTTCGCCTTCTAATCTTCGCTAGCTTCTGGGAAGGAGAAGATCCTGTGATCCTTGAAACACATTCAGCTGGTGGAGAAAAAGAAAGGGACAGAGATATTTAAAAAGACACATTTTATAGAACAATGGGTACACTCTTTCACAGTAAACCTTGCTGTTAACATTACATACATAGCACATGTGCTTTCGTTACAAGGTCGCATTTTGCCTCCCCCCACTGCGTGGCTAGCCCCTCATCCCCCCCCCCGCTCCCCGTGGCTAACAGTGGGGAACATTTCTGTTCAGCTACAGGCAAACAGCCCAGCAGGAACGGGCACCTCTGAATGTCCCCTTAAGAAAAGCACCCTATTCAACCAGATGACCATGAATGATATCACTCTCCTGAGGATAACACAGAGAGATAAAGAACGGATGTTGTTTGAATGCCAGCAAACATACACTGCAATGCTTTGTTGTACAGTGATTCCCGAGTACATGCTACTGGCCTGGAGTGGTAAAATGTCCTACCATGGAGGACGCAATAAGGCTGCCCTCCCCAGAAACCTTTTGCAAAGGCTTTGGGAGTATATCCAGGAGAGCCGCGACTGCCAGGGCAAATTAATCCTTTCACATGCTTGCTTTTAAACCATGTATAGTATTTTAAAAGGTACACTCACCGGAGGTCCCTTCTCCGCCTGCCGGATCCAGGAGGCAGCCTTGGGTGGCTTCGGGGGGTGCTGGCTCCAGGTCCAGGGTGAGAAACAGTTTCTGGCTGTCAGGAAAACCGGTTTCTCCGCTTGCTTGCTGTGAGCTATCTTCCTCGTCCCCAAAACCTGCTTCCGTGTTGCCTCCATCTCCATTGAAGGAGTCAAACAACATGGCTGGGGTAGTGGTGGCTGAACCCCCTAAAATGGCATGCAGCTCATCATAGAAGCGGCATGTTCTGGGCTCTGACCAGGAGCGGCCATTTGCCTCTCTGGTTTTCTGTTAGGTTTCCCTCAGCTCCTTAAGTTTCACATGGCAGTGCTTCGGGTCCCTGTTATGGCCTCTGTCCTTCATGCCCTGGGAAATTTTGACAAATGTTTTGGCATTTTGAAAACTGGAACATAGTTCTGATAGCACGGATTCCTCTCCCCATACAGCGATCAGATCCTGTACCTCCCGTTCGGTCCATGCTGGAGCTCTTTTGTGATTCTGGGACTCCATCATGGTCACCACTTCTGATGAGCTCTGCACTCACCTGCAGCTTGCCATGCTGGCCAAACAGGAAACTGAAATTCAAAAGTTCGCGGGCCTTTTCCTGTCTACCTGGCCAGTGCATCTGAGTTGAGAGTGCTGTCCAGAGTGCTCACAATGGAGCATTCTGGGATAGCTCCCGGAGGCCAATACCATCTAATTGTGTCCACAATACCCCAAATTTGACCCGGCAAGGCCAATTTCAGCGCTAATCCCCTTGTTGGGGGTGGAGTAAGGAAATCGATTTTAAGTCGAAAAAAGGGCTTCATCGTGTGGACGGGTGCAGGGTTAAATCGATTTATCACTGCTAAATTTGACCTCAACTCTTAATGTAGACCAAGGCTACGTGGTAGAAATTGGCTTTAAGAGATGGTCTCTGAGCACTGCTGGCGGCTTGATATTGCTGCCTCTTATATGGCCCTGGGACAGAGCCAGGTGGAAAGGAAGGGCTTCAACTCCCCCTACCAACCACCCTCCTGCAGGGGTGCTGGAACAATTTGTATAGTGGGAGTGCTGAGAGCCATTGAACCAAACTGTAAACCCTGTACATGATGGAAACCACTTCAAGCCTGGGGGTGCAGCAGCACTGCATCACCCTAGTTCCAGCACATACGCTCTCCTGTGAAGTAGGAACAAACCCCTTCTTCTTTTCTTTTCCCCACCCAGAAATAAGTGTATCGTAAAACCTAAGGCAAGGACACACAGACCACAGGGGTGTGGAGGTGGGGACATTGGACATATGTATTTTCTTGAACTGGGTTACTAAATGAAGGGACTCAACTGGTGTCCCGTCAGGAATGCTGAGTCATCATGACCTATCAGAAGAGGGACTGCCACAGCACTGGAGTGACTGCTGAGAATGGATGCTGGAGACAGAGGAGAGCTGGGACGCAGTGACCTAACTGCTAGGTGGGACCACTGGGAAGTACAGCCCTATCACAAGAGTGTAATAGAGTTATACATAACATTGCTTCAGCATGCTCACACTGAGATACAGAGGCAAAAGAGGGTGGACAGAAAGCCTATTCATGCAGCAGTTTCAGTAGAAGCTCCATATAATGCACCTCAAAAGAGACTCCCTGCAAAGGTCCCCCTCCCAACATAAGGCAGGACAGAAGGAGAAACACTGCTTACCTCCTTATGGGTTAATTACTATTTTGGGAACATCAAGTTTCAGCAGGTATGCCATGTGGAGGAGCTTTGCATTTCCCTGCTTTCCTGAACCTAGCCTGGTTTGTGAACTTCTAGAACAAATTCTGTCCTGTATGCATGAAAACTATGACAGCTGATATGCTTTGTAGTAAAGGCGTGTGTGTGTGTGTGTGTGTGTGTAAAAAAACCCAAAAAACTAAGGGTGGATTTTGAGGCAGGATTTGCAAATATATCATGCAAGTGGTCCCACTGAAGTTAATGGGACTTCTTGAGTGAGGCGTGAATAGGATTTGGATCACTGGATCTTTTGTTTGTTCACTTTTAAAACAAAAATGTTACTATTTGATGACAACTAGAGTGAAGAATCTAGACCTTATGATATAAATATTTAAATGTAAAACACTGTGATTTAAAAAAATGCAACAAATTGAGGAGAGGCTGCCATAACAAGCAATTCAACTAGATAAAGTGCCCAAAAATAATAGTCTGGGCCCAGTTTGACACTCTATTCCAAATGTTATTGGTGTCAGGAGTGAACTCTTGCAGTCTTGATTTAATTCTATTCAAAACTCCTGTTGCTATGTGGACTGTCCTATCTGGCCCAATAGAAATTATGCAAGGGTATCTGAGAGTACAACTGATATATAGTATTTCACTCTATGTTCTGCTTCACAAGAAAATTTTAGAAAGCTAAATACATTTAAGAAATGGGAAATTAACCTATAATTTAACTATGATATGGGCTTAGGAATCAGTAGAGGTTCTACAGAACCAGAATGCAAGAGCAAGAATGAGAGCTACAACTTGTATTAGTTTCTGTTAGAATTAGCACAAACCTAAGTACTATATCCCCAGTAAGCCATTAGTTATCAGTGCTAATAAATGGTGGGAAAATGAGTGTAGCGCCCTTATAACTTAAAAATAAACAGTATGCATAATGGTGTGTCATAAATATAGTACATACTGTAAGACTTGTGCTTTAAATATTGTACACTTAACAGACTTTTGTTATTCTTACTTGCTATTGATACCCAAGTATGTTTTCTGAATGTATTTTGGTCTCACAAAAACATAGTTTGATGGTCCTGCAACGTTCCACATGCAAGTAGTTAAAAGATTATATGCCAGGCCACCGGCATTGTACAAGTCAAAAGTGATTTACCGCTGATGCATTTGTCTCTTGATGAATATTTCCAAGATCATACAGCTGTTGTTTATCAAGTATCATTTATAAAGCATTACATGACAGTAAGCTATAAAGAATGCACACACAATCTTGTTAAACGAAACATAATGCTTGGCAATCTAAAAAAATATATTCATTGTAGATTTAATTGTTGAATAGTTATCTTGATTTATACCACACAACTGGGTACTTTTTTATGGTTTACAGTGACTTTGGATACACTGAACTTCAGTGTGTCACTAAAATTGGTTTATGGGCTCAAGTTGCAAATTTTCTTCTTGAAGTGCACCCGTAAGGACCAGTCCAGCATTCCTTGCATACTGGAAATCTCCATTGACCACAGTTGTTCAAATAGCCTATATCACTGGATTGGTTCTAGCCCAGCCTAATTGTGGTGAAGAATTTATCTGATGGCTATTCAATGGCATCTGTGAAATGGCTCAGTGCTTTCCGTTCAGTTTCTAGTAATTGGTGGCCATGCTTTCTTCAGAAATTTGTTTATTTTTTTGGTTGAGATTCAAAATATTTCGATTCAGATATGCCGCTGTAGTGCTCCGTGGGAATTGTAGTTTGGTTGCCTCATGTCCCCACTCTCCTTTATAAGTGGGCTCCTCAGCTGGACTACATTTCCAAAGACTCACATGATGCACCAATTGGCTAGGGAGCCCAGTTTACAGAGGAGGATGAGAGCATGGGTAACCCAAACTACTGTGGCATTTCCAAATAAAACTATTTTGTTTTTCAGCCAAAATATTTTGGTCTTTGATTTTTTTTCTTGATGAGAAATCTAAAGTTTGCTCATCCCAGCTGAGATGCCAGCAGTTGTATATTGTTATTTCTAGAAGACTTTCCTCCAGAGCTCTGTTTAGCGGCAGTTTAGAAAACCTTCCACTACCACTGTTCATGCTGTACTTGATCTGCTGATGTGCATAGAGTATTTCAGTTCTCAAGGCTGGTATCTTCCATCCAAAATCACCAAATTCAAAGTAAATTAAAAGAATATATGTTTACCAACAAGTTTAAAGAGGACCTGTTAAGACTAGTATGCCTAAAATAGGTCCTACTGCACTTGTTGTGGTTTGGATCCCAGCTGTGCATGAGTGAAAGCTATTCTCTGCAGTGCTTGTCTTCTCTCTTGTAGAGAGCCAGTAAAATGAAATTTACCAGAATTCTGACTAAGTGAGCAATATCCTTGTAAATTTAATGCATCTGCCTGCATACACCATGAGAGTAAATATATACAGCAAGGAAAAGCATCCAGGCATAAGCTTTATCTTGAACATGCACACCTGTGATTATAGAGAGAAAGAAGGAGACTGCTGTTATTCTACTTTCAGAACCAATGCACAGTTTGTTTGTTTATCAGATAAACTCACAATGTAAAATTCCACCAGAAAACAAGGGAGTGGATTTCAGCAAGATATTTGGACCAGATCACTGGAGTTCTTATAACATGTCAGAGGCTAGCCTATCAGCTTTTCAGCGTTCCCTTAAGACGTGATCAAACCTTGATATAAAACCTGTGTAAACGACATGGCACATTTTATTAAATGTTTCCTTTGTCCCTGTGACAGGTGTCGGTCGGTCCTCCGAGCCCCTAGGGGCGATGGAGAGCTATGGTCTCCGTGGCAGGCCTCAGCCACACTTTCCAGGCATGGGGGAATTAGCGGGGAAGGTGTGCTGGCAAGAGTCAGTAGCGCACCCCTCAGGCAGGGGAGCGCCGGCAAGAGTCAGTAGCGCACCCCTCAGGCAGGGGAGCGCCGGGGTAGGGGAACGCAGGCCCACCCAACTCCACTGCGTTCCAGCCCAGGGCCCTGGCAGTGGCGGGAGGCAAAAGTCCCACCGCTGGGTCAGCGGGGCCATCTGCGCCCGCTGACCAAACACACCCACCCCACGGTGTAGTTGGGCCCCTGGGCTACTTCCTACCCGGTCTCTCAGGCAGGTCGCTCCAGTCCCTCCATCTCCTCCAGGTATTCCGCTGCAGGCAGCTCCGGTCCCTCCATCTCATCCGGGTATTCCGCTGCAGGCCACTCCGGTCCCTCCATCTCATCCGGGTATTCTGCTGCGGACCACTCCCGCTCCCCCTCGGTATCAGGCTCATGCTGGCCCGGGCTGCCGTCAGGCCCCTCCAGGTCCTCTGGGTATTCAGCGGCTGGCAGCCCTGGTTGCCACAGGCCTTCCTCTCGGTCAGGCTCCTCCTTGCCCAGGGCTTCGCCTGGGTCAGCAGCAGGATCGCAAGGGAGCAGCCTGTGTCTATCTCCCTCCCTGGTGCTCTCTTCACTGAGCAGAGGGCCCCGCCCTTTGTACTTCCTGTCCCACCCTTCCCCTTCCGGGGATTGGCGGAAGCTTGGCCTGGCCCCGCCCACTCAGGCTGAAAGGGTGGCTCTTTACCCTCTGGTTCGGAGGGGAGCCACCCTGGCTCCCTACAGTCCCTTTATTTATTTTGAGAGGCTGGGGTGATTATTTCTGCTCAGACATTTGGTATGTGCTTTGTGGGTTAATAAGTATGTTGGCATTTTTCCATCAGAATAATGCAATATGTACCCTGGCCCGGATCTCATACGAACTGTTTGTATGGAAAAATCAGAAGTACTGCAATTCCATTATTATGATAGTACAATTAACCTCTATTGAACAGATGTAGAAATTACATCTAATGATACATGTAGTTGACTTGAGACATTGGCCTGTGCCCACTGAGGACTAATCTGAGATCACCAAATTCCTTTTCACTTGGGACCTTTGCGCTCAGAGTTGAGAAGTGCAGTAAGTGATTTCACCATTAAACATCCCTGTGGCACTATAATCTTCCTAAAAGTCTGTTCTATGCTCACTTCTACCTGAAGAAATTTAATGTGATACCCCAAGTGATGCAACAGGAATTCTTAGCAGAAGGTCACTGATAAAAAGCACCTTTTTTTTTTTGACTATGGGTCTTACAGCTAAAAGGCTAGCAGGCTCTGGTTCCATAAGTTCAGACATCAACATAATCATTTACACCTCCAATTTTATTGTATCCTTATTTTGGTGGTTAAAAAGAGTTGTGAATTGTACAGGAATTGAGTAAAATATTCTCCTGGGGTGAGATTCATCCCTGTGCAGAAAGCCAGGGCAAGGTTGTATTCTGAACGTGGCACAAAGTCCTTGTGATAGCCCTCTGAAAAGTGGAGCATGTCATTAACCACAAGATACATATTTCTTCAACATTCAGCAAGTTTTCAGTCATTTCATACAACAGCACTTTGTTTCAGAATCATACATGATCCAACGGTGAACATAAGATATTTGTTAATCTTCTCTCGTCAAATATCAGCTGCATTTGTGTGCACTCATGTTAGAGTATAGTAGATGAGTGCAGAAGACAAAATGAACATGATTTACATGTGATTGCTGTTCCCCCCCCAACATCATTTGCCTTTACCATTCTCTTTTACATCAACATTATGTGATATTTAAGAGAAGATTCTTTACTTGTGAATATATTAAACTGAGATGATTCTCAGTCTTTTCATAGCGTGGATGTCATCTTAACAGAGAGAGAGAGAGAGTTGACTGGAACAACTCCACTTCGTTTGTGATCACACAAACCTCCTCATGCCCACCCCCCACCCCTTCACAAGTGTAAAACTGCCTTGTGGAAAGAAAGACAATTGCATGCATTCAACATTGAGAAAGTATTTAATGTCATTATAGCTTCTTTTGAAACAATTTAGTAGCAAGAAACAAAGAAGACCTTCCAGCACCAAGTGATCAACTGTGGATCACTGTGGATCACTATTTGAGAATTACTGCTATGTTATTGGTTTGGTTTTCCTACAATTTATCCCTTAATAACTAATAACTTTGCTACTGGTTTGATAGCAGAGTATGACATAGTTACTCTTCATTCCTGTTAACAAGAAGAAACATTCTCATATTGTACATAAATGAGAATTTATGTATTATACTTTGTAACTCACACTGAATGACTTTCTTCTGTTGTCCACAAGCAATTACACTTATTAATACTGCAAAAATCATTCTTTAATTCCTACTGTGAAAGTTTTGTTTTTTCTGTTAGTTTTTCAGAGGGCAGAGATGCCATGAGATCTTTAATGTCCAATGTGCTCAGGAACTATTTTCAAAAAGGCGTATGGCTTTATATATAGATGAGATTACAAGTTTGGTTTCTAAAAGTAATAGTGCTTATGTAATATACTTTGCCTTCTGTAAGGCATTTGACTTGGTACTGTACAACATTTTACCTTTTCCTCATTACAGCCTGGAGGAATAGTCTATCTTGATGTCTCCAGAACTGCATGGAAGACCAGAGTTTCTGGGACTGGATACATATAAAAATGGATACAAATGTTTCCATGGGACTTGATAGATAGAATTATCTCATTTAGAGATGGGAGGGATGTGTGGAAAGATTAGCCAGCAATATTTTGCTGGCTTTAGAATGTCTAACCTAGTTAGACTGGCTGCTTGGACTAAAGGATAGCAAAGAGAGAATAACCCAAGGGGTTAGTAATGTATAAAACTTTAGGAGCCCATGACCCTAGGAGGATTCCAAGGTGGAGCTGCTAAGGATCCCTGAAAAAGGTCCTTATGCTCATCTAAGCGAAGAGGGATGGGTAGCTTCGGAGGATAAGGGTTCCAGGAGTAAACCTTGAATGTCAGCCCAAATGATGGCAAGACTGACCCCAGAATCTCATGAACCCTCGACGTAATTTCCTCATGGCATGGGACAGAAGATAAGTGGAATGTGGAAACCAACAAAGTATACCTTACTTGAAGGCACAGGACAAGAGTCAAACTCACAGGTGCTAAATAAGGTACTGATGTTATAGGTACCCAGCTCTTGTCTATGACCAGAATTACCACAAAAGGTGATGTCAAAGAATTTGGTGCTAAGATACATGGCAAACCAAGGTCAAGGGGCCTGAATCTACAGCAAAATGCCAAATGATGAAGTAACCAATACTGAAGCATCCAAAGGCTAATGATGAAAATATCCCTGATAACTGTGTAATCATGGTTTGCATAGATTCACAGGCCTTGTGGCTCCATCTCTTTTTCTTCTTCCTTAGCTGTAAATGAGAGTCACAGTGCTGGGAAGAAGAGTCTCTTGAAGACCCCTTATACCTGCTCTGTGAGTTCAACACCAAAGCCTATATAGTGTTTGATCCTAGAGGTAACCCCTTCTAACCTTCACATATGCATTTAGAAGAGAGAGAGAGAGATCTAAGATTGAGGAGCCTGGTTTTGGTGGCTTGGATTGACCATCTTTACCGGAAGCTGAGTTTGTAGGCATTGGACCTTCCTTAGGCATCAAACTCAGTTGACTACCAGCACTGGAGTCAATGAACTAGGATCTTGATTGTGAGTCTGACAGAGACTTGGTCCCAGGGGTTTGAGGCTTATATAGCCACCTCTAGTAGAAGTAGTGGTTCTCTCAAGTTCCGCATGCATGGCTGGAGAAATCCCTGCATATGAAATGCGTAGCAGGACAAAAAAGACTTCTGGTATTTCCTCTGTCAAAGACATGGTGCCACTTCAGGAAGGAAACAGCATGAAAAAAATGGATGTGACCTCAATCATCCTAAATACAGAGAAAGGGACCTTCAGCAAAGCTGTGGGAAGCTTGGGTGTGCCTGAGTGGAAGATCCAACAAGGCCATAACATTTGCCAAAAAATAGCTAAACATTCTAACACTATGAAAGCAAACAAATACAATTTCCCTAAATCAGGGGATTGATGGGGAGGGATGAGTTTTTGCTCACTGCCTGTTGAACTCAAAAGGAAATGAGTGGCACTTTGGGGTGGGTCCCCTTATTTATGGCTGTGAGAGGATATGAGGTGAGAGACATGCAACCTCAAATGACATTGCAATCTGAATTGGTAAGGCGAGGGCATGCACACTATATGGAGTGGGGCTCCATCCAGGGAATGCACAAAAATACATATTTTAAAACTTCCTTTAGTATTTCACTTACATCTAGCAGCATTTAAATAACAACCTAGTATTACATGTTTGTTTCAATCTAAAAATATTTGCCTTTTGAGAAAACTCGATTCTTTTACAAAAATGTAAAATGACCCATTGTTTCCAAGAACTTTTATTTCCCAGATTCAAACTTCTTAGTCTCTCCCAGTGAAAAACTTTGCAGTCCTTCTGAATAAAATAAAATAAAATAATAATAATAATAATAAAAACATTAGGAAGGTAAAAAAGCAGAGCAAAGGACTTGTTGGGAAAGGTTTGATTATGACACATTATCGTAAAGATCTTTGCCTGGATTATAGTACAAACTGTTCCACTTTTTACTTTAGATTTGTTCAGACAGAAGGAGAAAGAAATTGCTGGTCCAGATTTGCACTATCGAGTTTTTGTATAAAGTGCAGTAAAAAGGACATTACCGATAGAATGCTGCTGAATGAATGATCAAATTTTATTTTATTTATTTTTGCTATTACAGCCAGATGTTGCCTCAGGAAGTTGAAACAAGAAGTCAGGAACTGACAGCTTAATAATTAAATTGGGAAAGTTGGCAGGCCTCCTGCTACTTCCTTCAATACACAGCATCTATGAAGGAAAGTGTACAGTATCCCAGTGGCACTCCTTCAGAACTGGCTCATCTATTAGTGGGGTAATGATTTTCCGTCAAGGCAACAGTGAAGCACAAGGCTTATTACACAGCTACATAAAGTTAAAAAGACATTATGAATAAAATGTTCATCATGGCTTTTACCAACATTTCTACACAAGATTGCCTAATGCTGACATGTGTTTATTACACTTAATAATGTTTACATAATTCTTCCTTGAACTCATTATAGCTGTCAAAAATTGGAATGGAGTATTTTTTTCCCCCTGAGTTTATCTCTAAAGACTTTGCAGTCACTAAACCAAGATAAATTGCAGTGATGAGAAGACAGAGGATTCTTGTGCAGAGCTGCTGGGATGGAAAGCCAACTGTAGCTTTTACACACTGCTTTGAGGAACTCAGGAATAGTTTGAACAGCATTATCTCCCTTATCCCTGTTATGCAACCACCCCCTAGAACAGGAAGAATCTGTTGCCTAGCAGAAGTTTGTTTTATCTAAGGCCTCCATCTACTGGGCTGAAAACTATGGGCCCCATTGCAATACAGCTGTTTTATGATGCTGCGGCAGCAAAAGGAGTTGTAAAGGCAGCATATTTTCTCACTGGGAACTGCCCCTGCTAGGGGCTTCATTAGATGCTATAGAGCTGGCATAACCAGCTCTATGCCACCTTCCAGTATCGTGGGTATGCTGAGGGAATGGCTGTTCTCAATGCCCTCAAGCTTCCCAGCATAAATTAAAATTGACTTGAGGATGCTCTAATTTACACCAGCAGCTGGACCCAGAATAGGGGCATTCCCCTCCCAATCTCTGGCTCTTCTGTGCTGTGCTTAACTCAGCCAGAATGGAATATCAGGCCCTGTGTTTGGAAAAACTGAGATTATACCCTTATTCCATCTGAAGTTTTCACCTGTGGGGCTAGAATCTGCCTTTCTGCTGGTAAAAATATGTTGGAGGGGTGCAGAGAAACATGATGCTGCTGCATTCCCCAGCAGGTATACTAGCTAGCTCAACCACAAGTCTGCCATATGTGTCACAAAGGGAGCAGCACACACTTCCTCTGTGACAAGGAGCTGTGCTGGCTGGTGCGAAGGGGTTGAAGGGCCATAGCAATACCCTTATGTGCTTTCAGGCAGCTACTACCCATGGCAGTGTTGCCAACTCCCATGATTTTGTCATGAGTCTCATGATAATTATTGTTTTCCTTGAAGCCCCAGCTCCTGGAGTCAGGTGGATATGTAATGATTTCAGCCTTCACTCTTAAAGAAAAAGTAAGTTTCTAGCCCTCCTGGCTGTGGAGAAAGCTTCAAAATATGACACCCCCCCCCACAGCGCACCCTAACAGCTCAAAAAGCACAACGCCAAGAAAAAGAACACCTAAGCTATTATTTTACATAATCTCATGATTTTTGGTGAACCTGACTCACAGTTTTTGAACATTTGGGGTTGGCAATACTGTTCAGGGCCATAGGGAGGACAAAGAAGGATGCTTGTGTCTTTCCCCTGTGCGCAGGCTACCTACAACGCTGCCCTGATGGTTTGGCAGGCCACTATCGACCAGGTGCACTTGGGGCGGGGATTTGGCTCTACCTAAATCGTACATGTAGCCCGGGGGGAGAAAGGGGGGCGCACAGGGGTGCCTGCCGAATGAAGGGTGAGCTTCAGAGTAGTGGCTGTCCCGCCGTATCAGCCACTGCTTGCACTTGGATTTTGAAGAGCTCCTCTCTCCTAGGCTCCTTGGGCCGGATCCTCTCCCCCGGACCTTGGAAGTCCCTGGAACAGCAGGGCGCTTGGGAGCGAGGGACCAGCTCCCCGGCTGCTTCTGGAGGGGTGGGGCGCCGCTCAGCAAGCCGAGGGGGGCCCGCGGCCCCCCGCCCGAGCTCGCCCCGCAGGCCGGCTACGCGCAGCCGGAGGCAGTCAGAAGCTGCGGAACCCGGACGGCTCCGGCACAGGGGCGGGGCGGAGAGGGCGGGAGAAGCGGCCGCAGGGGGGGTCCTGTTGCTGCTGCCGCCGCCGCCGCGCTCTCTCAGCTCGCGGGGCGGCAACGGGGAGAGGCGAGCGCTGGCCGGCGGCGGCAGTAGCAGCGCTCGGAGCAGGCGGCGGCTGGAGCGAGCGCAGAGGTAAAGGGCGGGCTGTGGGGATAGACCCGGCCGGGCGGGAGTGCCGGTAGGCGGGCCATGCGCATGCTGTGCGGGGGGCTGGGGGTGGGTGCGGAGCGCGTGGCACCCAGGGGCAGTGGGGGAAGAGCTGATGGGGGTGGGTGTAGCGGGCATGCATCGCTGCTCCACGCTAGGTCGTGGGGACTGGCCCCTGCAGCTGTACGCTGCACGGACAATTAAATACCCCCCCCCGTTACCCCCACAGGTCAGGGAACCTTTGGGCTGTGGTGGAGGCTGGTTCTGCATAGAAGCGCTGCGTTCTTCGGCACCCCTCCTCTCCCGCCGCCGCCCCCCCGGCCCGATCCGCTCAGGCCACGGGCCCCGGTGACTTCGATAGGAGTTTGCCCCGGCCTCAGTGAAAGCTGCGTGAGGGTCTCCCAGGCTCGGGCCCGCCGGCTTGAGTAAGTGCATGGTGTGACCCTGAGCGCGTCCCGGAGCCATTCCCCAGGCGCGCAGGCAGCCTGAAGGGCGGCCGCGGCAGCGTGCGGGGCAGAGGCGTGCGGCTGCGGGGATATCTGTCTTACGTGTGCCTCGCTGCTCTCTGCTGGAATCTTTGCAACCGTTGCATGGTTGTGCTAGAACAGTGGGTGAGGAGCAAAGTTTGCAGCCCAGCCCCAGCCGCCTGCTCCAGGTAGAAATGGGCTTCTCTGGGGCTCTGTGTTGAGAGAGACAAGGTGGGTGAGGCGATCTCTTTCTGTTGGTGAGAGAGACCCGCTTTGGAGCCGCACAGAGCTCTTCTTCAGGTCTGCTTCTAGGTTTAGGGCAGTAAATCTCCCCCCCCCCCTCCCCCCTTGTCTGAAGTATCAGACCTAGGGTGCAAGGTCCTTGGTATATAACTTCTCAAGCTCTTAGGTGCAAAGCTTTGTGGGGCAGAAAGGGTGGGAGAGCTACGTTTTTTAGTGGTACAGCAATGTACCTGAGCTCCTCTGAGTTTGTGATTGCTGTTCACTTCTTGCTGCTGTGCTGTGTGCATTAAAAAGAAGCTGGGAGAGCTGTTTTTGGTCCAGATGGGGAGGCATTCTGAGTTTTGCTTTGGCTTATTGGAAACGTGCGGGTGACTTCTTGGGACAGCAGGGAGTTGTAAATATGGCAGTGTGCTGCGTGTGTGCAGTTTTGTTGTGTGGGGAGGGATCCCTGCATTTGCGGAGCCGCGTGTGTGCCTAATTGCTGGTAAAACAGCTGGAGTTGAAGCAGAATCGATCAAAGCGATGAAAGCGTTAACCAGACAGAAGAAGGTCACAGGTTCAAGAGCACCGTGGCAGTTGTACTTTTAGCCATCAGCAGCAGCACCGCGCTTGTGTGGAAGTTGCAGTTTGTACTGGAGGGACAGAGAGAGAGAGAGAGAGAGGAGCAGAGGTAACAAAAAACATCTTGCTTGGCTAGCTACTGTAATAGTCTATATTTTGTGAAAGAGATGTAAGCATTGAAACTTGTAGGAGAATAATCAAGATACGCTGCAGTGGCAATTAGTTTGATTATTTTGCAGAACTACTGTATTTGAGAGAGGAGTGGCAAAACAGAGTTGTAAACCGTCTGTTATTTTATTGCTACTGGGTTTAGATAATCCCATTAGACAAGTGTTGCACCTATTCCTGTGTTGTTTTTGACTGTCAGGGCAGAAGTGAAAGCAGTTTCTGCACAAATAAGAAATAGCTAAAATGAAGCTTTAAACAGGATTAAATGGGTTGTGTAACTGTGAATGGTACTAAAGTACTGTCAAGGCTATAAAATAGCCAGACAAAAACAAAGAAAAAAATAATTGTAACAAGAAAATGAAGGCTTTATAAGAACTTCAGTAATGAACACATAACAATTGATTGTATGATGCAGTAATTATTTTGGTATTTACACCATTAACTATTGTAATTTAACGTTAATGCCTTGGTATTTTATTCCTTCTCATTTGCAGACAAAAGCACATTTGAGACATCATCAGGGAGTAATTTGATAATAAAGTCATGAATAGAAAACACTAAACTATGCTCAGAACTCTTGCAACATAAAGCGTGGGGCAAACTAACTTCATTTGCTGTTTATTTGTCTTTTATAATTCTGTCTACCATCGTTTGCATAAATGAATAATTAAATTGTATACCACATCACTTTTTGGTGAAAACATACTTGATGTTTACATTTGTTCAAAAACTAAGAGTTTTTAGCAATGTTATCTATAAAAAGTGTGCCAAAGTATAATTTTAGAGAGAGCATACACATTTCATTTTACAAAATGTACAAACAACCACAGTGGAAATTAAATTTCCTTTAACCAGCCACTTATTTTATTCTCACTAATTCTGAACAATTTCTTATTTTAGTAAAACTAATTAATGGACATCATACTTGTTTTTCTGAATGAGGAATGTTTTCTACTAATTTTGCAAAGAACAAGGCAGTTCTGCAGTTAGCACAGCTTGTAGTTCACTGCTTTTGCCTTCTGGGTACTGCTCACACTTCATCATCATGGTAAATTCCCTAGACCTTTCAGTGGGATCAATTGTGTGGATAAGCCTATTCGGATAAGGGTCTGTAGGATCAAGTCCACTATCTGTAACAATGACATATATTTAGCAAGTGTATTATCTAAAGGCTCAGCAGGATTTATATTTTTCTATTTTCAAGGCTCTATGCTAGGATATGAAAATGTTACAATTATTTATACATCAAAATATTAATTTCTTATTAGTAAGTTTTTATTTTGATCAGGGTGAAATCCTGCCCTTTGAAGTCAATGGCAAAAGTCCCTTGGTTGCAACACACTTTATAGGAACCATTTATAAGAATTTGGTCTAATACAAATCTTGTTAAAGTGTAAAGTGTAACTACTACTACACTTATTTAATCTGTGATATTTTATTTATTTCTCTCTAAAAAATTATTGTAAGTAATTCTGAAATAAAGACATCTTAAATCAAGATAAGAGACCCCTGTTTAATACTAACTCAAAACTTTTTTTATGCTAGCAGGAGTGTGTTGGGTTCAGGAAATTTACCATGATAGAGTACAGTTGATACCCAAAAGAGTAAAAGTCAATGAGACCACTTGGGTCTATAAGGACTATTTATGTAAGAGTTTGCAGGCGCATGCCTACTAGTCATAACGTAATGCAGTATATTTTTTGTTGGGACTACTTGTGTAAGGACTTGTCTACATAGGAGAGTTATGCTAGTGTAGGCTAAGGTGTCAGTGTAAACCAATGCATTTATACTGGTATAACCCCCTGTGTGGGCACTCTTATTGGAGTATAAGAGGGTCTTCACTTATGTTGCTTGGGCAGGGTATTTAAGCTAAACAGGAAAAAGCCACTCATATTGGAATAAGAATGCCCACATGGGGGCTTATAACTGATTTATCTATATTGGTTAACTATATATTGGTTTACAGTGTTATAATTATGGCGGTATAACTGGTACAATCTTCCTTTGTAGATAAACCCTAAGAGTATATGCATCAGATGCATTATGTACTGATCTGATAGCCACAAAAGGCTCATTCCTTGGGTACTTATGCAGGCAAAACTGCCAGTGATGTAAATTTAGTCTGAATAAAGACTGCAAGATTAGACCTATGGATGACAAAATGTGCTGCCATTAGTGGGTTAGGCATGATGATCAGGTTTGTGACAAATTACATATTGTGAACCAGATTTTCATTTAAACTAATCCTCCTTTACCTCATCCTGGCTGTGTGCTCAGATTCTCAAACTCCCTTTATGCTGCCCTGGTAATGTAAAGGTGCCTGAAAGTGGGTGTGAATTACACACTTTAGGACCTGTTTACCCTGCCAGAGTGGTGTAAAGCAGCCTTTGTATAAATGAGAATCCCATCCTGTCAACTTAGAATAAACCAGAAAGAATATCACGGGCCTGATTCATCACTGCGCTGCTGCCACAGGTTCCTCCTGCTGGTGACACAAGCTGGGTGAGGTAGAAACAAGCTTTTGAGCTTCACAGAGCTCTTCTTCAGGTTTGGGAAATGTACTGAGTGTGTCGCAGATAAACACAAGGTAGAACAGATTGTTTAGCATAAGTAGTTAACACATATTTCAAGGGCTCGTTCAAGGTGAAGTGGCCTGCTAACATCTCTCTAGTCAATGGTGTAGGGGGTGGTTAAGTGGGTTATAGATTGTTGTAGTAAGTGTTTGAGGATGAGAACTGAGAGGTCAGGTATAGAGTGATCGCTTTGTGAGATGTTTCAGAGTAGCAGCCGTGTTAGTCTGTATTCGCAAAAAGAAAAGGAGTACTTGTGGCACCTTAGAGACTAACCAATTTATTTGCACATAAGCTTTCATGAGCTACAGCTCACTTCATCAGATGCATTCAGTGGAAAATACAGTGAGGAGATTTATATACACACAGAACATGAAAAAATGGGTGTTCTCATACACACTGTAAGGAGAGTGATCACTTAAGATGAGCTATTTACCAGCAAAGGGGGGGGGACCTTTTGTAGTGATAATCAAGGTGGGCCATTTCCAGCAGTTAACAAGAACGTCGGCGGAATGCGGGGGGGGGGGAACATGAGGAAATAGTTTTACTTTTGTAATGACCCATCCACTCCCAGTCTCTATTCAAGCCTAAGTTAATTATATCCAGTTTGCAAATTAATTCCAATTCAGCAGTCTCTCATTGGAGTCTGTTTTTGAAGTCTTTTTGTTGTAATATTGCGACTTTTAGGTCTGTAATCGAGTGACCAGAGAGACTGAAATGTTCTCCGATTGGTTTATGATCGTTATAATTCTTGACATCTGATTTGTGTGCATTTATTCTTTTACGTAGAGACTGTCCAGTTTCCTCAGACGTTCTTATTAACTGCTGGAAATGGCCCACCTTGATTATGACTACAAAAGGTGTTCTTCTCCCCACCCCCCGCTCTCCTGCTGGTAAATAGCTCATCTTAAGTGATCACTCTCCTTACAGTGTGTATGAGAACACCCATTTTTTCATGTTCTGTGTGTATATAAATCTACTCACTTGTATTTTCCACTGAATGCATCCGATGAAGTGAGCTGTAGCTCACGAAAGCTTATGCGCAAATAAATTGGTTAGTCTCTAAGGTGCCACAAGTACTCCTTTTCTTTTTGTGAGATATGTTCTCCCACAGGTGAAATGGTGTTTTTGTTTTTGATCATGTTTCTGTGTGAGTTCAAGAGCATAGCGATTGTCTCAGTTCATCCATGTAGTTGTTACTGGGGCATTTAGTGCGCTGGATGAGGTGTATCACATGTTGTGATGGGTATGTGCATGATCCATGGATCTTGAAAGGTGCGTTTTGTGGGGTGTTGATCGTTGTAGAGCATCTCTCTAATATCCTGTTACCAACATGGCTACAACAACAATCCTCTTACTGGAGTCACTCTTGTTTTCCATGGATTTACAATAGTATAAAACTGTAGTAACACAGTAATGAATTAGGCCCATAGTGATATTTCAATTTCTTGTGTGAAATATTGATATTTCCTAGATTGTAAGGGTCTAATTCTCCCCTGCCTTGCACCCCATTTACACCTGGAAAATCATACCCTAAAGAATTAAAATGCTGCCACTTTCACATGTGATTCAGGAATATAGGAAATGCCCTAGTGAATCAGACCAGGTGGTTCATCTATTTTGGTATCCTCTCTCTACCACAGGAAGGTGTCCTGTAGTGGACAGTTATGGAATAATTTGAGCATTGGAGAAGTTTCTTTGTAGCCCCGTCAGTTGGTAGCTAGCTTATGCTTATGCCTTGAAGCATGAAGGTTTACGTCCCTTCTAAAAAAATCTTTGCTCACATTAGGTCTGTAAATGTCTACTCCTTTTCTGAATTCCTGTAAGCTCTTGGTCTCTTGGGACAATGAGTTCCATAAGTTACTTATCTGTGTTGAATTTCTTGCCTTTCAGTTCCACTGAATGTCCCCTTCTTTTTGTATTAAGAGACTGAATATATCTGAATGCCCTAATGTATCACAAAATGATTGAATTATTATAGTAAAATACATGCATATGCTTTGTATAAAAACAAACAGTATTTTAACCCGTAGTTGAAATTGGGAAAAGAGTCACAGTTTAATTTCAGTTGTTTGTTTGTTTCTGTGTTAAGTATTCTAATTAAACATTCTCTACTATGGAAAGCAATACTTAGGAGTCCCAAGGTGCTAGCAAAGTGTCAATGAAATTATCTCTTTCCTTCAAAGCAATGTGCAATATGCACTTTGCAGTATTTGGAACCCTTTAGAAATTGAAGACATTTAAATTTTTATTCATTACAATCCACACTTAATATTCAAAGTAGCTAGGCAAACTGGAAAAACATTGAACAATGTTAGCAGATACAGAAATAAAAAGAGAGACTGAGGCATACTGGAAACAAGCCAAATGGTTGTGAAATACAGTAAAGAGTAGAAAGTTTGTAGATTAGATAAAACATTAGATGCCATTTATTGTTTTGAAGCAAGAAATATTAATGAAAACAAAAGTAACTTAATCTCTGATAAATGATTTTGGTTGTTGAAGTAATAGTTTTATCTGTTTTCAGTTTGTTTTCTAAATTAAGTTAAATTTTCTATACAACTGACACCTTCTTTGAATTGTGTTGCAATGCGTTTAATATTGACCCATGCTTCTGTAGCCATGCATAAGTGAGTATGGCATTAGTGTACAACATTAATACTCTATTTCAGTGTCTTGATCAAGTTGTGTATTTTTCAAGTAGATTGTACAGCTCTGTGTACTCCATTTTCCAGAGTAACACAGTAATGTCCATAGGGCTTAGAAAAATTATGTGAAGAATATATATACATTTGGAAGTTTGTGTCTGTCATAACCAAACCAGAAACATACTATCTCAGACCCCAGTCCTGCAAACCTATGAGCGGTTCTTTACATTATGTGTCCCAGTGAAGACAATGGGACTACTCACAGTGGATAGGGGCCAAAATCTATTCTTTCGCCCCACAGGTTTATTTAACTGAAAGTTTCCTTTACAGGTAAATTGGTATGACCTAATTTACTAAGTGTCTATACATCCATGGGAATAAAGATTATAAATTAGACTAGGCTACTAGCTGTCTCCAGACAAAATAACTTAGATATAATTCAACATATGTCAGGTCTAAAGTGACACATGAAATGGACATGTGTTAATTCAGTATCTTTAATTTTTTTTCACTTGCTGGTTTTGGCTATTTCAGTTGTATGTGTAATATCAATATGAAGTGCCTGGTTACTATTCTGTGAATTAAAATGGCCCATTAGAGTTAGCCTTTGATGATAGTGAATGGCAAAAAAATGAGTGGAACGGGCAGAGAAAGGAGAAGAAAGAAAAAGACATGACAAAGTAAAAATGTCAGGCTGGACTAGAGAATCTTTAGCTTTCAGTATCATTGTAAGAGCTATATACACACAATGAGTTCTGTTTTCCATATTCTCACCCCATGTACTACATAATTGGCATCTAAGTATTTTAAATTATATTGCTAAAGATTTCTTTGAAGTTGGATGTGTCTGTAATATGCAGAGATTTTATCTATATCTCACACTGCATATGTTTGTGTATTATAGATGTAGACCTACAGATATATATTGTCTCCTACATTATTAGGTGGAATCCTACATCTGTTATAGAGAGAAATGTTGAACCTAAATAATAGAATCCCCTTCCTTCAGACCCTAGAGAATCCCCTGTGTGTAAACTCCATGTAGTCATGATTCTATGGGTTGTGGGGCACTGGCAGGGCAGATGCAACAGAACCGCTCTGTGCAGCAGCAATCTCTAGCAAAATAGCGGCACACACAGGTTACAGATAAACGCATGATCAAATCAATTTTCACGTATAGAGAATGCCCTGTAAAGCCTTGTTTCCCAGCTCCCATGGATCTCGCAGGCCGAGGTGAGGTTACTTTGTGCCTTGTACTGCTGGGTATAAGGCTCTGCTACTTATCCGAGGTTTCGTAGAATCATAGAATATCAGGGTTGGAAGGGACCTCAGGAGGTCATCTAGTCCAACCACCTGCTCAAAGCAGGACCAATCCCCAGCTAAATCATCCCAGCCAGGGCTTTGTCAAGCCTGACCTTAAAAACTTCAAAAGGAAGAAGATTCCACCACCTTCCTAGGTAACCCATTCCAGTGCTTCACCACCCTCCTAGTGAAAAAGTTTTTCCTAATATCCAACATAAACCTCCCCCACTGCAACTTGAGACCATTACTCCTCGTTCTGTCATCTGCTTACCACTGAGAACAGTCTAGAAGATCCATCCTCTTTGGAACCCCCTTTCAGGTAGCTGAAAGGAGCTATCAAATCCCCCCCTCATTCTTCTCTTCTGCAGACTAAACAATCCCAGTTCCCTCAGCCTCTCCTCATAAATCATGTATTCCAGTCCCCTAATCATTTTTGTTGCCCTCCGCTGGACGTTTTCCAATTTTTCCACATCCTTCTTGTAGTGTGGGGCCCAAAACTGGACACAGTACTCCAGATGAGGCCTCACCAGTGTCAAATAGAGGGGAAGGATCACGTCCCTCGATCTGCTGGCAATGCCCCTACTTATACAGCCCAAAATGCCGTTGGCCTTCTTGGCAACAAGGGCACTGTTGACTGGTTGATCAGGATGAGGCCAAAATGGACTTTAAAAACTTTGATCCAATGCAGCTAGGAGTACAATGACTGGGCAAAACATTACAGGGGAATCTGTTTTAGCCATTTGGAAGTTCAGCTGAATACAAAAGGCCACTACAATTTTTAATTTTTAATGCTTTTCTTCCACAGGGCAGCTTTGGCCCTTGGGCTGAAGCCCATTGAGATTCTGCAACAAAATATGCTTAGTTGACTATTTGCTTACATGAACTGGCACCGTCCTCTTTTTCCCATCTCTAATCCTCCTCCCTTTGCCTTCCCTCCCAACAGATGCACAAGTTTGCCTTGTCTCTAGATTCCCTGCAGTTCTCTGTCTATTCAGTGGACATGTAGAGGCCACTCCATCAGAATATTATTCAATCCATTCCTTGATACCATAATACCTTAGAAACCTGTTTGTCTTTCTGCAGGAGGGTATGATTGAGCCCATAATATCTGTGTATATATAGATAGATGTTATAAAATTAAAGATTATTAGGGAATTTCATTAAACAAACAAAAAACCCAGCCACAGCTAATAAGAAAGTCTGCTTTTTAAGTTTTCCATCCAGAGATCAAAGAAAACTCAGAGGAAGTTACAGATCATATGTCTTTTTTTATTCTTTATGAGGTCAAACACAGGAAGTTGTATGGCAACGTTCAAAACCACATTAATTTTCTTTTCTTTCTGCATGTTTTTCACTTCTTCACTTCAGTTTTAAAAATACTGTCCTGGAGAGATCTGTGCTTATGTACAAAATTTCTTGCCTTGGATGCTTGTATGGGGCTTCCATTGACTTCACTGGAAGTTAAATGCCCTAGACCAGTGGTTCTCAAACTTTTTTTTCGTGGACCACTTGAAAATTGCTGAGGGTCTTGGCGGACCACTTAATGATCTTTCCAAATGTTGTTTGTACCATTAGTTAACTATTGTAAAGCACTTTGGATAAAAGCGCCAAATTAAAAAAAATGTAATTAACTTTTTTTGTTCTACAAATAAAAGCACACAACTCATATTTTAATATTGGTAGTCTTACCTTTCTAATGCAATAGATGTGGGGTCTCTTCCCTGCTGCGGTAGCCCCCGAGCTGGGGCTGGGATGGAGGGGGGGGTGTCTCTCCCACGCCACAGTAGCCCTCGAGCTGGGGCTGGGACGGAGGGGGGTGGGTCTCTCCCCGGCTGCGGCAGCCCCTGAGCTGGGGAAAGTCACCTTTCTCTGGCCACCGTAGCCCTGCACGTCCCAAATTCCCCCCCACCCCCTCTTCTCACCCCACTGTCCTCTCCTGCCTACCCCCTATTCCTCCCAAGGCCGCCACCCTCCCCTTACATGTGCGTCTTCTCCAAGGTCCAGGAACCTAATTAGTAGAACCATGCCTGCATGTGGTGGGTGGGCCTTCATTCTCTCTTGTGCGGCCACCCAGGCGTGCACCTTAGAGGGAACTAGGACCACCTGAATGGAGCTCAGTGGTCCGTAGACCACTTTTGAGAACCTCTGCCCTAGAATGTCTTCATGAGTTAGAGATGACCAAATAGCTGATAAGCCATGAGAATAATGAACTTTATTATATTCAAACAAAAAAGTATCTGGATAATTGAAGGAGTGTGTACTGCATATATGGTCCATTCTCCAAAGATGCTGCAACACAAGGCAGTGTATAATGCTCCTGGGCAATGAGTGTGATTTTTCTTATAGTCTTCCCATTTAATTCAGTGTAAAATATATGTAGATGGGGGAAAATGCACACACAAACAATATCACACTTTTTAGTACATATAGTACGTGACACTGTACAGAATTACTGGAACATAGGTTAAGTATATTAGGCATCTTCTTAGAATATGCGCAACGTGCTCAGGTAGTACATGACCAGGATTCATCACCGAATTTGGTCGGCTGGTTGGATCATTAACTTCCCCATCCCGGGCCAGGTGCTGATTGGGAATGCAACGTGAACACTGATCTATGGCCCCGATGTTAGGTATGATTTGGGCTGAAAGGTTGGGAATCCAGGTCAGTTTTTCAGAAAGACCGAGAGTGACAAAGGAAGTTGTTACTCTCGCCTGATTGCATTGTAAGTAGGTGCCTTTCATGGGAGGCTGTCGTTTTAGCGTGATAAATCTTCTGTGCAGAGTTCCTCATTATCTATGGACCGGATCCTGCCAGGCCTTTCTGAGGATGTATGCTAGGCCCAGGGAGGGGGCTCAAGGATTCTTTCCAATGCCGTTCCTTCCCTTACATAGCCTTTATAAAGACTAGGGTGAACTGCAGTCTTTACTCTGAGGGATGCAGAAGCTTCAGTTTCTCTACTCCCCCAAACTGCTCTCCTGCCTTGGCTCATTGAATGGGACTGGCACATAAAGGGGAGCTGGCTGCATCCCATACTGGGATGTATTAGTGGGCATGTTTTTCCTATGTGCATGGGGAGTTCCCAAAGGAAAACTGACTTTTGGTGCCCCCTCTGGGAGGGGAGAAGGGGCTGAAGCTCTACACTGCCCCTTACTGTGAGCTGTGCTTCTTTAAAATTATTGTTATCCTTAACAGTATGTGTTCCAGAGCATTGCTGACCCCAGGTCAGTAATGCACATTGCAAAACATAATACCAACTGTACATATAAAATGATGGGGTCTCAATTAGCTGTGACCACTCAAAAAAGAGATCTTGGAGTCATTGTGGATAGTTCTCTGAAAACATCCACTCAATGTGCAGCGGCAGTCAAAAAAGCAAACAGAATGTTAGGAATCATTAAGAAAGGGATATATAATAAGACAGAAAATATCATATTGCCTCTATATAAATCCATGTTATGCCCACATCTTGAATACTGCTTGCAGATGTGGTTGCCCCATCTTAAAAAGGATACATTGGACTTGGAAAAGTTTCAGTAAAGGGCAACAAAAATGATTAAGGGAATGGAATGGCTGCCGTATGAGGAGAGATTAACAAGACTGGGACTTTTCAGCTTGGAAAAGAAACAACTAAGGGGAGATATGATAGAGGTCTATAAAATCATGACTGGTGTGAAGAAAATAAATAAGTAAGTGTTATTTACTCCTTCTCATAACACAAGAACTAGGGGCCGCCAAATGAAATTAATAGGCAGCAGGTTTAAAACAAACAAAAAAAGGAAGTATTTCTTCACACACCACACAGCCAACCTGTGGAACTCCTTGCCAGAGGATGTTATGAAGGCCAAGACTATAACAGGGTTCAAAAAAGAACTAGATAAATTCATGGAGGATAGGTCCATCAATGGCTACTAGCCAGGATGGGCAGGGATGGTGTCTCTAGCCTCTGTTTGCCAGAAGCTGGGAATGGGCAAAGGGATGGGTCACTTGGTGATTACCTGTTCTGTTCATTCCCTCTTGGGCACCTGGCATTGGCCACTGTTGGAAGACAGGATACTGGGCTAGATGGACCTTTTGTCTGGCCCAGTATGGCCGCTCTTATATTTTTAGGTGTTCAAAACCATGAGTCATGGCCCCCCAAATCATGAGACTGGCTTCAAAATCATGACATTGAAGAAATTTGGAATTCTTTTGAGTTACTTTCTGGCTTTTGAGTCTTGGGTTACTTTCCAGTCACATTTTCAAGTTTTTCTTCACAACCACAGGGGTTAGAAATGTGCTTTTCTTTTTAAATGAAAGCTGAGGTTTTCTTGTAATTACAACATTTGTGGAGCTGGGGCTTTAAGAGAAACACCAAATAGCGCTAGATTTACAATAAAATCATGGGAGTTGGCTGCACTGAGATTAACCAGATTTGTGGTTTTATGAACATCCTTCTGGGTTTTTTCTTTGTTGGCTGTTGTTGAACCTGGTGCCTTGTTGATATTATTAAATAGAATATCAGTGACTTGGTGTATTCTGTGGCATGTCAATAGAGAAGTGTTATCAAACCAATCTTGTCTGTCTCAAGAGGTGGGCTAGGAGGCAGAGCACTTCCGTTTGTTCAACACTCAGCTTAGTTTCTCAGGAAAAAGCCTATTTAAAGATAAGAGAGAGACCTTTGTGAATGCAATTGCTGAATGCGTAGTAAAGTCTGAGCTAAAGCGGTGAAGGTGCTGGCACGGACAGGAGTTTGGGACTAAAGAGAGGGAATGTACAGTTCTATTTACTTTTAGCCCGCTTGCCCTGTCTGTTGGCTGAGTCAGTGAAACAGCAGTGCATTTATTTATGTTGTTTAACTTCATTTTTTAAAAGGTGAAATTCTTTTATATCCTCGATTCTGCTGACAGGTACCTTGAAACCCCCTTCAGCTGTGGGGAAAGCAGCATGTGTTAATGTGGATTTTGATGATCGTTAACATGCGCTAAGATTTCCTGCGTGGTTCACAGGGCTATTCCTCTAGCCTGCTCCCTCCAAAATTGTGAAGGTGAAATTGCCTCAAACACCTGTAGAGGGTATTCTGAGGGGTCAGGAAGGAGAGGGGAGCAAGGGTACCACTGAGCTCTTCGTTTACTTTTACTGTGGGTATGTTGGACATGCTTAAAATCCCTGCCATATTTTGTTGGAGTTCAACTCTAACAGTTCTTTCCTTTTCCAGGATTTTAAACTCTCCCAAGTACAAGAAGTTAACTCCAGAGTCAACTTCCCAGGGACTTGCTTCCAGTTCCCAGGTGCGAAGGTAGAATTAAAGAGGTAAGTTAGGATTTATTTTCAAAATCCCTTGGAAATAGTTACAGTCATAATTGGTGACATGCCCTTTGCAAGGCAGCTCTTGGTACATTTCCTCCTGTAGAGCCATTCTGTCCGTGACAGGAAGCTGTCAGCCAGAAAGATACGGAAATCTAAAAGAGTGGATTTGTTTTGAAGAGTTAGCAAAAAGTTAACAAAAAAAGCACTGCACAGGGGAAACACCAATGCAAACTGTATCCGCTGAGCTCTCTAAAAGCAAAAAATGCCTCACTGTTGGTTTACACCCACTTTACATATTATACTTTGAAAATCAATAGGAAATAGTTGTACTGTATGTTGATAAGAGTGTGTTTTTTTCCCTACAGATAAAAGTAAGCTTGAAATAACTACACATTTAGCAACAGGTAATGTCACTGGAAATAAGAGAAACATTTCTGAATGTGAGAATTAACAAGAATCAACAAGAACTCCTATTGCCTATTACTCAGTAAGGCAAGTTCCCATTGCCTGTGCAAAACCCAGGGGACCTGCATAATGGTTGGAGGGGACAGAATCCCCCTCCCACCCAAACCACATCCAGTGCACAGAACAGTCAGCTACTCTGTAGCTGTTCTCCGCAGCCTCTGAGCTGTAGCAGTGGCTGTGGTTCTCTTCCACCCTCTACTCATGGGCATTACCTAGTGAAACAGTATAGTTTGTAGACCACTGGCCACCATCCTTGCCACTCCTATTCCCCATCATGAATCTTCATGGTGGGCAGGGGCCCAGGAGGCCACTGTTCGTGGGCTGTCTGTGTGCAATGGAATAGTTGTAGTTCTGCTGCCCTTTGAGACTCGGCTGACAGTACCGTTGTGGTCAGGGGGAAGAATATGATTTGCCCCAAAGATCTCTGTCGTGTATTGGTCCTGTTGCTTGGTGGAAAGAAGAGAGTAGGGAGCCTTCTCTTTCTTGCACTAGAAGGCAGGCAGGATTTCTTTGAGCTGGGAGGCGGGCTTGCATACACATCCCCATGGGAGCATGGTCGAGGGTTAAGATATACATCCAGTCCTCCAGGCTGCCTAGTGAATATTGTGCATTCAGCAGAGTGTGCCAGCTGGCAGTGGTTGAGGAATGCATGCTGGTCTTGCTCATGGTAGCGCAAACATGCTCCCTGCTCTGTGTTTTTGGCAACTTTGCACTAGCATTGTGTCTCAAGTGCCAGTTGCATGTCCTCCTTTCTTCTGCCTAAGCATGTCCCATAAGAGCGTGATTTAGCCTAAATGAAAACAAAGTAGTTTTACATGCCTCTATTTTTCTGTTAGATCAAATAACATGTGGACGGCAATAGACCTCTCGCTTTCAAAAATCAGTTTTCCTGAAATGTCTGTGATGTTATTGCCACAGTGGGGGGGGGGGGGGGAATGTTCTTTGATAATGATGTATATAAACAAGGTCCATTTACTACACGGCAAGTTGGACCTAAAGTCTGAAAGATCCCTAGGTTTTGGTGCCTGCTGGTAGAAATTCGGTGGGAGCTTCAGTGACATTTTAAAAATCGAGGCTTTATTAAATTAAAGCTGAAACGGAATAATACTGTCAGTAACAGCCTGAGAGTCATTTTTTGATATTAAATTCATTTCATTTAATACTGTACCCACAATTTCAGTTTCCAGTGTGCCACAGAACCCTTTGTGAAAAATACTTTACTGCACTGTAGCAGGCGTCAAGGGGGGAAGTTGGAGGGTTTGGCAGCTGGGAAGGCACAGTATCTGGACATATCTGAAAAATAACCTGCAGTGAAATTGTTAATCGTGTTAACTAATTTAATATTTGGAGTGTTGTTATAATCATGTCTGTCCCAGGATATGAAAGAGACAAGGTGGAGGAGGTAATATCTTTTATTGGACCAACTTCTGATGGTGGAAAACAAGATTCTGAGCTGCTCAGAGCTTTTCAGGTCTGGAAAATTTTGTCTAGAGCTGAAGAAGAGCTCTGTATAGCTCGAAAGCTTCTCTCTTCCACCAACAGAAGTTGGTCCAATAAAAGACATTACCTTCCCCACCTTGATATTTAATGGTCATCTTTAGGTTTCATAGTTAACATCCCTTTGTAATGAAGGGGGCAGCCCATGCCTGTGAGTTACTTTAGGCTTTCTGCAAACTCAGGAAGCCAACATTGCATCCTTGTATGCTCTGTTCTTATTTTCCAGGCTATTTTCACAACTATGAGGGCTAGAATCCAAAAACTTTCTAATTTTCATAATCAAAATATGATAGCTTATGTTCAATGGCAAAGAATGAATTCTACAAGCAAAGAACCATGGAGTGTATGGGCCGTTTATGAGCTTCATTTTTAGGATTTTCTAGTAATGTACATTCATTATACAAGGCTTTCATCTCATAACTAGAGGGGTTTTTTTTAAATTCCAGCCAATTTAAAAGCCAAAACAGTTTTGTTGTTAAGGCTTGTGGGGTTATGCACAGATTTTTACAGTAGGAAAACTGGAAGAGTTTTTATTGAATCTAATCCTAAAATATCAACATATGTTAAGCTCATTTTAATGGCTTATAATTCTACTCACATGATTCACTTGATAATTTAAAACTCTGAATTTGGTCTGAAGACAATCATCCCCTTCCAGTTTCCTATTTTCTCACAAACTGTTAAACTGTCTGGCTTGATAAAAGGCTAAAATAAAATCAGTGCTGCATTTATTGAAGAGACATTTACTCATCTTGTGTGGACACCCTGCCATTTAGAATCAAATATTACAAATTAGCTTAGCTGGATCCTCAGAAATGGTCAATGAGCTGTAACACCCTGGATCCAAATTCTCAAGAATACTAAGTAATAGAAACACAATCTACAATGCTTTGGGGTTTTTTTTGTTTTGTTTTTTACAGCCAACAGCAGTAAAACAATAAATAGGCTAAAGGAAATTTTCATCGTTAGAATGATGACAACATATTTTGGTCCAGATCCTTAACCACATTTAGGCCCTTAAGTCCCATTGAAGTCAATGGGAGTTAGGTGCCCAAATACCTTTGAGAATCTGGGCCATTGTCATCAGCACAGATGTACATAGTTCAGTACAGCTATATTAAATATGAAGGAAGCTAGTAGAGACTCCTGTACTTAAGTTGCCTAACTTTCTATTATAAAGGATTCTTGTGATCTTTTCTTTTGATGAGGCCTCATCCGTTGACTGTTTGCAGTAGTTCATGATATTTAGCAGGGGGAATCTCTTGAGTACAGAAGTGCCTATTCTTTGTCAAATGAATTTCCTCTGAGATTTGGCTAAGGTATAAAGAGTTTAAAAATCACCATTTTTGATCTTTTACTTGTGTTCTTTAGGAAAATTTCGGCAGCATCCCAAAGTCAATGACCATTCCAAAGCTGAGGTCACACTGTTGCTAAAATAGAAGATACTCTACCAGGTGTAATGGGCCAAGCATATGGGCTCATTTACTACCTCTTCCTTCCAAAGCACCATCCCATACTGGGGAGTTTGAGGTGGTGCCTTAAGAGAGCAAAGTAGACTGCTTTGCGTTTCCCCCACTGCTGCCCAGCCTAGCACTTGAACTCAGCAGTTTATCTTTCACTCTGGTAAGCAGCCTTCTCCTGCTGGTAGCTGATACTGCTAGTGTGGTAGTTTAGGTAGGACCTGTCCTGTGTTGAGGGTTCAAATTCTGGTGGTGATGTGCAATTAGGAAGCTGGGGTATTGTCACAGTTGTGCATAGTATAGTTTGTGCTTACCATGTTCTGTGAAACAATCTAGAAATACATACAAAATTACATTTAAAAACATTATTTAGGTTGCAAAGTCAAGCACTTAATAGTTGAGAAGTGTCAGATTTATGATTGCCTGGATAACCTCTACTCCATGTGCGTTACAATGCAGTCATCTTAGTTATGTAATCCCATGCTGCTGTTTCCACAGGACTCCGGCTGCATTTATTGCACAAGATGGTTGGATAACGGGGCAAAATTAAGATGGCACAGGCAACTGTAAATCTGACATTTCCTAACTGCTTGACTTTGCAACCTAAATATTTTTTAATGTAGCGTTTTGTCTGCAAGATGATTATATGATTAGTAAATAGCAAGATGTCTTCCTCAGAAATTTGCACAGAAGTCAATATTACTGTATTGTGGGCAATTATATTGAACCATTTTAAACATTTCTATGTTAGCAAAATGAAGTCGCACAATAGAAACTTTGGGCCAATTCAGCCCTGGAGGAAGTAAACAGGTGTGACACTACTGATTTTAGTGGAGTTGTGCCCATTTACGTCAGCGTAGACTTTAGCTTTTTATTTCTGCCCTCTAGTCTAAAAGCAGATGTTCTGAAAATTCTGTTCTGGAGATAGTCATACTGGCAGTTTTGAGAGTTGTCAACGGCATTAGTTCTACTGCATATAGAGCTGATATTTAATTGTATACAAAAGTAATATAGTCCATTTTTTAAAAATAGAAAAATAAATAATAACATAGCTTCAAATAGAAACCTCCCAAAGAGACAGATTGTGAACACTTCAGTCCCATTGGTAAGTAGTTACTCTTGTGAGTAGTCTCATAGGAGCCAGTAGACCCACTCTTCCAGCTAATTGCAACCTTGCATGCTTACGGGGTTCAGAATCTGGCCTTTATTCTGGATGTTGATGAATGCTGATAAAATGTTTTAAGGAACATTATAGGACAAGTCCACCCATACCCAAAACTTTTTACATGAGTTTTATAAACCACATGCTCTTATTTGCTGCCATGCAGTCATTCAGACTAATGAGATTTTATAGTTCCATAGATGAGACCGAGGAAAAAATCTGGGTGTTTTAAAATATTCTTGATATAATTGAACATTTAAGTTTTTAACATTATTTAAATATTTTATGTCAATAACTTTTTAAAAATTTTAGTTTTGATGGGTCATATTCAATAGACTTCAACTGAAATACATTATGGATGAATTTGGCTCAGTGTCTGTATCTCATGAAACATTCCAACAAATGTGCCTGATGGAGTATACTATAGTAGAGTATTAAACTTTCTAGTGTCCTGCATAAGGCTTAGAATGATTGATGTACAATTAAAATGAGTTATATAGCTTAGTCTACATAATTATAATGCTCTGAATATTATCATGCTGTCTAACATTATAATAATATTTTACAACTAATAGTATCCTTGAATGGGGCTCCATGTGCATCTTGTAAGCGTTAAAATTATTTTCTGAAAGTGGAGTTGATGTCAGATAGCTTTCATAGGATGGACTGATAAAGGAATCACAGAAGTCCATAAAGTTTTGTATGATTATGATGATTATTATAAATTTGAATTATGATTGTTCCTATGGGTCCCAACTGACCAGTAGAGCCCTGTGTGGATACAAAATTTGTATCTGCATCTGACCCATGTTCTGCAAAAATGGTTCATGGATATCCGCATCCGCGGATGCAGATATCAGTGGATATAAAGTGGATAGCTGCAGATTTGCAGGGCTCTACTAATCAGTACCCCATTGTTGTAGGCACTTTGCAAGCATATAGTCGCTACCCTGCAGAGTTTACAATCTAAATCAGTGTTTCTCAAACGTGTCCATCAGGGACTTTTCAGGTGGTCAGGGCCTCCTGGGCGGTGATTAGGCGGGGGCGGGAGAAGAAAGCAGTGTTAACAAACATACAAATATCACTTTTCACAGAAACAGACTTACTAGCTAGCAAGTCTTTTAAAAAAAAAAAAAAGGCAACCAAAAAAAGCAAAAGAAACAACAGCAAAAAGAGACAAGAACGTGCAAAGCACTTTAAAAAAACAAAAACGAGGAGTACTTGTGGCACCTTAGAGACTAACAAATTTATTTGGGCATAAGCTTTTGTGGGCTAAAACCCACTTCATCGAATGCATGCAGTGGAAAATACAGTAGGAAGATGTATATACCCAGAGAACATGAAAAAATGGGTGTTGCCATACCAACTCTAAGGAGACTAATCAATTAAGGTGGGCTATTATAAGCAGGAGAAAAAAAACTTTTGTAGTGATAATCAGGATGGCCCATTTCAAACGGTTGACAAGGTGTGAGTAACAGTAGGGGAAAAATTAGCATGGTGAAATAGTTTTTACTTTATGTAATGTCAAAGATTGACAGAGCCAGAAGTCACCTACTCCAGGACAGGCCCAACAAAGAAAATAACAGAATGCCACTAGCCCGCCCCTTCAGCCACCAATTAAAACCTCTCCAGCGCATCATCAAGGATCTACAACCTATCTGGAAGGACAATCCCTCACTCTCACAGATCTTGGGAGACAGGCCAGTCCTCGCTTACAGACAGCCCCCGAACCTGAAGCAAATACTCGTCAGCAGCCACGCAACAAAAACACTAACCCAGGAACCTATCCTTGCAACAAAGCCCATTGCCAACTCTGTCCACATATCTATTCAAGGGACACCATCACAGGACCTAATCACATCAGCTACACCATCAGAGGCTCGTTCACCTGCACATCTACCAATGTGATATGTGCCATCATGTGCCAGCAGTGCCCCTCTGCCATGTACATTGGCCAAAGATCCATAAACCTGGGAATCCTGGACGCCCCATCATCTCAGGCATTGGCACCCTGACAGCTGGATTGTCTGGCTACGTGGATTCTCTCCTGAGGCCCTGCGCTACCAGCACTCCCAGCTATGTTCGAGACGCCACTGACTTCCTGAGGAAACTACAATCCATTGGTGATCTTTCTGAAACACCCTCCTGGCCACTATGGATGTAGAAGCCCTCTACACCAACATTCCACACAAAGATGGACTACAAGCCGTCAGGAACAGTATCCCCGATTAATGTCACGGCAAACCTGGTGGCTGAACTTTGTGACTTTGTCCTCACCCACAACTACTTCACATTTGGGGACAATATATACCTTCAAGTCAGCGGCACTGCTATGGGTACCCACATGGCCCCACAGTATGCCAACATTTTTATGGCTGACTTAGAACAACGCTTCCTCAGCTCTCGTCCCCTAACACTCCTACTCTGTTTGCGCTACATTGATGACATCTTCATCCTCTGGACCCATGGAAAAGAAGCCCTTGAGGAATTCCACCATGATTTCAACAATTTCCATCCCACCATCAACCTCAGCCTAGACCAATGCACACAAGCAGTCCATTTCCTGGACACTACTGTGCTAATAAGCGATGGTCACATAAACATCACCCGATATTCGAAATGTACTGACTGCTGTACTTACCAACATGCCTCCAGCTTCCATCCAAGACACACCACACGATGCATTGTCTACAGCCGAGCTCTAAGATACAACCGCATTTGCTCCAATCTCTCAGACAAACACCTACAAGATCTCTATCAAGCGTTCTTAAAACTACAGTACCCACCTGCTGAAGTGACAAAACAGATTGACAGAGCCAGAAGAGTACCCAGAAGTCACCTACTACAGGACAGGCCCAACAAAGAAAACAACAGAACGCCACTAGCTGTCACCTTCAGCCCCCAACTAAAACGTCTCCAGCGCATCATCAAGGATCTACAACCTATCCTGAAGGATGACCCATCACTCTCACAGATCTTGGGAGATAGGCCAGTCCTTGCTTACAGACAGCCCCCCAACCTGAAGCAAATACTCACCAGCAACCGCACACCACACAACGGAACCACTAACCCAGGAACCTATCCTTGCAACAAAGCCCGTTGCCAACTGTGTCCACATATCTATTCAGGGGACACCATCATAGGGCCTAAATCACATCAGCCACACTATCAGAGGCTCGTTCACCTGCACATCTACCAATGTGATATATGCCATCATGTGCCAGCAATGCCCCTCTGCCATGTACATTGACCAAACCGGACAGTCTCTGCGTAAAAGAATAAATGGACACAAATCAGACATCAAGAATTATAACATTCAAAAACCAGTCGGAGAACACTTCAATCTCTTTGGTCACTCAATTACAAACCTAAAAGTGGCAATTCTTCAACAAAAAACTTCAAAAACAGATTCCATCGAGAAACTGCAGAATTGGAATTAATTTGCAAACTGGACGCCATTAAATTAGGCTTGAATAAAGACTGGGAGTGGATGGGTCATTACACAAAGTAAAAACTATTTCACCATGCTAATTTTCCCCCTACTGTTACTCGCACTGTCTTGTCAACTGTTTGAAATGGGCCATCCTGATTATCACTACAAAAGTTTTTTTTTCTCCTGCTGATAATAGCCCACCTTAATTGATTAGCCTCGTTACAGTTGGTATGGCAACACCCATTTTTTCATGTTCTCTGTGTGTGTGTATATATAATCTTCCTACTGTATTTTCCACTGCATGCATCCGATGAAGTGAGCTTTAGCTCATGAAAGCTTATGTCCAAATAAATTTGTTAGTCTCTAAGGTGCCACAAGGACTCCTCGTTTTTTTTTTGCGAATACAGACTAACACGGCTACCACTCTGAAACAAAGCGGTTTGTTTTTCTATTCTGTTTAGGTCCAGTAAAGAATAGACAACTGTACATTATTTTTATTATTGAGTCTGCAATAAAAACCTGCATACATTACAATGATTTGGACATGTATATGTGCATATGTATATGTTTTCCCTAAGGTTAATTAAGTATTTTAGGAAAAATTGTCAGAGCAGCCACCAGCAAGATTTGGTTGCTTCACTCTGAGGCTGCCAAAAAATTTCTTATGAGACCCCCCTGATAAATAGACAGACAAGGGTGGGAAGTATTATTATCCCTTTCTTTTGGATGGGGAATTGAGGCATAGAGAGATTAAGTGATTGCCCAAGTTCACAGAAGAAATCTGCAAGAAAACTGGAAATTCATGCCAGATCTCCTGACTCCCAGTCCTGTGCCTTTATCACAAAACCATTCTTCCTCCTTACTCAAAGACTTTTCTTCTCTATACGTAAGACCATCCTTCATCATCTTGTTATAAAATGAAAAATAATATATTTTCCGTGTTTTCAAGAAATCTAAGTACTGGACTGTAGAAACCCTGACAGCATTACATTTTGGTTCTCTGTGATGTTGGTCTTCTCGACTTGATCCTGGTACAGCTTGGGCAGGAGCAGCCATTGCCTTTAAATCGTAATCCCAAATACGGATTTTCAGTTCTACTGTCTAAACAGAGCACACAGATTTAAGTAACAGCAACTCATATCAAAGCCTCCTCATGCAATGTAAATATTTAACTATCTAATCCCCAGTACTGTGTATTAAACTGAAGTTCAAGTTGTTCAACAGGGTGGGAAAAATCGATTAAAATTTTTTAAAATTGGATATTTTAATTTAAATTAAATATATTTTTCTTTTAAAAATTAAACTATTTATAATTTAATTAGACATTGAGACAACCTGTATTAAGGCCCAAATTTACTATAATTAAGGTCCTACTTAATTCCATGATATTGCTGATCCCACGATATTAGGCTTTCACCCCAGTTTTGACAGCGCTGGGAGCCCTGACCTGCATGGGGCTGACAGTGGGAGCCCCTGTTCTCAGCCCTGGATGGCTGCTGTCGACCGCAGGTGGCCAACAGCAGGAGTCCCCACTGTCAGCCCGGGGCTCCCACACTCGGCCCCGGGTGTCTGAGAGCAGAAAATCATGGAAAAGTAATCGTGGACCTTATTACTGCAAGTAATAAAGTCCATTATTACTTTTCTGCGATTTTTCCATGGCTTGTCCACAACTCCGCCACACTTTTTGGACAGTCGTCCCGCTGTTCAAGTAGGGCATTAACTATAATCTATTAAAATAATTTAAATTAAATATTGTAATATTCTGGCAGTATGTAGTTGCTGCTGAAGTTTTAAAGAACGTCAAATCACTGAACTAGTGGAAATCACTGGCTAACAACCTGGAACCCCAGAGTTTGGTGAAGTGCTAAACCAGCTTTGGACATCAGTAGCCTCTCTTGTGCAGATGCAGAGAAAATATTTTCTTCAGATCCGTTAATTCAACTAGTTCAGTTCAAACTAGTTCATTCAGTATTGCGAAATGGATTGATTGGGAGTTTAAAAACCAGGAAAAAAGCTTGTTTTCCTCTTCTGATCTATGACTAAAAATGATAGTGAAAGGACTAGGTCTAAAATCTTGAAGGACATGGTGATCAGAAACAATCAGTTCACTTCATTAACTACAGATAATAAATACTTCCTTTGTTTAATAATTGGTTAGTTTTAAATGCAAAACATGTTCTTATAAACTTTTTTCTTAAGCACACTTAAGGTAGTTTTATTTAACTTAAAAAAAAATTTTAGAATACTGTTTTTGGTACATGTTTAATTGAATTCCTGTTTTTATCCAGATGCCACTTGACACAGTAAATAAAAAATGTGCCATTCACTATTTTGTAGTATAAAACTCTAAAAATTAAGAATCTGCATAAATGTATGTTAAGATACATCATTGCTTAAATAGCTGTGTACAGATAGCATATCCTCCTGGTTGGCAAAAATAAATCCCAAATTTAGTGGGAAAAGGTGTATTTAGTTGCAAGTCAACATGTTTTAGTGGTTAACAACCACTGATAATTAACCTTTTTTAAGGAAAATAACTAAATTGTACAAATGCAAAAGAAGATTTACAAGGCTTCCTGCTTGCTGGCTTAAATCATTATTAAAATTGATGATTTAAATCAATCCACCCTGTTCAACAATTAATTGAATCAATCGAGGGAATAATTCTTTGGTTCTCATCTCCTTAGGGAATTCTATATCTACCACACTTACAATATTTATGGTCAAGGAAATTTTTTGCCTTGTTTGTTGTCTGTCTGGTTTTTCTTTTTAGTGTGCTAGCCCTTTAGTGTGCTAGTACCTTCGTTTGTGTATAATAAAAATGGAACATCCCTAAAGAAAACCTAGTAACTCCAGGAGTTGACTCAGTAAATGCTTAGCGAAGGCGGCACCTTTCCCTCTGAATTAATATTGAATTCAACATTATGCTTTGATTATTATTACTGCACATATTTATAGTGTATCTGGGCACCCATGCAAGGCTTGGAACAGTTGGTGATTTTAATAAGAGAAACTAACATGATGATCTTCTGTTGCTTTAGAGTTTTTAATTTGATTAGTTAGTTAGGAGTTAAATCATTTGGGAAGGCCTCGGCAAAAGGTCTTGGCACTTTGCCTAGAGATGATTATGTTTGTCCTCATGTATAAAGAAAAGGAGTACTAGTGGCACCTTAGAGACTAACCAATTTATTTGAGCATAAGCTTTCGTGAGCTACAGCTCACTTCATCAGATGCATGCAGTGGAAAATACAGTGAGGAGATTTATATACACACAGAACATGAAAAAATGGGTGTTCTCATACATACTGTAAGGAGAGTGATCACTTAAGATGAGCTATTACCAGCAGGAGAGCGGGGGGGAGAAAACCTTTTGTAGTGATAATCAAGGTGGGTCATTTCCAGCAGTTAACAGGAATGTCTGAGGAGCAGTGGGGGGTGGGGGAAATAAACATGGGGAAATAGTTTTACTTTGTGTAATGACACATCCACTCCCAGTCTCTATTCAAGCCTAAGTTAATTGTATCCAGTTTGCAAATTAATTCCAATTCAGCAGTCTCTCATTGGAGTCTGTTTTTGAAGTCTTTTTGTTCTAATATTGCGACCTTTAGGTCTGAAATTGAGTGACCAGAGAGATTGAAGTGTTCTCCGACTGATTTATGAATGTTATAATTCTTGACATTAATAATTCTGATTTGTGTCCATTTATTCTTTTATGTAGAGACTGTCCAGTTTGACCAATGTACATGGCAGAGGGTAAGGTGCCACTAGTACTCCTTTTCTTTTTGCGAATGTAGACTAACACGGCTGCTACTCTGAAACCTGTCCTCAAGTATGTTTCCATAAGGCATGAATTCTAGAGGCAAAGGGCCACTCTCACAAATGCCTTGCGTCCAGCAACCTACAGACTTCAACCTTGAAGAACTGAATTCCGTTATTCTGTATGAGATTAGATCATATGGTGAGTTGAAGATGGTGACATGTCTTGCCATTTTGGGCTTTGGATGATGTAATTGGAATCTTTAAATTTCATCTAACAATTGTTTGGCTGCCTGTGAAGGAAATAGAGCACAGGTATGTTGTGATGTCATGCAGATGGCTGCATTCTGAACCAGCCAGTGTTTCTGGGTGGATTTCAGACATGAAGTCCCAAGTAGGGCTTTATGCAGTCGTCCATTTGAGAGATTATACAAAACCATGTACAATCAAAGTGGGTTCTGCATTTGGTAGGAAAATGTGGAGTCTCCTTTCTAGATTTAAGTGAAAGAATGGTTTTCTGGAGACTCATGCAACTTGTGAGTGTACAGTAGTGAGCAGTTGAGTAAGACCCTGAGCCGCATATTGCTTTTGGTGACTGGAGAGAACCTGACCCTCATGTCGGAAATCAACATGCGCAAATTTATGTACTTTGGTCACATCAGGTGTAGAGATGGAAATAACCTCGAAAAAGTTATCATGAAAGGAATGGTGATGGCTCACCGTAGTAGGGGACAGCCAGTGAGGAGATGGATAGCTGGTGTGTGGTAGATCACTGGGAGGTCAGCTGCTGAGTGCTTGAAGCTAGTGATGGATCAGGAAGGCTTCCGAAAATTCTGCAATGATGTCATCCATGTTCAGACATGAATAAATGGATTTTACTTACTTGCTTAGCAATGATGGGTTTTACTGGGTCCTTAAATCACCTCCCAGTGTCGAGAAGTGTGAACACATTGGCAGCTTCCGCCAACAGTTGCTGAATTTGTATCCCTGGAGTTGTTTATTCACAAAACAGCTACAGCAGAGGCTGGGTCAGTGCATGCTTCCTTTTGCTGACCTGGAGAGACCATCTTTAGGGAACTGATCTTTCTCCATATCTGCTTACTTCTTGGTCCCCTCTGTTAAGACTGTTGTTAAGGGTATTGTAACCTGGTGGAATGACACCCCCCCCCCCCAAAAAAAAATCATCTTCCTGGCCCCTCTCAGGAACCAAACTTCACCTTGTGGCATCATATAATCTTTGTTAGACTGAATAATGAGCGCAGTGAGTGCATTTTCTGAGTAGATGTCCTGTTAGCTCAGTTAGCATATCCCATCTATGAATTATAGTTTCTGTACGCATGGGGTTTTTGCATTTGCTAGTTATATTTTTGTCCAATATTTTCAAGTTAAATGTGAAATGGTTCAAAAGACAGTGATCTGTGTATTATATTTATAAAATAATTTTGAAAATAACTAGCAAACTTTCTTATCCTCTTTTGAGCTTAAATCTTCAACATCAGAAATCACATGCTCAATAATAAAAGGTAACATCCGCATAAACAAACATTTTTTTCTGAGCTTGAAATGCAGTGTCTCTTTGAATTTTGTGTATTAGGGGAGAGAGGTTTCAAAGGCACAAAGGACAAGTGGGTATCCAAATCCATTTTAAGTCAGTGCGAGTTTAGCACCTAACTCCCATTTCTGCTTTTGAAAATCTTCTCATTCATTGTTAGTTACTGGAAATGGTGTATCTCTTAAGGAGATGCTGAGAAGCTCTTTCAGTTGTTTTGGTTCTGTAATTGTAAATACAGTGGCTCTGGTGTGAGAAGCATCAAACAGTAAGTCTTAACGATGGTTGAGTTAATTCACTTCTAGAAGTTCAATAATTCATCTAAGAAGAGTGAGCAGCTGGCCCTTGTTAATGGTAAGCCTTTCATTTCTGTTAAATCAATTGTGAATAATAGAACCCTTCAGAGAAAAATGATGAAGTAAGCATTGATTTCCAAATTGGGTGTCTGATCTGGAGCATTAATAAAACACAGTGCAAGAAGGCAACAAGTACCTTATACATTTTGATCATCTAAGCAGTAATCAGAAAAAAAAAATCAATAATTTTTGTGTATGGTGCTAGATCTTTTAACATTTCACCTGTCTCCATTCATCATTGTGTCTATAATTTCATTTTTATAATTATTTTGATTTTTGTTTTGTTTTCTAGTTTGCATTGAAGTAAGCAACTTACTATCAAGCTTTTGTGAAACAGACATGGCTTGGGGAATAACTGGCTGGGCTAGTTGTACTGTGGTAAAGAATCTGAGGTTTATTGTGCATCACAATTGAATGTGAGCCAGCAATATGATGCAGTTGTGAAAAAGGCTAATACCATTCTGGGGTGCACTAACAAGAGTGTTATATGTAAGACACGCAAGGTAATTGTTCTACTCCTCTTGGCACTGGTGTGGCCTCAGCTGGAATACTGTGTCCAATTGTGGGCACCACACTTTAGGAAAGATGTGGACAAATTGGAGAGAGTCCAGAGACCAACAAAAACAGTAAAAGATTTAGCAAACCTGGTCTAGAAGGAAAGGTTGAAAAAATTGGGCAAGTTTAGTTTTAAGAAAAAAAGACTGAGGAGGACCTGACAACAGTCTTCAAATACATTAAGGGCTGTTATAGAAAGAATGGTGATCAATTCTATTCCATGTCCACTGAAGATTGGGACAAGAAGTAAAGGGTTTAAGCTGCAGCATGGGAGATTCAGGTTAGATCGTTAGAAAGCTTTTCCTAATATAAGGATAGTTACACTCTGGAATAGGCTTCCAAGGGAGGTTGTGGAATTCCCGTTATTGGAGGTTTTTAAGAATAGGTTCGATAAAGACCTGTCAGGTATAGGCGAGGTACTCTTGGTCCTCCCTTAGTCAGCCGCGTAGCCCGGTGGAGGGAACAGGGGGAACAATCCAGAAAAAAGGCGCCACCCGCTGCGGCAGTTTTACTCACACAGCGGCACCCCGGCAGCAGGCCCTCACTCGCTCCGGGTGTCTTCGGCACTGAAGGTCCCGCCTCCGAAGACCTGGAGCGAGTGAAGGTCCTGCCGCTGAAGTGCCACTGAAGACCCAGAGCGCTGCCGGGTGAGTAAAAGTGCCGCAGCGGGAGGCCCCCCTTTTTTTTTTTTTTTGGATCACTCCCCCTGTTCCCTCAAGAGGGGAAAATTTAAAAGGCGCCAAGACATTGACAAAGCGCCACTTGTGCTCAGTGTGGGAGTGGCCACTCCCCCCCAGCTACGCCACTGCCCTTCGTGCAGGGGGCAGGACTAGATGACTTCTTGAGGTCCCTTCCAACCCTACATTTCTATGATTCTGTGTTGCTATTCTGACAGGTTTCAGAGTAACAGCCGTGTTAGTCTGTATTCGTAAAAAGAAAAAGAAAAGGAGTACTTGTGGCACCTTAGAGACTAACCAGTTTATTTGAGCATGAGCTTTCGTGAGCTACAGCTCACTTCATCGGATGCATAGCATATCGTGGAAACTGCAGAAGACCTATGCATCCGATGAAGTGAGCTGTAGCTCACGAAAGCTCATGCTCAAATAAACTGGTTAGTCTCTAAGGTGCCACAAGTACTCCTTTTCTTTTTCTTGTTGCTATTCTGTTAGGTTTGGGAGAATTTTTTTTTTATATAATTTTGACAGATAATGTCAATGTTTATTTTAAGCATTTCAATTTGTTTTATCCACTGAAATTTTCACCTTTGCACAAAATTATGGGTTGTAAGTATTTTTTTTATTTTTTATAAATTTAAATTTTCACACTTGTGGGAAATTATGGTGGGGGGTGTCAGGCAGTAATTATTTAATCACAGTAGATGCTGAGATTCAAAAAGTTGATTTTGTTTTAACGGAAAGCTTTATCACCATCACTTGTCAAAATATATGAAGTAAATAACCTTAAATCAAACTCTAATACATTTGCAAGTGGCATTTTTTCTTTCTTTGCCTATTTGGAAGTGTTTTGTCATAAATTTGTGTGTGTACATTCAAATCTGCGTTTACTGACATTTACTAATAAAAATTTAATCCTTCCAAGTGTGAATACAGTTTATTGTCTGTGTATCTAGCTAAACATTTTAGGGTTTTCTATCGTGGCCATTAGCATAATATCTAAATATTTCCAAGTTAAATTAAATCTTCTTAGAGAAGTCCTAGTGGACTTTACAGTGTCATCTATACTTCTTTCTTTCCTGGTTATAGGAAGCTCTGTTGGTATATATATATAATATATATTATGTGTGTGCTTACTTTAAAAAATATAAATATTTCTGGTTCTGATGAGAAGGCTCAAAGGGAAGGGTCTTTCAGAGTGCCCTTAAAGTGATTATACTTTTAATTGCTGTAATCTCCTCTCTAAGATCATTGCACAGCTGAAGTCCCTTCACCGAGAATGCTTTCACATACTTTGTTCTGCACTGTGCTGCATTTTTGTAGAGGAGCACAGCTGTCTTGGTGTGTCAGGGTTGGAGAGATGGGCACTGATCCATTGACTTTAGAAATCAAGACCTTGAACTGGCAACAGAAGCATCTGTGAGAGAACTGAGCCCAGGGGTAGTGTGTGCTCATGGTAGCACGCCCATTGAGAAGGTGGATTTCTATGTTTTTGTACAACCTGAAACCTCTATATTGCTTCCACTTCGTTGCATTAATCTAGTCTGGAGATGACAAAAGCTTGGGTCACTGTGGCCAGATCCCAATCTCGGAGGAAGGGCCAGGTTTCCTGTCTAGCTAAAGCAGGAAGAAGGTATTTTCACCACCTGTTCATTTACACTAGTGGTCCCCAAACTGTATTTGGGGTGGGGTGTGGCAGGGCCAGGTCCAGCCCTCACAGTGGCAAGGGGAGTGAGCACCATGCTTCCAGCCCACTTCTGCCCCCAGACCAGCTCCTCCCCAACCCCATTCAGAATGCCAGTCCTGCTCCGTATCCAGCTGGGCTCTGCCCTCATTCCGTCTCTTCCCCCAGACCAGGTCTGACCCCAGGCGCAGCTCCATTTCAACCAGCCCAGCTTTGCCCTCATTCCCTCTCCACCCCCAGATCAGCTCTGCCTCTAGCCCCATGCCCGGTTCCGACCCCAGTTCCACCTTCAGCCCAAGCTGCTCTGCTGAGGAAGACTTGGCTGTGCAGTAATGGAGAGTGGGGGGCATGGAACAGATTCTGTTACTGGTAAGGGGAGATGGGGCGCGACTGAAAAAGTTTGAGCACCACTGATGAGTTGGACTTCGCAGAAATTTAAAGAATGGAGGGGTAGATTCCTTTCATGGGAAGGCAGATCAGTGTCTTGACTGGTTCTTTGAAACATTTGCCCTTTCAGTCCGGCATTGGCTACAGGTTACCAATGATTTTGCGTTGTTTAAAACTAGTCAACACTTACAGCAAGTCATGTGGGCCCAGGATTGTGATGAAAGTTAAGTGCCTAAATACCTTTTAGGATGTGGGCCTTAGAGCCAAATCTGGGTCCTACTGAAGTCAATGGGAGATTAGACTAAAATAAAGCTATGATTTGGCCCATAAAGCATAGTAAGAAAATGTAATAGTTTTAATAAAACTTTTAAGGCAAATAAAACGTTTCAGCAGGTGTTCATAAATGTGCTTTATGCCCATAGACTCTGTTAAATGTTAATGCTAAGGTCCTGCAGAAACTGCACATACGGTCTATCTGAAGGAAGAAAATGTCTGTTAAATGTGCTGTGCAATATTGTAGCAAAGGTGGGTGGCAGTGCAATACCATGATACCTATTAGACTGAAATATGAAAGCTATTAAAGATTTTGCTGAATTTTCATTTTGTGAAGGAATAGTTTTCAAGAGAGAACATATCAAATAAAAAGCCATATGTTGGGCAAAACCAGAAGCATTCTGTTTGTTGGTGTATGCAGTTTTCACAGTTGTGTACAAAGCATATTAAAGACATCTGCTAACACACCATACTAACAATAAATTGAAAGTAAGGCAATGTTTGTGAAGGAAAATAATAGAAGGAAAGCAGGCTATGTTTTCTATGTATTTCAATTTTCCTGTCTTGTATTCCAGATCTTATACTTAATCTGCAGACAGAAATTCCAAAACAACCCTAAAAAAGTTCCTGATGATAATATGCATTGGTAGATTTTAGATGTAGATCTCTATCTTCTGCTAGTTATTAATTGTCTGTAGTATCTAGCACATAATATTGAAGCACTGCAAGGGTAAATTAGATTGGCATGGTGAGATCCATAGTGGACTTCATGGACCATTCTACTCTTCTCCTTCCTTAGTTCTAGGAAGCATTTCTTGGCAGCTTTGGTGGAAAAGTTTGATCAAGAATCTGGATTTTTGCAGCATGTTCTAAAAGCAATTAGATATGACACTAGCCTGATTTGCTCTGGTAGATCTTTCTACAGATGTCGGCCAAGTCCTCTTGTGTACTTACATGTGTACTAGAGTTGCTTCCTAAAACAATACTCTTCGTGTCATTGCTATGACAATGCTATAAATTGTGTTTAGTGATGGTGTGAACTCAGTCTATTAGTCCCGAACAGCCTGGCCTGAATTGCTGTTTCGTTAATTTAATGAGCCATATTTTTCTCTCTGTCCCATCAGCCTGAGTATATGAGATTGTTCTATCTTTTCCGACTAATTCCTTAGTTATTTCTGCTTAAACGGAGGGTTTAAAGCAGTTCATTTGCCTTAGAGCACCTCAGAATTGTTAAAAATCTGATTAGGGAGCCATACAACTTTTTAAATACCAAGTTGTAAAATCTAAAAATGTCCTTGTGTTGCATATTATTGTAATTGTCCAGCATACTGTCAGCAAGACTCTGCTACTGGTGCCCCAGCCTTGCAGTGAGTGAAGCAGTTCTGCAGCTGTTCTCAAGGAAGTTTAAGATATTGGTGTAGGTCTTTTTTACTCCACAGTGTAGCTGGAGCACATTTGAAATAACTTCCTTTTACTGATAGGAGCACTAAAGGGGCCCACCCTTAAATCCTTGGATCAGTTTCTTAACACATAATAGGGCTGCATTAATACCAACATGCTTATAGACTTCCAGGGATATGGCTGGGCATCAGTGTTCAGTAGGAGAACAAGTGCTACAATACATGGAATAGTTACAAAAAAGGATTTAAAATAATAAGGCACTAGCACTAGATGCTGAGAAAAATGAAGCAACAGGAAACACTTTAAAATGTGTGGGAAAATGGTAATCTTTTTCTTCAAAAAGAAAAGGAGTACTTGTGGCACCTTAGACTAAAAAAATTATTAAAATCCTGTTCTTTTTGCGGATACAGACTAACATGGCTGCTACTTTGAAACCTGTCAATTTTTTTTGGTTACTGCATTTGTATAACAGTGACAGTCATGCATAACTTTTAATACTTGAAATAAATGTTAAATGAGGCCATTTATTTCAGTGGACTATTTATATAGTAAAGTTTTATGTGAAGTAATGGGCCATGAATGTGTTTTGTTTATTAACGTCACCATTGCTGGTTCTTCTATATCTTTTCTATCACAGAGCTATATTTTTGAAATGTAATAGTATCCTCTGACACCAAGAACAGCAACATATTAGGGATGTTGTTTATCAAATAAATAAATGAAGGTCTCTCTCTCTCTCTCTCTCTCTCTCTCGCTCATCAGTTATTCACTGTGTTCTCTGTGTCCACTGAAGGTAGGACAAAAGAAGTAATGGGCTTACTCTGCAGCAAGGAAGATTTAGGTTAGATATTAGGAAAAACATTCTAACTAAAGGGTAGTTAAGCTCTGGAATAGGCTTCCAATGGAGGTTGCGAAATACCCATCATCTGAGGTTTTAAAAAACATGTTGGACAAACACCTGTCAGGGATGGTCTAGTTTACCTGGTCCTGCCACAGCATGAGGGGGCTGCACTTGATGACTTCTCGAGCTCCCTTCTAGCCCTACATTTCTATGATTCTGTGGTTTAAAAATATATAATATTGGGAAGCTTGAACTATATGTGATTTTTTTCACCTGAGCAGGGAAGAAGATTTTTATTTTGTAAAAAAGCAAAACAGCAAAAAAGGAGATTTTTTTTCCTTTGCTTAAAATTGCTGTATTGATTTATGTACTTAAATGGTCCCCACTTTACAGATGGGGAATTGATGTACAGAAGATAAATTACTTTGCCCAAGGTGACGCAGGAAGTCTGTATCAGAAGCAGGAATTAAACCCAGATCTCCTGATTCATAGAACAGTGCCCAAACCACAAGACTGTCCTTCCTATCTTTTCTGTAATGTCTAATGTAAGATCTATTATGGCGAAACTGACAATATTTCATAGGGCTTCTACCGAACTACATAGAGACTTTGCAGTCCTAAGGGTATGAATTCCCACAATTTGTACAAATTCATCATCCTTTGCAGTTGATAGTACTGTATCTGTTGTTTAATCTCAAAAAGTAACTGTCAAGCCAACATCCTCTTAGCAGTATTGTGGATTTCCTTCTCTAATTGTTTAATGTAATTATCATGAACATTTTAGCTATAAAGTTGGACAGCTGCAGCAGGATACAATATAACTGGCTCTTTTGCTTTCAGCATATTCTGGCAAACTTTACAACAGGTAATGTTTTATCAAAATCCCATTTAAGTGTCATGCAGTTTTCCAGTACTTCCTTCTTTTCCATTTATTTATCCAGTGTTTTTTAAAGGCTAAATCCAATCACTCCTCAGCCTTTTGGCTAAGAGCAATTTTGCCTGAGTGAGGGCTGTAGGACATGGACCATGTGATGAGTTGCAGAACTGCATGATACATTGTGGAACCATTCAAAAGCCCTCACATTATTGTGCAAAGTATATCAAATCCACTAACTGGTTATTTCCGTGTGCACTCTTTGATCTGATTCGTGCAGTCCTGTCAAAATTCCAGCTTCAATGGGAATTTTGCCCGAATAAGGAAGACTTGACGATTTGCCAGCCAATCCAGACCAAATTGCCCTCTTTTCTAGCAAGTCTGTAGCAGGCAAGAAAAAGCATTCTTATGATATTATAAATCAACAGTTGTTTCCATGATGATGAATGATGATGCATTTAGGTTCTGGATTTTCCAGCATCACTGCACATATCAAGCCAAAGGAGCTGCCTGATTATAAAGGGCAAAGCTTTTATTTATACACTAATAGTCTGGTAATAAGCAATGATGGGGAAGGAAATACAGAAGGAGTACATGACAATTTAATGGGGTTTAAGTATAAGTACTGAAGAGTGGCCTGGATTTTACCGAGTTCCGTGACACCTGCCACATCATGGCCGTTATCTTGTATAATCCTAAGTATACCAGTTAGGGAAGAACCCATGACATCTTTCCTGCGAATCCAGTCCCTGCATATGGCAACTGGGTTGGGCTGAGATGTAGACTCTGCCTCTGGACGGGGTCGGGTGGGCATATGGTAATGAATACAACATTTGCATCTGCTTATGAGATAGATGTTCTTATTTGGATTAGTGTACAGTGTCAATGGTTGCTTAGCCCAGGAGGTCTGTTGGATTTCTGCAGCTGCAGAATCTAGACAGAGCCTACACTAGTAAGTGAGGAACTGTGGTAAGTGATCATCTTGGAAAAAATGAAGCATGTGAGTCCTGAATGAAAAAAAACATTCAAATGATTTATTTGTTGTTCTTCAAAAATATCAGCATTTACCATTTTAAAAGAAAATACAATAAACTTGACTTATAAAGATACAAACCATCAGCCATGAGATTGTGGCGTTACAGTACAAATACCAATGACCGTGGTCTCTTAATGTGCTCATGGGTTTTTGTTGTTTCATGTTAATTAAATATTTAGATGTTTGAATGTAGATATTTTTAATAAAAATCAGAATTTTCTCCCGAAATGGCTGATTACATCATTTGCACACTTCTATTGTTCAGATGTCCTCTCATGTAAGCATTTTTTCATTTAGACAGCAATCATAATAAATTGAAATAAAATTTAGTCTTGACTGATGTTGAGAGTGTCATGTAAAGGGCAAGCCCCATCTATTAAATGTGGTTTGCCAAGGTAGCAATATTAGCAGCATTTGAATGTTTTTCTTATTAAGAAGAAAAATTGTCAGCAACATCAATGTGGTCTGCTCCAAAGATCACTATCAATGGAAACTGCTTGCAGCACATTTGAATTCCTCACTGTGTTTAGGACGACGGTACTATAAAGGCAGCAAGATTTTTTTTTTCTTTCTGAAAATTAGGATAGACTATTACATTTCTTAGGATGAAAGTGAGAGGCTGATTACAACATAATGGAGTGTACCATATTCATCTCTTTGAAATATAACCTTACTCGGCCTTTTCCATTTTACAATCGATTCTCTCATTCCCTTAATGAACCTGTGCATTCATGAGTCTTCCTTGGAAGTATGCACATGAAGTATTACAGTTGCAAAGAGTAATTGTCTGCCAACCAAGTGCAAGCAAAGTGTCTCTCTTGTAGTCTTGTTCAATAACATTATGGTGTGTTAATGCATCATATCGGGCACCATATTGTTGTTTAATAATTGTTACTATATTCCTTCAAACTTGCTCATAGTTTTTTCTAAAATAGCAGCTTTTGAAAATTGGCATGACGTTATCTCTTCTGCATTTCTGTGCTGAAGTGTTTATGTGAGGGACCGTAATAGAGATACTATTGTAAATATTAAGCATACTTGAAGGAAAAATGATTTCTGAAATTAATAATTGCAGTGGTTTTTAATATTAATCCTGGAATCTAACACTCTAAAGTAGAAAAAACTATAATATTGTGATAAGGATCAGGGAGGCTTTGAAGAGAGAAATATAGAAAATGCACAAAATTACTTAGAGAGCTGCTGTCTGCTTTCTAATATTGGATGTATTACTCCTTTAAAGATGTATTGCAATTTTAAAACAAACTAAATATTAGTGAATGATTGTAAACACATGGGGACTTTTGTATCTCTTGACCTTTTTAGCTGTATGTTGTATCAGGTATTATATTGTTTGATATTTTTGTTTCATTTATTATCTTACCCCTAACTATTCACTGTCTATTCACCATTCCAACTTATTATCAACAACATAGTCTCCCACTAGACTAGACTCAGAAATATAGAACAGTGTGGATTGCACCCAAGACCACAGCATAAGCACAAGCTGACTACATCATATGCCAAAAACACCTAAAAGAGGTTAAAATCACAAAAGCATTGTAGGACAGACTCTGTTTCTTGCCCCTAACTTGTCTTGGTCATAACATTACAAAGAAGATTAGGCGCATAAATGAACTACCCAGAAGAGTCAGTATATATCCCTTTGGCATTATTACTATCCAGGAAGAATTTAAGGAAAAAAGTCAAGACTAAACTGGGGGGCAAATAGATCACAGACAGAGGAGACAGTGAATTTGCAGAAGTTTGAAAACACTGGCAATCAAAACTCCATAGAAATGCTAAACTTTTCAAATGTCACCACCAAGAATGGTTTGGTGAAAATGGCTATCATATACAGAATGAGCTGAAAGAGAAGCACCAGCAAATCTTCCAAACCCCCAGCCTTGGACCCCAGAACTGTACCATTCTACCTTGGTCAGAAGTCTGACCAGTGTAAGTTTGTTACCCAGTCCGCCCCTCCCTCAATGTGGAGAGAACGTACTCTAGCCTTTGTAACCTGAGCTGAGATTTCCCAAGTACTTCAGCCAAAACACATTGTTTTAGGTAAAATATAAAACAGACTTATTAACTACAGAAAGATAGATTTTAAGTGATTATAAGTGATAGACACAAAAGGTCAGAGGTAGTTATCAAAGGAAATAAAAGGTAAGCGAACAGTCTAATTCTTAAACCTTATTAGAATAGGCAGTATTTGGATCAAGCAGTTTTCTCACCCTACTAGATGTTACAGTTCTTAATACACATTTCCCATTTAAGCCTGGGAGCAGTCTCCTCAGTTCAAGTCTTTGTCTTCCCAGCATTCTTCTTGCTTCCAGCATAAGTGGGGAAAGAGAAAAGCAAAGGCATGATGCCACTGTCCCCTATTTTATGTCCTCAGTTCATGCGCCTGGAAAACACTAACCCACACATCTCCTGGTGGGCTTTGCCGAGTCACAGAGTTGAGAAATCCCCCATTGTGTGATGCTTGCACAATTCTATTACAGAATTGTAAATCCTTTGTTTACAACTGCCCTGCTGATTAATGGTCGCTTAACACTCTCCTGGGGGTGGATCGCCGCCTAGTCGTGGTGGTGATCTCAAACTTACAACATATTTCAGTAACAACCATGTAGCATGTGATAAATGAAGGGGCTGGGGGGGGGAGGAGCTTCCTTTTATGGATGCCCAACCAGCCAGTTAGCTATAAAATCCCTCTTGGTAGCTGTTCTCTACTTGGTTTACCTGTAAAGGGTTAAAAAGTCTGACTGCATTCATAGGTAAAAGGAAGTGAGTGGGCACCTGGCCAGAAGAGCCAATGGGAAGGCTAGAACTTTTTAAAATTGAAACAGGACTCCCCTTTTGTCTGTCTGTCCATCTTTCGCTCTCCAGAGAGACGCAGAGCAGGAACAGGGCTGAACTATGTTGTCGGAAGCTTTAAGCCAGGTATGAAAAACCATTAAATCATACCTAGGAATTGCTTATCTGAAACCCCAGATATGTAAGTAAATCAGGGAATGTCTAGGAAGATGTGATTAGGGTTATTTCTTTATTTCTTTATGGCTTGTGGACTTCTCTGTACTAACCCCCAAATGCTTTTGGGGTTTTTTGTAACCTTTAAGCTGAACCTCAAGAAAGCTATCTTGATGCTTAATTTTTGTAATTTTTTTTTAAGATCTAGCAAAAAGCCTAAATTCCAGATGTATTTTCTTTCTTTTTGTTTTAATAAAATTTACCTTTTTTAAGAACAGGATTGGGTTTTTTGTGTCCTAAAATGTTTGTGCATATGTTGTTTATTTAGCTGGTGGCAACAGCTGATTTCCTTTGTTTTCTTTCTCAACTCTTCCCCAGAGGGGGTGGGTGGGTGGGTGAAAGGGCTTGAGGGTACCCCACAGGAAGGAATTCCCAAGTGCTCCTTCCTGGGTTCTCAAAAGGGTGGGTTTTTTTTTTTTTGGTTTTTTTTTTTTTTGTACTTGGGTGGTGGCAGCATCTACCCATCCAAGGTCAGAGAGAAGCTCTAACCTTGGGAGTTTAGTACAAGCCTGGAGTGTCCAGTATTAATTTTTAGCATCCTTGCAGGCCCCCACCTTCTGCACTCGAAGTGCCAGAGTGGGGAATCAGCCTTGACACAGCAAAATCTCATAACTTCATGCACACTAACAATATACATGTTTGGATAGAACACTGGATTTCATCAGATCATGACCTTTCATATGATTTCTTACATGGTATGCTTTGTATGAAATATATCATAATTATATGATGGTTGAATATGGGGGTTGCAGGGTGCTGCTTTGAGGTGCAGGGTGCCACAAGCAGTGAGTAACAAGTACATTTACAGTATTTCCAATCCCAAGCATTCAAAAATAATGAGTCAGGTTCCAAAAAATCATGAGTGAGGCTTAACAATAAAAATAATACACTATGTATTCTTTTGATTTGCTCTCTGATTTTTGAGCCCTAAGGGTTTACATTTTTAACCTTTCTTGCCCAACCACGAGGACTAGAAACTTACTTAATTTTTGAAGTGGAAGCTGATATACTTAGGGAATTACATCACTGTAGGACATCTAGGGTTTGTGGATTTAGGAAAAACACCAGTACTTGTGATAAAATCATGTGATAAAATCATTTGGCACCAGTGAATTTACTACTATATTATGCAAGATCAGGCTAAATAACTAAAACTAAACTACTGTTGTCAAAAAAAGAAAAAAGAACATATAGCTGCATTTTAAAAAGTGATTGGCAATTTTGGATGTCTCAGCTATTGGGTATCCAACTTAAATGCATAAAAGAAACCTGATTTTTTAAGCAATGTACAATACTGAGCACCTACCTTAAGAAAATCAAACCTCTTTTTGTTGTCTTAAAATCTACAATCTCCCCACCGCTTTGAAAAATGTAAAGAACGTAATTATAAACATAGGTTTCACAGTAGCAGCCGTGTTAGTCTGTATCCGCAAAAAGAACAGGAGTACTTGTGGCACCTTAGAGACTAACAAATTTATTAGAGCATAAGCTTTCGTGGGCTGTTACAGCCCATTTCATCGGATGCATAGAATGGAAAATATAGTTAGATATAGATATATATACAGATAAGTTGGAAGTTAGCATACAAACTGCGAGAGGCTAATTAGTTAAGATGAGCTATTATCAGCAGGAGGGAAGAAAACTTTTGTAGTGATAATCAAGGTGGCCCATTTAGACAGTTGACAAGAAGGTGTGAGGATACTTAAGGAAATAGATTCAATATGTGTAATGACCCAGCCACTCCCAGTCCCTATTCAAACCCAAGTTAATGGTATCTAGTTTGCATATTAATTCAAGCTCAGCAGTTTCTCCTTGGAGTCTGTTTTTGAAGCTTTTGTGTTGCAAAATTGCCAGCCTTAAATCTTTTACTGAGTGGCCAGAGAGGTTGAAGTGTTCTCCTACTGGTTTTTGAATGTTATGATTCCTGATGTCAGATTTGTGTCCATTTATTCTTTTGCGTAGAGACTGTCCGGTTTGGCCAATGTACATGGTAGAGGGGCATTGCTGGCACATGATGGCATATATCACATTGGTAGATGTGCAGGTGAACGAGCCCCTGATGGGGCGGCTAATGTGATTAGGTCCTATGATGGTGTCACTTGAACAAATATGTGGACAGAGTTGGCATTGGGCTTTGTTGCAAGGATAGGTTCCTGGGTTAGTGTTTTTGTTGTGTGGTGTGTGGTTGCTGGTGAGTATTTGCTTCAGGTTTGGGGGCTGTCTCTAAATGAGGACTGGTCTGTCTCTCAAGATCTGTGAGAGTGAGGGATCATTTTTCAGGATAGGTTGTAGATCTTTGATGTTGCGCTGGAGAGGTTTTAGTTGGGGGCTGAAGGTGACAGCTAGTGGCGTTCTGTTATTTTCTTTGTTGGGCCTGTCCTGTAGTAGGTGACTTCTGGGTACTCTTCTGGCTCTGTCAATCTGTTTTTTCACTTCAGCAGGTGGGTACTGTAGTTTTAAGAAGAAAAGGAGTACCTGTGGCACCTTAGAGACTAACCAATTTATTTGAGCATAAGCTTTCGTGAGCTACAGCTCACTTCATCGGATGCGTGAAGTGAGCTGTAGCTCATGAAAGCTTATGCTCAGATAAATTGGTTAGTCTCTAAGGTGCCACAAGTATTCCTTTTCTTTTTGCGAATACAGACTAACACGGCTGTTACTCTGAAACCTGTAGTTTTAAGAACGCTTGATAGAGATCTTGTAGGTGTTTGTCTGAGGGATTGGAGCAAATGCGGTTGTATCTTAGAGCTTGGCTGTAGACAATGCATCATATGGTGTGTCTTGGATGGAAGCTGGAGACATGTAGGTAGGCATAGCAGTCAGTAGGTTTCCGGTATAGGGTGGTGTTTATGCGATCATCGCTTATTAGCACCGTAGTGTCCAGGAAGTGGATCTCTTGTGTGGACTGGTCTAGGCTGAGGTTGATGGTGGGATGGAAATAGTTGAAATCATGGTGGAATTCCTCAAGGGCTTCTTTTCCATGGGTCCAGATGATGAAAATGTCATCAATATAGCGCAAGTAGAGTAGGGGCATTAGGGGACGAGAGCTGAGGAAGCGTTGTTCTAAGTCAGCCATAAAAATGTTGGCATACTGTGGGGCCATGCGGGTACCCATAGCGGTGCCGCTGACTTGAAGGTATATATTGTCCCCAAATGTGAAGTAGTTGTGGGTGAGGACAAAGTCACAAAGTTCAGCCACCAGGTTTGCCGTGACGTTATCAGGGATACTGTTCCTGACGGCTTGTAGTCCATCTTTGTGTGGAATGTTGGTGTAGAGGGCTTCTACATCCATAGTGGCCAGGAGGGTGTTTTCAGGAAGATCACCGATGGATTGTAGTTTCCTCAGGAAGTCAGTGGTGTCTCGAAGATAGCTGGGAGTGCTGATAGCATAGGGCCTCAGGAGAGAGTCCACATAGCCAGACAATCCAGCTGTCAGGGTGCCAATGCCTGAGATGATGGGGCATCCAGGATTCCCAGGTTTATGGATCTTGGGTAACAGATAGAATACCCCTGGTTGGGGTTCTAGACATGTGTCTACACAGATCTGTTCCTGTGCTTTTTCAGGGAGTTTCTTGAGCAGATGGTGTAGTTTCTTTTGGTAATCCTCAGTGGGATCAGAGGATAATGGCCTGTAGAATGTGGAGTTAGACAGCTGCCTAGCAGCCTCTTGTTCATATTCCAACTTATTCATGATGACGACAGCACCTCCTTTGTCAGTGTCATAAATATAAAGGGAAGGGTAAACCCCTTTAAAATCCCTCCTGGCCAGAGGAAAACTCCTCTCACCTGGAAAGGGTTAAGAAGCTAAAGGTAACCTTGCTGGCACCTGACCAAAATGACCAATGAGGAGACAAGATACTTTCAAAAGCTGGGAGGAGGGAGAGAAACAAAGGGTCTCTGTCTGTCTATATGCTGTTTTTGCCGGGGATAGACCAGGAATGGAGTCTTAGAACTTTTAGTAAGTAATCTAGCTAGGTATGTGTTAGATTATGATTTCTTTAAATGGCTGAGAAAAGAATTGTTCTGAATAGAATAACTATTTCTGTCTGTGTATCTTTTTTGTAACTTAAGGTTTTGCCTAGAGGGATTCTCTATGTTTTGAATCTAATTACCCTATAAGGTATCTACCATCCTGATTTTACAGAGGGGATTTCTTTACTTCTATTTACTCCTATTTCTATTAAAAGTCTTCTTGTAAGAATACTGAATGCTTTTTCATTGTTCTCAGATCCAAGGGTTTGGGTCTGTGGTCACCTATGCAAACTGGTGAGGCTTTTTATCCAACATTTCCCAGGAGAGGGGGGGTGCAAGTGTTGGGAGGATTGTTCATTGTTCTTAAGATCCAAGGGTCTGGGTCTGTAGTCACCTAGGCAAATTGGTGAGGCTTTTTACCAAACCTTGTCCAGGAAGTGGGGTGCAAGGTTTTGGGAAGTATTTGGGGGGGAAAGACGTTTCCAAACAGCTCTTCCCCAGTAACCAGTATTTGTTTGGTGGTGGTAGCGGCCAATCCAAGGACAAAGGGTGGAATATTTTGTACCTTGGGGAAGTTTTGACCTAAGCTGGTAAAGATAAGCTTAGGAGGTTTTCATGCAGGTCCCCACATCTGTACCCTAGCGTTCAGAGTGGGGGAGGAACCTTGACAGTCAGCCTTTTTGATTATGATGTCAGAGTTGTTCCTGAATCTGTGGATAGCGTTGTGTTCTGCACGGCTGAGGTTATGGGACAAGTGTTGCTGCTTTTCCACAATTTCAGCCCGTGCACATCGGTTTGTGTTTGTTCCCTCTTGGAGCCTGCTTCAGAGCCTGTTTGAAGTGAATGGGAAAAAATTTCCATTGATTTTCAGTAGGGTTTGAATTAGACCCTTGATTCAGAGTTAGCCTTAACTTTTTGGGTGACTTTTGCTGGAATTAGAGTAAAAGTCATCATCACTCCTTAGAGCTATTGATCTGCTAGTTTGTTGTTGTTTTAGTGTAACTGGCCAACTAAACTAGTAGTCGGTGTCAATTCCTAGGACTCATGGGACATACATACCATATCACACATTTTTAGTTGAAGAGCAAATGCAAACAACACTCTCTTCACAGAGTATGAGTAAACAATATCTCATTGTAGAACAGTAGTCCAGTGGATTACATGCAGCATTTAGCAAATTAATACATTTCAGGAAGAAGTCATTCACCAGGTCTCTATTTTAATGTGCTTGACTCAAAGCCATATTCTTGAGCGCTTTATGATGAATTGGTCTGTGTCCTAAGCTGTTGGAGTACGCATTTGCTCACCCAGATACAATAATGAATCATTACATTCTGTAGCTTCAATACTTTAAAGTTTACGGTGCTGGTAAAGGTATGGGGAAGCAAACTCTTTTTCTCTCTCCCTGATGGACTTAGACATTGTTCTTGTCACTATGGAGATCAATGTTCTTTTTGGTTTGGAAAGTTGTTTCTTAAAATAGAAATGACCATTTGATATTGTGCACTTAGAAAAAAACTTCCATAAGAGAGATTTCCGAACCATTGAGTCTAATGGTTTTAGATGGGAGACTCTACAGCTGAAGTAAACAACAACAAACTACTCTAAAATATGGAAGGAATTCTTAAAAACAAAAAAAAACCATCAAAAAAGCACTCAGCTGAGAATGGAATCTAAATGTAATACTCTGTGAGTGTTAGAAAATCATGTCTGATGCACTGGAACCATTTCTTACTGAAGGATGAATGCAACTCCAGTGTACAAAAGTACTTACTAAAACCTCAGAAATGGAGGTGCTTTTTTTTTTTATACATTTGTCAGCTGGAATTGGAAAGGGGGAATGTATTCTATGGGTTGTGTGAGCGGTTAAAAGCTTGTTGTTTGCTGGCTTTTGGGGTTGTACTACTGTCTTTTTTGGACATAGTGCTCTGCAGACAGCAGCATTGAATCTTACTAATACACATACTTCAAGCTGACCTGCTGTCTTGCTTCTGCCTGCAAGATTTGAAAAGAGAGAGAACATATTTATTGGTTACAATGACCAAGCAAATTTAGTGAAATATTTTAACATTGATTTTCTGCCTGTATGTTGCCTATCACACTAGTAGTATCTGAGCATCTCCCATGTACAATTCTTCATGGGGAGTTTTTAGGGAAATTAAATAATGATGGCGTGAGAGGAAAAAGTACTGTAACCAACCCCACTGCAGGGAGTCACAGTGAGTTTGTGGTATGTTAGTCCCTTAGATTTTTGGTAGCATGCTGGGTATGCCACATGCTGAGAGTCAAGAGTTGCAGGTGCTCCATGCTCTAGGTCCCCTTTAGGCCCCAGCCCTTGGTGGGCTCCTGTAAATAATCCCAGTGTTTAGAGTGGTCTGAGAAAATGGGGGGGGGGGCGGTTTCTGTCATTTTTTTGCTAAAATGAAAGTGATATCACATGTGCCTGTCCTCCCTCTTTATCAGTTCTGCCCCCTGCATCAGCTGTGTGCCTCCAACTTTATTTCTGTTCTTCCTGCAGCTTCTGGGTTTTTTCACTCCCCTCTTCCAGGCTTCGGGCGGCAGCTGCAGGGGGTGCTCTCTCCCCTGGCCAGGAGTTAAAGGGTGGGGAGCAGAAGATCTATCCCCATTGCTCACCGGAGGGTAGGGAAGAGTGGGGAGGACGTAGCAGAGCTGCCCTGGGCTGCTGGGCTTCTTTCTGCCCACTCTTCCCCGTCCTGTGAGAATGTCTTTGCTCGTACGGGGCGGGGAGAGAGCTCAGCCTATTTCTGGTGCAGCTCTTATTGGCTGCTTATACCCCAGGGCGTGGGGAAATCAGGAAAGCAGCCAACCAGAGGGGAGGTTTCCACTAGGCAGGGCTGAAATGTGTATCCCCAGCTTGAGATGTAGAAATTGTACTTATCGGGTCTGTTCAGAGTCTGTTGAGGAGCAGAGGGTTGTTTGCCCGGGTGCCAGACATAAACAGAGCAGTTGCCCTCGCCATGATGGTTTTAAGTCACAAACAAAAGATGAACCTGCACATGCTAACTCAGCCCCCCAGGGCAGTTTAGTACAGGGGAGGTATGAAGGTGGGGCCTAGTAGGAAGATTACTGACTCCCAAGCCACCCCTCTCCCAGGGGCAGTCACATATAGGCCCCTTTGCAGGTGACTAGCTGCTTCCTAGCCTGATTCTAAGCCTTTCAGGCCCCCCGCCTAAGATGCTTGGCCTTCTCTCCACAGCCAGCTCCCCGACTCCTGCTTCTGGCCTGCTGCTCCTCCACAACCACCTTCTGGCAGTACTTCCCTTTTCTGTGCTGTTTATGAAGTGTTTTTCCAATTGGATGTTGCGCTGGGGGTTAACACAGTTCCCAGTAAGGAGTTAGCAGGTTCATTATAGTATTCTCATGGATTAGAAATTAGCTAAGAGACAGGACGCATAAAAGGAAGGTAAGAGTACATGGTGAATTTTCAATATGGCAGAAGTTAACAGCGAGGTGCTCAGAGTTTGTGTAGTAGAGTGGGTGTTGTTGATATATCCATTAATGAGCTAGAAAAGGTGGTGAAGAAAGAGGTAACAAGATTTGCAGATGACACAACGTTTGTTAGTCTCTAAGGTGCCACAAGTCCTCCTTTTCTTTTTGCAGATACAGACTAACACGGCTGCTACTCTGAAACCTAACATTTTTTAGGGAGGTCAGGACTAGAAAAGAATGTGAGGCGCATCCGGCCTAACAAATATAGATGAATAGGCAGCACTATGGCAGATGAAATGTAGTGTTGACCAATGTAAGGAAAAGTACTTCAGAAGGAATAATTTGACCTTTAACTATGACCACTTAGGAAAAGACCTGGGCATTATCAAGGAAGGGGAGGAGTATCTTTGGATACAGACTGGCTAACCTAGTGAGGTGGGCTGTAAAGTAGGTTTGATGAGGGTGAGAGGCAAAAGCCCACAGGTGAGTTCAGAACATGGAGACCTGGGTGAAGGGTTGGAGTCTGGGAGGTAAAGAGCAATCATAGCAGGGACAAAGGAGAGACAAGAGGGAACATAGAGGGGAAATCTAATGAACATCTTAGTGGTGCCCCTTGGCTTCATTCTCCAACTTGGATGCCTGCTCTGTCCACTAGACCTGACTCTGACTACTAGGTCAGACTGCCTGCGTCCTGGTCTATAACAGTCTTGTTGATGGGGGGAAGCAGTAGATGTGATCTATCTCGACTTTAATAATACTTTTGACTTTTTCACATGACCTTCTTTTAAGCAAATGAGGAAAATGTAGCCTAGATGAACCTACTGTAAGGTTGGGTGCACAGCTGGTTGGAAAACCATACTTAGAGAGTGGTCATCCATGGTTTACAGGCCCTTCCAGCTTGACTATCAAGCAGGATCTGTCAGGGATCTGTCTTGGGTCGAGTTCTGTTCAGTATCTTCATAAATAATTTGGATAATGGTATAGAGATACATGTATAGTCTGTGGATGATACCAAGCTGGGAGGGATTTGAGTTCTTCGGAGGACAGGATTAGAATTCAAAATGATCTTGACATACTGGAGAAATGGTCTGAGATAAATAGGATGAAATTCAGTAACGACAAATGCGAAGTACTACACTTAGGAAGGAATAATCAATTGCACATATAACATGGGCAATGACTGCCTAGGAAGGAGTACTGAAGAAAGGATCTGGGGGTTATAGTTGATCACAAACTAAATATGAGTCAACAATGTAATACTGTTGTTGGGGGGAAAAAAAAGGCAAAAAATGTTCTGGGATGCATCAGTAGGAGTGTAGTAAGCAAGGCACCAGAAGTATTTCTTCCGCTCTACTCAGCACTGATAAGGCCTCAACTGCAGTACCCTGTCCAGTTCTGGGCACCACACTTTAGGAATGGTATGGACAAATTGGAGAAAGTCCATAGCAGAGCAACAAAAATGATTAAAGGTCTAGTAAGCATGACATACCAGGAAAGACTGACAAAATTGGGTTTGTTTAGTGTGGAGGAGAGAAGACTGAGGTGGGATATAACTCTTCAAGTACAGAAAAGGTTGCTATAAAGCGGAGGGTGATGTATTGTTCTCCTTAATAACTGAGGACAGGACAAGAAGTAATGGGGTTAACTCTAAGCCCATTAAATTGAAACAAGGAAGATTTAGGTTAGACCTGAGAAAAAACTTCCTAACTGTAAGGTTTGAGTAAGCACTAGAACAAATTACCTTTTGTCTTTGGAAGTTTTTAAGAACAGTTTTTAGACAGACAACTGTCCGGGGTGGTCTAGGTAATACTTTATCCTACTTCAGTGCAGGATCTGGACTAGATAACCTGTTGAGGTCCCTTCCAGTCCTACATTTCTCTGATTTCATGTTTTTTGTGGAGAGCTCACAAATACATCTGTCAATATGCAGTGTTGCAACATAACACACAATATCATTATATAAATCAGTGGTATGTCCTAGTCATGAATGGTACATTCTGTTCTAGTCACCTAGTCTCAAAAATCTATAGAAGACAGAGTTCAGAGATGGGCAATAAAAATGTTTAGAGGCTCTGGAGAGACTTGTTTATGAAAAGATATTGAAAGGATTAGAACTATATTAGTTTAAAGAAGAGAGTAATAGGGTAGATGTATATAAAATAATGAATGATGCAGAGAAGATAAATCATGTGCTACTGTTTACCCTTTCTCTCAATGCAAAATCAAGGAAATATCAATGAAATTTGAAGTCAATAGATGTAAATAGCCAATCAAAGGACAAGTATTTTACACAATGCATAATTAACCTGTGGAATTTTCAGCCAAAATGCATCAAACCCAAGAGCATGGAATTCAAAAAAGGATTAGACATTTATATAGATGATTACAACATTCAGTTACATTAGATGGGATTAAAAAAATTAGATATTAACCCTCATGTTTCAGGGTATAAACCAACCAATAGTTGCCTGGGTTAGAAAGAAACTTTCATTATGCACAGATTATTCTATAATTATACATTATGGGATTTCTTGCATTTTCTTGCATCTTCCTCATAAACAGCTGGTTCTGGTCACTATCAGGGACTAAATATTGGATTAGATAGGCCACTGGACTGATCCAGTATAGCAGTTCAGTCTCGGTTGCTGGGTGTTTCTAAGGTCCTGATCTGTTTGGTTGTTTGTTTTAACACACTTCCAACTATTTCCGAGTTATTTGTATTTTTGTCTTCAATACAGAAACAACCAAGATCTCAAGTTTCTCATCATTCAAACTTTGTTCTGAAAGTGGGAAGATCTTGTTCTTTATTTTTGCAGAGTTTATTCACAGGAGGAGAGCTATTTCTTAGTAAAGGAAGTTTTTTATAGGTTTTCAGTGATCTGTGTTTATTAAATTTAGATGATATTCATGGAAAAATTCCCAATAAAGGCAGGTATTGAGTCATGTTAAATGAGTGTTAATCTGACCAGGGATTATGTACGCCATAGTCAAAAAGGTCATATGGAATAGTGTATATACTTGTATGTGTTTAGGAACCAGCTACATGGATTTTTCCTCTCAATAGAATCAAGTACCGATTTGGAGAAACCTCCTAACCCTGTGCACTGTTGTGGCCTGCACATTCTCTTGAAACAAGGTAAATAGGTGGAATTTACATTGGGATTCATTCACGGGCACTAGCTGTTATCAATATATGTCTCTCTTAAGATAGTGAGCATTAAAAAATGGCTGCTGCTTCATATATATCCCCTTCTACATTTATGTAATGAGGCTCAAAAGAGAACAATCACCTGTTCTTGATTGGTTTTGCATTTGTAGCAAGAAAACTGTTTACAGTTATAATTTATTAAATTTGATTTTGTTAGTGTTTCAGTTTATCAGATTCCAGTCGTAATACTCCTTTATTTAGGAAAAGCATTCTTAATATGAAGGATGTGACTTTTCAGTCAGAAAAAGAGGGGAATCACACATAGGTCTGTGTAGAACGAGTCAAACAAATTGTCCCATAAAAATGTCTCAATAAAAAAATGTATACATAAGACTAGAGGCAAAGCAAATATGATTTTTTTATTCCCAAATATTTGTACATTATTTCTCAGAAATGTGTATGTTAATATAATATTTTGTGTATGTGGAGTCGTATTCATATAGGGTAGATTTTACCACTGTACATAGTGACAACACAACACCTACACACCATATTAGTTTTGAAAATAGGCCTTAGGTGGAGTTTAACTGTTGCATGGGTCTTCTGCTGTTTCAGTGCAATGAGTGAATTTCACCTCATGTGTATGAAATCTAAGACTCCTGTTTCCTTTTCATTTGTTCATACAATGATTATATACAGAGTTTGAGAGCGAGACTGCTGAGGTTTATTTGGATAGGCCTGGACCCTGGTGTTGATTACCTTCGGCAGCATGCCTTATGCAGTTACTTGCTTAGGTGCATTGGATTCATTTTAACTTTTAACTGTGCTTTTTTTTTCCTTTTGCAAATGTAGGCTCTTGGTGGAAAGCTGTGTTTCAACTGGAGGATGGTATTACAAGAGATTATGGGCATATTCTCTCCGTGATGTACATGTGGAACTTGGCTTTTATTATCAATGGAAATTATGTGCGCACACTAATAATAAAATAGAACCCTTTGTTGATATCAAAAAGCCAATCAAGATAGAATTCTTTTTTTACAGAGAGCCTCCTGCCGCTTCCCAATGAAGTTCCCCTTTGCAAAAGCACAATGACAAATAATGGTGCTGCTTCGGTCATTGCATCACTAAAGGGTATTGTTTGAACTGTCACATTAATTGTGACTCATGAAACTCAGCTGTGCGATATTATACAGGCCAGTAAAAATGAAAAAGCCAGCATAGCACCTGGCCTCTTTCCCGAGTAAAAACTCAGATGCTTCAGTTTGATAGTTTTCTAACATCTGGCACTGCTGACCAGCCATTCCAGCTGCGCAGCAGGAAGAGTGGCAAAGGATGCACTTCAGAGGCAGTGTAAATATAAAGGAGAAATTATTTGACAGATCTTCCTGGCTAGTGTAACAATTTCTTTTGCGGTTTATAGAGTAGATTTAAAGATTAAAAATTTCTCACCTTTGCTGGCTATGCATTCAGTGAAGGAACTGTGTCAGATAATGATTTTTTTTATTAAATTGTATTTTGTCTTTTTAAACTCTACGGGTAACATTTTCAAAAGCACCTAAATAACTTAGGCACTTTTGAAAATATTACCCTGCATGAATAGACAAGAAATCCATATTGATAAAAATCCTTGTTCCTTAAATTGATGTCTGTATCAAGTTATTTTTTCACAACAATTTGTCCATCTTGTTGTTGTGTATAATAGAGGCATGTATTTTTGGACCCCAGTCTTTTGTATTAAAATCTGTAAGATATTGGCATGTAGTTTTATTTTAAAGAAATTTACACTGTAGTTTAGGGTTTTCTTTTGACAGTCCTAAACAGATGCCATTCTGTCTTCTTATAGCCGAGTTCCCAATATACTCATTTTTCTTAAGGCTTTGGTGGGGGTAGAGTTTGTTGAAGAGAAGCACTGTAACCACTGATACTACCTGGTAAAAGAATGAGATTTATTTTGCAGGACAGAGGAACTGACTGGTGAACTGACCCATGTGTTGAACTGCCTCGTGAATGTACAGTGGTGTGTTGTGGCATTTGTGTATGTTGTTGCTGGGTAAAAGTTGTGTTAACTGATAGACTTACAGTGAATTCTTCAAATGTAGCACCAAAGCTGTTTCCAGGAAAGTGTAAAGAGTGCAGTCGCATGGGGGGGCATGGACAAGAGGAGGCCCACAACTTGGTGGAAATTGGAGCTGTGACAAAATGCATTTACATTTTTTGAACGGTAAAAAATAGAGCTGTGGGAATTTCCTAAGGAGGGGCTGAGCATAGGGGTCTCTCCTGAGAGATCACTGGGTGCTCATAGGATAGCAGTGGGACTCACCTGGAGCGGGAAGGGCAGGAGAGGGGTAAAAGAAACTGGTGCCCCTATTCAATTCTCATGCATCCTCTACATATCTGTCAGATCAGCAGTGCATAGCATGAAAAGGTGTTGTCATTCATGTTCATGAAACAGTTTATACACAATAAAAGATTAATTTAGTCTACAAGGTGCTTCCAGACAATGCTACTGAGTTTTAGAAAAGGACTGAATTGCTTTTGGAAGACAGTGATGGTCTGAATGATCATGTATTCATATATTGCACAGTCTAACCTCGTCTCCCAGATTGTATCATTAGCTTTGTAAGGTATTGTTTATGCTCTTTGAACATTCTGCAGGTACTAACAGTGTAGGAAAGCAAAGTACAAGGTGATCCTAACTGTTAGGCTGTAGGTGAGATTTGATAAATCAAGTTTTTGTTCTGTACTTTATTTTTCTACCATAGGTTTCATGAGCCAGAATTTGAACTGGTGTACATTGGTGCAGCCTCACTGAAGAAAGTTGGTTTGTCTGGGATGTGATCAAAATCCCATGTATTTTTTGCTTGTCTGTTGTTACTAATAACTTACCTGATTGAAAGTGGAAAACATTGTAAAAATGTAATTTACTTTTTCATTCACTCTCCTTCTTCATTGAAGCTAGTCACTATTATTTTTAGCCAGTTTCACTCTCTATTCTAATACATTATGCAATTATATTTGTATGGCTTCATAACCCTGCAGGACACTCTTTAAATGAAAAAAAAGAACCGTTTTCATTAAAAGATTTACAGATATTTTATGAGTTTTTAATCAGGCTCTGTAAACATACTCCTTTTCTGCAAAGCCTAAATTTGGGGCTTTAATATTTATTGACAAGGCTCTTTAAACACCTTGTCTGGAGTTAGCTGTGGTGGGCCTTTAATGCTGCTAAAACATATCTTCTTTTCACAAAATGAGCTGTTAATTGTTAGTCTTGCTGTGAGATGGTTCAACCAATGTAAGTGATATTGGTCTAGACTTTTTTATGATGTATATAGCCAGCATAGTAACATGGTCCATTACTTAAGTATGCACTAGTCCTGCTAATTAAATGTTGTTTGTTATGTGAGCTGGGCCATTCCAAAATTGTTAAGAAAATTCCAGGTCAAATGTGTGAAATGTTCTTTAAATGAATTGGGAAACAATGGGAAGTAGGTGGTAATGAGAGACTAAAAGAAAAGGAGTACTTGTGGCACCTTAGAGACTAACCAATTTATTTGAGCATAAGCTTTCGTGAGCTACAGCTCACTTCGTCGGATGCATACTGTTAAGGATGGAAGGAGCAACAAAATTAATCTTGCAAAGTAATTTTTAGTGTCCTGTAAAACCACAAATTTAAGTTGTAGTTGTATTATCCTAAATTAGGTCTGTAACCCTGATGTTACACAGATTTCAGACTGAAATATGGAAAGGTCTTGCTCTGCTCTTGAGATTTAAAAAAAGAATCAAACAGAGGCTGTCGGCTACCTGCATCCCTAATGTCTCCTATGACCATACGTGGTTGTGTATATATATGCACCTAAATTTGAATCACGATAGGCCTGAGTCTCATTTACACTGAGGATGCTTTATTCCATTCTGACAGTATAAAGTGTTGTAAATTACACCCACTTTAAGTCCTCTTTGCATCCTTAGTGTAAATGAGAATCAGGGCCTGATGTTCTGGGTTGCGACCTCCTTTGTAGTTAAAAGTCCTTGCAAACTTTCTCATGCTTTGTCTTTACTAAAGAGTAGTTTAACTGTGGGAAGGATGCTCATCATTCACTTACTCTAAGGCTAATGTCACCTTCCCCTGTGATGATGTCAGTTGTGTCACTGCATATTGTACTCCTGAGTAATATTTAATTCTGTGACCTCAGTTCGACATGGCTTCCAAATTGTCCATTAACCCTCTTTTCGAAGCAGAGTCAATCTTGTTTTCTGGATGGAAGCTAGAAAGAATGCATGGTGAAGCAGCTGAAGTTGATTAAAAGTGGTTTTGATTTCAAAGTTATGGTATCTTTGTAGCTTCACTTCATATTATACTATTAGTTCCTTGTAATAATAATAACTGGTGTCATGGAACAGAAGTAGAAGTCAAAGAAAAAAAGAAAGATGAGGAAGAAGGAAAAACAAAACTTACCCAGATATGTATGCCACAAACAGGGAAGTCTGTGAGAATATTATGCCAGAGTCTGACATCTTTGCTTCCTCTGAATCAAAGGGAGTAAATGTGTAGTAATTAAATAAGAGTATGAACATCTGGATCTGGCCACTCCTGTTTTATAGCACACTCAGTTCTGTGTTGGATTGTTGCACATGGTTAGATAAAACAGTGATAGTCATCTCAGAAAAATCTCATATAAACAGACTAAAGCACAATTCCTCAGCATATTTCTTCTACTTTTGTAAAAGACTGTATAAAACAGAGCTTTCAATATCAAGCGGGTTATCATGAAAATTTGAATAAAGTAAACAGATCATTTGACTGTGGTTAAAAGTATAAGGAAAGACCATTGCATTTGAACATTGTAAACAAGAACAGTTTTTGCATCATAAAGACTTGCTCCCACCTCTGTTGGTTTATCCCTCTCTCTTCTCCTAGTCCATTATGACTCTCTAGCCTCAGTGCCCATTGTGAATTTCATTAATAATGGCAGTGCTAGCTATTGTCGTAACTGCAGCTACCAGCTCAGTCTAAATCATTCCTTCCTCGATCTTCTTCCTTCCCTGATGATGCCTGAGGCCTCTGAATGCATTTTGACATATATAAAATGTAATACATGTTTTTTTGAATACCTGTTAACACATTCTCACAACTGTCAGATTACCAGCTTTGTGCAGCTCTAATTGTAGGCAAATGTTGCACATTTAGGGCTTTAAGACTCAAATTAAATTTTATGTCACCACACTGCTGTTCACGCATTTGAAACACATTTTATTCTACTCTGTTTTTAAGGCTATAGAATGCACCTAACAATAAATGATGATAAACATGTAAAGAGCCAAATTTATAGCTGATGTGAGCAAGTGGCACTTAGTGAAGTCAGGGGAGTTTCAGCTGCTTATGTCAGGTCAGCATTTGCCCCATATCTTCAGATTTTCTCAGCATTTGTTTTACTTTTAAATTCCGTACAAGTAAAAGGATGATTAATATTCTTATCAACTCTTGTAAACCAGTGGTGTCAAATTCCAGCCCTGCTTGGTGAATTTATCTGGCCTACTTGACAGATTCATAATCTGCACAGTGCAAACTTTCATTTTATGTAAAAAGTAAACTGCTAACCATAAAAGAAGTGAAGATGTTCTTTTGAACATGACTCAATGAAGCCCTTTCTTACACAGCTTGAAGCAACAGCTCTGAGTGGTGTGACCTGCCTTATTGATCTCAGTGGGGTAGTAACTCTGAAACCTAACAACGATACTTTTAGTACTAGATTTTCAAATCACTGAAGTGCACAGCTATGCACCTAACATGCACTTGCCTTTTTTTTTTTTTTTTTTTTTTGCAAATCACATACTATTGCAGTTATTTTGTACACCGAATAGTATTGAACTCAACAGTAACTTTATAGCTAATGACCAGTTTCTGTTCTCAGTTTCAGCTCCTGATGAGGTTAATTTGAGATGCATTAAGGAGGTGAGCTAAGAATTTGGTCTTAACATTTTAATTACTAGTATATCTTTGATCTTTGTGAAAATCTACCAGTGTGTCTAAGCCTGAGACTCTGAGCACCTACCTGCAACTCTATTGAAGCTCTCTTTGGATGAAATCCATTGTTATCACTGGAGGATCTTCTATGTATTGAAGGTAGTCTATTAGCCTAACTTTGTACATTTGACGTATTGAACATGAGTAAAACTGCAACATAACTCTGTCCACAGAATAAATATGACAGTACGGTTGATTCAGAAGGTTTATTTCAGGGAAGTGGCAAATAATCTGTTCGTATATAAATGACAGCTGCGATTCTCCTCTCATTTACATCATTTTTGTGCTGGAGTAACTCCACTGACTTCAAAGGAGTTATACCAGTGTAAAATTAGTGTAACAGAGTGGAAAATCAGGTCAGAGATTTTTGGGGCCGGTGCACTCTCTGAATGAAAAGTTATCATGAATCTGTTCCTTTACTATTGAGTGAGCTCATATACAAATACCCAGTACCAGAGAATAGGTCTGCTGCGTGCTGTATTACATCTTTCAGTGGAGATGTTAAAGTGACATCTCTGTCCATCTCTGACTAGGAGAGAATATCTATAAAAAATTTTTTTCAGAAAGAATAAGGATTAATAAAATCTCTCTCATTAGGATTTATCCGAATGCGAACCATTGCAATTCTAACTGTTGCTAACTAATAGTGGACTTGGGTTTACCTACTCTGTACATTTCTGTTGCTCTACCAGTAGCCAACTCATTTTTTAACAATAAACTTGGATACATGAAAGGCACTCTATAAAACCAATTATATTTGATTCTGTTCTGTATAAGTTAGTAACAAAGTAATTTTCTGCGTTTGTGATAAGCAGCCACACCTTTTGGGGTAATTTTCCATTTCTATGCTCCTGTTATTGAAAATGGGATTTCCATGCTTAATTCCCTTTACTCAGTGTTGAAAATAGACCCCTCTAGGTCTGACGGCTTGCTAAAAATTGTTCTAAATTTTTTATATTGATTATGGGCCATATGTTAGTACTAATTATATAAATGAGAGATGGTGGAAATGTGACACACTTAAACATTTAGTGGTTTAAAGAATTATACAAATGAATGCTAACTTGAATAAGTGCTGGAAGAAGAAAAGGAGAACTGCAGGTTTTTAGCAGATGTTAATAGGTTCGCATGGCTATCCATTGTTTTTATTTGTCTAACTATAAGAAGTGCTGACACTTTGAACGTTTTGTCAGACTATTTCAAGTTGCCATCTTGCAGGAAAATAAGAATTGCAGTTTGCACCTACGGATATACTAGGGATTCATTATATGAATGGGCTATGTTGAATCATACCAAGTGAAGTGTTAAACTCAGTTAGCATCATTGTACCTTTGGAACTATAAACATTAAGCTTGGGGCTGTAGTCATATGTGTTGCTGCAGTTGTATAGGTGATATGGCTATTACTGTGTAGTGGGGGCATTATATTTCACTTTGGCTCATGTACATTTTAGCCTTTGCATAATAGTTAAGAATTTAATGTGATAACTAGGGGTATGTCTACACAGCAATTAAACACCTGCAGCTGGCCCGAGTCAACTGACTCGGGCTCGCAGAGCTTGGCTGTGCGGCTGTAAAATTTCTGTGTAGACGTTTGGGGTCGAGCTCTGGGACCCCGCAAGGGGGAAGGGTCCCTGATCCCAAGATCCAGCCTGAGCCTGAATGTCTACACAGCAGTTTTTAGCCCTGTGGCCTGAGCCCTGCGAGCCTGAGTCGGTTCACCTTGGCTAGCCATGGCCATGCCTTGGGTCTTTTATTCCAATGTAGACATACCCAATAGAACAGGAAGAGAACAAGGGAAATAGTGGGAGGGTAGGAGTTGTAGGCTGAGATTTTCAAAGCCATTTAGGAGATTTGGCCCTGTATCTTTCATTCATATTAATTGAAGACGTGTCTAAATCTCTTAGAGGGCTTTGAAAAATTTCACCCATAGTCTTTAGGAAAGTATTGGCTAATGCTAGCAAAGAGTAGCTATATTTTATAAGAAGTTTCTGGTAAAAATAATACAGGTGTGGTTTCTAGTAAAGCTAATACAGGTGTGTATGTGTGTGTTTATTGTTGTGAAATGGTACAGAGCACACATTTTGTAAAGATAGGCTGGTTACAAAATATAATATACAAAGGTTTTGTTGTCATGGTTAAAACTGAAATCTGTATTTAGAATAGGCTATTCAGAGGCAGTGGGCCAAATTTAGATCTGATATGAGTGAATGCTTTTGACCCAGTGTGGCCAGTAGTTAAACCAGAAGACAGAAACCCTGGTCTCCATTCCTAGCTCTGTCATTTTCTCATTCTGTGACTTGAGGCAAAACACAGCTTCTCCATGCATCAGTCTATTGACCAGTGAAGTGGATATGATATACTTATCTCAAGGTTTTTGTGAGGCTTAATGAATGTTCCAGAAGCATTTTTAGCATCTGGATGAAAATTGCTACATTCGGCAAATGTGTTCCGATCACTTTTTTTTTTTTTTTTTTAACAAAAAGTGGGTTCTGATTTGTTTCTTCTTGCAGGTTGACTGAAATGGTGAAGATTCCAAGACAAAATGAAAGTGACTTCTTACTTGAATTTGACAATAAAAAAGGAAGCAAGACATCAGTTTTTCTTTATCTCCTATTTCTGTTCTTTATCTGGTCAGTCATGTCTACAGTTTGAGCGTTGTTTAAACAAACATTTGTTTATAGCAGTTTTGAAAACAGCTGCCGGCTGGCTAAGCTAAAACGTATAGCTTTCTACTCTAACGCATGCAGTGGACTAGAATTAACAAAACATGAGTTCCCACTATCTTTGTAGACCAGGTACTTGCAAATTCACCAACATTCTCATACGAACCTGGGCTCACTCTTCTCGTTATTTAATTCCTGTCCCTAGTACACATACATCACTGGAGCATTTTCACCCTTAGGCCTTTAACCATTAGATAGTTTCACTATCGTAAGTGTAACAAGGTAACAGATTCTAGGACTGTTAATGGAGAAGTGAAGTCTTCTTGATGTCGCAAGGTGCAAGCATCTCTTAGAGATGCAGATATTGTTGCATTCACTCTACGTTTAGACATTTATGCCTAGTTAGTTTCAGCATAGGAGTGCTGAAAGGCAGTTCTTTCTTCCTTCTGACTGCAGGGAGATGCCATGTATTATCTCCTTTGATAAAAGGAAATGATGGTAAAACAATGTATTTGTTATACTATGTTGCTGATCTGCTTAAATGAGCTTGGAAGGATATTCATTTTATATATTGAATAGTTTCTTAATTATAACTGTACATTCTGCGTCCAGAACTAGGATTAGAACTACAGTAGTCATTCATGCAGAGTAATCTTTCAGTAAAATTATTACTAATCATTTCACAATTCCATTTTCAAAACATGTTCTGATAAGAAATAATAAACTAAGAGACTTCGTCTGTGAAAGATGAGTATCGTTTAATTATGAAAGGGGAAGCACCTGTAGTTTCACACATACAACACAAGCAGGTAATTATTTCATAGGAAATCTTTTTTCAATTTACTTGAATTTAATTTCAAGTATTAGATCACTTCAATCTGTAAAACAGGGTGGGGAGCAGTAGAAAACAGCTTGGAGCTGTTATGTCAGCATAGAGATGTGGGTGAACAATATTAGAACGTTGCTTCATACCTCCGACCCTATTAATTAGCATTCTCTAGTCAACTAAAGCAATTCTTTAACGTTTGTAATGGATGCCACATTTTACACTGGTTCATGCCCAATCTTGATGTTCTGTATAATTGGGCACATAATATAAGTGGATATTGTTTTGTCAAGCATTGGTGGTGGTTTTATTTTTTTTAGAGGAAGGAACCCCTGCAGATGGTAAAACTTCTGCACTGCTTTAGGTTAACAGACCCATCCAGCCTTAATATTAAGGTGCATTACCAGAAGATAATTTGTTCCCTCTGTGCCACAGTCATGCTTATTAACTTTATTTTATTATATACTCTAGCTTGTGAAATGATTTTTTTAATGCCACTTAGTGGTGGCTTCTGTAGACAGCAAAATTACTGTTCCTGCCCTCGGGATCAATTTGTAATATGCTGTTATCATATAAATATATGTGCTGTACTTTAATAACGTTGATAGTCCAAAAGATTACTTCAGTGTTGTTGAGTCTTCTTTAAAAAGCGTGATGAAAATTGAATCCACAGGGACTTTCAAGGAAAAGGTCCTTAATTACTTGTGATCTAACGCTGTAGTCCTTACTCTGGCATAACTCCCAGTGCCTATAAGGCTCACTCTAGTGCATATGGAAATGATGTTCCTGGTGTGGCTGTTTATTAAAGACATACTGTTTTTTCCAGTGCAGTTGACAACTTTATAAAATGTGAATTCTAAATAACTGATATCTGGTTGACTCTTTTGGCTTGGGACCACGGAACAAAGGAGCAAACAGATAATTCCCTCTGTAGTTCGTCTTTACACACTGATACCAGGTAACCTGATTTATTGAAAACACTCTCCTTCTTAATAAGAAAAGGAGTACTTGTGGCACCTTAGAGACTAACCAATTTATCTGAGCATAAGATTTCGTGAGCTACAGCTCACTTCAAGTGCCACAAGTACTCCTTTTCTTTTTGAGAATACAGATTAACATGGCTGGTACTCAAAAACATCTCCTTCTTAATGTATGTATTTGCATTCTGCCTTGGAAAGTTCTTAGTCTTTCTTAAACCTCTCATCTCCAAACTTCTTCTTCTCCTTATACTTAACACCATGTCTCAGTTTTACAAACTTTGGGCCAGTGTTGATTGGAGCCATCACCTAATATGTAAATGTAGTGCTAAAGGTTGTAGCACTTTGATGCTCTACAGAAGGTAGGGCTCCTTCTTAGCCAATAATCAGCTCTTGCTCCTCCTTAGCCAATAATCAGCTCTTGCTCCTCCCTCTCCCTTCAAGGGTTGATTCTGTCCTTACCCCAGAGCTTTGTTCAGGCTCACGTCTCTCCTCTCACTTTCCTAGCTCCATCCACAGCAACCACCCTCAAGCTAACAGGAGAGGGATACTGAGCTGCTACATTTGTCAGGATTCCCTTTTCCCTCGTGGGAGCAGGGGAATTTGGGGTAAGAGAAAGTCAGGAAGAGAAAATGGGGACAGGGTTGCATAATGTAAGGGACGGAATAGAGGGAGTTGTAGGAGGGACACTATTGTGAATGTCTTGGGGGCAGGGGAAAAATTTTTTTTGGGGGGTGGGGGCAGAGAAAGAAAGGAAGGGTCCAGCAACTTGGACAGGGAGGAGCTGGGGCCGGGGGAGAGACTGAATACCCAGGAGGGCAAGAGAACTGGAGGCAGAGAACGTGAGGAACCCAGACATGGGGGTAGATTTACGGAAGAGAATCAGAGTTGGGATTGCAGAAGAGATAAGGGAGATTTGTAGGGATGGTAGAGAACTTTGGGGAAGAGATTATAAAATGGTACTAGGTAGAGACTGGTCTCCTAGAATAGGAGGTGGGGAAGATAATTGGATGGGAAGAGAATACAGAGGAAAGAGTCTGTGTTTGTACAGCATCTAGTCCAATGGAGTCCTGGTCCATGCCCAGGGTTGTAGGTACTGTGGTAATACAAATAATAATTAATAAAGTGGGGCTGTAAGGGAGTGGGGAGGAGATTCTGAAGTAGGAGCCTGGTAGTGATGCAAGAAGAGCCAAGAGAGAAGGGAGGTATGTTTAGGTGAGGAGAGGGCATTCAGAAACAGTGTCTGTTTAGGGAGTGGCCAACAACAAGGCAATTACACTTATTAGTTTGTGCATAGAGCTTGGGATGAAGTCACATAGTGGAGTTGTTAGTGGCGGGCTTCCTCTTCAAGTACCAGGAGGTGCCAGCATCAGTTTCATTCCTATCCTTTCAGGTGAATGGTGGTGGAATGAGAAGGCAAGGAAGTGAGATGAGGGACTTGAGAAGGGAATAGATTTCATCAAGGGAGAGCTAAGATGAGAGGGAAAAGGATTGGTGGGCCTTACTGGAAAGGAAGGGAGTGGGAAAGAAAAGAAAAAAGCAGCCTTTGCTGGGAATAGAGACACGACAGATAACAGAAAAGAATTGGTGAAGACACAGAAGAAAAAAATATCGGGAAAAGGGGAGGATGGGTGAAATAAAGAAGAGAAATGGTTATGGGGCAAATAGCCAAAAAAACTGTGAAGAAAGGACTTTGGTATTGCTCTGTACCTCTGAAAATCAGGCTATGTGTATTTTAAAGATGAGGTTACTATTCATTCATGTTACTATTCATTAAATCTTCCTGACTCAGTAGGGTTTCATATTTCCTTTTTTGCTGCTGACACCCATATTGGAAAGTATTAAAATTAGAAGTTGGAAAGACCGAGCACTGCATCTGTAAAATTTAAGCCATTAGTAGTCTATTTTAACACATGTTGGCAGCGTATGTACAGATACCACAGTCATCAGCAGGGTTTGAAACCATGGAGACATGCACTGAACTAGTACATTACATACTTTGCCTATTATATACATTTACCCCAAGTGTCTAGGGTCTACAAGAGCTCAAGTCCCATGTGGGTTACCATTCTGTATCATATTCACATGCATCCATGCTGCATGTATATAGGCACCACATTCATTAATGCATGTTAATCTTGGGACCCCCAGCACAAAAAACCTCTGTCACTTGAGCTAAATGAAACTTATTTAGCTGAAAGAGTAAGCTTTTATAGTCACTGGAGCCAGCCTCTAGAGAGAGACATGATTATATACACTAAGCTATGTGACAGACCCAGACCAGTGGGGTACAGGAGTCTGGTAGAAGGCAAATATACTGGCCACTGGATGAACAGTTTTCTGTTCCCTGAGTGACGAGAGCAGGGGCTGCACTAGAGCAATCAAGAACCTACTAGAACCAGTTAAGACAGGCAAGCTAATTAAGACACCTGGAGCCAATTAAGAACATACTAGAATCAATTATGGCAGGCAGACTAATCAGGACACCTGGTTTAAAAAGTTTCAGAGTAACAGCCGTGTTAGTCTGTATTCGCAAAAAGAAAAGGAGTACTTGTGGCACCTTAGAGACTAACCAATTTATTTGAGCATGAGCTTTCGTGAGCTACAGCTCACTTCATCGGATGCATCCGATGAAGTGAGCTGTAGCTCACGAAAGCTCATGCTCAAATAAATTGGTTAGTCTCTAAGGTGCCACAAGTACTCCTTTGGTTTAAAAAGGATGTCCCATCAGTTAGGGGTGTGTGTGTAAGGAGCAGGGAGTGAGAAGACATGCTGCTGGAGGACTGAGGAGCACAAGTGTGATCAGGCTTAAGGAGGAAGATCCTGCAGTGAGGATAAAGAAGGTGTTGGGAGGAGACCATGGGGAAGTAGCCCAGGGTGTTGTAGCTGTCACGCAGCTGTTACAAGAGACACTGTCGACAGTTGCAATCCACAGGGCCCTGGGCTGGAACCCGGAGTAGAGGGCAGGACTGGGTTTCCCCCCATCCCCCTCAACTCCCTATTTGAGACAAGAGGAGGTGACCTGGACTGTGGGTCCCACCAGAGGGGAAGTCCCTGGCCTATCCCCTGACCCACTAGGTGGGTCAACAGAGACTGTGGGGATTGTTCTTCTCCCTTTCCCCATGCTGGCCAGTGATGAGGTTAGCTGAGTGAGCGGCAGGTTTGAGCCACTAGCAGAAGTGGCCAAACTGAGGGCTTCCGTGAATCTCTGAGGCAAGCAAATCCACCAATAACTGCAGGACCCACCAAGGCAGAGGAGGAACTTTGTCACAGCTAACACAGCATGATGTACCCTTAGCTCCAAAATAAAAAACATCATCTGTAACCAAATATTTGTTTAAGATAATAACAATAAAAACAAAGGGACTTGCCCAATCTTATGTTTTAGTTAGGAACCAGACCCCAAACTCTTTTGTATGTGACAAAAATGGTAATTTCTTTTTTCTTTTCACATAGGTTTAAAACAAAAAGATAAAATCCCAGAAGTATCTTTACTATTTTTTTTTTTTTTAACCAAGACACTCTGACCCAGATTCTCCCTTACACTAAGGCCAGCCTATGCTGTTTTGCAGATCTGAGGTGTCTGAAAGTGGGCAAAAATTCCACTCAAAGGGCACTTTTCACTGCTACTGTGGTGTGAAGAGACCTTTGTGTATATGAAAACCATGCCCACTGTCTTTATAGAGGTTTGTGGGCCTGATTCTTTTTTACTTTAAGGTCACTTTACAATGTTTCCCTTTATTCCTCTGAGGGGGTATTTAGTCAGAGTCACAGCTAGTCCATGCTGAATGTATACTTGTGTGTGTATATACACAGACTTTTATAATTTCATGTCTTTTCAGGACAGGGAGCCTGTCTAACTCTGTAAAGTGCTATGTAAATTTAGGATGCTGGATATGATTCGTTAGTAACTATCCTCAATGTCAGGTTTCAGAGTAGCAGCCGTGTTAGTCTGTATCCACAAAAACAAAAGGAGGACTTGTGGCACCTTAGAGACTAGCAAATTTATTTGAGCATAAGCTTTCATGAGCTACAGCTTACTTCATCGGATGCATGCAGTGGAAAATACAGTGGGGAGATTTATATACACAGAGAACATGAAACAATGGGTGTTACCACTCACGCTAACAAGAGTGATCAGGTAAGGTGAGCTATTACCAGCAGGAGAGTGGGGCGGGGACAGGACCTCTTGTAATGATAATCAAGGTGGGCCATTTCCAGCAATTGACAAGAATGTCTGAGGAACAGCGGAGGGGGAGGGGGGAAAATAAACATGAGGAAATAGTTTTACTTTGTGTAATGACCCATCCACTCCCAGTCTTTATTCAAGCCTAAGTTAATTGTATCCAGTTTGCAAATTAATTCCAATTCAGCAGTCTCTCATTGGAGTCTGTTTTTGAACTTTTTTTTGTTGAAGAATTGCCACTTTTAGGTCTGTAATCGAGTTCTCCAACTGGTTTTTTAATGTTATCATTCTTGACTCTGATTTGTGTCCATTTATTCTTTTACGTAGAGACTGTCCAGTTTGGCCAGTGTACGTGGCAGAGGGGCATTGCTGGCACATGATGGCATATATCACATTGGTAGATGTGCAGGTGAACGAGCCTCTGATAGTGTGGCTGATGTGATTTAGGCCCTATGATGGTGTCCCCTGAATAGATATGTGGACACAGTTGGCAACGGGCTTTGTTGCAAGGATAGGTTCCTGGGTTAGTGGTTCCGTTGTGTGGTGTGCGGTTGCTGGTGAGTATTTGCTTCAGGTTGGGGGGCTGTCTGTAAGCAAGGACTGGCCTATCTCCCAAGATCTGTGAGAGTGATGGGTCATCCTTCAGGATAGGTTGTAGATCCTTGATGATGTGTTGGAGACGTTTTAGTTGGGGGCTGAAGGTGATGGCTAGTGGCATTCTGTTATTTTCTTTGTTGGGCCTGTCCTGTAGTAGGTGACTTCTGGGTACTCTTCTGGCTCTGTCAATCTGTTTTTTCACTTCAGCAGGTGGGTATTGTAGTTGTAAGAATGCTTGATAGAGATCTTGTATGTGTTTGTCTCTGTCTGAAGGGTTGGAGCAAATGCGGTTGTATCGTAGAGCTTGGCTGTAGACAATGCATCGTGTGGTGTGGTCTGGATGAAAGCTGGAGGCATGTAGGTAGGCATAGCAGTCAGTAGGTTTCCGGTATAGGGTGGTGTTTATGCGATCATCGCTTATTAGCACCGTAGTGTCCAGGAAGTGGATCTCTTGTGTGGACTGGTCTAGGCTGAGGTTGATGGTGGGATGGAAATAGTTGAAATCATGGTGGAATTCCTCAAGGGCTTCTTTTCCATGGGTCCAGATGATGAAAATGTCATCAATATAGCGCAAGTAGAGTAGGGGCATTAGGGGACGAGAGCTGAGGAAGCGTTGTTCTAAGTCAGCCATAAAAATGTTGGCATACTGTGAGGCCTTGCGGGTATCCATAGCAGTGCCGCTGATTCTGTGAACCAATGTCATGTTAGTCTTAGAACTAAGAAGAGTGACTGTGATTAATAATTAAACATAATAAATGGCTTTGATTAGTGTGTAGATAAAGGGCCTTACATTTATGCCCACTTTTGGCCCCTTTTACAAAGCCAGAATACTGTATGTGTAAATGAAAATTAGGCCTCTTCAAAACTCAGTAGTGGATTAGCTGCACTTTTTTATTTATTTATAAAACTAGGATTTCTAAGGCATTGCTTCATTCTTGTAAATCACTACATGACATCTGTTGTATCATATTCTAAAGGTACTGTGCCAGATCCATTAAGGGATGAGCTATGTGGAACATGCAAAGTCAGTATGCCCTAGTTAAGTGTCAAGGACTGTATTATATAGCAGTGACCATCTAAAGCTTTTTAGTTAATTGTGTCATTGTTTTTCACCAAATTGTAGGATGCATGACCAAAGCGACATTTTGAAGTGGAATGACTTGAAGTGGCTAATTGCCCTTTATGTGAAATTAATTAGGATCCAATCCTCCTGCATGGTGCTGAGTGCCCTTAACTCCCATTGACTTCCCATGGGAATTGAAGGAGCTTAGCACATAAGGGAGTTGATGAAGGAGAAGATTTACTTAAGGAAATGCGGTGTAGTTTGGGTGATCCTGGACAACCCTACAAATTCTGGCCAAGTCATCTGTGAAGTGGGCTGTGTGCTCTTGAAAGTCACAACGTAGAGGTATTTTATTTGTTCTGGATCTACTAGGGAGGCTAAGGATACTGTCAAACAGGACTATGTGAAGGCGAATTTGGTACCTTGTTGTTTGTGCCAGTAGTGTCCACACAGGACAATTAGTGTGCAAAACGTGGGTGTGATCTGCAGTTCATACCACTGTAGCCTGCATTGCAGCTCAGTGTAGATATAATTCAAGTTAACAAAGTCGGTGAGTGTGTATTATTGGTGGATCTGGTAACATTCACCTAGTATTTAGGTTGTCTGACACTTCCTATTACACCGGACCCTTGCTAGAACGCGGGGTTCGGGATCCATGCGCGGTACCACGTTAACACAGGGACCGCGTTACCATGGATCCCAATTTAAATATTTAAATTTAGTATCCACCGCCGCGACTGCGCTATATGCGAATCCGTGCTCTAGTGACGTGCGCTCTAGCGAGGGTCCGCTGTATAAGATTCTGTTTTCCGTTTGTAACTTTGCAAAATGTTAATTGTTTGGGCTGGAATTTTCCATGCTGGGCATCTCAGGCTGAATTTTTTGGGGAAAATTTCAGCCAAAACAGGCCAACTGTTTCTGAGAGTGAGGCTAGTGAAAAATGCATGGTTTTGTCCTTGTTAAAAACTGGTGGCCTTTTCTTTGTAGAGCTCTAGTTCCTGCATGCTTTGGAGCAGGGACTTGAACTTTGGTAGGGAGGTGGCCTTTGTGTTAGGGATGTATGTGTCTGTTGCTGTTCCTGTGAAAATCAGCCCAAATTAGGCTAAGGTGTAAATCTTTTTAAAAATTGCAGTTTGCACATGCTCAGTAGAGACTTGCTCAAACTTTACAGCTAAAATCTCTGAAGATTCCATCCGTGCTAAGCATGCTGCACCATGGACCTGAGCAGGACTTTCCCTGCAATTGCAGCTCTTGGTGCTGTGGGCCATATTGGACCAGACATTGAAACTGAAAGCAAAGAGCCTCTCTCCTGTTTCTCAGAGACACCCTTCCCTCCCTCTTCCCTCCCCCCTCCCCAGTTGCACTGCCACTGATAGGCAGGCAGGAGGAGGAGGAAGCTACCTCAGCGCAGTGAGGACAAGAACTGGATGGGATGAACTGTGGGGTGAGAGGAGGGAGCAGATTGGGATAAAGAGAAAGGGAGGATGCAGGGGAATAAATACATGACAGGCACTGGACGCTGGCAGGGGTCCTGGAAAAAATTATATGGGATCAGGTAATTAAAAACTGTGTCATAATGCATATGCACAAGGGGTTGAATTAAGGTTTAACGCAGTGAACCATAATTCTGGCATTTCCTAACTTTTGAGTGCTTGATTTTGCAACCTTAATAATGTTGTTTTACTGTAGTTTTTGTGAGTTACATATATAATGTATGTGTAACTCACAAAAGCTATGGTAAAAGAACATTTGTATATATAAAACACTAAGATATGTACCTTTGACAGTCTGCTTATTTGGTGTCTTTGTATTACTGTTTAGATTGTCAGTTCTTTGGTGCAAAGAAAGTGTCATCTTATGTGTTTGCATAGCAGATAATAAAATGGGGCATCTATCCTGAGAGGGGGTGTTCGGTGCTCCTGAAATATAAATAGTACCAATAATCATAGATAGTACACTGTATAGAAGAAATAGATGGATTAGAAGTTTTTTCATAGTTATATTTGAAATGTGAAGATAGAGTGTTATATTTTCTTCATTTTGGGCTGATTGAGATAGATAACAGCCTGTAGTAATACAGTTATTGATTGCACTGCAAACAACTTTCCGATACCTTGGAAAGCATTGATACCTGACAGTCTGAAGCACTGCAGTGGATTGATAAACATTCTGTCTGTCTGTCTTTGGTATTTTATAGAAGCTGTTCCTAGATGGCTGTGTAAAGTGTACATGGGGGGGCCTTGATGAAGCAATGACTTCAGTTGGACTACTCACATGCTTAAAGTTAAGCATGCACTTAAGTGTTTTGCTGGATCAACCTAGATTCTTTTTTGCAGCTGGGGTTTTCGATCCTTGAATTAATGTATGGATTAAATTAATCTAATTTCAAAATACCTTATCTTACATTTTAAAATGGAGATAAGAAAAAAGAAAGTCTTCAATATTCTTTTAATGGGGAGCTTAATTTTTTGTACACTTACAATACTCCATTGATTTACTGTTAAGTTGTTAGTGTTGCTTTAGAAATATACAGCTTCTGCTAGAGGTTGGAATTTGTGTATGTGGAACTTGATAATTTATTGGATATCTTTTATTTATACATTTGTATTGATTCCTTTACACTGGGTGGATTTAAAGATGCCAAATGCTAATGAACCTAGCAGCAGAGCTCTGGATCAAAGTGAGTAAAGAAAATAAAATATCCATGCATCTTCTTAGAACTTGGAGCCTGATCTTGTACTGAGAATTACATGTATCCAGTGATGAGCTGCCAAAATCTGAAGAACCGGTTCCTTCAGTCACTCCGGGTCTTTGGCGGCACTTCGGCGGCATGTCCTTCACTCGCTCCGGGTCTTCGGTGGCACTGAGGGACCCGCTGCCGAAGACCCGGAGCGCTGCCGGGGGAGTAAAAAGGGATTCTCAAAGGGAGCCTCCCCAGCCAGGAGCTCAGGCGGGCCTGTTGGGATGGTCCTGCGGGCCAGATGTGGCCCATGGGCCGGAGTTTGCCCAACCCTTTAACAACCCGTTCTAAACCAGCTTCTAAATTTAACAACCGGTTCGTGCGAACTGGCTCCAGCTCACCGCTGCATGTATCCAGGGGTCTACCTGCATTGTTCTCCTTGCAGGACTAGAGAAGAGAACTAGATTGTAAGCTCTGATTCTTGAATGGTGTCCCTGGGCACTACTGCTGTAAAAATAATTAATAATAATTGCATTTGAAGGAGTGGGGTTTTGTGTGTTTGGTGAAATCTGTGTGTCCTGGGGCAGCCTTAGGGTGTGTCTATATGTACAGCACTGTAGTGGTGCAGCTTAACCGATACAGCTGTGCTGCTGCAGCGCATCTGGTCAAGGCGCGGAAAGGACAGAGCTCTCCCGTTGGCATAATAAAACCACCTTTGCGAGCTGTGTAAGCTGTGTTGGTGGGAGAAGCTCTCCTGCCGACATAGCCCTGTGCACATGAATGCTTATGTCGGTGTAACTTATGTCGCTCGGGGGTGGAATATTTACATCCCTGAGTGACATGCATTTTGCTGACATAGGTTGTAGTGTAGACATAGCCTCAGTCACAGACCCTATCCAGCGAGAACAGGCACCTGAGCTGTCTGTCCTGAATTCCCTGCACAAGCTCAGACTGAATCAGGCCCGTTGCATTGAAGAGAAATTGTGAGTTGAAAAGTGTGTGTGTGTGTGTGCGTATGTGTGAAAATCTCATTTCTGAACAGGTACTAGAAATAACCATTCTTGTCCTTGATTAGTTATTTGGGGTGCTATAAGAGACCTTAATGTTATAGCTCTTGAGCCTGACTGCTACAGTAGTCAGCTTCTGAATGTGGCTTGCTTTGCAGGAATTAGATACTCTAGCATCTTGGGAAGACGAGATCATTTATTGTAATGTTGCTAATCATAAACAGAATTCTGGAATGCTGAATACACTGTAAACATGAAATAACAAAATACCAGTGTTTGAGAAACAAACCTGCCTGAATACTGACTGAAGGATGACTGCCTTCTTGAGTTGCTTTTCCCATCCTTTGTAGGGATGGGTGCAGACATGTCCACTATAATATATTTGTGTCCAAGACTGTTTAGATCTAGGGGATTTTTTTTTTCAAAAAGTAAAGTGCATGCAAATTTTACTAGTGGATGGTTAGTATTTTTTGAAAAAGAAAAAGGTAAGGAACTGTCCAGCTAATACTAATACAAACCAGCCCACTTATTCCCTTTAGTGATTAGCTAGTTAACATTTCCATAATCTATTTGTTTACTTTTCTTCATAAGCAATATCAAATGTATTTTTTTCATATTTAATGCATGGCTTATTTCAACATAAGAAAAACCACAGTATCTCACAGTAATCTTTGTGCATGTAGATGCTCTCTAAATCACCTTGTAAAAAATTGTGACCAGCAGAGGGGGCCTATCCCTGGAAAATGATCCCTTACGTAGTATATTATAAGTGTGAGAAGCAGATACCAAACACATTTTTACCATGGCTTCCCTTTCTGCTTTTGATTTTTAGACATTTTTGCTCAATGCTTAAGTTTCTCAAAGGTATGGAACTGACAGCACTGGGAAGATCAGTCCTTTGGTCCTGATCCAGAAAGGCACTGAACACATGGTGGGTGCTAAGCACCTCTGTGGTGCCTTTACATATCTTCTGGCCATATATGATGCACTGAGCTTCCCTACTTAGGACAGGGCAAATACATTTGGTTCTTAGTAGAAAGCTTTTTATTAGGAACTGGGCTATGGTATGCAGATATCATTCATTCCCAGCAGGGGCTAGTGATGAATCTCAGGATAAATGCAAGCTCAAAGGTAAATACTATATGGTGGGCCACTTTTACAAGGGCCTATTAGGGCTGTCTGCATTGCGGGGAAAAAATTAAAAATTGCACTAGTGTCACTACATTGATGTCATGCTAACGCAAAGCCCTAAAGTAGAGGTGCTGCCATGTCACAAAGCAGTTTATCTGGTAAATTGCTGGAATAAGCTGCAAGCCCCATTTTATGTTGATGCAGCAAGCCTACATAAGAGGGTTTGTCCTAGTGTAACTACACCAAAGCACTTACACTGGTGTGACTGATTTTCTAGTTAGAAACTGCCTTGCTGCTCCCTGCAGGGTATACTGATTTGCATTTCAGCTGGCTGACTTCTTTGCTTTCCTTTTCCTGAGTCGTTCCCCCCCCCCCCCCACCGAGTCTTTTCTGGCTTATTTTATGGTGGCTTAGCACTTTGTGGCTACATGTCTGATGTTGCTACAAACACATTCCTTTCACATGTCACTGCTTTGCTCATCCAGTCAGAATGGATAGGACCCAGCTCTTTCAACTGAATGACTTGCAATGTATGGAAAGAACCCCCTTTTGGACATGTTTCATGAAAATACAGCTCTTGTTCAGCAGTGACTTTTTTTTAAAAAGAATTGGAAGATAATAGGATTTTAAAGGGTGAGCAATTCACCAACAATCACTTTATGTTGAGCATTTTCCTTCATTTTCTGTGGCCTGAATGCTAAGGTGAAGTTTACTTCTGCAGCTCACTGCATCGCTATTGGGATGGACATTCTGCAGCAGAGAAGGATAAACAGAAAGAAGTTTAATTGATTCTTTTAATTAAAAGAGTCACATGCATAATCGAATATCAAAGTTAACATAAGGGCTGGAATATTGCTTTTATTAGTAATACTAATATTTCATTTGGTCATAACATCCTGCTTTTGAATAGTTAATAATTATTTCCAGAAATAAGTTTATTTTTGTGATTTGCTGTAGACTTTAGTGTTAACCTTACATAACTGCACTGTAACAATGTTGGGGCTGGAAGGATCAGAGCTCTTGGTAGCTAGGTTGTTGGGGGGTTAATAAGGGCTTTTATTGCAGATGGAAATGTTTGATAGCGGGAGGGAGATGCTAGGTGTAGGCTAAAGTCGGGAGGGCCCAGGTGTTGATTGCTTAGAGGAGGATTTGGTACCACCAAGGCGAATTGAGGATTTTAGTCACGGGGAGGGAACATATCCTTCTCTTGCTTTGATGAGGATGTACTACATTTACTTGAAGGGATACTCTTTAGTCTTAGATAACTAATCTCCTCTTCCTTCTCTGTGCTCACCAATGCCATGGGCCAAGACTTTATTTCCTTCCCATCTTTCTTCTCCCTCCCTACCCACTTGGGACTGAATGTCTCCCTCAGTAAGGACCATTTAATTAATATCTCCCACTCCCCCAGGAGGGCTCCTGAGATAATTGGAGGCTCATCGACTTCAGGAGGGTTCTGTATGGGTGAGGCAGTCCAACCATACACTGTTAATTGCAGGATCATAGACTAAGGCCTTGTCTACAATACACAGTTTTGTCGACAGAAGTCAGCTTTCATCAACAAAACTGTGGAGGTGTACATGCTACAATGTTCCTCCTGCCAATTTAACTCTCCTGTTATGCTCACAAAATAAAACCACCTCAACGAGAGGCATAGAGCTTTTTGTGACAAAGTTAGATTGACGAAGTGTCAGTGTAGACACTACGCTTGGTTATGTCACCATAAATGGCTTCCAGAAGATTTTGCACAATGCCCATCTTGACTGCTCTGGGCAGCAGTTTGAACTCCGTTGCCCCTGCACCTGGTGCACAGGCATCCATCCCTCCCCGTTTAAAGGACCGAGAATTTTTGAAATTGCACTTCCTTTGTGCTCAGTGTGGAGAGCTCACATCACATAACGATTTCCTGCTTGGAATATGCTGGTGGTGTTGGATCTGCTGGCTCTGTGGGGAGAGGGGGCTGTGCAGACCCACCTTTGCTCCAGCTGTGGGAACATCAATACCTACGGGAAGATTTCTCATGACATGTTGGATAGGGGCTGTGAATGGGACATGCATCAGTGCCGTGCGAAGATAAAGGAGCTGAGGCAGGCATACCAGAAGGCAAGGGAGAAGGCAGGATTCAAACTATCACTCTGGTGCTGCGCCGAAGTCCTGCCGCTTCTATAAGGAGCTGGACGCCATCCTTGGCGGCGATCCTACCTCCACTGCCAACAGCCCATGGATACTTTGGGGCGGGGGGGGGGGGAGCGGGGGCTGGAGACAGCGGACAGCAGACTGAACCCTGAGGACGAAGTGGTGGACGAGGCGGGTCGAGTTTGAGGATGAGATGGGATGAGTGACAGGGTCGTCTGGTTCTGTGGCAAGCCAGGATGTCTTCTCGACCGCAGAGGGTTCAAGCCAGTCTCAGCACTCCGGCTCTGGCACTCATGATACAGGAGAGGGAAGCTCTGGTAAGTGCTCATTTTGAGTTGATACTGCTCAGTTACAGGTGGTAGAGCTTTCCTTTGTTTTGTTATGTGCTAGAAGTTGGTTAAGGGATAGACATATACAAGACTAGCTGTGTTTGCGTCTGCTTCACGTTCTCCTCTGCAGCTATGCAGTGTGGGCCCTGTGGAAGAGTGTGTTAATAAACACCAAGATTTCACAGGAATCCTCCAGCGAGATCCCTAGGAAACTTTTCTAGAGGTACTCACCAATCCTCTGCTGAAGGTTCCTTGGCAGAGCTGCTTTGTTCCCTCCCGCATTGTAGGAAACTTTCCCATGCCAATCAGCAATCGCTTGTGCAGGAACCAAAGCAGCACTCAAGCGAGCAGCATAGGGACCCAGTCTGAAGCTACATACATGCAGGAGATGCACCTTGTATCCTTGCTTATCTTCAGGAGTGAGATATCAGCTGTAATGACCACTGTGTGTGATAAATGGTGGCAGAATTTACCATATTGTCCCTCGTCGTTTGCAGTGATCCTCTTAAAAAAACAAAACAAAAAACAAAAAAAACCTTTGCCTCATCTTGAAACCCCCCAGGCCAAACTCACCCTGTTTAGGGTGTTTGCCGAACTGTGCTTGCGAAGGGACAATGAGAAAGAGGTGTATTTTACTATTACGATTCAATGCTGTGAGTACACTAACAATCATTCTTCTTTTTATTGTTTGTTATGCTTCTGCAGATGTGGCCTTGCAGGGAACCCTCTACACGCTGGTGGAGCGCCTCCACCAGATAAGGAAGCAACCCAGGAGGAGCAAGGAGGACATGTTTCGGGAGGTGCTCTAGTTCTCTGACACTACAAATCAAGAACACAGGCCTTGGAGAGAGAGAGAGAATTAATAAAAAAATTATAAATAGCCAGGAGAGGAAGCAGGACCAGGAGTGAATTTCAGTAGGCCAGGAGTGAATGATAAAAAGTGATGGAGGACCAAATGGAGATGTTGAAGTCCCTAATTGTGCTGCAGGCAGAACACATGCATGCTCCCCCCACCTCCCAGCCCATACAGAACTACGTGCCATGCCTTCCACAAACTCCTCCCACACATTCCTTACATCTTCCTGGCCTGTCACAGTACTCTGTTCGCTCAAACCCTGTGGACAATTTCCCAAATGATAGCTGGAGTTGCACTTAGCTATGAGAGCTTCCATCAGGAGAGTGCTCCTCTCGCTGTTATGTCCCTTTCAACAAAGTGTTTTCTGTGTTTTGTTTGTTGCTGTTTCATAAAAAAAAAATACTCTGAAAGATAATCTTTATTTGTCTCCTACATATGGTGGTTTCTGCTAGAATTAATACACAGTGGCAATTGGCACATTTGCAGACTACAAATCATGGTCAGGAAGCAATCATCAAAATTTTCATGCAAGGTAGCAAGTTAACAAAGCATGGCAGAATGCTTTATAGAAAGACTCATTACTGGTGCTCATTGTCAAAATGATGCCTCAAAGCCTCCCTGATTTGAATAGCCCACTATTGCGCCCCTCTATTAGCCATGGTATCTGGCTGCTCAAAATCAATCCCAGGTGATCTACCTCCATAAGCCACTCCTGGGGAAGTTTTCACCCTTAACTTCACAAATATTATGCAGTGCACAGCAGGCTGCTATGATCATGGGAATATTTTGCTCATAGAGATCTAACCTGTCAAAAAGACAGTGCCAGCGAGCCTTTAATCTGCCAAATGCACATTCAACAGTCATTCTGCACCTGCTCAGCCTGTTGCTGAAGTGCTCCTTGCTGCTATCCATGTTTTCCATGTATGGCTTCATGAGCCATGGGAGTAAGGGGTATGCTGGGTCTCCCAGGATCACTGTGGGCGTTTCAACATCCCCCATTGGAATCTTCTGTTCTGGAGAGACCGTCCTTGCTTGCAGCTTTCTGTACATCTCAGAGTTCCTGAAGATTTGTGGGTCATGCACTTTCCTGTACCATCCTGCATTGATATCCGTGAAATGACTCCGGTGATCCACAAGCTTCTGCAATACTATAGAGAAGTACCCCTTTCTATTGATGTACTACATCGCAAGATGTTCCAGGGCCAAAATTGGAATGTGTGCCATCTATCGCTCTGCTGCAGTTAGGGAATCCCGCGAAGCCATCCACTATTTCATGCACATTTCCAAGAGTCACAGTCCTGCATAGCAGGATGCGATTAATGGCCTTACACACTTGCGTGAACGTAACCCCCGGAGTGGACTTCCCGACTCCAAACTGATTTGTCTGGAATTGCCAGTTTCCACACAGCGATAGCCACACACTTCACCACCAAAAGGGAAGCTCTCATTTTGATGTCCTTGCATCGCAGTGCTGGGGCGAGCTCTGCACACAGTTCCAAGAAGGTGGCTTTGCACATGTGAAGTTCTGCAGCCACTGCTCGTCATCCCAGACCTGCATAATGATGCAGTCCCACCACTAAATGCTTGTTTCCCAAGCCCAAAAGCAACAGTTCACCGTGTGCAGTTGCTCCATGAATGCAAAAGGTAATCTGGAATTGTTTCATTCCATGGTACGCAGCAGGGCAGGCACCATGGATTCCTGTTCAGATTCAAAGCTCATGAGATACTGCATGATCAGCCATGTTGTGTTCGAAGCATTGACCTCAAGAGTAGAGAACAGTGCAGGATCCATGCTTTCAGGCACAGATGGCAGGTGCACAGTAAACTGGAGTTGCTGAAAAATGGTGCGAAACATATTCAGAAGCCTATGGAATGATGGGACAGAAATTGCATCATGGCATGTTGAATCCCGCTCCCATGATGCACTGTGTCCACGCCTTCTTCCCACAAATCTTAGCTGCAGAAGGTGGTGGGATAGCTATCCACAGTGCACTGCTCTCACTGTCGATGCTAGAGCAGCAACTGTGGCTGCGCTCCGCTGACAGCAGGAGTGTTGTGTGCACATGCACAAGCAATGTAATTATAGCAGTTTATGATCATCGGCGTAACTTGTGTTGACTTAACTCTATAGTGTAGACGTAGCCTAAGAGCTTGTCTTCACAAATAGATTTAAAAACTTAGTTAAACTGATGCAAAACCCTACATGGACTCTTATTTCAGTTTATGAGTTCAGTATATCTTAAGTCAATAAGGAATCTACTTAAACTACATTGATATAAGCTACCCTTATACGAAACCTTATTTCGTAGGGTATGTCTACACTACGAAATTAGGTCGAATTTATAGAAGTCGGTTTTTTCGAAATCGTTTTTATATATTCGAGTGTGTGTGTCCCCACAGAAAATGCTCTAAGTGCATTAAGTGCATTAACTCGGTGGAGTGCTTCCACAGTACTGAGGCAAGCGTCAACTTCCGGAGTGTTGCACTGTGGGTAGCTATCCCACAGTTCCCGCAGTCTCCGCTGCCCATTGGAATTCTGGGTTGAGATCCCAATGCCTGATGGGGCTAAAACATTGTCGCGGGTGGTTCTGGGTACATATCGTCAGGCCCCCGTTCCCTCCCTCCCTCCGTGAAAGCAGCAGCAGACAATCGTTTCGCGCCTTTTTTCTTGAGTTACCTGTGCAGATGCCATACCACGGCAAGCATGGAGCCCGCTCAGCTAACCGTCACCGTATGTCTCCTGGGTGCTGGCAGACATGGTACTGCATTGCTACACAGCAGCAGCAACCCCTTGCCTTGTGGCAGCAGACGGTGCAGTAGGACTGGTAGCTGTCATCGTCATGTCCGAGGTGCTCCTGGCCGCACATGGGTGCAGGGACTACATTAGAAGGGACTTGACCAGGTCATTCTCTTTAGTCCTGCAGTCAGTCCTATTGAACCATCTTATGGTGAGCAGGCAGGTGATACGGATTGCTAGCAGTCCTACTGTACCATCTTCTGCTAGGCAGGCAAGAGATGAGGATGGCTAGCAGTCCTTCTGCACCGTCTGCTGCCAGCCAAAGATGTAAAAGATAGATGGAGTGAATCAAAACAAGAAATAGACCAGATTTGTTTTGTACTCATTTGTTTCTCCCCCTCCCCCGTCTAGGGGACTCATTCCTCTAGGTCACACTGCAGTCACTCACAGAGAAGGTGCAGTGAGGTAAACCTAGCCATGTATCAATCAGAGGCCAGACCAACCTGCTTGTTCCAATAAGAACAATTACTTAGGTGCACCATTTCTTATTGGAACCCTCCGTGAAGTCCTGCCTGAAATACTCATTGATGTAAAGCCACCCCCTTTGTTGATTTTAATTCCCTGTAAGCGAACCCTGTAAGCCATGTCGTCAGTCGCCCCTCCCTCCGTCAGAGCAACGGCAGACAATCGTTCCGCGCCTTTTTTCTGTGCGGACGCCATACCAAGGCAAGCATGGAGCCCGCTCAGATCACTTTGGCAATTAGGAGCACATTAAACACCACACGCATTATCCAGCAGTATATGCAGCACCAGAACCTGGCAGAGCGATACTGGGCGAGGAGGTGACATCAGCGCGGTCACGTGAGTGATCAGTACATGAACACAGATTTCTCTGAAAGCATGGGCCCTGCCAATGCATGCATCATGGTGCTAATGGGACAGGTTCATGCTGTGGAACGCCGATTCTGGGCTCGGGAAACAAGCACAGACTGTTGGGACCGCATAGTGTTGCAGGTCTGGGACGATTCCCAGTGGCTGCGAAACTTTCGCATGCGTAAGGGCACTTTCATGGAACTTTGTGACTTGCTTTCCCCTGCCCTGAAGCTCATGAATACCAAGATGAGAGCAGCCCTCACAGTTGAGAAGCGAGTGGCGATAGCCCTGTGGAAGCTTGCAACGCCAGACAGCTACTGGTCAGTCGGGAATCAATTTGGAGTGGGCAAATCTACTGTGGGGGCTGCTGTGATGCAAGTAGCCCACACAATCAAAGATCTGCTGATATCAAGGGTAGTGACCCTGGGAAATGTGCAGGTCATAGTGGATGGCTTTGCTGCAATGGGATTCCCTAACTGTGGTGGGGCGATAGACGTAACCCATATCCCTATCTTGGCACCGGAGCACCAAGCCAGCGAGTATATAAACCGCAAGTGAAAAACACTTTTCAATAGTGCTGCAAGCTCTGGTGGATCACAAAGGACGTTTCACGAACATCAACGTGGGATGGCTGGAAAAGGTACATGGTGCTTGCATCTTCAGGAACTCTGGTCTGTTTCAAAAGCTGCAGGAAGGGACTTTATTCCCAGACCAGAAAATAACTGTTGGGGATGTTGAAATGCCTATAGTTATCCTTGGGGACCCAGCCTGCCCTTAATGCCATGGCTCATGAAGCCGTACACAGGCAGCCTGGACAGTAGTCAGGAGCTGTTCAACTACAGGCTGAGCAAGTGCAGGATGGTGTAGAATGTGCATTTGGATGTTTAAAGGCGCGTTGGCGCAGTTTACTGACTCGCTTAGACCTCAGCGAAACCAATATTCCCACTGTTATTACTGCTTGCTGTGCGCTCCACAATATCTGTGAGAGTAAGGGGGAGACGTTTATGGCAGGGTGGGAGGTTGAGGCAAATCGCCTGGCTGCTGGTTACGCACAGCCAGACACCAGGGCGGTTAGTTACAGGAGGGCGCGGTACGCATCAGAGAAGGTTTGAAAACCAACTTCATGACTGGCCAGGCTACGGTGTGAAAGTTCTGTTTGTTTCTCCTTGATGAAACCCCCCGCCCCTTGGTTCACTCTACTTCCCTGTAAGCTAACCACCCTCCCCTCCTCCCTTCGATCACCGCTTGCAGAGGCAATAAAGTCATTGTTGCTTCACATTCATCGATTCTTTATTCATTCATCACACAAATAGGGGGATGACTACCAAGGTAGCCCAGGAGGGGTGGTGGAGGAGGGAAGGAAAATGCCACACAGCACTTTAAAAGTTTACAACTTTAAAATTTATTGAATGCCAGCCTTCTGTTTTTTGGGCAGTCCTCTGTGGTGGAGTGGCTGGTTGGCCGGAGGCCCCCCCCCCGCGTTCTTGGGCGTCTGGGTGAGGAGGCTATGGAACTTGGGGAGGAGGGCGGTTGGTTACAAAGGGGCTGTAGTGGCAGTCTGTGCTCCAGCTGCCTTTCCTGCAGCTCAACCATACACTGGAGCATACTGGTTTGATCCTCCAGCAGCCTCAGCATTGAATCCTGCCTCCTCTCATCACGCTGCCGCCACATTTGAGCTTCAGCCCTGTCTTCAGCCTGCCACCTCTCCTCCCGGTCATTTTGTGCTTTCCTGCACTCTGACATTATTTGCCTCCACGCATTCGTCTGTGCTCTGTCAGTGTGGGAGGACAGCATGAGCTCAGAGAACATTTCATGAGGAGTGCGTTTTTTTTTTCTTTCTAATCTTCACTAGTCTCTGGGAAGGAGAAGATCCTGTGATCCTTGAAACACATGCAGCGGGTGGAGAAAAAAAAGGGACAGCGGTATTTAAAAAGACACATTTTATAAAACAGTGGCTACACTCTTTCAGGGTAAACATTGCTGTTAACATTACATACATAGCACATGTGCTTTCGTTACAAGGTCGCATTTTGCCTCCCCCCACCGCGTGGCTAGCCCCTCAACCCTTTCCCCTCCCCGTGGCTAACAGCGGGGAACATTTCTGTTCAGCCACAGGCAAACAGCCCAGCAGGAACTGGCACCTCTGAGTGTCCCCTGAAGAAAAGCACCCTATTTCAACCAGGTGACCATGAAAGATATCTCACTCTCCTGAGGATAACACAGAGAGAGAAAGAACGGATGTTGTTTGAACGCCAGCAAACATACACTGCAATGCTTTGTTGTACAGTGATTCCCGAGTACATGCTACTGGCCTGGAGTGATAAAGTGTCCTACCATGGAGGACGCAATAAGGCTGCCCTCCCCAGAAACCTTTTGGAGTATATCCAGGAGAGCCGCGAATGCCAGGGCAAAGTAATCCTTTCACATGCTTGCTTTTAAACCATGTATAGTATTTTAAAAGGTACACTCACCGGAGGTCCCTTCTCTGCCTGCCGGGTCCAGGAGGCAGCCTTGGGTGGGTTCGGGGGGGTGCTGGCTCCAGGTCCAGGGTGAGAAACAGTTTCTGGCTGTCGGGAAAACCGGTTTCTCCGCTTGCTTGCTGTGAGCTATCTACAACCTCCTCCTCATCGTCATCTTCTTCATCTCCAAAACCTGCTTCCATGTTGCCTCCATCTCCATTGAAGGAGTCAAACAACACGGCTGGGGTAGTGGTGGCTGAACCCCCTAAAATGGCATGCAGCTCATCATAGAAGCGGCATGTTCTGGGCTCTGACCTGGAGCAGCCGTTCGCCTCTCTGGTTTTCTAGTAGGCTTGCCTCAGCTCCCTAAGTTTCACGCGGCACTGCTTCGGGTCCCTGTTATGGCCTCTGTCCTTCATGCCCTGGGAGATTTTGACAAAGGTTTTGGAGTTCTGATAGCACGGATTCCTCTCCCCATACAGCGATCAGATCCCGTACCTCCCGTTCAGTCCATGCTGGAGCTCTTTTGCGATTCTGGGACTCCATCATGGTCACCTCTGCTGATGAGCTCTGCGTGGTCACCACTTCTGATGAGCTCTGCACTCACCTGCAGCTTGCCATGCTGGCCAAACAGGAAACTGAAATTCAAAAGTTCGCGGGCCTTTTCCTGTCTACCTGGCCAGTGCGTCTGAGTTGAGAGTGCTGTCCAGAGCGGTCACAATGGAGCACTCTGGGATAGCTCCCGGAGGCCAATACCGTCTAATTGTGTCCACAGTACCCCAAACTCGACCCGTCAAGGCTGATTTAAGCGCTAGTCTACTTGTCAGGGGTAGAGTAAGGAAATCGATTTTAAGAGCCCTTTAAGTCGAAAGAAAGGGCTTCATCGTGTGGACGGGTGCAGGTTTACATCGATTTAACGCTGCTAAATTCGACCTAAAGTCCTAGTGTAGACCAGGGCTTAGGATCAAAATAAGACAGTCTATAGAGGGTTTTGCATTGGTTTAATTAACTCAATTTTAAAATACATCTTTAGTAAAGTGGTGCGAGTTTGTGTCTAGACCAGGCATAAGATTGTATTTTTAATTACTGGCCAGGGTACCTAAAGCTTTGGGTAGGCATTCTTTTACATGAGTTATATCTGTATGAATAAATGCTTTCAGAATTTAATACATTGTTTTATATTCATTTAGGGTTTTTAGGTTGTGGTCTTTATTTTCCTTGTTTTTGCTGCTCCTTCTGCAAGTGCATTTAAACGCTAGAAAAATGTGTAAAATTTGGAGTAATTTTAGTATATCTGTTCTAAAAACTTATTCTCAGATTCTTTCTTTGGTGGCGTTTTATGAGTTTTAAAACCAGAACGATGATGTGGTTGTTTTTACATAAATTTTACATATTTATGTTAAATAGAGTATGAGAGTATTTTATTTATTCTGAATTGCTTCAGAACAGCCTCTGAACTAATAGGCTTGCTCTTTTGGCAAAAAAAAACAACCCAAAAGCCTGATATTGCAAAAATGTATGCCAATGGTGATCTCTTGTTTGATGTACATCTTCTACCTTAATATGTTAGTTGCTTATTTATCAGGTCAAATAAATTTTAAAAAACAAATTAACGTTATCTTGCTGGTGAGCTACTTACTGATTTTAATTGTAACTGTAAAAAGATACCCAGAGGGAGATATAAGCAGTAGCAACTAACATTGTTATGATAGCCCCAGGAAACAAGTGTAGAAGACAGGATGTTTTGTAATAAAACTGTAAAACAATTAAAATAGCTTCACAAAGCATGCTGGTTTCTAAGCTGTCCAAAGGAAAAGACTGTGAAGGGAGTGCCAGACAGTCACAGCGTCACAGTTATTATAAATTACCATCTCCTTTTGGGGAGGGGGCAGTGGAGGGAGGTGGAAGATGGATAACAAAGGTGACAAGTAAATACATGCTACATAAATATGCATAAATCCATTACCATCTGCCACATTGTCCAATTTGACTGGGTTGTCTTTCGATGTCTACCACATAAATCAGTTTAAAGCAGTTTCCCTCGAGCAGTATTTTCTGTAATGGATGGGTCACATTCTTGGGTTTGTGACTGAAGACCTGGCAAATAATATAGCAAATGCAGTATTTACCTTTTAAAAAAAATGTTGCAGTCATAGGATTTATTTTGCTGTGCAGCCATTAAACATTGTATTAGTTACTAGAAACCAGACTGTGAAGTTAAACTACCATAAATTTTGCTTGGCTAGTGCTTTTTGGTACACAGTTTTGTGTACAATTGGTGAGGCATACAGCAAAAGAAGTTCAAAATGTCTGTTTTTGTGCTAGAGCCCTATGACTGTTTTAAATAGTAATTTTCATAAAGCTGCATCTCAGCTTTTGATGGTAGGCAGATGTGGTTCACCATTACTGGTGGCTATTCTTTATATCATCACTATGATGTGTTTCAGCCCCTCTTCTCAGTGTTGCTCAATTATTATTTTCTTCGTTGTTCCTTAATTCTTTGCCATGGCACTTCTACAGATAGTAATCTCATATTCAGATGAGGATTCTCTCTCTCTATGTTCAGTTCCTGAAATATTCCAACATCCTGTTCTGGATTTCTCTTAATAGCTACCACTTATCACTTTGCGGTGGTACACACTCATCTCAGCATGAGTTTCCTTTACCAAAAAGTCTGCGTTACACCATTCTGACAGTGAAAAGGGGCCTTCGTGTCAATGAGAATCAGGCCCCATCTGCCTTTTCCCTTTATGATTTTCTAGATATATCACAGCAGGATGGATAAGAATCATGATTATTTTTTAATCATTGATTTAAAAATCTAAATGATTTTTTAATATACAGTAAATGGATTTTTTTATTTACATGTTGCTAGTTCTTTCTCTATTTTGTAGTCTTAAATTGTTAATGTGGGTGCTTAGTACCTTTTTCAGTACTGAGTTTCCTAATAATTGCTAGACTTTCAGATTTTATGTAGATTTCTTGTACGAAGAAGTTTCACACTGAGAATTGTCATCTCTGCTGACAAAGACAAGTCAAGAGTCTTCTTACTGTGAGAACAACACAAACCCAAACCCAAAATTGGTAAGCAAATAGCGCATCCTGTTATTTGCAGCCTACACTAGCTGCCAACATAGCAAACTTCCGCAGGTCAAGAAAGCCAAAATACTTCAACCTGACTATGTTCCTCCATCAGTTTGCAGTTTGAAATCAAGGGGACTTGTGCTCCTAAGTCACTTAAGTGCTTTTAAAAATCTCAAACTTAGTGGCTTAAATATGGATTTAGGAGTCTAATTTTAGACTCCTGTTTTAAAAAAACTTTGGCCTATGTGTATAAAAAAGTTCCCAATAACACATTAAAAAAGTTGAAAATATCAATAACTTTACATTATTAGCACTGAAGCAACTTATGTGACAGACATTTTAGCCCACAAGAGAAAATCTTTTAATAAAAATACAAATTCAAGCCTTGATGCTGCAAATAGTTAAGCACATGCTTAACTTTAAGTACATTAGTAGTCCAATAGAAGTCAATAGGTCTATTAATGTGAATAAGGTTACATGTCTACTTCAGTGTGTAGGTGATTGTGGCTTTAATTTTCAGTGTTTCATTTTTTGCATACAGAAGTTCTGTAAAATTCAGATGAGATACCCCACTAATAGTGGTATTTAAAAAAAAATCTGTAATTTAGACCATCATTCATTTTAATCTAAAATTGCAATAGCACATATTTTCAGATTAGTTTTACAGAGCCTTAGCCTGATTTAAATCAACAAAAACAAAATCAAGTTTGATTTAAATAACTTTAATTTAAATCACTCCGGTCTGTCTCACAGGAGCCCCATATTTTAGAAGATTCTATATCTTTCTCATCCACTGATTTGAGGCTCTGCCTTTGATAGCCACATAGAGTAATAAGCCACATCATACAGGCTTGCTGAAGATTGAACGACATGATGACTAGCACATCCTTTTCTGGCCAAGTAACCTCCAGTTTCATGAATACTATATATGCCTTAGCTCAAGGGTTCTCAACCTTTTCCCTTCTGAGTCCCCCCCCTCCCAGCATGCTGTAAAAATGTGCTACAAAAAATGTTTTTCTGCATATCCAGTAGATTAAAAGCCAGGGCCAGCGTTAGGGGATAGCAAGCAGGGCAATTGTCCAAGGCCCCACGTCACAGGGGGTTCCTCATAGCTAAGTTGGCTTCATCCCCATGCAGCAGGGTTCAGGCTTCAGCTTCGGCCCTAGGCAGCGGGGCTCAGGCTTTGGCTTTCTTCCCTGGGCCTCAGTGACTCTAGCGCCAGCCCTGCTCTCTGGTTTATTTTGGAGGACCCCCTGAAACCTGCTTGCGGCGCACGAGGGGGCCTTGGACCCCTGGTTGTGAACCATTGCCTTAGCTAACTTTTTGTTGTCATCTGCTATGCTCATATGAAGGAGGAAAGATGATCTTGTGGTTAAAGAACAGGACTGGAAATCAGAAAATCTAGATTCTACTTCTAGCACTGCCACAGGCTTCTTGTATGACTTATGGCCCTGATTCTACAGACTCTTACTCATCATGTGTAAGGTACTTTGATAAATAAAGATTTTAAAATTGGGCCTTTAATTTCCTGGTCCTCAATTTCCTCATTTATAAAATAAAGGATAGGTAAGCATTACTATCTGACAGAGATGTATGAAGATAAATTAATTAATGTCTATGGAGAATCTTGAAATCCTTGGATAGAAGATGCTGTATAAATGCAGACAATAATTGTATATACTACAGATATAATCTAGCAGAACTCAAATGCAATATGTCCAAGGGAAGGTAGTTCTGAAACTGCTGTCCTGCTCTGTGCTCCAGGTAATGTGGTAAAGAAATAAAACCCACACTAGAAATGAGGTAATTTGTTGTTATTTTAAAGCTAGGATGGCAGGGAACAGGAACAAAACAATTGCTCTGAAACCAATTTGAATGTTGTTCAGACAAATAAAAGACTGAGGCAGTTGCTGACCTCTCTTGACAAACAGCTGGACCCAAAAATGGCCATTGAGTTGTCGCTTAAGGACTTAATGGAGGAGATCTTTCAAATAAGAGAAACAGTAAATAAGGTAGATGGAGCTTTTACACACGTTAAAATTGAGATAGCTCAAATGAAAGCCAACCTAAATGAAATTAAAGAAAATGTGAATGAAGCTGAAAGAACATGTCTGTGTATGTGAGGATGAATTGCTTACGTTAAAAGACTCATAATCAAATCAAGCTTCTGGAAATGATCTTTGGAGAATCAAGAGAGTAGGAGCAGCAGAAAGAAAATTTAAGACTGTCTGGACATCCAGAAATAGCTTGAAGGAGATCACCCAGGGAATGGTATTGAAAATATGGTAACAGAACTGATGAAACTGAATACTAAAAGTTTTTTTAAATGGAAAGGGCACATAGATTTACCAGTGCTTCCCAGAATATGCACAGTAAACCCCAGTCTTTTATATTAAAAATATTGAGTTTTGAGCATGTCCTGCAGATGATAGTGGTTCAGTCTCTTTCTTATTAGCCACTAACAGAAGTTGGTTCAGTAAAAGATATTACCTCACCTTCTATGTTTCATTCGTATTCTGGGACCAACATGGTGGCAACAACACTGAAAATAGTGGAAAATCTTCTACTTAATGTTGTTTTGTCAGTTTTTAAGTAATTCTCTTTTGATTTTTGCTTGATGTGACTCATCTGTGATTGACAGCTCAACTGCTTCTGTGCTTCATGAAGACAGGACCTAATCCATAATAACCTAGTATTAAGGGAATAGGTTATTATTACATCTCTAATACAGTGACAAAGCAGCAGTAATTGGAGTAACCAAACTCAGGTTACCTCAGGATTTAGGAGGGGTTAGTTTCCCAAACACCGATAGATGGACAAGTTTATGCGTTGCCAAAATGTTATTTCCTTTAAAATTTAACATCTTGTTTAGGGATCATTGTGAGGGCCAGATTTTCTGGGTAAAGGGCTGGATTCTCTCGTCTGCCATATAAATGACACAAGTTAAACCTGACACAAACCTGCTACTGACTGAGCCAAATTTGTACAACTGATCTAGAGGTGAAAAGCTCCATATTTATTACAAATCCCCAAGTCAGTCAATTGCATGATTAAAATAAACGTTGTTTAATCAGATTATTGTCTTTTACATTGTTGCATTTTATTTGCTCTTACTTTGGATGTAGCACTTCACGAATAATCCTATTTAGAGAAGAATGTTACTGAGTAGTTTTCATTATCTTCTGACAATGATCAGTAAGTCAAAGACATTCAACTTTAATAAAAATGTTTATTTGGGAACAAAACTTCAATTAATGAAGACATAGTTGTGAACAAAAATCTTTATTTCAATAGGCATAAATACAAAATACATGTTCCTGTAATGGTAATGCACATCTGTTCTTCTGCCTCATCCGTTTATTTGTCTTAGAATTATTACCCCTGATACTACTATTATAGCTGGGGAACTGGCAACAACTATAGTTTAGCCTGCAGGAACTTTTCCATTCTAAGCCCCTGTATGTTAGCTTTGCAATCAGCTCAGCCAGAATAAATTCTCATTCTATGTCGAAATCCCTCTTGGGTTCCAGAATGCAGATATCTGAAAAATAACCAATTTTTCTTTTTCAGCTAACCAGTCTCTCTAGTGGTAAAAAAATATAGATAATTCAACTTAAAAGTAGGGAGGGACCAGTTAACTTCCCACAGAAATTTTGTCTGCTGATGTGATTTGTGAAAAGTAAACCCCAAAGAAGTGTGGCTTATTCTCCAAGGTTATCAACAGTCTTTTACCCTACATTCTAGACACACTCTTACTTCTGATACACGCTCTCAAAGCTAGAGATTTTTTTTTCTGTATCACAGCATTCCTGGCAGTATCAAGGGCGTTTATTATCCGTTGCTGATACCCTAGAATATTAATTTAAATCTGGGATAAATGTTTATTTTCTTCGGATTTCTACAAATTAAAAATGCACCTATCCAGCCATTCTCTATGCCTTTGACATAACTTAAATACACAAATAGTACCTTAAATCTCTCATAATCAGGGCAAGCCTCAGCAATCAGGGTAGCTGTAATGAATGTTCAGTAGAATGTGATCCTTTAATAATTCATCGCCATACGTCCTTTTCTAGACATATTTCTATAGACCTAAGAATATTAGTTTTTTATGGTTCCTGAATGTGGTGTGTTAAGATGGTTAACATCCTCTGCCTGAAACTTTAGATTCTGTTAGTTAATGTAGTTAACTATTGAAGTTGTGTTTTCCATGGAAATAACCCTGAACCAGTGGTTGGGTGAGGCAGCTATACCTTCCTTTCAGTACCTTTTTATTTTTATTTTATAATGACAAGGTGTCATTGAAGACCAGTTCTAGTTTTATCTCTAAAGTGGATTCAAGTTTAGAGAGGAGCCAACAAATAAATCTTCAAAGCATTTGTCTAAATTACCGTGTCTCAGAGAAGAGCTACAAAGCATACCTTGGATTTGGTAAGGGCTCTAATGTTCATAAAACCAAAAAAATTACAAATTTCATCCTTCTTAAAAGAGTCAAAGGAAAGGTCAGTGCATTTCTAGGTCTGCAGTTGCAGGTTCGAACAGCTCCTCGCATTAAAGAATCTTACAGTTTGTATCTTACCATCACCTGTACCATTAAGAACTCATAATATGACTGCCTCTTGGATGTATTGAGAACCTATTTCAGTTAGAAAGATTTTCTATTCTGCTACTTGGCTTTCCATTCATTGCTTCACTTTGTACTGGGAAGTTGGATCTTTCTTGAACACTGGTTTCTGGACGCATATACTAAATGCAATATTCTAAGGCTCCTCTGTTCAGGTTACCTCTCTGTCATTGATCAGAGACTTCTATTTTATTTTCAGTGCTAAAGATGAACAGAAAAATACCTTTTATTCCTCCAGTTAATTGGATTTCCGCAAGTCAACTCCAACTATCCAGAAATGCCACCAGGTAGCAAGTTTACCTAACGGGATTGCTATTTTTTTTAATGTTCTGTATGCTTTAAAATAGCCAGTGTCTGGTCCTAAGGAAGTATCAGCTGGATCTTGAATATAATTAAGATAAGACATGGTTAGTGTGCAGAAATTTTCAAGTGTACGCTGTCCAACTATGTCAGGTATTTGCAAGCATTTACAGGAAAAGAGGATAGTTCATGTGCTCTGCGTTGATGGAACTGACTCCCAGGGATTTAATTCACATGGTTTTCAGGAAACATATTTTCTAGTTGTCTTTACTTTCCCTTTATCACTCCTGTGTAGTGAACCTGTGCAATTCAATTTATTAAAGCCTTGCCTATTATTTATTTTATTATTAAAGCTGATACTGCAAAACAATAGGTTCGAAACTAAACCAGTGTTCAGAATTAACAGGAAAAAGATGTACATCTATTAATTTTTTTTTTTTTTACTAAAGAATATCTTCCATGAAGCAGTGCTCAATATACTGGTGTCAAACTAGGCCGTATTCCTAGATCATGTGCTATGCTTCAAATATCTAGAGGCACAATGGTATGCTAAATAGATGGATTAGCCTACATCTACATTGCAATAAAAACCCCACAGTACTGAATCTCAGAGCCCGGATCAATCAACTTGGGTTGCAGGGCTAAAAATTGCAATGTAGATGTTTGGGCTTGGGCTGCAGCCTGGGGTCTGAAACCCCATGACGGGAATGGGTCTCAGACCTGGGCCAGCCGTGGCCATGCCATGGGTCTTTTATTGCAGTGGAGATGTACAAAATATTTGTAAATATATTATAAAAAGCACTAAGGATTGCTGATGATCTTCCTCATGTTGTTTCAGGGTAAATCCTTTATTTTTGTGTGTATGTTGATGAGAGTCTTAATGAAGACAAGGGAGATGGATTTAGAATATCAGATAATACCTTTTTTTTTCATCCTTTTACAATATCCAAAGAGATCTGATTTCACGGAGGGATACTTGGAAAACATAAAACACATTTATCCAGTTTTTTAAAGCACAATTTCCTGGTGTTTCATTTTTCAAGTTGCTTTGTACATTTTTTTTCTTTTTATGAATCACGATTTCCAATATGTCTCCATTGCTTATTGCTTCACACAGTAGCTAGAACAGCTGTGTTAATTAAATAGATATGTCACGGCACTGAAGCAAGTGCCTGCTGCTAGCGTACATGGGCAGTCAAGACTTACAACAAACTGAGCTTTGCAGAGGCATTAGCAGCATAACACCAAGTCTAGTTTAAAACAAAACATTGCAAAACCCAGATGCTTCTCAAACCTAATATTAAGCGCAAGTACAAATTCAAAATTATGTATATTCTTTAAATGATAGCATAGGACAAGAAAATACATAGGAACTAAAAGCATCTCATTCTGTAGATGTCAGACCGAATAATGCATTTTCCTTGTAGCTGAACCACCTTTGTTGTGATCTTGTTAGATCTCTCAAGATAAACTGGGTCAAGCTAGAGTCTTATTTTAATGGAAGACCTCAAAGAAACATCTAGTTGATGCAGGGAGTTGATTTTTTTTTTTTCATTTAATAGGTGGCTAGTTCCTTTGACTCAGTAATGAACCAATGCCTGTGTGCAATGTTTACAATATCAGCAAGGGAACTTTTATAGAAATGACTTTCCCCTGACCACCCTCTGTAGGTTTTCCCATATAAGCTGATGTCCAGGCCGAGCTCATTACAGATTTTGTAGAACTTCCCTGAGGCTGAGTGTTAACCCGAGCATCCTGACCAAATTTGAATGAGTAAATAACATTCTTATCAGTTCACTGCCTGCTGGGACAGTTGCATACTGTAGTCTTCACTTCCTGTCTTACACAGCAACATTCATCAACAGTCTGTTTCTAAATGGCTGCATTTCAGTGATGGATAAAGTGTTCCCTTTATATTTTATTATTTACTCTTACACAAGGGTGTTGTGAGTCATAGCTACTGAGGACAAATTGTTCTGATGAACTAGGACTCAAGCTTAGACCTGGCTCTGTCATATGGACTTCTTGTGGGAGAGGAGATGAGGAAGTTTCATGAAGTGCTCCCTTTTTCAGTCAGTTTTTCTACCCTTGTGAAAATGGTTAGTGGATTATGGAAGCCCTATCATAAGAGGTCAAGTTTCCATCTACTGGTGCTGGGAAGCAGGGGACAGCAGAAAATACAGACTCTCCAACAGGGGATGAAAGTGGAGTAAATCCCAAAACAATCTTTTCTCTGTGGTTTTCCCGCTGATTGGCAAGCTTCCATGTAGCAAATAGTGCCAGCAGTTACTCATGTGAGTAAATTCATGCATGCGAGTCCTCTGAACGTAATAAATAATTATGAACAGTTAGTAAAGTTTGTACTTTTAGATATTATTTCCATTGTGCTATTTTTATTCTGCTTGGCTCGCAAAGAGTGTCAAACAGGAGAATAAAAATCTGCTTTTCAGTTCAATGTGATTTGATTTAATTTCTGAGGATTCAGAATATTCGCTGTTATTTCACAGAAAATAAACTGCACATTAACTTAATTGAAAAGAAATATGGTAATACACATTGTAGCTTTGCCACATTCTCTATTGATAACTAAGGGCCAGCTTGTATTTTGTCCTGCATGGAGGAGTAAGGAAAGATAAGGTACTTCCTCAACAGTATGCAGGCGTGCAATGTTCCTATCTATTCAAATGTTCAGAGAATAGTTGGAAAGGTGCAGAGAATGGACAGAGCCTAAACTCCTGTCCCATGCACTGGGCAACACACATGTTTTGATGCACTTCAAATATCCAGTTCCCCAAGTAAAGGGCTGGTGAATGGTACTTCCCACTAGAGAAGAAAGGAACTGGGAAGAAGATTCATGCTCAAATAAATTGGTTAGTCTCTAAGGTGCCACAAGTACTCCTTTTCTTTTTGCGAATACAGACTAACACGGCTGTTACTCTGAAACCTGGGAAGAAGATTGTGACTCATGCAGCCTTTCTCCTTAATACTACTTATTTTCACATCACTCATTATCCGTAGAGCAGCCTGTCAGTTAATTAAGCCAAAAACCTTCTGAAGAACTCCTTATAATGACCGGTCATTGCTCTGCATTTGTACTGCACTGTCTTGAGCCTTTAGAATGGATGATCTTTGGGACAGGGATCGTCTTCTTTGTTTTACACATTCTGACTAATGCAAAGCATCCTGTACCCTTATGGTACTATTTGTAAATGTACTAATTTAACTACATTAAAGATTGAGGCACTCAGATACTGCGGTAATGGGGGGCCCATAAAAGTACCATGTAAGATGGATGGGTGGATAGATTTTTTCCTGAGGGAACAATGCTGCCATTGGGGAAATTGGACCCAGGGAATAAGATGGAGGAACTAGGGCCAGCACATTCAAATTTGGTTAACTGAGTTTGGGCGCCTGATTCAGTATTTAGGCACTTGATTAGGTGCCTTGAATTTCAGAAGTGCTGAGCATGTGTAGCCTCCATTGATTTAAAAGGTGCTTAAATATGGATTTAGGTGCTCAACTTTAGGCGCTCAACTTTAGGCACTCAACTTGGAAGATGTTGGTCTAGGGCTCTGAATCTGCCTCTCAAATGATCAAATCTATAACAATCTTCTTGGCCCAGAAGCAGTTTGTGAGTTGTTTGGTACAGGAGAGCCTCTGGGTCAAAGTGTCTTTTTGTTCAAGTTTTTCCCTTGTTTGCTCCTGCTACTAAAGTAGTTTTTGCCAATGTCCCCCACTTCCTTCACAATGAGATGCTAGTGTCTGCTGTCTCCTGTTATGGGAAGATAGTTTCTGCTGTTAGGATGATTCCGTTAGGCTGCAAGGACCTACCTATGAGGCATGTTATGTCGTTCTGGTGCCAGGTTTATGCGGTTCTAAATAACCGTGAAAAGCCCTTGAATCTGGTTTTAAAGCACTACATAGCTCAGGTGGATTATACAGTGTTTGCTACCTCTGAAAACATGAAACATTGCCTGTGAGGGGTTCCTGGTAGGAATGTAGGACCCCAGGGTAGTTGGACTGGGACATCAAGGGGCCAACAGGAGGCAGAGCCTGCATCTGCACTGCCAGATTCTATCTCTCTCCCTCACCTTGTGTGGTCTGCCATTGTCCAGGAAGCAACCCTCCAGAGGTTGTGATCCCGTCACTTCTGCCTGGAGGTCAAGGAGCACTTGCCCATGGAGGAAGCAGAGACAGGTTCTAGAGATGGGTGTGAAGAACAGACTGACAAGATGGATTTATGCCGGACTGTTTCTAAAAGGGCTAAGACTTCGGAGACCACTGAGCTTCTGGCAGTGGCTGAGGATGGAGTTGTGTGCTCTGAGTAGGAGGATAGTGTTGGGTGATAGGTCCATGCCTGAAGCTCTCAGTGAAGTATGGTGAGTCCTCAAGCCCCTGATTCTGCATGCTGTGGAGATGGTGCTGGGTTCCAGCCTGGGGCTGCACTACCCACTGCTATTGGGAAAATATATGCGCCAGCTGCTCCCACTACATTTATTTCCTTTGTGAATGATGAGAATGTTACAATAGCAGCTCAGTGTTTTTGTGAGCTGGCACAATTTGAGGGAGATGAAGAGGAGGAGGATGATGATCTCTCTGACTCCTCACTGGTTCCTGATGTCACAGCAAGTCAGCTAAGTAGGAAGGGTGGGTACAGTGTGAAGGAGATTATTGACTCTTTGGATAGCACTCAAGGGAAGCAGGAAGTTGAGGCCCGTTTTCCTGATTTACAGTGCTTTGTTCATTCCTCTGCCCTTGTCTTGAGAGAGACCTTGGTTGATTGTAGGAAACATTTGTCTCAAAAAGTTGTTGAATATGGTGAGAAAGTGTGCGGGGATTGTTCAAGTTATATAGGCCGCCACATTGCGCGTTTTGTTCAACATACTTCCACTTCCCATTGTTTGTCTCTGTTGCTTGGCTCTCTCCTTTTAGTCTCTATGGTGCTGCTGAACTTCAGCTCTGTAAATACTAATGGATGTTAGAATGGTCATAAAAGGGCACAACTCTGAATTTCTCAGCAAACACAGACTGATGATGTCCTTTTGCAAGAGATGCACTTAGACCCTAAGAATCAGGGGATCTGGTTGAAGGAATGGGAAAGGGAAGCTTTCTTGAGCTATGGGCTCCAGTGTCACTGCTGGGATAGCTGTTCTCTTTTCCTTGGATGCAGGGGCACAAATCGTCCTTCTGAAGGAGACTGTGCCAGGCTGGGTCCTCCAGGTGGACACACATATTGGCATTATTGCTTTTAATCTTTTTCCGGTGTGTGCCCCTACTCTGGGGTTAGACTGTGTCTCCTTCTGCAGAAACTTGCCCATGCTGTGCTTGGCTGTGGCCGTGATACTATTGTTATCCTGTAGATCATGTTTTAGACAGGAACCATGAGGATCCACACCCCCAGTCAGCCAAGTAACTGTATTGGTTCTGTAGACCGTTGGGCTGGTGGGTGTTTGGAGGTTCTCTCACCCCGCTGTTAGGCAGTACTCTTGTCTGAAGGCTATTCCCAACCAAGTCTCAGGGAGTAGATTGGATCACTTTTATACCATGAAGACCAGTATGAATATGTTTTTTTGGTTTTCCATATCTCCCACTGACTTGTCTTATCATTATTATATCTCTGTCAGTGTCTCTCTCCCTCTTCTTGCCTATGCTTCCCCCTGGCACTTTAATATCAAATTATTACATGACTTGAATTTCACCCAGATGTTTGCTATGTTTTGGGAGCGCTGGTGGCAGCGCAAGCCTCTGTATGAGTCCCTGAGACAGTGGTGGGATGTCAGAAAGGCCCAGATCTAACTGTTCTGCTAGGGTTGCTAGGTGTCCAGTTTCCAGTGGAATGCCCGGTCGAAAGGAGACCCTGGTGGCTCCGGTCAGCACTGCTGACGGGGCCATTAAAAGTCTGGCTGGTGGCTCAGTGGGGCTAAGGCAGGCTCCCTGTGGCTCCTGGAAGCAGTGTCATGTCCCTCCTACAGCTCCTAGGTGTAGGAGCAGCCGGGGGGTTCCACACGCTGCATCCACCCTAAGCACTGGCTCTGCAGCTCCCATTGGCTGGGAACTGTGGCCAATGGGAACTGCAGGGGCGGCGCCTGCAAACAGGGCAGTGCGCAGAGCCGTCTAGCCGTGCCTCCGCGTAGGAGCCGGGGGGGGGGGGGGGACGACGACATGCCAATGCTTCTGGGAGCTGCTTCAGGTAAGCACCGCCTAGAGCCTGCATCCCTGACCCCCTCCCATTGTTATGCTTATAAGAAGCGCCTGGGATTTTTTTTCAGGGAAGAAGGCAATACACCGCGTTTATTGAAAATACAACAGTTAGCATATGCATTCAGGTACACCCCCCACCCCCATACACACACACAAGTCCTGCAGATGGTCTTTATAGTTACCAGTCTGTCGTAGCTCGAGTCAATCTAATAGCGAGTTAGATTGAGCATGAGTGGGGAGCTGGGCTCTGTCAGTCACGATCTGATGTTCCGAGGTTTTGCAGGACTGAACCCAGAGTTTCATGGCAAAACACCCCATCTTTATAGTTGTAAATTCCCATTTGAGTCCATTCATTTTGCAATGTCATCCTGTAATCATTAGTCCTTAAACAGTGTTAATCTTGCTGTTTTCTGTTATCATTAGATGGTTATTGTCGGGCTTCCCATCGTTATCTCCTATTTGTTGTCTCTGCTTCGGAGGTGCCTGCCTCACCTCTGAGGTCGTCAGTGTTGCTAACATGTTTAGCATAGGATTCAGTGGATGTTTTCTGATTGTCTCCTGGTGTTTCCAGAGTCTCTCACTTTCTTTTGACCGTCTGGATATTTGTGATGGGCTTTTCACTTATTTTTAACTATGCACACACTCCTCACTCACACCAAACAATTTTAGAGAGACTTTCAGACAGGATAACATTTTGGAAAGGAATATATGGTTACTAAGGGCATTACAAAAGAACCTTACACAACTTAGTTTGCAATGCAGACAAGAAACACAACTTAATTGGCAATGCATACAAGAAGCAAGACCTTATAGCAAATACTGTAATGAAATCTTATCCTAAAACAAAAGGTGACTATAATCAGCCATAAGGACTGTTCTGGTTTGTTCCTGCCTTGAAATCAAAAAGGGTGGCTGGCAGGATGAAATCAAATCATACATTAATATATTTAATACATACTACATTTATTATAACCGTCAATCATTATAACTTCTAATTCAAATATAAAATCCTACTCCTACACCATGCCCCAGCCCTGATCCCCCTCCGAACCCTCGGTCCCAGCCGGGAGCACCCTCCTACACCCCAAACCCCTCATCCCCAGCCCTACCCCAGAGTCTGCACCCCCAGCTGGAGCCCCCGCCTCCACCCCAACTCCCTGCCCCATCTTGGAGCCCTGCATCCTGAACCCCTCATTTCTGGCCCCACCCCAGAATCTGCATCTCCATCCCAGAGCCCGTACCCCCTGCTCTGCAATGAGAGATCTTGGGCATTCATGGCAACCTTGATATGGGAAATCCGGTGCTGATTTACCAAACCTTAACTGAGAAATACTGGCTCCAGAGGTGCCTGTTGGAAGAGAAGGTACAAGGAGCCCTCGTCTGGGCCTGTTTTACTCAGCTGCATGAAAATGATGCTCCCACAAGGTTCTTTATGGGGCTGGAGAAAGTCTACAGTAGATTTTTTGCCTACAGCTTCTGGATGGCCATCTGATGACTGGCCCTGCTGAGATCTAGGGAAAGCAGCTGTCTCTTTTAACAGTATTTTGTACTTGCCTAAAGCCTGTGACGTGCTGGCAATGGAGGAACTTCACCAGCGGTTATGACATTTGACTGGTGAGGAACAGTGGAGCCTGGATGCCCCACTGAGCAGGAGATATGATTGCTCTCTATAAATACATTGGAGGGATAAATATCACAGAGGGAGAATTATTATTTAAGGTCAGTGTGGACACAAGAACAAATGGATATAAACTGGCCATCAGGAAGTTTAGGCTTGAAATTAGACAAAGGTTTCTAACCATCAGAGGAGCGAAGTTCTGGAACAACCTCCAAGGGAAGCAGGGGGGCAAAAGACATATCTGGCTTCAAGACTAAGCTTGATAAGTTTATGGAGGGGATGGTACGATGGGATAGCCTAATTTTGGCAATTAATTGATCTTCAACTATTAGCAGTAGATATGCCCAATGGCCTGTGATGGGATGTTAGACGGGGGTGGGATCTGAGTTCCTACAGAGAATTCTTTCTTGGGTGTCTGGCTGGTGAGTCTTGCCCACATGCTCAGGGTTTAGCTGATCGCCATATTTGGGGTCAGGAAGGAATTTTCCTCCAGAGCAGATCGGAAGAGGCTCTGGGGGTTTTTTGCCTTCCTCTGCAGCGTGGGGCACGGGTCACTTGCTGGAGGATTCTCTGCATCTTGAAGTCTTTAAACCACGATTTGAGAACTTCAGTAGCTCAGACGTAAGTTAGAGGTTTGTTACCAGAGTGGGTGAGATTCTGTGGCCTGCGCTGTGCAGGAGGTCAGACTAGACGATCATAATGGTCCCTTCTGACCTTAAAGTCTATGATTCTATGTTGCAGTCCAGGAACAGGCCAGGCCTCAGGTATTGGCTGTCTGTTGTCTGGATTTTGAGTATTTCTGGCATTGTATCAGTCCTGACTTGAAAGTCTAGTAGTGCTGGAGTGTATCCAGGAGAATGAGCTGCCCTTAATTGCTGCTGGGCAGCGATCACCCTGCTACACAAAAAAGGGGGTTGCTGTGACTTATGGAACTGGAGATCTATTTCTCGGCTCTGTTCTAATTATAAGATTTTATCTAGGGCCTTAGCTAGCTGGCTGAAGGACTGTCTGGACTCTGATACAGGCTGATCAAACATATTGTATTCCTACCCACTGTATTTTTGATCATTTGTTTTTAATTTGTGATGTTTTTTACTGTTAGCAGATTTCATGGGGCATATTTCAATGGATCAAGAGAAAGCCTACAGTAAACCATAGTTATCTTTTGAAAAGTTGGATGCTTTCAGGTTTGGGCCAGTGTTCTGTTTATATATAGTCGGGTGACTTCCCTCCTTTCATTAAAAGTTTCTTTTCTACACTCCGACTCTGTGCGTGCGAGTGGGGAAGTATTTCCTCTCAGGCACCCCAAGGTGATGTGTAATTTCCCAGGTTACTGGGTGGGGGCTAGAGCTGGTTCTGTGTTGTATTCTTGAAAAGGAACCCCTAGATGTTTAACCCAGCCCTGGTTGCTGCCAGCTCCACCTGGCGGAAGGGTTACACAACCATGATCAAGAAGCAGGTCTGTGGGATGTGTTTCAAGATGGGGGCACTGTGCCACTCTCTCTGATGTCCCTGATACAGCCTGGAGGATGCCTCTGTCCCTGGGTGACTCTGTCCCCAACTTATAGGACATTGTACAAACCTTCTTTTCCTAAGCGCTCAGATGACTTGCAGTGGAGTATCCTTCTTAACATTGTCACAAACAATTGTTTTGTGTACCATATTAGCCCTCAGGTGTCTGCGCAGTGCCCCTTTTCTTTGGCTTCACACATTTTGTTTTATTTTTTTCCTACATTGCCCCCGTTTGATTCCTCTTTTCTTGTTTATTATTTTTTTTCTTTTTCGGCAGCAGTTTTTCAGCGGTTTGGTACTGGTTTTCTCCAGGTCCCTGTTTATTCTCGGAGTGACAAACAGTGCTCATATTCAGCCAGTTTGTGACATGGCTAACTTTTTGCTGGGTCAGGAAAACTAACCATTTTGAAATCTCACCAGAACAGAATGGCCAGGGTCAAGAAGTATAAAGTGCTAGGGCAAGTCTGTGCATTGATTGTCACCTTGCTGCAGATTGATTATACTTTTTAGAAATAGACTTGGAACCTGGACGCTTTTTGGTTGACTTGGTGTGTTAATATATTAAGTGAACTTGGTGATGATGCTTTAGTGATCCATGGATAATGTTTGCTGAAGACATGTTTTGCTTTATTTTATTCGTCTTTTTATGTATATATTGTAATTTTATAACATTATTAATATATAACATAATTTTATAACATTATTAATAGCTTTTAATGTGATTTTGTGTTCATGTCATCTCTCTCTCTTCACTGAGTAGTGATGATGCTGAATTTTTTAGCCACTAATCACTGCTCCTGATTGATTTTTTTGTTGATTCAGGTAGGAAGATAACAGACAGACACACAAAGTAGATGGAGGCAAGTGTAGTAAATTTTGAGCAACTTCTATTTCTGTAAAAACACAGTTTGAAATGTAAAAACTCTAAAATATTTTGTGGCTATTACGCTAAGAAGTACCACAGGTTTCACCATCCCCAAACTCATCCTGATTCTGTCATGCTGACTGCAAAACTATAGTAAACTTCAGTGCATTGTCCTACATGTTACATTGAGTTGTCTTTGAATGTGTGATATAGAATGAGATTATTCAGTGTGACAACACTTAACCTAACATAATCCAGTTCAGTGCACTGAGAAGTAGAATGATGGATTATTTTACTAGAATGGGTACCCATCTATTGTCACTCTAGTTACCACAGAGTACCTGGATAGGAGTATAAGAACAAAGGAATTGTCCTATGAGACAGACCAATGGTCCATTTAGCCCAGTATCCTGTCTGTGACAGTGGCCAGAACCAGATCTTTCAGATGAAGATACAGTATTTTCCATCCTATTTCTTAGCATTTTAACAATTAGTTGCTTGCATTTGTATTGGTAAGAGGAGGTACTTATATAGAGTGAAACAATGGACTGTGTACATAAAGAGAATTTATAGTTTAAAAAAAAGAAGCCTAAGCAAAATGCACAAAAGTATGCAAATAAACAGTTAAGGGAAAGTAGGAACAGTTAATAGAATCTATTAACTATATTATGTTAATGGGCACCTGAGACACTGATATGTGGAGGTATATGAAGAACAGTTACCAACTATAAGAATCATCTTAACTTTTTTCTCTGTTAGAATTTTTTATAGTTTATAATTTTGACCCTCTGTAGCTTAGGGTCTGCATTTCTTCTCCTTGTTCTTCATCCTAAGTGGGACTTTTGCTTACATGAGGAATTATTCTTTTCTAAACTTTGGAGTTTGTTTTTTCCATTGGCTCAACAGGCACATTGCAGAAACTATGCTTTTGTCCGAAGGGATGAGAATTTTTACCATTATTATTTGATTCTGTATCCATCCAAGTGGTTTAATGCAGTGGATTTATATCTTTTAAATACGTAGATTTAGAGGATGCAATAGGTATATTTTATAAACTGAATCAGTTGGTAAGTATTGTACTTATTGAGCCTGCATGCTCCAGTGATGTGCAGTGAGTAATTTTTGGTTGAAATGAAGATATGTGTTGAAATGTCTTTTTATTCTGATTGCTTGGGGCAACTATTTTTAAAGCTCCAGTCTTGTATCTGATAGTGCTCTGGCAGACCCCTGCACCTGTGGGGAGCCCAGTTGCTTTAGGCCCAGTCCACTCACTTGCTATCAGTTGTAGTATTGGGGCCTAAAATTATAAAACTGATAATATGCGGACATTTTAAGGGAAATCCTTAATTTATTATGATCCCCAGTCATTTCATTTATTGGGATATATTTTTCTTTGTTGTTTTATAGTTTTCGATCTCTAGATCCTATGACTTTCTTTTTTGTTATTTGATTGTTTTTATCAAAAATTCATAGCAGACATTGTCCACTTTCTTAGGTCCTAAAATAAGTAATGAAAACCATCATAAAACCAGGACTTGAAATTGATTTCTTGAGTTTAAGATATCTGAGGTCTTCAGGGATCAGTATCCTTTACTCTGTCATACACACATGTATGCTGCTGCCATAAAAATAAATAACTAAAGCTCTTTTTAAGGTCTAGTTTGTGAAAAAAGATGAAACATTTATTGGCTAATGTATTTTGGACATTATATTTTTGAAGCTTTATTTGATGCCTTGTGTCTCATAAAATAAAAATTACGAGACTGAAGTCCGTAATCAAAAGAAAAAGGGCTCAGTGTGTCACTCTATTGCCAAGAATACATGCTTCTGGTTAAAATCGGCCTGCTCTCTAATGTGCTTCTGTTAATTTTGAATGATAGCTAATGAATCAAAAATTGATAGGCCCAAAAGATGGATTTTTCATCTGGCTCTCCTTTGTGGTTCAGTGCTTCAGTGCATGGATAATCTTTTAGAGCCCAGTGGTTGGAATCTAATGCTCAGGTGTGGATTACAAATCACAAGCTGTTCTCTGAATTCTTTAACTTGCAGCGGCTATGTATCTTCAGTGAATGCTAGAATAATGCTCAAGGACACAAATTTTGGATTTTACATATGAATAGGATGTTCTAAAGAGGGACAGAAAAATGATAGAATTTTTTTTCCATTATGAATATCATAGGGTTTCCTGAAGGTAAGTCACTTTCAGTCCTGGGTCAGCTTGCTTGCTACATTGCATTTTCAGCTCCCGCCAATCCCACCAGGTGCCGCTGTAATGCAGTGATGGTTAAGAGACCTAAAAGGAAATGTAAAGATATACAATCCAAAATTACGGAATAATACAAATCAAAGGGCAAAGGAAATTGCAGCGTGTGCTCTGTGACCTGACCAAGTCAATGTGAGTCACAAAGGGAACCTTGATTAATCTGGAGTGATCTCCTAAATATGAGAGGTAATACTGCACAACAGAATATTGTACCTGCTCAGATACAGATTGGTGCAGTGTAGCCATATCACAGCAGCGGTTTGATGAGAAGGGAAAGGAAACTGAAGATTCAAGCCACCGCAATAGATCAGAAATGATTTACAAAGGACTGGCTAAGTGGCCTAGAGATAAAGTTATGCCTCTCCAAGTATGAGGTTCATATTTAAATCCCAAAGGTCATACATTGTGTTGTCTGACTGAGGATGGTGGAGAAGAGGCAAGGATGTTCTTCATTATTCAGCATCAGAAATGACAATTAGGCAGGAAGGAAACTGCATAAGGAGAAATCATGGCATAAATTGAAAGATGGCGTTCTACCAGGCACCCCACTGATTTCATGTGGGCTCCTGATTTCATGGCTCTGCCAGATTGCTCCTGCATAGCAATGCCCCATCCTTTATCTGTGTGGTGAGAGAGGAGGTTGTATGGCACAGTTGAGGAAGATGTCATATACTGCATGTGGGGTTAGACACACCTGGTGCTGCATTGCCATGGCCAAAGAAGGAAGAAAAAAAGAGAGAAACAGTTATGTGTTGATGTAATATACTTGTGTTTCTCCAAGGCATGTAACTTAGCACTGCGTGACATTTTATTTAAAAAAAAAAATAACAACTTGCATTGTATGGAATTAACAGGGCACATATAAGATTAAAAACTGGCTGGCTGAGAGATCTCAAAATGTTGTTGCTAATGGGGAAATATCATTGAGTGGGGCTTTTTCTAGTGGGGTCCACCAGGGATCTTAGTCCAATGGTATTTAATATCTTCAGATCTAGATTATGATGGCAGATGACATAAAGATTGGTGGGGTAGTAAATAATTAGGAGGACAGGTTGCTGTTTGCAGAGTGGTCTAAATCACCTAGTGTAACAAGTCTGGCCTTCTCCCTAGTTGATAATGGACCCACAGCCATGCCCAGAGTAGGGTAGCCAGCTGTCTAATTCTAGAAAACCGAACCCCCCTGCCCCACCCACTGCCCCCCCATCCCTGAGGCCCCACCCTGCACTGCCCCTTCCAGAGGCCCCGCCCCCACTCACTCCATCCCCCCTCTCTCCATCACTTGCTCTCCCCCACCCTTACTCATGTACTCATTTTCACTGCAAGGCCCAAACAGGTATATTTATTGTTTTGACAGATGTATTATGCTAATTTCAGGTTTTGTTTGTTACAGGAAGCTAGAGCTGGCAGCAAAATAGTCAAAAAGGGTAATTTAAAAAAAAAAAGAAATTTCACAAAGGTTTTCATGATTCTTTCCCACCCTCTTCCCATTTTTCGTAACCAGCTCCATGCTTTTTGTTCCCTAACATTATTTGTAATTTTATGTGTGGAATTAGGACCACACATTATCACAGCTGCAGTGGGTTCATTGAAGGCCCACTCCTGAAGCCCAAATACAAATCCATAGAGCACAACTACAGAAATGCATACCAGTCCAGATACCTATATAAATAAATCGGTAGAAACTGATTCCCACAGCTACATGCAAATACATGTGTGTTCATGTGTACACATCTAGCATGCACTAACACGTATACTTATTTATTATTTATTTATTATTACATTTATTATTACATTTATTTATTATTACAATTATTGTTTTGTGCCTAGAGACCGCAACTAAGATCAGGGCTCCAGGGTGATAGGTGCTGGACATATACATAAAAAGAGAGAGTCTGCAACAAAGAGTTGATAACGCTGCTAGACAAAGGTGGGGAGAAATGTATGATACATTGGCTCTTCTGCAATTACTAGTCGTCTACATTCACTTTTTAAGAAATAATACATTTCTTTTAGAGTTCCCTTCTCTTTTAAAAACTTGTTAGGAATTGAATACACACATTTTATGTCATCAGTTTTTTTGTGCACAAGCCAGCAAAAGGAACAAAAGTCAGAGTTAGGCTGAAAATTTTATTCACACAGGTATACACACATGTGGCAATACATGCACCTCCTTACACAGAGATGGGGATACATACCTCCAACTCCTGGGTGCTGGTGCTTTGGCGACAGACCTTGAGCCCAGTCACAGAACGAGCGTGAGGAGGAGAAGCAGGCTGGCAGCAGCGGGAGAGGCGCGTGCCACAACCCCTCAACAGCCACCTGCTAGGCGTGCTAGTTTGTCCCCTGCCCTGGCCAATGGGAGCTGCGCCTGTGGGCGGGGGGCAGCACGCTTACCCCCCTGGTTGCCCCTAAGCGTAGGAGCCGGAGGTGGGACATGCTGGCTGCTTCCTGGGAGCCATGCGGCGGCTAGCAGGGAGCCTGCCAGCCCTGCTGTGTGGCATTGCCAGCCGGACAGTCAACGGCCTGGTCTGTGGTGCTTCACTGGAGCTGCCAGGGTCCCTTTTCGACCGGGTATTCTGGTTGAAAACCGTACACCTGGTCACCCTAACCCAGAGTGTCTTTCCAGACAATTTTATTTTCTTAAATATAATCAAAACCAAAACCAGTTCCTAACCCCGCAGGGTACAGCCCCTATGGGGTTTTCTCCTTTACCTTTCAACCCTTCCTGTTTTCAGGCTTCTGCAGGAATCTTTCATGCTCTGTTCCCTGAGTACCACCACCCAGGTCTTTCTCCTTGGTGGGCCCTTTTTCCCCAGCAGGTTCCTACTGCTTCCTCTCCTAGAAACTTCTTGTAGCTCCCTTGCATTGCTTCATCAAATGTCTCCCAGCAGGTTGAGATGGCGTTCTGCCCAGGGGACTCAGTCACTTCTTCTTTTTTAGCATATGCGTAATGTGCCTCAGGTGGCACGTGACCAGGATTCATCACCGAATTTGGTCTGCTGAGTTGGATCATTAGCTTCCCCGGGCCAGGCTGGATGCTGGTGGGGAGCGCAATATGAACGCCGATCCATGCCCCCCACCCAGAGAGCTTCCTGCTTCTGGTCTGTCTCCCAATTCCCTGGGAGCTGGCAGTGAGAGGCCCATGTCTGCTTTCTTTGCCTAGGGAGGCTACTGATATTAAACTGGACAGTCTTCTTTTTGAGAGGTTTGTCCTCTGTGCTGTACTCGGAAACAACTGGACGTAGTTTTGTCTGGTATCAGATGGGAGATGCTGCTTTGCCCCCTCCAGCTCTTAAAAATGGCACCCATCCAATGTGACATGACCTCACACACACCATGCGTATGACATCATACTAGTGGAGGTGGGGTGCTCTTAAAGATGGTGTCCCTTGTGTAGCGTGACCTCACTGTGAGGGCAGGGTCCTGCCATTCATGGAAGAAGCAGACTGTCCAATATTCTGGGAACATGTGAGTAGCCATCTTATCTCTTACCCCTTTTTGTCTGACTCTCCAGCCTGGTTCACGCTGGCTTCTCCCTCTCTATCATCCAGGTACCTTTTCTTATAGCCCTAGTGATGGTCAGCTGATGATCAGGCACAGGTGCACTGGCCTTGCTACCTCTTAAAGGGCCAGTGCCAACCTGTGATACTGGTTAAATGGTCACAATCCAACAAAATATGTTTTAATATAGCCAAATAAGATCATACGTATGGGAACAAAGAATGCAGATTATACCTACAGGGTAGGAGACTCTATCTTGAAAGCAGTGTCTCAGAGAAGGACCTAGAGGTCATTGTAGATAATCACCTTAGCATGTGCTGTCAGTGCAGGGCTGTGACAAAAAGGGCTAATGCAATCCTTAGATGTATAAAGAGAGTATCAAGCATCAGTGGAAGTCATCTTGTCTCTGCACACAGCAGTGGTAAGACCTCTGCTAGAATATTGTGTCCAGTTCTGATGTCCATGCTTCAAGAAGGATGTATAAATACTGGAGATAATTTAAAGGCGGGCCATAAAAATGATCTAGGGGGCTGGAAAATAAGCCTCATAATGTGAGGCTTAAGGAGCTCCAATTACTCCGTTTATCAAAGAGAAGGTTGAGAGATGACAATCTCTGGTCATTATAAGTACTTACAGATAGAAAAGATAACTTCTTCAAGTGCTGGTCTCTAGGTCTATTCCACTGCGGGTGTGCATGCACTCCAAGCACCTGAAGTCTGAGAATTCTTGGAAGCAGTGTCCCTTATGTGCCCTTGATCACCTCGTGTTTTTAACCAAGGAGTGGACCAACTGTCTTTCCAGTTCTCAATAGGGCAGAGAAAAACACTATTTCATTCCAGCTAAGGGAGTGGAATTTCTCTTTACCCACCTTGTGCCGAACTCTCTGAACATCCAGGCTGCCACAGAGAGATCTAGACATAATCATCCTAAATCCACTCCTGACAAAAAAGCTAAATGTCTAGACCTGTTGAGAAGAAAAGTCTTTACATCTGCTAGCCTTCGTTTTCTTACAGCGAATTATCAAGTGCTGCTGGCTAAATATGACTGTCTAAATTATTCCAAATTCTCTTGGTGTGATAGCTTGTCTAACAGTCTGTGAATTTGGAATTTGAAAACTACTTGTTGTTCCTTGGGAATCTAACAAGTAGCAGATTCAAGCTGTCTGATTCCTGAGGTAAAATAGTAAGGGAGGGGAGACAATAACTGGTTGGAGGAAAGAATGGGCTTTGTATTAGTTATGAGCAACCCCCCAAAAGGTTTGGGTCCACCTCTTGTGCAGCCTATGCCAAGATATAGCATCTTCCCAACTTGCCTTTCCTATGTAGGTCTGACCCTTTACCTTTAATGAACAACCACATGCCCAGCAGATCACTTGTTTCTCTACTGGGCCCAGAATGTTTTCTCCTTTCAAAGATGGTAATAATCTGGGATTCCTCCATTAGTTATGTCCCAGAATATATTATTCAGCTTTAGCAGAAGCAAAATTCCAGAGATGCAGATGAAGTGAGAAACTAGCCTGTGTCCACCAGCAAAACTGGAGATGTGCTAGTCTGTGATATATTTCATCAACAAGAATGGGGTTAGTGTCATGGCTATGGAAGTAGTAGAAAGGATTGAAGAAAGCTTAAATCAACTGGATTGAACTGGAGTCTCTGATAGTTCAGTTTGGCAGGAGGGTTAAGATTGAAGTTAATTCTTTCTTGAGAGAAGCAGGATTTAAATGTTCCTGGAGCACTGCTCCCATTGAGGGTTTTTTGGGGGGGGATCTATTTTCAAGTCCAAGTCCAAGACTTGCCAACTCTGCTTTTTCAACTTGCTTACTCCGGTCTGAAACACCCAAACACAGTGGAGTCCCTGTGGAGGAACTGGATCTAAGATCTGCAGAACAAGAATTCTGGAGTCCTTAAGAATTTATTGAAACTAAATTTTTCTCACACACCCTCGTAAAGCCTCTTTATATCACCCTTCGCAGGAGCTATCTCCATGTATCCAGTTTATGGTTATGTCTACACTTTGAGATGGGAGTGTGAGTGTAACACACTCATGATAGCTCTCTCATCAAGCTAGTGCACTAAAAATAGAGAGTAGCTGTGGCAGTGCAAGTTGCAGGAGGGTCTAGTCGCTCCAAGTATGTATACATCCATGTATCCTACATACTTTGTTGGGCTGGCTAGACCCTCCCATGTCTACATTCCGTTTTTAGTGCTCTGGCTTGATGACCGCTAAAGTGAGTGTGTCTCCTTGATCTGGGAATCACTCACCAAGTTCAAAGTGTAGGCACGCTCTATGGGTGATGGCTTTGTCTTTACATACAGCAGATAGTTTTTGGCAGATAATATAAACTATCATGTGAACTCAAATATTAACAAACTCAGAAATTATCCATTGTGACCGGGTTGGGCCAGATGGCTATAGGAGATTGATAGAAGGCAGATATATTAGCCCCAGGTTAAGTAGGTCCCTTTTCCCTGGGTAAGGTAACAGGGAAGATTCCAGAACAATCAGGAACCTTCTGGAAACAATTAAGACAGACAGGCTGATTAGAACTCCTGCAGCCAATCAAGAGGCTGCTAGAATCAATTAAGGCAGGCTAATCAGGGCACCTGGGTTTAAATAGGAGCTCACTTCAGTTTGTGGTGCGCGTGTGAGGAGCTGGGAGCAAGAGGCACTAGGAGCTGAGAGTGAGAACACATACTGTTGGAGGACTGAGGAGTACAAGCATTATCAGACACCAGGAGGAAGGTCCTATGATGAGGATAAAGAAGGTGTTGGGAGGAGGCCATGGGGAAGTAGCCCAGGGAGTTGTAGCTGTCGCACAGCTGTTCCAGGAGGCACTCTAGACAGCTGCATTCCACAGGGCCCTGGGCTGGAACCCGGAATAGAGGGCGGGCCCGGGTTCCCCCCAAATCCTCCAAACTCCTGGTCAGACACAGGAGGAGTCAACCTGGACTGTGAATTCAGAAAAACGACCAAGCTGAGGGCTGCCTTGAAGCTCCAAGGTGAGCAAATCTGCCAATAAGCACAAGACCCACCAAGGTAGAGCAGAAACTTTGTCACACCATGCACTGGTCTGAAACTAGTGAATTTGCACCTTGTTAATTAATGTTGGATATTTACAGCTTGCAAAATGCCCAGTGCATTGGGAATTTCATTAAACTTCAGTAGACGTACTTTCTCACATTGCCTTGCCCATTTTCATAGAATTGCAAATCTTAATGCACCCTCCAGTCCTTATATATGTATCAGACAGCTGCACTTGAAACTATGAGCCTGTGTGTAACATCTTTTCCCATAATTCTATTTAGTATACAGTATTTTGACAAAATTATCTGTGACGAACCACCCCATCAGTGAATTTAACTGCTTACATGTTAACAGTTCATGTCCTTAGACTTGGAAGATCCTCCATAGTATTAGTAACTGGATTGAAGTTGGCTTGAAAAATGGTTAGTTCTCACTGGGATTTCTAGGGCCATGGCTTCTAGGCTATTGACATAATGCAATAATCAAATCATTGCTTTTTGGAGACTCGAGTTCTCATACGCACACTGTACATTAAAAAGAAAACATCACGTGTTCATTTTAACGGTTAAGAATGGTGGTTAAGCTTTATACTGGAAGCCTGACAATGGGGCATGCAGAACTTAAAAAACTTTAAAGCTGAAAGCAAAATTGAGTTAGAACCTAGGAGTATGTAATAAATGTAGCCTGCTAAACAGAATAGGTGGGATATTTGCATGAACACATTTTAAATAAAAATGTTTAAAAAAATTATTTTTTTGCCCTGATGAAAGACTACTAGTGTTCTCGATTTGCTAATGATGCTTCAGAACGTGTTCAGATGCCAGACATTCATGACTGTGTGCAGAAACTGGGGCCAGATCCTCATCTGGTGTGAATCAGCATGGCTTCTTCTTCAGTGGAGCACCAGCTGAGGAACTAGCCTATAAGATCTGTGATGTTATAGAATATATTCTGTGGCCTGTCTAGGGAACTTGGAAGAGCCAGTGGACTTCGCAAAGGTTTTTTTTTGACGGTTGATTGGACCTCACTATATCTAACTAATGCCTGATTAGCAGGGAGCATTCATTACATATCTCTGGAATTAACTCAAGTTTGTTTTCATCAGTGATTTTTCTTTTAAGAAATCATGTGGCTTTGGTATCATTCCTTATTGCCCTTTGAATACCTAGTTCTCTTTATCTTTTCTGTTTCTGTCTTTCTTTTTTGTTGTCAGTAAGTGAGTAGAAGTTGCAGCATCTGGGTGCATATATATATATATACATATACAAATATAAATATACATATTTACTTCAGTATGTTAATGTATATAGAATTTACTTTATATATATTTACTTCAGTATGTTAATGTATATAGAATTGTAATAAAAATATTTTCTGAAATAATTTTATGACAGAATCCTTCTAATTAATTATAATCTCTCTGCTAAAGAAAGTCCCATTCTTTGCCTTCCAGCTACCGCAAACATCTTTTAGACACCATAACTTAAATGAAAAATTACTGTTGTATTGTAACACGCAAAAGGCCTGGCTAGGGAAGATCCCTGGTAAAGCATCCTTTGGGTGATGTTTGCCTCTACAGTTCTTGAACTTTTAAAAGTAAAATGGTTTGAGTTCCTAGATTACTATTAAAGGCACTAGGTCACATTCATCCATGGTATTAAATGAGTGCAGCTGCATCCACTTATACTAGGGCTGCATTTGTCCCATGGTTGGCAAATACTAAGCCAAAAATATGCCTAGCTTTATGTGCATGGGGAAAAGCTCTCTCACTCACAGGGGTCAGAGAGCCTCCACATTACCCTACACACTACTCTGAATAGGTCATCCATTGGGGTGCATTTGGGACAGTTGTAGAAAGTGGATACAGTGGCCCCACACATACCTCCTGCAGTTATGGAAAGGAATTAGCTGTGTTTAGTTTCCTGAACAAAGCCTATTTACTTACACTTTGTGAGGAGATAAACAAATCTCACCGACTGAAAGATGAGGCCCAAGAATGTTGCAGTTCTCACTTCAGCAAAACTCAAATGTGGATTCAGTGGAGGTTTTGCCTCAGAAGGGTCTGCAGATTATGGCCTGTAGAACCTAACAACTTTTCTGATTTTATTTTCTGAAGCCAATGATGTCCATAACTTCAGTATTCGTGAATCTAAAGTATTTGATGGGGTTTGCCATAGGATTCCAACTAAGCTACCTAATGGAGAAGCTATGGAAAATGTATATTAATGAGAATATTAATGTGCCCACTTCATACTGAAACCAGGTTTGACAATGTTTATGTAGCCTAAGGCCTGAAGGATGATGATAGAAAGAACAGATTGTTTAGCTGAGAGCAAAGTTAAAACATGTCATGCCTGTGTTTCTGTTCACTGGTTTTAACATTTTGTGCAGTCACTGTGCTATAGGAATCATATTGTGCATCTATAGGTGGATAATTTCTTATCCACAATCTCTCTGTATGGAAGTATAACTGTACAGAAAACACAAGGTCGCTCTTCATTGCAGAGAAACCAATTAGAGCACAGCTTATTACACACCTGAGATTCTAAATGAAAAATGTTCAGATAAAAGGTTCTTGATCAACAAAATGTGAAAAAACCTTTCAGTTTTAGTCCACTTGGATTTGGGTAATGTGACTCTCCTTAGTTCAGAGAGGGTGTAATCTTTTCATAGAATCATAGAATATCAGGGTTGGAAGGGACCTCAGGAGGTCATCTAGTCCAACCCCCTGCTCAAAGCAGGACCAATCCCCAATCAAATCATCCCAGCCAAGGCTTTGTCAAGCCTGACCTTAAAAACTTCCAAGGAAGGAGATTCTACCACCTCCCTAGGTAACGCATTCCAGTGTTTCACCACCCTCCTAGTGAAAGTTTTTCCTAATATCCAATCTAAACCTCCCCCACTGCAACTTGAGACCATTACTCCTTGTCCTGTCCTCTTCTACCACTGAGAATAGTCTAGAACCATCCTCTCTGGAACCACCTCTCAGGTAGTTGAAAGCAGCTATCAAATCCCCCCTCATTCTTCTCTTCTGCAGACTAAACAATCCCAGTTCCCTCAGCCTCTCCTCATAAGTCATGTGTTCCAGACCCCTAATCATTTTTGTTGCCCTTCGCTGGACTCTCTCCAATTTATCCACATCCTTCTTGTAGTGTGGGGCCCAAAACTGGACACAGTACTCCAGATGAGGCCTCACCAATATCGAATAGAGGGGAACGATCACGTCCTTCGATCTGCTGGCAATGCCCCTACTTATACATCCCAAAATGCCGTGAGCCTTCTTGGCAACAAGGGCACACTGCTGACTCATATCCAGCTTCTCGTCCACTGTAACCTCTAGGTCCTTTTCCGCAGAACTGCTGCCTAGCCATTCGGTCCCTAGTCTGTAGCTGTGCATTGGGTTCTTCCGTCCTAAGTGCAGGACCCTGCACTTATCCTTATTGAACCTCATCAGATTTCTTTTGGCCCAATCCTCCAATTTGTCTAGGTCCCTCTGTATCCTATCTCTGCCCTCCAGCGTATCTACCACTCCTCCCAGTTTAGTATCATCCGCAAATTTGCTGAGAGTGCAATCCACACCATCCTCCAGATCATTTATGAAGATATTGAACAAAACCGGCCTGAGGACCGACCCCTGGGGCACTCCACTTGACACCGGCTGCCAACTAGACATGGAGCCATTGATCACTACCCGTTGAGCCCGACAATCTAGCCAACTTTCTACCCACCTTATAGTACATTCATCCAGCCCATACTTCTTTAACTTGCTAACAAGAATACTGTGGGAGACCGTGTCAAAAGCTTTGCTAAAGTCAAGAAACAATACATCCACTGCTTTCCCTTCATCCACAGAATCAGTAATCTCATCATAGAAGGCGATTAGATTAGTCAGGCATGACCTTCCCTTGGTGAATCCATGCTGACTGTTCCTGATCACTTTCCTGTCGTGTAAGTGCTTCAGGATTGATTCCTTGAGGACCTGCTCCATGATTTTTCCGGGGACTGAGGTGAGGCTGACTGGCCTGTAGTTCCCAGGATCCTCCTTCTTCCCTTTTTTAAAGATTGGCACTACATTAGCCTTTTTCCAGTCATCTGGGACTTCCCCCGTTCGCCATGAGTTTTCAAAGATAATGGCCAATGGCTCTGCAATCACATCCGCCAATTCCTTTAGCACTCTCGGATGCAACTCGTCCGGCCCCATGGACTTGTGCACGTCCAGCTTTTCTAAATAGTCCCTAACCACCTCTTTCTCCACAGAGGGCTGGCCATCTACTCCCCATGTTGCGATGCCCAGTGCAGCAGTCTGGGAGCTGTCCTTGTTCGTGAAGACAGAGGCAAAAAAACCATTGAGCACATTAGCTTTTTCCACATCCTCTGTCACTAGGTTGCCTCCCTCATTCAGTAAGGGGCCCACACTTTCCTTGGCTTTCTTCTTGTTGCCAACATACCTGAAGAAACCCTTCTTGTTACTCTTGACATCTCTTGCTAGCTGCAGCTCCAGGTGCGATTTGGCCCTCCTGATTTCATTCGTACATGCCCGAGCAATATTTTTATACTCTTCCCTGGTCATATGTCCAACCTTCCACTTCTTGTAAGCTTCTTTTTTCCACCAGAGTACTCTCTGTTTGGCATGAGGACTACACCTACTCTATCATGTGAAAAGGCAACTGTGAAATAAGTTTTTTTCTCTTTCTTTCAGGATTGAGGGGGAGGTTCACTTCACTATGGGCTATATCATAGCCTCATCTCCCAAGCAGCTGCATAGTGTGAATGGCAGGAGTACAGAGACTCTACATCTCTCTTCTGCAGCCTATGTAAGGGCTAGCCAGAATGGAATCTTTGCGCTTGGGGCTGATAATGGAAGTAAACTCATAAAAAATATGCTTAGAAAGGAGCAGGCAGTAGCTGGAGCTGGGGCTTAACCTTCTTAGCATCAGGCAATGTAGCTGTGGCTCTATATCATTCCTAGTTCATAACGGTGGCTCGATGCCCCGATCTAGGCCTATAAGAGATCGTTCCATTCTCAGCATGGTTTAGTAGGTTTCTTCAAAGCAGGGGGTGGGAGTTGTCCTGAATTTGTTTGCAGTGTTTTGTTCTGAAACTGCAAAACTGATTGCATTTAGGATTTTGATCTTGGCCACCAGACATGTCAGTGCACAGCCAAGCCCTTAATTCTAATCCATAATTACTTGTTATGTAGCTTTCTTCAGTAGTTCCATGCCCCTCCGATTAAAGCATATTTATCTTGCTCTGTAAGACCAATGCATTGGAGAAATAGATCTAGTTACTGTAAAAATATTTTTTGTAATAATTCTGATTGGGTTTCTCCTTCCTTCAAGAGATGCTAACTGTAATATGTATCCCTCAAAATGAATAATTTCCACATCTTGTAGTAAGGAGAATGAGTCCAAACTCTGGGAGCTTCTATTAGAGTTTTTTTCAGTGCCAGAAGTGACATAAATTTATTTGCACATGCATACATTTACACAGAAATAAATGGATTAATAGATAGTGTAGATAGAATGAAAGAACGCTGCTCTTTTAAATTGAAGTGCTTGTCACGGACGTTAATTTAGATGTAGTATTAGCAAGGCTCTTTAAAGGTCAGGTTTCCCCTGGAGCATTAGTTTACCCAGGACATTTTTACAGATGATGTGCTACAGATGTAATGCATCTAATAACTACATTTTGGCTTCATCTACTTGATTAATCAAATACCTTTCTTCTCAAAACTGAGCATTCTATGACATGTCATACGTGTGATGTGGGAAGACAGCCTGTTAATACTGTGTCAACCAGAACTGATATTTTGTTAGAGGTGTGTTAAAAGGGTGGAGGAAAAAAAGCTACAGGTCATTTATTGTATAAGAGTGGACTACTGCTCCTGAAAATAGGAGAGAGACAAGGTAGGTAAGGTAATATCTTTTATTGGTCCTACCTGTCTTGTTTCTCACATATCCTGGGACCAACACAGCTACAACTCTGAAAATAGGGTCTATCCATTGCTTAATGAAGGGGAAAATGGTTATGAATGGCAGTTTCTCTCTGTGTGGAAAGTGGCAGTCTCAGGATGCCTGGTGCTTGGTGTTTTCAGTGGATGAACAGCATGAATACTATAGGGACAGATGGGTTGCAAACTGATCACATTGGGCACAAAAGCATACTGTATACCGCCAAATTATATCTTCTGGATTCATGCAAAGTCATAGGTGGTTAAGTGCATTGTTATCACAAAGAGAGAGCATAATTCCTGCAATTATCTTCTGTCCTCCTGCTAACAAGGATCCTTAACATGTTTTGCTGGCTCTTACAGGCTGAATGTGAATACGGTAGTTGACTGGAAACCAGAAAGGGTCCATTCCTGTGATTAGTAGGATTGTTTTCCTCATAAGAAATGGTTTGTTTTCCCTATTTTACATGGACACGACTATGTTGTAACACCACTCTGGGCTCTAAGCTATTGCTGTTTGAACATATTCTACCCTTGTCAATGGAAATTTTACTTAAAGATCCAGAGTAAAATATGACCTATTCTCAGTAATGAATCAGAATCTGAATTCTTGGTCAAATTGCAGCAGCATGGGCCCATAGATAGGGCACTGGATGGGGAGTCAGGAAACCTGGGTTCTCCTCTTCTTTCTGCCATGGTCTCTCTGTGTGACCTTGGGCATATTGCTTGCCCTTTTTGTATCTAGGTTTTCCATCTGTAGAATAGGCTTATTGACACTTACCAACCTTTTGTAAGGCCCTCTCAGATCTTTTGATAAAACGTTCTATAGAAGTGCTCTGTATTTGTTATCAGTTTTGTGCTTTTTGTGGGGCAAATGCTATCCATGGCTGTAACCTCTGCTGCAATGTGAGGTCTGAAAGGCAGGAGAATGGGTGTGAATCCACTGGATTGGGAGTGGGTTCTGTGTACTTGACAAAAGGGATCTGCATCCTCTTCTGAGTTGTGACACTGTTCTTGGTCAGGTACTATAGTAGAACCTCAGTTACGAACACTAAAGTAACGAACTGACCAGTCAACCACACACCTCATTTGGAACTGGCAGTATGCAATCAAGCAGCAGCAGAGACAAGGGGGGGCAGGAAAAAATGCAAACACAGTACAGTGTTAAATGCAAACTACTAAAACAATAAAGGGACAGCAGCATTTTTTTCTGCATAGTAAAATTTCGAAGCTGTATTAAGTCAATGATCAGTTGTAAACTTTTGAAAGAACTATAACATTTTGTTCAGTTACGAACATTTCAGAGTTACACACAACCTCCATTCCCAAGGTGTTTGTAACTCTGAGGTTCTACTGTATCATTGATTCAATCAGTGGGTTTTTGGCAGGTCAAGTTGGTTGCTCTGTCAGCACCGATCCCACTGGCCAGTTTCCCTCACCCACGTGCCCTGTGTAGGGATGTAAGTTCAGAGACTGTTGCATCTCTGAGGCTATGTCTACACTACAGCTGGGATAGATGCTCTGAGATAGATCCACTGGCGGTCGATTTAGCGGGTCTCATGAAGACCCGCCAGATCGACAACAGATCACTCTGCAGTCGACGCCTGTACTCTAGCCCCAATGAGAAGAGTAAGGTAAATCAATGGGAGAGTTTCTCCCGTCGACCCCCAGCAGTGTAGACCCCGCAGTAACTTGACTCCAGCTACGTTTTCACGTAGCTGGAGTGGCGTAGTGTAGGTCGATTTACCACGGTATCATAGACGTAGCCTATGTTTGTGGGATAACATGGGATTAGGATTTTGTGCTCTGAAAAGCACTCCTGCACCAACCCCGTTTATTCAGGTATGCTGTAGTGGAGAGGATTTGACTGTCTCTCTCCTTTGTCCAAACTGCATTCTTAGAAATCAGAGGCAAAATACAAACTTTCCTTTATGTTTATTCCTGTAATTGCCTCTTGTGTGTGTATAACCGTAAAACAGCATCATGCTTGAAGATCTTTAAGCAGTTCTGCTCCTGCAGCCTAGGAGCTGTTGGTATAAAAACCCATTTAAATACTGAAACTGTTTCCGAATTTAAAGAGTTTTGAACTTATGATTGATTTTAAAAGTGATCCTCATTTTAAACATCAAAAGGGAATAAACAGTGTCTTGTTCTGATATTGAACTAGTTTTAAAGTTAAATGACTTGAACAGTCTCATAGGAAACTGTATTCTCATTTCAACCCCTAAATTCTCATGCACGTTTTAGTGTGCCTCATTTGAGCATGGTGCTGCAGTGTTTCCTTAGCCTGCACACTGAGCGAGAGGTTCTGTGCCCGTACTGTAGTCTGATATGATTTCTATTAGCTGATTTAAAAGAAAATGCATTGAAAATACTGAATCCAATCTAATATTTTTTCAGGCTAATGGAAGTTCAGCAGAAAGATATCATAAGAAAAGAATTAGGATAGCTATCTTAAGAGGGAGGGAGAGATTTAAAAAAAAATTGACATAAAGATATGGTAAATGAAGTATGGGATGAAGAGAGAGCGCTATATAATTGGTGAAGACTGGTCTGTGGGATTGGCTTATCCACACATGAACCATTATTTAGAATTGCTCGCCAAACTCCTTTTAATTTTTTTGGTGGTTTTCTTTCTTTGGCTTATATGCCTCAAAAATTGACTATTTGTGTAATTCATGTAACGTACACACTGTCCTATATTAGTAAATGCTGTTTAGCCTGTGCACTTGGGTTTGTCCTGGTGTTCTGGCTCAGTCCTCTCATTAAATAATATACAGCCAATGGAAAGTCTTACATTGGAAGCACCAAGAGCTACATTTGAGGACTAGATAAAGTATAAAATGAGTAATGTGTGCGCTCCTGTCTTACTGACCTTAACATTAACATTCCTTGTATGGCTTATCTTCAAGCTTGCTTTTCACTTTACTGACACTTGAAGGCATAATTACTTTAATTGAATAATTGATAGCCACTTGAGCATATTCTCTGTATTCCTTTTTCTTTAGCATGGGCCCAGAATAATGGATCAACATGACATTGCTGTTACTCTAAGCTTGACCCAGTCCACTTGGAGTTTGGCTTAGGTAAGGAGTAGGAGAAACTGTAGATGATGTCCCAATGCTGGTATTTCTGTTCAGATAGGGCTTATGAAGCAAGGGTTTTCAGCAAACAGAAACTGATTTATTATAGCTGGGACTTTCCTGTAGTGAAAAATATTTTTGGTGAAGCCACTATTATTATTGGAATGTATCATTAGGACTACTGGTGCAAGAGTTGAAGCTAAATTGTACATGTAATATTAGGTGGGAGTCTGGACTAATTCATCTCTATTTGTTTCCATTTCTTGAACACACAATGGACTTGGTTTTCATGGAAATTTACTCTGTTGCCTCTAGTTTAAGTCTGAACCAGTCACTAAAACGTATTAACATTCCCTTAAGAAAAGGATTGTGACTTTTTGGGGCCCTGTGACATTTTTTTCAAGGTCACTAGGGCACTTATTTGAAATATTTGTTTCGAGATGAGTGGATCACTAGTTGACGCAATCAAAAAACAAACAAACCCCATAGCCTTAGTGCACACAGAAAGGTCAGGTTTCAGAGTAGCAGCCGTGTTAGTCTGTATCCTCAAAAAGAAAAGGAGTACTTGTGGCACCTTAGAGACTAACAAATTTATTTGAGCGTAAGCTTTCGTGAGCTACAACTCACTGCATCGGATGCATGTAGTGGGAAATACAGTGGGGAGATTAATATACACAGAGAACATGAAACAGTGGGTGTTACCGTACACACTGTAACAAGAGTGATCAGGTAAGGTGAGCTATTATCAGCAGGAGAGCGGGATGGGGTGGGGGGAAACTTTTGTATTGATAATCAAGGTGGGCCATTTCCAAGAAACAGTGGGGGGGGGAATAAACATGGGGAAATAGAACTATTTCCCCATGTTTATTCCCCCGCCCCCTCCCCCCCCACTGTTTCTCACACGTTCTTGTCAACTGCTGGAAATGGCCCACCTTGATAATCAATACAAAAGTTTCCCCCCACCCCATCCCGCTCTCCTGCTGATAATAGCTCACCTTACCTGATCACTCTTGTTACAGTGTGTACGGTAACACCCACTGTTTCATGTTCTCTGTGTATATTAATCTCCCCACTGTATTTTCCACTACATGCATCCGATGCAGTGAGTTGTAGCTCACGAAAGCTTACGCTCAAATAAATTTGTTAGTCTCTAAGGTGCCACAAGTACTCCTTTTCTTTTTACAGACAGGTCACTTGCTTTTGAATGTTACCATCATATACAAACTAGTAGGGAATTGGTAGAGCCTTTCTCAGGAGAGTCTTAATTTAATTCAGACAGACTTGGGAAATTGTGATAGATATGGAAATTTGAGTAACAGGCATTTTCTAAAAGAATAATTTGATTGGCTGAAATAAGTTGCAGTTGTGAGGCTCTCTGTTAAAACACCCATGATAAGGACTCAATAGCCAATTAGTCCAAAATAATTATGGCATTTTTTTTCATAAAAGCAATAACTTCAGAAAACTATTAGACGGAACAGCCAAACAGCTTCTGTGGTTGAAGGTGTACAGCAAATAGGTATCAAGTGACTATCACTTGTGAATTATTACATATTTTCCTGTCTGTTAGCTACATCCTCTCCCTGGTGCAAAATCAGTAAATGGGCTTTTTGCCGGAAGGTTACACACAAGTCAGGAGAAAAGGGGGCTGAACTCTGCCCTTTGCTCAGTGACTGATATTGCTGCGTTGTGGCAGCTGAGGGGGCTGCTGGCAAATGAATCTACAAGTATGTGCTATGCCCTAGCACTTCTTCTGGCCCAACTGTAGCCTCTCTCAAAAACTCCTGTACGATTAAAATGATTTAGCCCTGTGGACTTCTTACAGGTTGTTGATCCCCTGGACAGTTCTGTAGATTTTGCTTCTCCAGTGCTGAGAAGAATTGTGCCATTTCTTTTGTAATCAGGCATTGCACAACCCTTATCTTGACTAAAGGATGTGATCCTATGAGCCTTGCAGCTACTATTAGTGTTAGTGACAATAAACTGCAGAAACAGAAGGTGGAGACTTACATCAACAGCACTGCAGCTAGTCTTTTCCAACAAATTTACAGGACATGAGTGTGACATTCAGTGAATGCAGAGAGCACTGTATTTGTTACTGTTATTTTTTTTCTTTTACTGGGTTGGTCTTTAGAAATACTCAGTTTGTTTTTAGGTATACTGATCTATGAGAGTATTGAGCACATAATCCTATAGATCATGGACACTGAGGTGCACCATAAAAGGCTGGATCCTCAGCTGCAGTAAATCAGCACAGCTCTGTAGGCTTCACTGGAGTTCTGCTGATATCCGCTGAAGAACTGGCCTGAAGTGTTACTTTACCAGTCAGAATACCTAGGGTAGATAAAAATGATAGTGAGAGAGACTTTGTTCCTAGCAAGCTCAGGAATGAATAAGGAGTAGCTTGAAATTCTAGAGAGGGTATAATTGAGGACATTTTAAGGAAAGATCAGCACAGCTTTGCCAAAATGGAACATCAGTTGTGTTGAGTGCAGTCTCTAAGTAAGGCCTGGGGGCCCTGGTAAATCACACACGACCATGCTGCATGTCACTGAGTCTTGGAGCTCAGTTCAGGCCCAGGGGCTGTTTGGAAAGATGGATCTGTTTGTGATAACCAAACAACAGTGACATGTTGTTCTAATGAAGTCTATGAAAGAAAATGCAGAAATATGATGTATGGATCTTGCAACCTTAATTTAACCTTAGTGAAGTTTTTTTTGTGTGTGTGGGAATATATATCATATTGTATGGCTGAATGTGATCCATTGAATGGTTTATGGATATGCTCCTCCAGGGGGTGTTACACACTCACTACTGAATGCTACATTTTGCATTTGGATCTCTGATTTAACGGAAAACGTGCAAAAACTGATTCATCCAGCCAATTCTCTACTGGTTATACATCTGAGGCTCAGGATCTTCATTTGTTACTTTAATATTATTGTAAATGTTGTAGACATATGGCTTGTTTTTTTTTTTAAATGTAAAGGTCTCCATTTCAAATAAGCAATGAAAAATCTAAAGAAACAAAACAAAGAATTACAAGGTTCTGACAGAAATTTTGATTGTACTAGTGGCTGCAGAACTGCCTGCTTGAAACAGTAGCCTATGAAGAATTTATGTAGTTTGCAAAATCCACTTACTTTTGCTCTCATTTTCCCTCTTTTTTGTGGACCAGCCACTTCAAGTGCAGGAGCTATGCATATCTAGAGATATGGTGCTTTTTGTTGGATGCTGGAATGGGATGGATTAATAGTTTAGTTTAATTTCTCGTTGTCCCTTTCATGCTTTAGGAGATTCACAACAGAAGGCCGAATAGACCCCTAGTGTCTAATGCTGGCCAGTGGTGATTATCATCATTGTCCAAATTATGACGTTTTATAATGCCCACAAGTGTGCTACGTGCTTCACAGAAAGTGTGTAAATGATAAGTTCCTGATTCAGAGAGTTTACAGTTGAAGTGGTAGGACTGACAAACAAGTAAGGCTATAACCCACCGAGAAAAGAAAGAACATTGAGGAGGAACATGGGTTGTCGATAAAGGATAAGGCCGTTACTCAGGTCACACATCTTAGAGGGTAAAATGTGGTGTGTATGAAATACTCACTTTTTTTTTTTTTTGTACAGTGCTGCAGAGTGATTGGAGTGAGAGAGAGACTTGACAAATAGTATTGGCAGTCCAAAAATAAAAAGCATTGTGTAGTAAACATGGAGATGTCTGAGAGAAAGAGATTAAAAGGTGTACCAAGGTTGACATCATTGGCAAAGTGGAAAGGGCAAGGGAAATGTAAAAGGAGACCGGGTCAGAAATATATACTGGAACTACTATAGTGTGGCACTTGCTTCTCTGCATTGCCTTAGGCAGCTCCCTTAGCTTTCACTGGAAGATTTAATTATTGCTGTATTGGCGCAGTGTGATCACCGTAGAAAAATCCCATTGTCTGATATAAACACTGAATAAAGCAAGGTAGAGTGGGAGTGTAATCCTTAACAGGTGCAGAGAAGAGCTACTAGATGATCAGAGTAATGGAAAACCTACCTTATAAAATAGAGTCAAAGAGCTTGGCTTGTTCAGCTTAACCAAAAAATAAACTGAGGGGAGATATGATTACTCTCTATAAATACATCAGAGGGCTAAATACGAGGGAGGGAGAAGAGTTATTTAAATTAAGCCCCAATGCTGACACAAAAACAAATGGATATAAACTGACCATCAACATGTTTAAGCTTGAAATTAGATGAAGATTTCTAACCATCAGAGGAGTAAAGTTCTGGAACAGCCTTCCAAGGGGAGCAGTGGGGGCAAAAAACCTAACTGGCTTCAAGACTGAGCTTGATAAATTTGCGGAGGGGATGGCATGATGAGAGTGCTTACAATGGCATCTAGCTGATCTGCGACTGCTAGCAGCAAATGTCTCCAATGGCTGGTGATGGGATGCTAGATGGGCTGGGCTCTGAGTTACTACAGATGAGTCTTTCCCAGGTGTCTGGCTGGTGGGTCTTGCCCACGTGTTCAGGGTCTAACTGATCATCATGTTTGAGTTTGGGAAGGAATTTCTCCCTGGGTCAGATTGGCAGACACCCTGTAGTTTTTGTTTTTTTTTTTGCCTTCCTCTGCAGCACTGGACATGGGTCACTTGTAGGTTTAAACTGGTGTAAATGGTGGATTCTCTGTAACTTGAAGTCTTTAAGTCATGATTTGAGTTCTTCAGTAATTCAGCCAAAGGTTGTGGGTCTATCACAGGAGTGGGTGGGTGAGGTTCTGTGGCCTGCAATGTGCAGGAGGTCAGACTAAGTGATCATGATGGTCCCTTAATGTCTGAGAGTCTAATTATGAGTTTCCATGGTCTCTTCTGGATTTGTATCTAAAACGTAACATTACTCAAACATATTTTTCTTTTTTCTTTTTACCAGTTTTTTAAAAATAAAAGCAAAGAAAGAAGAAAATAGTTTGAATGGAAGGGTCCAAGATTCCTTTGTTGTGTGAATCATTGAGACCAGAGTGGGCAATCACTGATTCAGGTATGTTATAGTTGATCATATCAATTTGTATTATTGGGAATCATTAATACATGTATAATTGACAGTGGAAACCATGAGGGCTGTAAGTGTGAGGTGCTTATTTATAAGAAAGGATTAAGCACTGTTTGGATAATACAGCTGAGAGCTCCATGCTGAGCCAACAGGCTAGGCTCTCGGCACTGGGCAGCCGGGCTCCCCGCTGGGAGCTCTATGCCGAGCTCGCAGCCCCCCACACTATCCCACTTAAATTGGTACAAGCACTTCTTGGTGAGGGTGTGCACCATTGGCAGAAGGAGCGTTGTATGGACATGAAAAATCGCAGTAATTAGTGCAGGGGATTTATGTCGACCTAACACAGGTTGACTTAATTGTGTAGTGTAGACAAGACCTTAGTGTTAAGGCTCCACCTAGAAGGAAGCAAAGGCCTTGTAAGGAATTGTCCTGCCCTTGGGAAGGGCAAAAAATAGTGGAAGAAAAGGGAAAACTGGAGGAGGGGATGAAAAAGCAGAGGAAAGGAAAATAAAGGACAAGGAAGTTGCAGAATAACAGTACTTGCAGGGTCATTACTTATCATGTCTTTCCTAAACATTTTAAACCCTTCAAACTACAAGCAAAAGGTGAGAAAATTCCCCACCTCCCTATACAGATAAAATCCCAAAATTAAAACTCTGAACATTTCTACAGAGATCAAACTATAGATTCAGATTTCTAGAAAAAATGTTTCATAATGAAGCCTAGGAAACCAACCAGAAAATTCTGTGCAAAATATACATAAATTATATACTTTTCTGAAATAGTGTGGAATAATATTGTAGGTCATCGTTTCATCTGAATGTTGGTTATATAATTTTCCCAGGTGAGGAACACTGACTATTTTGCATGCAAAACAATTGATTAGGACAGTGGTTCCCAAACTTGTTCCACTGCTTGTGCAGGGAAAGCTCCTGGCGGGCCCGGCCGGTTTGTTTACCTGCCGCGTCCGCAGGTTCGGCCGATCACGGCTCCCAGTGGCTGCGGTTCGCTGCTCCAGGCCAATGAGAGCCGCTGGAAGCGGCGCAGGCCGAGGGACATACTGGCCATTTCCTCACTGCCTTTTTTTTGTAGCGAGAGGAGATGCTTTTTCCCATATTTTGGAAGCTTCTTGAGTAGAAGTAGTATTAGAGTGAGATTGTGTCGCTTCATTGTACTGTAGTTCATTTAGTCCCAGGTGTACTATGTGTGTGTTCGGTCTAAGAGAGGGCATGGGAGTCCTGCCAAGTGCTTCAGTTTTTCTTGGCTCCCTGCCTGAGTGCTACATTTTTCTAACTTGTGAAATGAATTTCAACTTGTAACCTGTGGCACTTTCAAGGTCATAATTGGAAGGTGTCAGGTGTGCTTTAAGAATTGCTCAACAAGTACAGGGTCTATTAAAAAAAAGTTCCTTTTTTTAAAATTGCTGGCTTACAAATAGCTCAAAAGCAAACTAGCATGAACTCTTCAACACCTCTCCAAATTCAACAAAACTGACATTTATAGCTTTATTGTAGCGGAGACATGGCATTTGGATTCAGATTGTTTGGACTGCAGAGCGTCAGTGTAAATAGCTATGATTGACTTTTGTATGGAGCACATCTGGAAGCAATTTATGGCATTCCAGCTAGATTAAAGCATGTTTTAAAGGAATTTCACCGGCTCTTTTTTTCTAGCTATGGTGAATAAAGTTTCAAAGAAGGTTTAGCTGCTGTTCCTGTTAATGTGGACTGTAGTGAAGTCAAACTAAGGGCAAATGGAACCCCCCATCCCCCAGTTAGTGTATTTTTTTTTCAAAATAGAAAAACATTGAAGTGAGTAGTATTGGATCATTTTCTTCTTACTGAAAAGCATCTGGGATAAGATAAAGCATCTGACACCAGGATGCTGTTATACACTGAAAATAAGTAAACTAAACCTTGATTAATGGGCTGGAGGAATTGACTTACGAGGAAAGATTTATTAAAAAAAAACAAAAAAAAAAAAACCCCTAAATATTGGCTAATGACGACTAATTGTTTATCTACATCTGAATGATGTAAATACCAAAAAGGGAGAGGAATTGTTTAGTGTATTTCAATGAGGCATAATTAGTATAATATGAAAAAATTATACTAAAGAAAATTTAAGCTGAATATGAAGGAAAGTTTCTTAATGGCTTAATCTATTGCACTTTGTCACACAAGGGAACTGGGAGAAGCCTCATTTATTGAGTCACTGAAAACCGCACTAACTGCTGTAGGATACAGTAGATTGTCAGGAAAGTCTGGCAACAAAATAGGCCAGTTGACCTCATAAATCTTTTCCGGTTCTGATACCTGTAAAAATGTATTTTAAAATGTAACTTGCCCGTTTCGTTAAAACATTTTTCTTAACTGATGAGCTGTAAATTGCACCACCAAAAATTGCTAAAATGTGTAATATAGCATGCAAGATTCAGCCGAGGAAAATTAGCTGTCCATGGAATTCTAATTCACAGGGATTTCCCCCTCCTCCCCCCCATGTTGTATGTGTGCATTGAAACTGTTGGCCTATGTTTGCTTGTGCTTTCGATTAACAGAGTGAGTGTGGCAGATTGTTTTTTGCTCCATCACATTTAATATAAAACATAACGTCAAATGAGAAGTCTAAGAATTATGAACCCCATCTCTTCAAATATTATAAGCAAAGGAGACCTGAGCTGTCTGTAAGGTTAACACCATTGGTGGGGGAGAGCAGAGGATGGGGGATTGTAAATGTGAACTGAAAGTACTCCATTCTTTGGACCTACCTTCAAGGGTTATAAGATGCAGGAACAAGAAAACAGAAACTGAACCTGCTTAGCCATATTGAATATAATCCTGAATGAATCCGGGGACAGATTCTGCGGGAACACACTTTGTGGTGGGGCGGGGGCCTAGTACGAGAATTAAGGCAATGAAGTCAAAGGCACCTGAGTGGCAGAGCAAGGTGGAATGTAGCTTTGACACACTGGATCAGCTGGGAGACTAGGTGAAAGTACTCTGTAGTTGTTTCCGTTTTTTAAAAATTCACTGTAACTATAATTTAGGGCCTGTCTACCTACGGATATTCAGAAAAGTTAACATGAATCTACTGAAAGTGTGAAGTTAATGCTTAGAAATTCAGGTTTGTTAAACCCTCATGTAGATGCTTAGGAGTAATATGGCCTTAATTCTCTGTAATTTAAGCCTCCTTCAAGGATTCTAGATGATCAGATTCAGAACCTTTTTTGGCCTTTAAATCTATGAACATCCTTTTGTGGTCAAGTTCGTACTACAAATGGATGCAACAATGTGCCATCCACAGAGACTGTATCCAGAATTTTGCTGCACAGTTGCACAGAATGAGAGCATTCACATAGGATTTTAACTCACTTTAATTTATATGCATTGATGTCACACCTTTAGTTGATTTGCCTTAAGTTTCTTGAGTGTCCCCATGTAGACTTGACCTTAATGTGTACTGCACCTATCTTATTTTATGCCAAATATAAGATTACATACGTTATACAAACAGTTTCTCATGTTTTGATCTGGTTTAATAATCTTGTTTTTGATTAGATTACTTAAGACTTAAACTGCTATTTGGGAATTTCATGCAGACTGTTCAAAGAGTCTTTCAACCTTTAAGAAGAGGTAGTGAAAAAAGAATTCCTAGAGCCTAACCTGCTTTGGATTTTCACTCAAAAAGGCATAGACTAAGGAGTCCTCTCTTGTAAGGTAGTCTGTAGTCTGATAGATGCACAAAAAATGTCTGATTACCTGGGCAAGAACTAAATAAGGAAATACTTAGATTATTTTGAGATTGAATCTTGTCTGTCCCACTGTTATGCATCTAGTCAATTATGTCTGCCTTTTCCGGAGCCCTGTGTATTTTCTGATTCTGCAGCTGTAGAATTTGCTATGGAATCCCACATTTTCCCATAGAATGGTGCTTCAGACTTTAAGCTTTATTTGTTTTTTATAAATCTTTCTAGCTTCTGTATTTATGAAGATAACCATAAAACTGTAAACTAAATGTAAACCAAATGTAGTATTGTATTGTAAGTAATGCAGTATTGTAAGTTACTGAAACTTCAGACAGTCGGAAACTGTAGCTGTGAGATATTTAAATTGCCCCGATCATCTAAGGGTTAAATCTGAAGCCTTTGGATGAAAATTCATACGGCAATATTGTTAATTTATTTCCATTGCTGATCATGTTAGTAGACATAACACCAACAACAGATGGTCTCACTTGCTAACGCATAAGCTGTGGTCTTCGAACTAGTCTGTTGAAACACAAGAAGAAAATAGACTGTTGCTCACTCTATCTGAATTGTGTTGACTCTGCAGTGCTCATAGTAGTAAAAAGCGGTAAAACTTTTTTCACTAAATTTTATCCGAAGATATTGGTTCTGAGACTGGCAGTGTTAGAGTCCGTGGGAAATTTTTTAAAGAGAGCCTAGGTGACTTAGGAGTTAAGTTCCTCTAACTTTCAGTGGGATGTAGGCTCTAAGTCACGTAGGTGCTTCGGAAAATGGGACTTAATGTGCTTGCTTTGTCTGTGAAAAAAGATGGATTTGGGTGAGGGAGGGAGACTGGGTCAGATTTTGAAAGAGATTTAGGTGCTTAAAGGTACAGGTAAGCGCCTAGGATGATTTTTAAAAATGTCTCTGCAGGTAAGTGTCTTGTTCCCGTTGAATTGATTTCAGTATGAGTTAAGTGCCTAACCTGCTTAGGCACCTTTGAAAATCTCATTAGGCACTGGAGTCTCTAGATGCCTAAATACCTTTGAAAATCTAGCTACTGTTCCTTAAATAATTCGTGTACTGACCTCTGCTGATGAAACAAGATAGGGAACTGCATCTTGTTCTTCTGACCAATTCAAGTTACTAATCATGTGCTACCATGGGATGTGGCACTGGCTTTTTCTTGTCACATGGGGAACAGAGTGTTGGAATATGTGCATTCATTACATCATATTCCACCCTTGATATTTACACTGGACTTTCATTGATGGCAACAGTATTTGCGCATATAGAAAAATGGTAGGCTGTCACCCTGAAAGTCTGAGCAGTGAATTTGTTCACGAAAATGTGATTGTCACAGGGCATCTCTATTTTAAATGTTACGACGTTCTAGCAAATAAACACAGAAAACCAAGGTCCCAGTCTACGGAATGCTTAGGGTGAAATCTTGTCTCTATTGACATCAATGGCAAAACTCCCATTTACTTGAACGTTGTCAGGTTTCACCTCTACCTCTAGTACAGTAGTAGTGTTTGTTGCCAGCTGTAGTCCCATTAAACCCAGTGGGACTCACCATCGTAGTAAGTACTACAGCTAGTATCATTTCCAGGGTTAGGCCCTAAAAGAATAACACACAACAAACGACTGTAATTGATTTACGTTGCCTGGTTATTTCATTACTTTTTTCTTGACAAGTTCATTGAAATGTAATTTTCTGAGAGGTGATAATGTCCACAGAATAAAATATGTTGGACTGAACAAGTTCAGAATACTAAATCACGAACAGTATTGCTGCAAGGAGACTTTCTTCAGCTTTTCATTAGAGACTGTATTCTGTCATTATATGGCATCATTAGTTATGCTGATTGAGGCAGGGGAAACTTTAATGACCACTACAGTAGACATTGGGAGCATATTTTAACTTATGGATGTAAAATACAAAAATAATTGCTAGTACCATATTACCAGGATTAATAGAGGTACTGTAGATTTATATTTTTTATTACTCTTGTACATAGATCTCGGGAATTATTCTTGGCAGGCATAGCACTGGTAACATTATTTTTCTGTATTTTGGGTGGAAAAGTTTTGACAAGATATATTTAATATTATTTGTAACAATTTTCTTCTTTAGTGTTACAGTCATAATCTATCGTTGTAATATAATTATTTAGCAGTCCCATAAAAAGGATATCTGGTCATCTCTTAACAGGCTCATTTAGTCAAAGATGCATAAAATTTGCATTCTTACACAAGTGCCTAATTTATAAATAGCAATAAACATGCCAGGCAATGTGCCAGATACACTTCAGAGGCTTGTAATCTGGTAATAGTTAGAGTAGGCAAAGGTTGTGAAAATTCCTTTTTTAATAATTAAAATATTGAGGGTTTTTTTTTGTTTTTTGTTGTTTTTTTTTTTTGCCTGATCCAAAACCACTATTGGAAGTGAGTGGGAGTCTCTTCTCTGTCTTCAGTGGTCTTTGAATCTGGCCCTTTATAATTGGTCCATGGGGCAACTTCTTTGAGATCTCACAATTATCCCTTATTCTATTGATTTTTTTTTTTAATGGCCACGTTTATTGGGATTGAATTTAGCCCACTGCATGTATGTTTTATAGATAAATTAACAGAAAATATTGTTTTAGTATGTGTTACTGATGCACTATGATATGGAAATGTAAATGATGCCTGTTCCTTTAAAGAAAGTGTAATGTAAATTAGAGGCAACATTTTACAAGGGAGTAGTTGAGGGAGGATGTGGGAGTTTTCTTAGTAACAGCCAGATTATATTTTAATATTTCAGAGAGGTTATATAAATGGCAGCCAAGAAGCTTTATAAATAAATGAGACATTAGACTTATAACAAAGCAGTATAAATTATAATGATGATGATAATTACCCTTTACACTGACAGGCATATGTAATGTTTTATTTGTGTTTGAACTGAAGGAGTTTGATGATGTATTTTAGAAACAGGTAATGAAGAATTAATTGTTTCTTTATTAATATTAGTGAAGTTTAATGTTAATATATCCTCTAGCTCTTAGTGTGGATGTGTGGGTGACATTGTTCAGAAGTACTTTTCAATTATTTCAACAGGAACCATATGTACAAAGGGTAGTTGAAGTGCAAGATATCAAGTCAAAGTAATTGATGCTATGCAGACCTTATAGACTTTTCCATTTCTTTTTTAATTAAAGTTTCAGTCCAATGAAATCTTTTAAAGTAAATTAAAATTAATCAGAGGGTAAAGCTGTTCTGTGGAGAGCATAAAACAGCTAAAACTGTTTTTCATATTGTGCATATATTGGTCTTTCAGACAATATTAATTGATTTATTTGTAAATGTACCATGTGAACTATTCGTGAAACTTAAAAAATGTTAGATGTGAATCTTATTAGGGCAACAGTATTCAGTCATTGATTTGAATCAATATTGGCTTAAGCAAATTACAGATATGTTATTGTATTGGTTTTAGCTATGTAATTAAACTTCAAAAACTCTATATTTTTATCTTTAAGAGGGAAATTTTAATTACTTTCCCCCTATTTACTAAAGTTTCACCATACCATTTTATTTTGATGACTTTCTAGATGAAAATATACTGCTTGGAAAACATTAACAAAAAACATAGACTTGGCTTTATTATACATATGAATAAATTTTGATGAGAGAAAGAAATGCTATTTACAACAGTCATTAAAGCCCTCTAATAATATATTTTTCTCTGTTATTGAAAATCTGTAATGTTTCCCTGAATGAGTCTCTGGCACTGTTTAAATATAGTGGCGAAACAAGTAATCTTTTATGTTACTTAGTGATTTATCACAAAATACTGTTGCTTGTCATCCATGCAAGGACTATTGAAGTCTGAGGCTGAAGTCTTAGACCTATGGAAGTCAATGGAAAACTCCCATTGAGTTCAGTGGGGTCAGAAATTGACCAATAGAGGTCTGTCTGAGTAGGAATGGGAGTAAGACGGTGGGAGTTAAGACTTGGTGGACCTCCACTATATCAGGTAGACTTGATGGCTGATGATGATTTTAAAAAGTCCTAATTATGGACAGACTTTGGGGAGTTGGGAAAGGGAAAAAATGTTAATGCATGGGACTGGGACTCGTGAAATCTTGGTTCAGTTCCTGATTCTGCCACAGACTCCCTGTGTCAAATTGGGAATGCTATTCAGGCTACAATTTTCAAAGGGCCCTTAGGAAATGAGGCTTCCAATTTGCAGTAGCCATCACTGGCAGCTGGGCACCTAAATCCCTTGGCCCCTTTTGAAAATTTCAGCTATAATCTGTGCCTCGACTCCCCATATCTCACCCCGAGGGGGTTGTGAGGATGTACATTAAAGATTGCTAGTTGTTCAGATTCTACAGTGATAGAAGCCATATGAAGCTGTATAAATATCTTGTCTGGGTTCAACAAGTGATTACTACCTCAACATTTACATGTTCTTTAAGACCTTAGAAAGCAGATTTTTTGCCTTTGGGTAAGGAGCTAATTCTAGGGAAAATACAGCGATCATTTCATACTTGGGAGATTGACATGGCACTCGCTAAGTGTTATGATTTTATTGAGTAATCTATAGTTATTACTGAGGGCTTGTCTACACGGTACGTTAGTCCACACCAGAGGGGTGTAAATTCGAGTGCACATTAATATGTCCTACACTAACTGGACTGTGTGGACCCTGCTGGCGTGCACTAAGTTTCCTAGTGCACATTAATGTAGTAGTGTTTGAAACTGTACTTCGATAATGGCAGCACCACAGTGACACTCCTTCTTCACTCTCAATCAAGGAGGAAAAGGAGGATGTTTACACATCTATATATCTCTTCTGCTCTTTGTTTATTTACGTGTAATGGTTGGTTTTTTGAGTTAGTTTGCTGTGATCTGTCAGAAGAATCGGAAAGGTTGGATACTTGGATACAGCAAGGCTTTTGACACAGTCTGTGATATGGTAACTTCACTAGTTGCCCAGTCAAAGTTGGAGCTGTGGATGTACTTTGATCCCTTTTTCTTAAGCTTTTCTAATCATGCTCTTTGCCACAGTAATATAGTTGCTGAAAGAAGGACCATCTAGGGCAGTAGACATCATCACTCAACTGGTAAGTTGATCTGGTTAGGCTGGGGGAACTGAAGTGTACTCCTGCATGCTTTCCCAGTCGGAGGACCATTCACTTGACTACTTCTATAGAATCATAGGATTAGAAGGGACCACAAGGGTCATCTAGTCTAACCCTCTGCCAAGATGCAGGATTTGTTGTGTCTAAACCATCCAAGAGAGATGACTATCAAGCCTTCTTTTGAAAACCTCCGGTGAAGAAGCTTCCACAACCTCCCGAGGCAGTCTGTTCCATTGTCATACTGTTCTTTACAGTTAGGAAATTTTTCCTGAGATTTAATCTAAATCTGCTATGCCTTAGTTTGAACCCATTGCATATTGTTCTGGCCTCTGTGGTAAAAGAGAACAACTTTTCTCCATCTTTTTTATGGTAGCCTTTCAAGTATCTGAAGACTGCTGTCATGTGTCCTCTTAATTTCCTCTTTTCCAAACTAAACATATCCAGTTCCTTGAGCCTTTGCTTATAGGGCTTGCATTCCATCCCTTTGATCATCTTTGTCGCTCACCTTTGGATCCTTTCCATTTTCTCTACATCTGTTCTATATATTTGTTACCACAATTGGGCACAGTACTCCAGCTGAGGCCTAACCAGCACTGAGTAGAGCGGTACTCTCCCCTGCTGTAACTTGCATGCGAGATGTCTGTTAATGCAACCTAAAATTTCATTTGCTTTTTTTGCAACAGCTGACTCATGGTGAGGTAGTGATCCACCACAACTTCCAGATCCTTCTCAGCAGTGCTGCTGCCAAGCCAGTTTTTCCCCATTCTGTATTTGTGCATTTGGTTTTTCTTCCCTAAGTGTACTTTTGTCTTAGTTGAATTTCATTTGGTTGTCTATAGCCGAGTAACCAATTTATCTAGATCCCTCTGAATTTTAGCTCTATCCTCCAAAGTATTGGCAACCCTCCTTGCTTTCTGTCATCTGCAAACTTGATCAGTATGCTCTCTATACCAACATCCGGGTCATTAATAAAGATGTTAACACCCGAACCCAGAACAAATACCTGTGGAACTCTACTTGAGACCTCCCTCCAATCCAACATCATTCCATTAATAAGTTATTCTTTGTTTGTGGTTGTTTAACCAATTTTTTATCCATTTAATGGCAGTTCTGTCAAGTCCTCATTTCCCAGCTTACTTATCAGAATGTCATGTGAGACTGTGTCAAAAGCCTTGCTGAAGTCCAAGTATATTATGTCCATCACATTTCCCCTAGCCACCAGATCAGTTACCCTGTCAAAGAAGGAAATCAAGCTGGTTTGGCATGATTTGTTCTTGGTAAATCCATGCTGGCTCCTAGTGATTACCCTTTCATCCTCGAGTTATTAGCAAATTGAATGTTTTATACATTACTCTAGTAGCTTCCCAGGTATTGAAGTCAGGCTGACAGGTCTGTAGTTCCTCGGCTCTTCCTTCTTAAAGATGGGCACTATGTTAGCCCTTCTCCAGTCTTCCGGGACCTCTCCTGTCATCCATGAGTTTGTAAATATTATTGCCAGTAGCGCCGAGATTTCTTCAGCTAACTCCTTCAGTACCGTCGGGAGAATAGCATCCAGCTCGACTGATTGGAATTCATTCAGATTTATCAGAAGATCTCTGACATGTTCTTTACTTATCCCAGTCTGCATCCCTTCCCTTTTAATGTCTATGGTAACTTCACTAGTTGTGCAATCAAAGTTTATCTTTTGTGAGAAGACTGAAGCAAAGTAGGCTTTGAGCAGCTCTGCTTGCCTATCATCTTCTGTTACCAGCTCACCTTCTCCATTGTACAGCGGACCCACACTGTCCTGGATCTTTCTTTTTTTTGTCTGACATATTTGAAGAACCCCTTCTTGTCTCTAATGTTTCTTGACAGCTGTAACTCATTCTTGGCCTTGGCTTTCCTGATGTTCTCCCTACACACTCGTGCTATTCCCATATATACTTCCTTGGTGACATGTCCCTCCTTCCATTTCCTGTATGTATTCCTTTTGGTTTTTAGATAGCTAAAAAGCTCCTTGTGCAGCCACATTGGCTTCCTGTGGCTCTTGTTATCTTTCCTCTGCATCAGAATAGCTTGATGTTAAGCCTCTATATTACATCTTTTAAGAACTGCCAGCCCCCTTCAGCTCCTTTTCTTCCTAGTTGGTCTTTCCATGGGACTTTGCCTAGTATTTCTCTGAGCCTTTTTGAAGTCTAGTCTCCTTGTTCTGCTGTTCCTGTGTCCTCCTTTCCAGAGGATCTTGAAATCTGTCAGATCATGATCACTTCCTCCCAAGTTCCTGACAACCTTCATGTTTGTAACTAAGGGCTGGTCACCACTATTGGGGAGATTCATGCTGCTGCAATCGATGCAGCAGGGATCGATTTATCAGCTCTAGTGAAGACCCGCTAAATTGATGGCACAGTGCTCTCCTGTCAACCCCAGTACTCCAGCTCTCCAAGAAGTGTAAGGGAAGTCGACTGGAGAGCGTCTCCCATCGACTCAGTGTCATGAAGACACCAGGGTAAGTTGACTTAAGCTACGTTGACTCCAGCTATGTTATTCACATAGTTGGAGTCACACAATTTAGGTCAACTTACCCATGTAGTGACTACAAGCTCTAATTCATCCTGGTTGGTCAAAATCAGATCTAAAATGGGTGAGCCCCCTAGTTGTTTCCTCAACTTTCAGAATCAGAAAGCTGTCCCCTACATATGCTAAGAATTTGCAGGATGTATTATGTATTGCTGCAATAGTCTTCCAATAGATATCAGGGAAGTTAAAATCCTCCATTTAATAGTGGCTCGTGTGTTAGCTAATCTTGTTACCTACTTGTAGAATGACTCATCTACTTCCTCTTCCTGATTTGGTGGTCTGTAATACACCTCCCACCATAACATTGCTTCTGTTCTTTTCCCTTGTTATCCTCACCCAGAGACACTCAGTAGGTCTGTCGCTCACGTCCCCTTGGACCTGAGAGCAAGTGTATAGATTCTTGATGTACAGCGGAACACCATCTCCTTTTCCTCCCATACCTATCCTTTCAGAACAAGCTATATCCCTCAGTGCTGGTACCCCAATCATGGGAGTTGTCCCATCAAGTCTCTGTGATGCCAGTTAAGTCCTAATTTTCTTCATATACCATGACTTTGAGTTCATCCTGTTTGTTCCCCATATTCCTTGCATTTGTATCCAGGCATAGAAGATATTTTGCAGACTGACCTGTTGCTTTTATTTTTGCCTTTTTAATGCACTTGTGATTTCTAGACACTTCTCCACAAATTAGCCCCTTCCCCTTATCTTCATTACTTGAGCCTAGATGCGCATTGACTGGATTTTTGTCACCATCCCCCATAGAACCTAGTTTAAAGCTCCCCTTATCAGGTTAGCCAGATGACGTCCAAAGATGCTCTTCCCAGTGTTTGATAAATGGAGCCCATCCCAGCACAATAATTGTCTTTCCTGGAACATCAGCTCGTTGTCTAAGAAGCCAAAGTCCTCTCGCCAACATCACCTGCGTAGCCACATGTCATAAATATAAAGGGAAGGGTAAACCCCTTTAAAATCCCTCCTGGCCAGAGGAAATCTCCTCTCACCTGTAAAGGGTTAAGAAGCTAAAGGTAACCTCGCTGGCACCTGATCAAAATGACCAATGAGGAGACAAGATACTTTCAAAAGCTGGGAGGAGGGAGAGAAACAAAGGGTATATGTGGTCTGTCTATATTTTGTCTTTGCTGGGGATAGACCAGGAATGAAGCCTTAGAACTTTTAGTAAGTAATCTAGCTAGGTACGTGTTAGATTATGATTTCTTTAAATGGCTGAGAAAAGAATTGTGCTGAATAGAATAACTGTTTCTGTCTGTGTATCTTTTTTGTAACTTAAGGTTTTTGCCTACAGGGGTTCTCTATGTTTTGAATCTAATTACCCTGTAAAGTATCTACCATTCTGACTTTACAGGGGGGATTTTTTTTTATTTCTATTTACTTCTATTTCTATTAAAAGTCTTTTTGTAAGAAAACTGAATGCTTTTTCATTGTTCTCAGATCCAAGGGTTTGGGTCTGTAGTCACCTAGGCAAATTGGTGAGGCTTTTTACCAAACCTTGTCCAGGAAGTGGGGTGCAAGGTTTTGGGAAGTATTTTGGGGGGAAAGACGTGTCCAAACAGCTCTTCCCCAGTAACCAGTATTTGTTTGGTGGTGGTAGCGGCCAATCCAAGGACAAAAGGGTGGAATATTTTGTACCTTGGGGAAGTTTTGACCTAAGCTGGTAAAGATAAGCTTAGGAGGTTTTTCATGCAGGTCCCCACATCTGTACCCTAGAGTTCAGAGTGGGGGAGGAACCTTGACACCACACATTTACTTCCACTGTTCGACAGCCTGTGTACTTCAAGGGTACGTTAGTGAAGTGAGTGTCCCCAAAGGTGCTGCGGGACTGGGGTCATATGCCAATGATAAAAGCAGAGTGTCTTGTTCACAGAGGAAATGGAGTTCTACCTTGCCTTGCTTTTAAGACTATTTACCTGTACTATGAATCTACTCACTCACCTCTGAATAAGCCTGTAGACCCGTTCATGGGGATGTGGCTGTCTCTTAGACAGCTCAAGCAGACTTATGTCATAGCAGAGTTGTGTCCTGCCTTGCCTCCCTGTGTGTCAGGGGTGGCAGGGGAGAATGAGATAGAGTGGAGGAACTGAAAAAGTTGAGAAGAAAGGGAAATCTCCTGGTAAAATCCCTGAATCTCATGAGTGAAATCCTGGCCCCATTGATGTCAGTGGGAGTCAACTTCAGTGGAGCCAGGATTTTACCCGATGTCGATAGACTGAGAAGCAGGAACCTTTTTTGAGCATCTTTCACAACAGATTGGGAGTTGAGTTAGATGAGTGATCCCAGTAGGGCCCCAATTCAGCAAAGCACATAAGTATATTCTGAACTTTTAAGCATGTAATTAAGTCCCATTGACTTTAGTGGGACTTAAGCAGGAGTTTAAATAGATGTTTAAAGTGCTTTGCTAATTTGAGGCCTAAGGCTGCCCCTTGTTTGCTGGAGCTGTTGAACTTCATCACAATGCGAAAGAGATTAAACCAATAAGACTGGGATCAGGTGACAGGCCCTTTTCAGAGAAGATAAATTGTCAGACAAGGCAAAACATTTCTGTGCAAGCCAATAGTTTTTCCTTTGTCATATGAATAAGTGCTCTTTGGAAATGGTAAAATCTCCCCTTTTTGTTCCGTGCACTCTGAGGGGTTTAGTTCAGGTTAGAGAGCTTGGTGGGGTTTTAGGTTTAATGTTACACAAAACACAGATAACCTGCACAGTTTTGTGAAAACATGAAGGGCATGTAGAGTGCATGTGAATGAGTGAGTTAGGCTGAAAGTGTTTTTAATGATGCCAAATGAATAAAATAATCTTTTACTTTCTCCAGGCAACCATTAATCAGTCAGTAAGAACAATTAAATATAGGAAATAAAATCGAATGGTCTTTTAAGCAATCAATGTGAACTTCTGTTCTAAATTACTGAAGAGAAAAAATATACTGTGTCATCAGTCTTTAAATACTTTGCTCATTAAAAGGTTGTGCACTAACCTCTGATCCGTAATCCTTTGGATTATTACTATTAATTTATTTTTTTAAAGAACAGTGGAAATCAATTTCAGCATTGAACAAATTAGAGTATGACTTTCAGAAAACAAGTGTTTAAATTACATCTCTTGTTTAAAAAAATATTTTCTATTAAAAAACTTGCATGTCACAAAAACAAAATTTTAATTATGTTTAACAATTTTATGCAATTATTTATTTTAAAAAACAGACACATGACTCACATTGTGCTGTCTAAGAACTGTTTGCTCACTGTAGAAATTACTTAAGAATTGAGGGATTAATTCTGTCCCTGTTTTCTTGGCTGCAGAAGCTCTAGGCAGTGGAATTGGTGTGGTTCACTGCTCCAAGGCGGGGATTCAGGAGTAGGGGCAGCAGCCTCAGATAGACAATACTTCTCCTATGTGCATCTGCTTACTACCTGACCCAGCTACTTGACTCCTTAGCGAGCTATGGGATGGCAGTTCATAACACAGTAAATAATCTATGTTGGGCCCCTACCAGATATAAGCTGCTTCCTGGAATGTTGCTCTGGTTGACTGAATTTCTGCTTGCTTTCAAAGTTGTATGGAACCATGTTGATTGCTTCTGACTCCAAAGAGGTCCTTCCCCTTCACTAATTGCTATATAATGCCATTCAGCGGTTACATAACTGCCTATGAACACTATTGGCTTGTTGTATATAGCAATTGGGTCAGGGAAATAAACTTAGCAGTGCAGGCCCCTCTAATACTGGGGGCATGGGCCTGACTTATTCTGTGGATGAATTGTATAGGGATCATGATCTCCTGAAGATGGCACTTATTTCTCTTGCAGCTTAATTCTGTTGCTCAGGGAGAAAAAGAAGGGTCCGTTGGGGGCTAACAGGCACCCATTTTCACCATAACAAAAAAGGTGATCTGGGGAATGGGAAGCCCTGTCACTATAACATTGTGTTAGGAGTGCCAAAGGTAATCCAACCTCTCACTTAGAACAGAGAATGTCTGAGCCAACTAAGATAAGAGGGACAACATGCAGGGAACTATTTACTATGAACTAGATAACAAGGGACAAAATAAGGTAGGAATGTAGAGATGAGGAAAAGAGGAAGTTGAAGCATGGACAGCACATGCTGCACAGGGATTGGTTCCTGAAAAGTAGCCAAGCCAAGCCAAAAAAGTTGATGCAGTGTATTGTAAATTCAGTTGGAGGTGTAATTTATATAAAGGGAGAAGGTTTCTGTGTAATTTTGCAGCTGTGATGCACCCTGCATCAATCCCCCCTGCGTTTGAATCTGATCAACTCAGCGTAGCACTACTGTATGCCAAATAAAGATACCTGAGTGACGAAGGCTGGAGCTGAGCTGAGTTCTTGGAAAGTTGACTGGAAAGCGGTCTCAGAAGGAGTCCCAACACTAAGGAGACAAGGCTTTGAGCTGTGGGAATTCCTATCAGGTATGTGGCTCCAAGGTAGACTGACCTTAAGTTCAGCATGCAGTAGACCACATCCTTCTACAGTCTGCTTGGCTCAGAAGGCTGCAGATATACCAGGCTCACTGTTGCCCTTATTTTTTTAAAATGTTTTTGTGACCATCACTTTGCTGTTCATGTTTTACTTATTGCACAAAAATAAAAGTAGACATTGTTTGCGGTTGCAAATATTGACACCACCTGCGAACATTTATCCCCTATAGAGTAAAAACCATACAGGTATCTTTCTGTTGACTTCAGTGGGTATTGAAGCAGGTCATACCGTACACTTAAAAAGATAAAACTTTACAATAATAAAGTAATATTCACTGATTCTTCTGGTATTTATTGTAATGCCATTACTTACACTGACCTTAGTTAGTATTAATGTGAATGTCATAAGCACTTCTACAGAATTTTCCATCATTGATTAACTGGAGTATTACTTTGAAACCCTTTAGCTCAGAGGGGAACCAGGAATGGTCTTTTAAACATAACAAGTGTGCCTGCCTGACGAGACAATTTTCCCATTGAAATACTAAACTTGATATGAGAAGCACATGTCAAAACTCGAGACCAGACCATACAATAAAAATGTACATTCTGTCTGCAGCTATTAAAGTGGTAAATAACAAATTTAAAGGTGGTTTCTCAGGAAAATGTGAATGAACTGATTATAAATTCAAATAAGATATATCACTCTTAAAAGGGACACTATTATATTAGTAATTTCAACTTTCAGACTGTATATTTTAGTTTTGCATTAACATTTTTAAATTTTTTTCTTTATCTCTTTTAAAATGTTTCTGAAGATTGATGATTTCATGGTAGTTAATACTTGAGAACTTCATTAAAACACAAGGCTAAGAAGATAAGCAATACAGTTTCTTCTAACTTGTTTTCCTTTCAAAGGTGATGCCTAAATGTTTAAAAAATGTCTAGCACCATATTTCATATAATATATAATTTTAATTTCTGTTTGTAAAATTATTGGAAATTTGAAAGTAAATATTCTTCCCTGGGTGCTTGTTCTTTTTCTAATTTGCAAACAGATTTATTTGCTACCTGAGTAATTTTCACTCAGTTTTTTGCTTGTGAAAGGGTGATGAATTGGCAATCCTATATTCTTTAGTCTTCCGTCACTCTATAGAACATATGGATATCATGGGTAAAATCCTGGCCCAGCTGAAGTCAGTGACAGAACTCACATTGACTTCAGTAGGGTCTGGATTTCACCACACATCACTTTCTTTAATCATATAGTGGATTCTCATACAGGATCTGATTCAAAGCCCATTGAAATAAAAAGAAAGACTACCATTGATTTCAGTGAGCTTTAGATCAGGCCCACAGTAAATTGTTTGGGTTTTTTTTTTCCATTCACAAAAACTTCACTGTAAATGCAATTTCACTGTAATAAAACTATTGCCTACTTGACATGCTTCTCTGTAGAATGGCAGGGTCTCTTTTCACCCTATACAGTACAGTATACAGCAGCCTTGTAGTGTAATGTCATTTTCCTTCATTTTCCATTGGCAGAAGCACTTGTGTGACTAATATTGTGCTGTGCTGACCTCCAGTTGTTTTTGAGCTCATACCAATAGGTACTATGCAGAACTAAAAGTATGATACAAAGAGGACTTACTTCAAACCATTTAGGTCATGTTTTCTTACAATTGCAGTTTAAGATGAAGAAGTAAAGTGTTGACAGGATTTTACATTTCAGTGCTTAGCTGAGGATCACCGAGTGGAATGAAAATGGGCAGACATTACATTTAAGTCCATGTGATTTGAAAAGATATAATTTAGATTCCATTAAAAATAAATTGAAATGCAGTTGTATTTAAAAAAAAACATGTTCACAGTATATCTTTATTTTAAACTAATGTTTTATTTGGTAGGAGCGAAATTCATTCTATAGCAGAGGAGGCTTCCTGCACCAACACAGCAGCACGTATGGATTTAAGGCCCCAATTCAGTACAGTCCTTAAGGGTGTGTAGGCATGGTTAAGTACGTGCTAAAGTTCTGTTGACTTTAATGCAACCTAAGCACATTTTGAAAGAGAAAATTTCCTAAGGCACCTAAGTCAGTTAGGACCTTAAATCCCATTTTCAAAAGTGACATGGGATCCCCCTTGAAATAGCATGACTGTCAGTGAGACAAAGACTCTTAAGGGCCAAATTTTTAAAGGTATTTAAGCACCTAAAGATGGCAGTAGATACTTAGTGGGATTTTTAAAAGCACCTCAGTGCCTAACTCCTCTTGATTTCAATGGGAATTTAAATAGTATGGGAAGCTTTGTGTAAGCTCTCTTCACTGGAGTAAATTTAACCCTAACTAAAAAAAATATAGCCATGTGAATTTTGTACACGCTAGAAATCAGTTAAAGCAATGAACTCCATGGGTTATTACAACCTTGTATACATTTATGTAAATTCAATGGGTTATGGTCTACAGCTGAATTCCACAATGTTTCTGTGTTCTTTCAGCTACGTATCATTCAAAATTCAGAGCTCCTTTATGAGATTACTTTTACTGGGTGGGGGGGGGAAAGGGGGGTAATGTATATTTATTCGTGTGCTATTCGGTAATGTGTGTAGATTTAAGTAGCACATACCTAGATTTACATAGGTCTGCTATATTTCATATCTCATTATGTTTGTCCTATATGTTTTATTTTCTCACAAGACCAAATGGTCTCTAGCTTTTGCATAAGTTTGTAGGGGGTGCAGATAAGGGCAAGAAGAACGTTCAACCCTCAGTAGCCCACTGTATTCAGTTCAAAGGATCAAGAAAAATATTTTTATGAAAGAAAACATTTAGAGTAATATTTTCAAAAGTGCTTGGCATTGACTTGACTGCTGCCCCTGGAGAGACTTCATTGGGAGCAGAGATAGGCCAACACTGAGTGCTTTTGAAAATCCCACCCTTACAATCCATATTGAGGTACACTTATGAATGTGCTATTTAATTCTCAGCATTTTATTCCTGTACAGGGAACCACATGATAAAACTGATTGGGGTTCAATTTAGCTTTAGTGCCTTGCCTGTGTGGTTCTCTCTGCAAGGTCATGGTCTTAGGTCTTGTCCACACACACACACACTCAACTTGTACAGACTTTTATATCAGTTTAGAAACTGTTTAAGTAAAATTGGTGGAATCCCTCTGAGTGGACACTCTTAAAGTTGGATTAAAAGTGCTTTGAGCAAAATCAATATAAATCAATTCCTTACCATTAAATTGGTACAACTTCCTTGTGTAGATGATCCTTAAATGTACGTATTGATAATGCCTGAGAATCAGATCTGGTTGAAAGTAGATGTCAACAGGAAGAAGATGGGAAAGGAGGGCAATTTTTTGAGTTTTCCTATTAAATCTGATTTTAGTGGTTACAATATTTAGCTTAAAAAATTACAATACCAAAACAAAACAACTAAATGCTTATTTTGGATTAATTTTGGGATTTTAGATTCTATTACAGGGATATTTTGATACATGTCTGTACATTATCTAGCACAGTGGGATCCTGCCCTTTGATCCTGTTCCCTCAGTACAAATAGGTAAATAATAATAATGATGGCTATATCCTCAAATTGTAGTACAAAGCCTATATTTGTTTTAATTGATTTTTGATTAAATATGCTTGTGTGTTTTTCTTTAATATGCATAAAGCTGATAATTGAACACATGTTAGTTATTGTATTTATTGGCTAGTATACCTTAAAAAGTGTCATTTTGATACATAGCTTGTGAACATGTGTATATCAAATAAATTAAGTATAAGACATCACATTATTTGTTGAAAAATGGATTTTAATTTTTAAACATTAAATGAAGCTGAGCCTGATGCATGTACAAATATCTGCAGACTTTTTATTCGTGTAAGCAGTTGAAGGTAGGATAGAAGGAACAGACGTGGCTCCATGCATATTTCATACCTGCTTATGTGTGGGATTTTGGAGGGCAATAGATACTATTATTCCGCGGAAAGCTCAAGTTGGGACATAAACAGACATCAGACCTTTATCCCTCCAGATTCTAGTTGTGGAATCAACAGGAATGCAGGGAGTTCATGCAAAGCATTTCCCAACCTCTCGTGCTCTATTATTGCCAGTTCTATGAGTGGTTGCATTGTTAATGAAGCTCTAGGGTTGAATTAAGTCTTTTGTGTTTGTGGGTGGAGGGAACTGGTGTGTTCTCCTATCAGCCAGGTTTAAAAAATTGTGGTTAATGGAAACTTTTTGCACACCCTGTCATCGGTTTGCTACCTGTCATTTCACTCCTCACTGCCAATTTGCTGCAGGGTGCTTTCTCTCCTACACTGTTCTGCTGCATGGAGACTCTCATCAATCACCAGTCTGCTATTGAGGGCTCTCCCATTCATCATCAATCTGCTGTAGGGTGCCCTTGTAGTTTAGACTTCTTATATGGACACTTTCACCCACATCTGCTTTTATTCTTTTCTGGGCTTTTAGACGATGTGGAGAGGAGGTGGTGAAATTGTAATTGTTTTTCATTTCCAAGCTACCTGGTTCCCTAGTTTCATAGCCCCTTTCTCCGTCTCTCTTGCTGATTTCTGGAACAAAATTATCAGCCAGAGAGAGCCTAATAACTGCGGTCTGCAGTGTCTGTAAAATTCTTGCTTACCGGACTGAGGTTGAGGAAAGAAACTGCTATTGTCTCCTTTATACCACAGAGACTGATTGCCCCATATGATGATCAAATTTCCAGATTCAGGGCTATGAAACACATCCTTGCCAACCTCAGACATTCAAAAAATCTGTGTCCGACTCCTAAAAATCCTGTGGTTGGCTTAAAAATTACACATTTTCTTTGAGCCAACATCTATACTGTGAATGAACATCTCAGGTGCAAAATTCAACCTCAAAATGTATATGCTAACGTATGGACCTGCTCACTGGCTATTAAGAGGTGATCTCCACTGTCTCCTAACTGCTGAGGTGGGGTTAAAGACATAGGGTCAGATCCTTACCTGGTCTAATTTGGCATAGCTCCATTGAAATCAGTGGAGCTAGACCAGTTTATGCAAGCTGAAGACCTGGCCTAAAGGGTTTTTTAACTAAGGACTTTACAGTTTCATAGCATGAACTTTCAAACACTAATGTGACTAATTGCGCTGTTCATGTGAATAGGGATTGCTTGTGTGAGTTGTTGCAGGATCAGGCCTAACTGAATTATGACTTGACGCATGGAAATTGATACTGAATGAGGGAGAGGCAGGCTTACACGAAATAAGGTTCTGGTATTGCTTGTGTCACAGAGTTGTTGGTTGCTTTTGTTTTTAAAGTTAGATTTTATTAGCACGCTGTGGGAGTTAGGGTCATAACTGTAGGACTATGTAGGTTTTGAGTACGGATGTACAGTAAAGGGAGGAGTTTGCATTCAGGAGGACATTCCAGGCATAGGGGAAAACATGGCAGAGAATGTGGTATTGAGTAAGATGCATGTAGCGTTATACTGTGTGGATTCTGGTTGGGTGGGATGGAGTAGGATGAGGGGGTTGAAATTATGGATGCTTGTGGATAAAACAGAAACGGGAAAAATCTATTCATTTTTCCCCAAGTCAGTTGTGCTGGCTGTTGATATATGTTACTAAATCTATCTCTGAAGTATTTGTACAAAAGTGTTGTTAAAGTTCTGGTTGAATATTTTATATTGTATTATAAAGACAGTTAAGTATGATTTACAAATATTCTTTATTCAAACAAAAACATTTTAGTGCTACTGGAGGTAGTATCAGCAGTTTGTGTTTGAAAGCTTCAGAAACTACAACCTGCTTCAGTTATAAATAATCCTAATGAAGATAAATAGTCTTACACTGATTAAAACACTGGACATATATTTTAACAACTCCTGAGACATACCAACTCAAACGTCTCAATGGCATGATTCAATATTTAATATCCTCCCATGCATGTAGTTGGATTGTGAAAGTGACTTTTCCCCAAAGCATGACAAAGATTCATAGCCACCTCTGGTATTATTAGAATTGACAAGAAGTAAAAACTTCTCAAATATTAAATGTGTAGGTGTTTTTAATATATTACAATTTGTGAGAGAGGCTGGTGAAGATGACAAATTATGCAGATGTGTTAACACTATATTCAAAATCTAATAAAAACCTACAAGTTATAAACTGTATCTCACACATCCACTTGGTGGGGAGGGCATTAACGATGCTTAGCTCAACTCCACTGACTCCTGCAGGAGTAGTAAGTCATTGCTGTGATGATGTGCCTCAGTGATTTTACTGTCTCTGAAATAGAGACCATCTTCATATGAACTTTTAGGGGTTCTTTGTAATAATATTGTATTTTTTAAAAATGGCACTACCTCTCTACATAATCTCCACTAATCGGTACATAAACTCTGTTTGGCAGTTTAAACTGTATGCACACAATATGAGATTTGGCTCTGCCTATGCCAGTAGTTAAAAGATTTACTCCAGTGTGAACCAGTGATTTCATTTTTTTCATTGTACAGTACACAGGCTTGTCTCTCTCTTTATGCCCGGTACCTAATTTCCCTATTTTGTAATATCTCCTAGAACAGCAGTTCTCAACCAGGGGTCCTGGGCCCCCTGAGGGACCGTGAGCAGGTTTCAGGGGGTCCACCAAAATAAACCAGAGAGCAGGGCCAGCGTTAGACTCACTGGGGACCAGGGCAGAAAGCCGAATCCCGAGCCCCATTGCCTGGGGCTCCAGCCGAGCAATTTAACTTTGCCCTATGGTGTGGGGCCCTGGCCAATTGCTCTGCTTGCTACTTCCTAATGCCAGCCCTGTCTTTTAATCTATTGAAAAACATTTGTTGTGGCACAGGTGGGTCATGGAATTTTTATAACGTGGGGAGAGGGGAGCTCAGAAAGAAAAAGATTGAGAACTCCGTCCTAGAAAACAAATTTTTTGATAAATGAAAGGATTACTTTTTGAAATACAAAGCTTTGATCTGTAGCGTTTGAATAAAATGTTCTAATCTCCTTTCTTATTTGGAGTTGATCACATTCCACATCCATTATTCTTGCACTTTCATCAAGTTATCTTGTGTCCAGAGCCAGTTTTCTTCTATTATTAATAAATATTTCACTGGTGGATGAGTTTATTTTCTATCAAAATCTGACAAAAAGTGTATAGTATTTAAGCAAATTACCTGCTAGCCCATGAAAAAAAGCACTTACGTTTAATCTGTTTTTAGGATCCTGACATAAGAAATTTCTCTTCCTTTACACAAGTAATAAGAGGTAGGTTGTCGATTAAATAACCTGCTTCAAGACAGACTGGAATGGAGAAGAAGGACTTTAAGAGCTGGCTCCATATAGATGGGATTGAGGTTAGAAGAAGGATGACTTGTCAATTAAATAACCTACTGGAAGCAGAGAAGGACTTTAAGACTGTGTCTTGTGGTTTCAAGGCTTTGTACTGTTCAGAAAGGCACAAAAGCCTGAAGGAGTTCTGGAAAGAAGCTATTGGTCTTTGCTTGGCCATCTTTTATCTCAGTATTGCACTTCGCATTAGTAATGGAAGCAGGACTCAAATGTCACACTGGCTTCAAAGCAACTTTTCTTTGTATCTTAGCTTTTTTTTAGACTTCTTTGATGTTTTTGTAAAATATTAGATTTCAAAAAAGCTTGTTTAATTATGAATTATGTTGAATGAGAGAGGCAAGTAGACCATTTCTACCATTCTCCTTTAATTTCTACTATTTCTACCATTCTTCTTTAATAATTGATGTTATAAACCACATTATTTTTCACATATGCCCTTTAAATATTGTCAGGTGGCGAAAGCTGAAGTTCATACCAAAAATAATGTAATTGGAATCCGTTAGAGATAGGGCTTCGCTTCTCCTCACTGACTCTTTTTGTCTGAACTCCATAACTAGTGGGTAAATGGAGAGAGCTCCTTCTTTTTACAGTGCAGTCTGTATCTGTATGTTCCCAACTACAGCTGCCTTGCAGATTTCCTTCACTTCATGGAAAAAGTGGCATTGGCTGACTGCTTTGCCTTTAACCCAAACTCCATGTCCAGTCACATCTCTGATAATGAGTAGATCCAGTCATGGAAGACCCAATGGAGAGAGGGTCTTCCTCCTTTCTACAGAAACTCCTTGCCCTTTTGGCTCTTGCTTCAGGAATGTGATAAGACCTTCTCCATTTAGTAGCACTGCCAGCTCCCAAACTGTCCACATAATGCCTGTTAGGTACACTTTCATTGCCCCTCCATCTCCTACCAGGAAAGATTTCTCCCGAGGCTTACTTAATCTCACTTGAGCCCTTTCTTGCAAACTTGAGGTGGACAAGTTTAAGGAGCCCTCTGGTGATTCACAGCCTCTGAGGGAGAGCTAGTTAAACCATTATTCAAGTTTATACCAAACATAAATTGTCCATAGTAAGCTTAGAATGGATTTGATATTCATTTAAGGAAGACCCCCACCCCAGTTTAGCCCCTAGTGAAGGAAAACCTACTTGTTCTGTTTCTAAACTGGTTTCAGAGTAACAGCCGTGTTAGTCTGTATTCGTAAAAAGAAAAAAGAAAAGGAGTACTTGTGGCACCTTAGAGACTAACCAGTTTATTTGAGCATGAGCTTTCGTGAGCTACAGCTCACTTCATCGGATGCATAGCATATCGTGGAAACTGCAGAAGACATTATATACACACAGAGACCATGAAACAAAACTTCCTCCCACCCCACTCTCCTGCTGGTAACCAGGAGGTACCAGCCTGCTGGTAACCAGCAGGAGAGTGGGGTGGGAGGAAGTTTTGTTTCATGGTCTCTGTGTGTATATAATGTCTTCTGCAGTTTCCACGATATGCTATGCATCCGATGAAGTGAGCTGTAGCTCACGAAAGCTCATGCTCAAATAAACTGGTTAGTCTCTAAGGTGCCACAAGTACTCCTTTTCTTTTTTCTTGTTTCTAAACTGCTGCCTTCCATCTTCTTTAATTCCATGTTAGAGAATCCTTAAGAACAAGAGAGAAGTAGTGGGGGAAAACCCTAATTTATAGACTCTCCTGTCACCTCACACCTGGAAGAGCCATTAATTAGTTTCCTTATGGGAAGGAAATCTACTCTGAAGAAGAGGGAGATTGCTACAAGCATGAGGATCAAGACAGTGGTAGAACTGCAGTAAGTACATTGTGACATTTTATGTCCAGTGTTCATTGTCTTGCTGTTGTAGAATGAGACCTCTGATATCTGTCTGTAACTAGTGAATGCAAAGCCACAATTTGTTCCTGAGATTGGATCATCTGCATGACGGTATATAGTAGTGGCACCTTGTCATCACCAGGAGAGCCCTTCTGTTTCTCCTTCTCCAGGACATCTGTCACAGGCTGTGTGTTGCATGGCACAGTGAGCAGTTTGCACCTTGATTCCACAGTTGTTGTAAAAGATGCATGGATACAGACGTATAAACATATAGTTGCTCTGTTAATTCTTGTCATTTTCCTGTGGTAGAATGGCAGCAGGTGGTCTTACAGGCAAATAGGTGTTCTTTAAAAAATGAAACACATTTTTCAGTAGAAGCTTGGGTTCATTGAAGCAGTCCCAAAGATGGGCTGCACATCTGCTGAATTTCCATTACCTGTACAAAAATCTGTCAGACACTGGGTCATGGCTAATAAGCAGGGATGAAGATAGGAGACTGTAGGGGGAGAAATAATGATTACTCAAATGATTCCTCTTCTGAAGAATGACAGTGCAAAAACTTATTTCTTGTCAGACCATCTCGAAATCCTGGCCTGCTTCTCATTAGGAAGCCAGCCTGAAAGGAGCTCAGTCACAGCTGGTTAAGATTATATAGAGGATAAAACTCCTATTTATTTTTATTTATTTAATTTTGTAAAGGCAGTTAAAGTGACTCCATCTATGGTCTGGGTACCCTTACAATAAATTAACAAATGTTACAAATAGCAGTAGATTACTGTATAAAGGATGGTTCATCCCACCATGACAGAAACATATATATTCATGAGAAAAAATAATGAGGATAACCCCAAATGTTTCCAATCCTCAGCTTGTGGAGTAAGGTGGGCTTCATGTGCCTGGAGGATTCACAAATGCAGGCTCCAGTGGACCAAGGCAGGCAGTGAGGTGCAATATAGAGGACTGCAAATGGAGAATACCCTGCCTGCAGCTCTCTCTGATCTGCAACAAGAGAGTTTCAGCTTGAGCACCTCACCTGATCACAACTGGAGTAATGTGGCAGAGAGAGGGTGTCTATCCAGTAAATAGGGCCCAACACAATTAAGGTTTTACTAGACAAAACCAAGAAATTCCGCCTGGAAACCTATTGGCGGCCGGCACAGAACATCGGGGGAAATTCCACATAATACTCCATTTTCTAAGTAAGTGGCAGAATTCTTCACTCATGGTCTCCAGCTGTGGCCCATATATAGTGCATCTCTAGGTGACAAAGGAGACAGTAATTGGGGGTCAGGGTCTGCATTGGAGAAGAATGGTCACACACTTCTTTCCAGGCACAAGGGGAAAAAAGTACCCATGACCGCAGCTGCTACTTGGACATCCTGGAGTAGCCCAAGATCTAAATAACCTAGAATTGTGCATCTGTGTTATAAATAGTGGCTACACTACAAAATAGGTTACAAGGATTCTTTTCCCAACCTACCAACATTATCTCAGGCTTATTTGGACTGAGTCAGTCAGCTTAGTCATCAAACAATAACCAAGTTCATAAAGGATATGTATACATTAGAGGTTTTTTCTCTAGTTTAGTGGTTTTCAACCTTTTTTTTATTTGCAGACCCCTAAAAAATTTCAAATGGAGGTGTGGACCCCTTTGGAAATCTTAGACATAGTCTGCAGACCCCCAGGGGTCGGCACACCACAGGTTGAAAACCACTGTTCTGTGATAACGGCAACCATTTGCGGACTCCTTAGACATAATCTGCAGACTTTCAAGGGTCCACAGACCACAGGTTGAAAACCATTGTTCTAGTTAATTGATTTTCAGTAAACTAGAGGTAGTTAACATGTTTGTAAAGACTGTTCGGGACACTCCTCTAGTGTTTATTTCAGGAAATTTACCCTATGGCTTACCCATAAGAGGGAGTTCTTCCCTGGCTGAATGACCTATCTGATTCTGAAAGCATGAGCGGAGAAGAACACTACAGTCCGGAGATATGCCTCTACTTCTTGCAACACTTTAGTTTAACTACAAGAATAATGTATTTGCTGTCATTTCTTCCTCCCCCTTCTCTGGCTGATATCCAGAATGAGCCTATCATTTAGTCAGGTGAGTGCTGTAAACAGCAAAAGACTCTCATTCTGGAGGGGAAAAAAACCCTAAAAAACAAAGGCCATAGCTTAATGAAACATTTGTGTCTGAGGCAAGATCATTTTAATTTTACCAAGAGTTATTGTGGTCTTAAAAATTGCTAAGTTCTTAAAGATTCCAGTTCTTGATTATGGGCTCTTCTACAAGTTGGACAAAGGAAAGTATTACTGTTGATGAATCTGTAACTCCTGTGCTCCTAACTTGAAAAGCGTCCTGTTCTATTTATGTTGATTTACACATCTTGCTTCATAATTTTTTGCATGAGAACTTACTTCGCCTTACCAACCCCCTTGTGTTACCAACTACTTATGAAGATGATCTTGAGGTCACAATGGGTAAATACTTTTTTCTTTATATGTCTCCCTCTGATTGCCTCTTGGCCTTTTGTCCATTCACTATATGTTATCTTCTGTGTCAGCCCAATAACCTCCATATGGGTGTGTCCTCTCCAGTATGACTCTGCTTTTATAAATACTGCTTCAGTGCTGGTTTTGGAACTCTTTACATGCGTACATTTTCTCATAGTGCAAAGCACCTTAGCAATTAACAATAAACACGGCACATGGGCATCATTGGCCAGCAAACTTCTGGAACATCTTTACAGTTTCTTACTCTTATTAACAAAAGTATTTATTTGTATAGCATCAACAGTGTTGTCTTCTGACATATCTGTAAAAAAAAAAAAAGACGAATTTCCTTTCCTGTTTATTTTTTGTTGTACGACTTCCTCTTGCCACAAAGATTAACATAAAACATAGCTTGAAAACAAGGTAGGAAGAATCCTGTTGTCTGATGGTTTTGATTTACCATAAACTATCCTACATCAGTGAAATTTAGGACCTGATTTTCAGAGATGGGCATATGGATAATTGCATAGAAAAAACAGAATCATGGGCAAATGTTCTATTAAGCATCTAATTTGCTATTTACATGTACCGATAGTACAGTTCCATGCAAAATTGGGTATTGTCTCCATGGGGACACGGCGGACAGTTAAGGCAAACCAACAATGTGCATAAATTAAAGCATGTTAAGCCCTGTATGTGGGAGTAAAGTGGTCTTAATTTGCTGTAACTTAATCCTTCTACCTCAGCTTTCTTGAGATTGCTGCTGGAGGATAGAAGACACAGATATACATGACTGAACTGTTTTCTTTAATTCTACTTCGGGCATCCACTAGTATTCCCTATTGCACATTGCTAATCATGTATCACTACAAAAAATTGTGAAAACTCCATATTGTTGTTAAAAACCCCAGAGTTGGGGTTCACGTTGTCCTGGGACAAGTCACATTTTAAAAAAATCATAGTATGCTTAAATAGTATTGATTCCTTTTTTACTTACTTCTTTGATGTGTCAACGATAACTTGTGCATATTTAACAGTTATAAAGGAAAGTGGAATGCACTGTAGCATGGTTAATATATTGTTATACCAATAAAATAAAAACCAGCAGGATCTTATTAAAGGGAAAAAGGCAAAATACCACATTTATTGTGACTACAGAAAGAATCATAGTAAGCAGTTAGTTATAGCTATAACATTCCATTCAATCTCATATTTATTCACACATTCATTCATACAAACACACACACACAGGTTCTGCAAGGTTGTTATCATAGTTACCAGCCTTAGAGTTGCTCATGCCAAGCAACTGGCCAGGTGGCCTGGACATGAGGAGGGAGCAGGGCCTTGTCAGATGCTCATCTGATGCTCCTGGAAGTTGGTTTGCAGAATCAGACCCCAAAGTTCTCACTTTTTAGAGTCTATTTTTATAGGAATTTCTTCCTATGCCAGTGTATGGGAATTGCTTCATCATGCTGTTGCTGAATCAATCAGCAGATAGCACATTCCTGACGGCTCCATGCTGCTAGATGTTATCTTGTTCTTTGGTTCTCCCATTCTTGAGGCTGTTGGGTGGATTCCAGTCTGCCCTCCGGGGGTCCTCTGGTTATTTCCACTTGACGCCTTCTTCAGCCGATGGACACTGGATTCTTAGGCTGGCACCTCCCTGATCATTCAGTTATTATCCACACCAAGCATCCATCCACATACATCCTCTATCTCTATTTTAATCACAATTGTTAATACAACAAAAGGGCGGGGAGTCCCTGGGTGCTGTTTCTGTTGTTAGAGTATTGCTTTGAGTGTCTCTCTCTGTGAATTGCTTTGAGAACAGACTCTGTCTTAGAATGTACTAACACAATTAGCAGCTTGCAAGTTTCACACGTAGAGGGAGAGAAACAGTACCAAAAACCAAGAGACCTCTTAATTAGTAATACCCTGGAATTTAAACTACGGAGAATCAAACTCATTTGTGATTTTAATACAGAACTTCTTTAATATGATCCAACAATATAAATACTGTTCTTGTTCACATTAAATAATAAAGTTGCCTATAGAAGGTTGTAGGTGCCCTAATGCATCATTAATAATAAATAATTAATAGTGTATTTTATATGATATTGTGCTGGTTCCAGACGCAGTGTGTCAATCTGCTGAATGCCGAATACACCTTTCAAATTTGAATAATGACTTCTTGATCACTAAAGGCAGTATTTTAACAAAGCCCTTACAAGTAAGTGAAATCCATTATTCCACTGAGTTCATCTCCATTAATTGTCATGCTAGGGCTTGTATATCCTTTCTCAGATGTAGGCTGGTACATTATCTCATTTTTTTTCAGACTGATGGTTAATCCATAGTTTTTTAACTGCCTCAGCACACTTATTGGTAATGATCTTGAAGTAGGCAGTAGTGTGCAAACCAAAAGTCCAGTCATACGCATACTGTTGATTTGAGACTGTTGATTTGTTCAAGGTAAAGATCTTCTCAAATGTTTAAAATGTAATAAAAATATTCCTGGCACCATTGTTGTAAAGAAAAGTCCAGAGAGAATAGATATTGAAATACAATAGCCTGTATTATGCAGGAAGTTGGTCTAGCTAATCAGAAAGGTCCCTTTTGGTTTTTAAATCGACGAACATCCTTGCTTGATTCATTTCATACTACAAATGGATACAACAAAGTGCCATCCACAGAGATTGTATCCATAATTCTGTTGTACAGTTGACAGATGAGCTAAGAAATTTCTCTAGGCATTTAAACTTTTGCAGGACTTTCTATAATTCAATACAGCAGATCTCAATAACATTTTTAAGATCATGCAGCTACATATAGACACACGTTCTGTTACCTACATTTTTCCTGTTACTGTCAAGCACCAATTACTGTTTAAAGCCACATTGTGTCTCTGGGAAGATTTGACTAGCTATTGTCATCAACGTGTCAAGGAGTACCGAGAAAAATATTTTTTCCTGCAGCTCAGATTAAGAGGAGCACAATAATTGCCAGACAATTTTGTTCCCTTTACATTTAGAGATGATAGTGATGGCTACATCCACGAGGTAGACAAGATTATGTTGCCTTAAAGATATGTTGCTCACTAGCAAATATACTGGCAACCGTATTTGTAGATTTTTTTTTTTTTTTTAGGGTATTGGCGTCAAGACCTGAGAATTTTTCTGCTTTACAGCTTCATCCAGAATGCTTTAGGTGCATCCATGTCTTCCAGCAAAATATGTTAATACTGTGGTAATCTATGAAAGGCTTTGTTCTTGTTGTCTGTTAGAAACTTAAGGAAATACCTGAAGGGCCAGATTTTCCTTTTAGTTACAATGCGGCACTTTACTGACATCAGTGGACTTAGTCTAGGTTTGCACTAATGTAACTGAGAGAAGAATTTGGCTCAGAAAACTCAGAGAAGGAAATTGTTGTCAGAGATATTACCATTCTATAGTGGAGTGGGTTTCAATGTATATACAATATATGTAATGCATACAAATGTAAAATTAATATATGTACATACAGTAGCTCCTCAGAGTTATGAACACCTTGGGAACGGAGGTTGTTTGTAATTCTGAAATGTTCGTAACTCTGAACAAAAAGTTATGGTGGTTCTTTCAAAAGTTTACAGCTAAACATTGACTTAATACAGCTTCGCAACTTTACTTCGCAGGAAAAAAATACTGCTTTCCCATTATTTTTTAGAAGTTTACATTTAATACAGGACTGTGCTGTATTTGCTTTTTTTTTTTAATCTCTGCTGCTGCCTGACTGCGTACTTCCGTTTCCAAATGAGGTGTGTGTTTGACTGGTCAGTTCGTAACTCTGGTGTTTGTAACTCTAAGGTTCTACTGTACACGTATAACACACATACACTTTATTATATGCATGTAGATATATAAAAAGTGTGTACATACATAGGGCCAAACGTTCAACTGATGTAAGTTGTCATAGCTCTGTTGCTTCAGTGGAGCTATGACAATTTATACCAGCTGAGAATCTGGCCCATAATTTAGATAGATTCTTTTTAAAAAGATTGTGTATTTAGCTTTCTGAGATATTAAGGACCTAAACAGTATTGCTTTTAACTGAAATTTTTTTTTATATATACATGTGAGCCAGGGTCTGAATGAGCTGTCCCCAGCCATCTTTTAATGAACTGGAGGAAAAGATCTCAGGAGCAGACTGTATTTGTACAGATACATCTACTTTGCCTAGGTGACCAACAGACTGAGCTGCTTTCTCAAAGTGATTGGCTGTTTTGGGTTAAAATGCACTTTACTCATGGATTCAGAGAGCATGAAATGTTGTTAAACTTATTCTATGATTGAAAGGCAGAAGAACGGTCCTTAATATGCCCTAATTGAGAGGCTTATCCTCATTTTAACTGCATTCACTAAGCAAGGGGTAATAATGCCAAATCCAAGTGAAAGAGAGGGTGCGGACAGGTGTTCCTACCTGGTGGTGTGGACTCTGTTTAAAGAGTCCTAGATACTGTATGACCCTCCCGCTCCAATGTTTAAAGACAAAACTGATCAGATTCACTTCAGAGTCCTTGTTTCTGCTTAGTGATCATTAGAGTTGAAATGACTGATAAAGATGGTCTGGGGGGCTGAATGCAGTGAAAGAGAGTGCAGGGGATGAAGCCAATGCAGCAGCAGTGAGGTTCCCCATTACCCAGTGAACTCATTAAGAGCTAAAGTCACTAAAAATATGGTTAAGGGGTGGAACCTCACAACACAGGACTGCAGCTGGAGGCAAAGGTGGCAGCGATCGCAGTAAGCCGCAGCGGAGATGACAGCGACGGCAGTGAGCAGTGGCAGCAGAGGCACTGCTTAACCCTCCCCTCCTTCAGGAGTGGGAGGTGAACCCAGATGAATACAGCTGTGAATTCTGGGACTTAGCTGACCTTGGACAACCAACTGAGAGTGGGATGAAGTGGAGGGAAGGGAGAGTAGCATGTTCATCCATCTGACTTTCATACCGCAAGCTGGGAAACGGAGGCAAATGACTAGTGCCCAAGATACTGTCGGGTGGGTGTTTACTTAATGTTGCATTCTTTTGAATCATTGTGATGTTTCCCCATATTAATGCTGAGTTCCCTCTCCTTTTTAATAGAAATTTTATTTAATTATACATAGTTTCAGTGCTTATGAGTGGGGAAGTATTGCCTCTTAAATGCACCCATGGTTGGTGTTTACTTTTCCCAAATTACTGGGTGAGGGTTTGAGCTGGATTTATGTAATATTAAGAGGAATCCCTAGATATTGAATCTGGCCCTTGTTGCTGCCGACACCATCAGGCAGAAGGGTTACAATATCATTAAAAGACATTCTCAAGGCATGCTGTGCTGGATACTTTATTTGCAGGGAAGTATATCCACTCTGTTTTTAAAATATATAGTGATTAAATTAAGGTGAGAAGCTGGAAAGATAGTTGGCTCATTTTTCAGCTTCACATCACGTCTTCATATTTAATTTTGGACATTTTCTATCCTCAAAAAATGAGGTTATGCTTCATTAAAATAAAGTTAGATAAGCTAAACATTAGGTGTAGTATGTACAATATGTTTCAGTAGCATTCTAACTTATGGAACTCCGTATTCTAGTGAAAGACATCGGGGTGCCTGCTTCCTTCTGCCATGTTTTGCTCACATATGCATTCAATAATTTCAGGATTTTAGTTACACTCTTGGAATGCCTCTCTGCTCTCAGATCAATATGAAATAGTTTAATATTTATAAACATATAAATATACCTACAGCATTTCATGCTGACCTTAATTGAATAAAATATTATTTGAGAAGAGTTACCTCCATGTAGAACAAAAATCCTATCATTTTTAGTTCTGATATAGCTAAAGTTGGAGATCTGGCAACAGGTAGCTGAAAATAAAACTGCTGGCCTGGTGATGCCATAAAGAGAGAAAATTGTGTTGCCAAAAATAGGACTGATATTTTCTCCTACACTAGAGGATAATTTTCAGCATGATAGGTGCAGATTTAGCTCTCTGGCTCCCATGGATTATTCTCACTATTAGTCCTGCTTGTAATGTTTTCACATTTTTATTCATGCATGACAGAATATTGATCAGTAGTTTAACAGTTATTCAACAGCATCATGACATACAATCATACTGAACCTGAAACAGCACTGTCAACTCATGCCTTTATTTAGATAAGCCTACAAGTGCTCATTGCTTTTGGCTTCTGACATAATTGTTCACTGAAGAAGGCAAATGTAAACAGGAGGCTGCTACTTCAGAAAATCACTCCTTCAGCTTCCTGTCCACCCCAAAAGGTTGTCACTAAAAACAACTGCTTAGCAATGGTGACAATGAAAAACAACAGTGTTGAGACTTCTGGTATGGATAAGAAGTTCCGGTTCAAAGTTATAGCCGAGAAATGTCCTTTCAGCATCATTCTCCTAACTTTTATAAATAATTAGAAAACTAGAAGGGGTTCTTCATAAATGCCTACAGTAAAGAAATTTACAATGATTGTTCCTTTATTTTTTTTGTTCTTGATGTACTAAGATGTTTTCTAGGAGAGGGTAATCTTTTCCTAGTAATGCCCAGTTTGTACCACTTATATTTTACTATGTATTTAAGGTGCCGCTCATTACCATTGTACCTGAACTCCTCACCGCCTTGAATGCATTTATCCTCACATCACTCGTGGGAGGTAGGGAAGTATTATTATCCCCCTGTTACAGATGGGGGACTGAGGCCCAGATCCTCAAAGGTATTAAGGTGCCCGAGTCTCATTGATTTCACTGGGATTTAGGCAGCTAAATACGTTTGAGAATCTGAGTCTAAGTGACTTGCTCAAGGTCACACAGGAAGTGTGACACAGAGCAGGGACCTGAACCCAGGTCTTAGTCCAAGACTAGCACCCAAACCACTGGACCATCTTTCCTGTCTACTATTCTCAGCTATCAGACAGTTTTCTGTTTCATACTTATTAATCATCTAATTTTCTGTGGAAAATATTGGATTAATTCCTGTTTATAAAGGAACAAATTCTGAGCCTAATATCCAGCCCAGGTTCCCAGGCTGGGGCCTGGGCAGGTCACGAGTTAGGAAAGAGGAATCCATATACCCCCAGCTCTAGCAGTAGAGTGGCTGTGATGCTGCTCAGTGGAGGTTTCTTCAGTCCAATGGCTTGGAGTATCCTCCATGGCATTGTTGTGAGAGAGAGAACAAAGGAAGCCAGTAGCAGCAGATCCTCCTGCCCCAGCCATCCACCAGAAGCGCTGCCAAAGCTCTTGTGGAGTAGGTCTCTGCACTGCATGGTGGTACGTGCCCCAACTCAGTGCTGTACCCCTCTCCCCCACATTCCTGCCTCCGCTTTGCACAGTTGAAGCACACCAGTTCTTCTTCGAGTAGTGTCCCTATGGGTGCTCCGCTTTAGGTATCTGTGCGCCCCTGCACCTCTAATCGGAGATTTTTGGTAGCAGTGTCCCTTTGAGTCCGCGCATGTGCTCTCCCTCCCTCGTGGTCTGCCTCAAGATTATTTAGCACTGCACAGGCGAACCCCCCTCTCTTCTTCTCTACTGTCTTTGGCCTCTGATGGAATGAGCAGTTGTCCCTTCCTTATCTGTATCATTAGCATAAGTAGTGTTTGTTTTGTTCTCTTTAAAAGTAATTAGACTAGTGTTTCTCCTCTCAAACTGCCTTTTATAAGCACCTTTGATGAGCTGGTCGAGGGCCTGAACAATGATACCTTATAGCATCAGCTGCCATCTATACATCTGTCACGCCACTCAGAAGTCACCTTGCCCTACTTCACAGCAGTTAGGACCAGCTCTAGAGCAAAGAGATTGATTTCTAGCCCTGAACCTGCAGGGTGTCTACTTCCATATCTCAATACAGCCATTGTTGTATAGGAGATTTCCTACTGCTTACCTTTGGGGCACAAGCATTATCAGTACAGAGTGCTCCACACAACTAAACATTAGGTGTAGTATCTCCAAGGTTCTCTTCATTGTAGTGGCATACTAACCCCGGTACAGTGACTGGACTTTATCAGAACCAACCTGATGCAGTATGAACGAGAGCGCTCCTCTCACTACCCACATTCACCACCCTGGGACACATATCTCCCTAATACACTGGGGAGCTCACTTACACAACAACAAGGTTCAGGACAAATGGCCTTCCACAGAAATGACCTTCCATATCACTCTTTTGGGGCTAAAGGTTGTCAGGAGTGCCTGTGCGCACACTCTGCCTTTCATCAAAAACAACACACAAAGGTCATGATGGACTTAACGTGACATGTATGTTTTGTATAAACCACCAAGGAGCTGCCAGATCTCCCTCCCTCTACAAGACAGCACTCAAACTTTGGAATTGATGCACCCATCACAATATGCTCATCTCAGCTGTCTATCTACCAGGGATACAGAACGTGACAACCAACAGTCTCCGTTGGAATTTTTTCACGACAGTGAGTGTGTACTGAATTCAGAGGTGCTTCAAGATATATCCGCCCTTTGGGGAACCCTGCCTATGGATCTCTTTGCTATTTAATAGAATAAGAAAGGTCCTTGTTACTGCTCCAGGGCTGGCCTGGGGAAACCTTCACTGGCAGTTGCCCTCATTTTCCCATGGGACAGGGCCCACTTGTATGTCTTTTCCCAGTGTTCTACTGTATTCAAGATTCTGTTGAAAATTCAACGAGACAAACCGAGAGTTATTCTGATTGCCCCTCTTGACCATGACAAATCTGGCTCTTTACCTGACACAGATGGCAATATGCCCTCCAGTTTCTCTTCAGCCCATTCCTCACCCGCTCTCTCAAAACAATGGGCTGACCCTTCACCCCAACCCGTGGGTCCTCCGCCTCCAGGCTTGGCTCCTTGTTAGTTCCAAGGCTTAGAGGCAGAATGCTCTGACAAGCTGAAAGATGTGTTGCAACACAACCGCAAGTTGACCACTCAACTTACTTATCTACAAAATGGAAATGACTGCAAGTTTGTGTCATTCCAAACACACAGACCCAACCTCATCTTTCCTCCCTCTGATTTTGCACTACATTTTAAACTCTCAGTCAGCTCCCTTAAGGTACATCTTGTGGCGAAAACGGCTTCCCACTTGGTCTTTGCTCATCCACTAACGTATAGATTCTTTAAGGGCATTGGGAATCTCTTCCCCTGTGTGACACCACCCACTCCAGCCTGGGACTTTAACCTAGTTCTCAGGGCTTGGACTAGACCTCCCTCCGAGTCCAGGGCAACTTGTTCTCTCTTACACATGTCCATGAAGACAGCATTTCTAATTGCCATCACCTCAGCTAGGCACATAGGAGAAATAGCGGCCCTGGTGGCACATCCATCATTCATGGCCTTTTTTTTTTTTTTTTTTAGACAAAGTAACTCTAAGGCCATATCCCAAGTTTCTCCGAACTTTTTCTGCACTTTCCATATGAATCAACAGATCCATCTCCATCCATCTGTTTTTTCCCAAAACCATATTGTGACAACCGGGAGACAATTGTGCATATGCTAGATATTAGAAGGACATTAGCATTCTACTTGGGCAGCACTAAGGACTTCAGGAAATCCCCTAACTCTTCCTTTTGTCCACAGAAAGATCCAAAAGCTCTGTGATATCCCCTCAAAGACTATCCAAATGGGTCTCTAGTTGCATTAATCACTTATCAAGGGCACAACTTGCTTCCGTTCAGAGTCCATATGCACTCCACGAGGTCAGTTTCTACATCAATTACATTCCTTAGGGATACCCCTATCTCCGCAATCTATAGAGCAACGACTTGGGCCTCTACACATACTTTCGCAGAACATTGTGATCACTGAAGATTTGGCCTCTGACACCATCTTCAACTCCACAGTACTCTCTGTAGTAAAAGACTCCACTCTGAAGTCCCAGCCTCCAGTGGTGGGTACTGCTCGGGAGTCCCCTGAAGTGGAGCACCCTCAGGGACACTACTCGAAGAAGAAGAAGAAGAAGAAGAGGAAGTTACTTACCTTGTGCAGTAATGATGGTTCTTCGAGATGTGTGTCCCTATGGATGCTCCACAACCAGCCCTTCTCCTCTCTGCTTCGGAGTTCTCTATAGGGCTCTGTAGCAGAGACGGAAGTGAGCGGGGTTCGCCCGTACAGTGCTAAATAGCCTCCAGGCAGACCACGAGGGAGGGAGAGTACATGCATGGGCTCAGCGGGACACTACTACCAAAAATCTCTGATTAGAGGTGCAGGGGCATACAGACACCTGAAGTGGAGCACCGATAGGGAAACATATCTCAAAGAACCATCGTTACTGCACAAGGTGAGTAACTTCCTCTTCTGCTCCCAAGGAATTTCCCACTGCCATGTAGTAGGGGTCAGGATTTATCCTTACGGGCATTAATGCTAATCAAAAAACTGAGGGGTTGTAGCACCAATTCTTCTTTTTTTTTTTTAATACAGGGTGTTTTGTAATTCTGAAAAATTAGACAGGATGGTTCACTGTGCAGTTTACTTGTAAATAATTGTGTTTAATCCACTCCCCCAACCCCGATTTTCATAAATTCTAGCTGTGTGTATGTGAGAGTTGGAAAAGCAAGAGGTGTCTTCAGTAAACTGACTTGTCTTTTGAAAAAGAAGGGCTGACCTGACACACTTTTTAAGGGATGTGGTTTTTTCAAAAGGGGCGGGGCTAATGACAGCAGATGGAGAGAATGATGCATCCTTGCAGTGGTTTCTAGTCACACTAATTAGAATGTTGAGTGCTCTTGGTATGGTGGATGAAGAGGGACAGGGTGCTGTCCATCAACTACAGAAGGCATCATAGTAGGCATATTATAGGATGTTAATCTAGAATATGTCAACAGCTGATCTTGAGAATGGGAAGAGATCCTACCAGAACCTGGCTCTTTCAACAGAGAGCAAAAGTGTGCTAGCTTTGGAGAAGGAAGTCAACAAAGGAAAAAATAAACACACAGGATTGCAGGTATGGAGAATGAATGAATTAAATGTGAGAGAGAATCAGAGCAACAACATATAAGGGTCTGTTGGTATTTCTCATGAAAAGGAATGGCAAGTAGAGAAGATGCTTCTACTTTTTTGTTTAGCCTTTGTTTATAAAAAAAAAAATCAAAGGACCTGTGTTCCTTGTGGCAGACGGTCAGGTGAATCTGATGCTACTATATGAATATTTAAGACTTTACCACATTAAAGGACAACAATAAAAAATACTTACCACAACAGCATACCAGCTAGTGACCCACATGCTTCAAAAGGTATTCTAGTAAGGCTAGGAATGTACACTAAATCAGTTAATTCTCATTGGGGGTAACAGTGGCAGTTAAAACCTTTTTTTATGAAGATTAGAACAGAACTCATTATTATGATTAAAGATGTACTTACTAGTCATGACATGCTAGCTACATGCTGGTAGCAGAAAATACCTGCTGTTTGTGGGTTATTATCAACTTCCTTTGAAGAAAATCAGCCTTTCTTTACATTTGCAATGCAATGCACCCCCAGGCTTTGCTTTGCATGTATAATTTAAATATGTTTTTCAAAGGCAGGTACACAGCTGCAGTAAGCAGCAAAATACCCATCTCATCAGCATAGGGTAGACAGGCACTACATATTTTCTGCCATCCAGATTAATAGCTGGTAATTTTACAGATTTCCATGTTGAGCTTTTAGTAGTGTGGTAGCAACCCCAAGGATTCTACAGTACTATGGTATGAACCAATAAAACAAAGGAAAAATTGCTAATGTTGCAGTGTACAGTATTAGGAGACGTTTTGCACAATAATTGTGAATATTGTTGTTCATGTGAGACAGTGTACTAAATAATGTTACAGAAAATTGTCAATATGAAAAAAGTCACTAATAGGTACGGTGCTCTGTAGAAGTCCCTGGTTTCAAAATATAACTTACCTGTTATAGAGCTTGATGACAAATAACAGTGCAAACAAAATGCAAGTTCAGATGTATTCAAAGCTGCTCCAAAAGGAGCTTATTCTGGGTGCTTGCTATAATTATTTTGGTGGAGAACTGCATATTAAATGTCAGCTCAAACTCAAGTTGCTCCATTAGAGAGATGCTGTGCAATACCAAACTGACTGCTTTGTTTGTGAACCAGCAGATATATCATTCTTCCTCCTATCTATATTATTTTTTAAATTATTCAGTATGTCTGTTGGACTGGCACTATAACATGAACAGTCCCACGCTGAGGATTTTATTTTGCCCAAGAATAAATTGAGTATTGTGATTTGAAAGGATGTTGATAACACATTGTCTTTTATGACCAGCTTTTTTCCCCTCTTTAGAAAGGAAAACATTGTAATGCATAGCTTGCCAATATGAATATTGCAGGAACAGAAAGTTACTCTGTTTGTAAGTGTAGATATGTAGAGGCAGTAGCCTTGCCAGCAAAGATAGAAACTCAAGACCATGGTTCCCCATATTCCAAGAGTTCAGTTTGTGGCTGCCATCTGACAAAATGATTAAAGCACAATTATATTTCTCCTTTCTGTGTAGTTTTCTTTTTGCTGTTTTTCCTACTTCCCTACCTCCACATATTCCTCCACTCCCCAACCCCACTCCAGACAGGTGACATAAATGCAGCTTTCCATCTCCTATGCCCCTCACTGTTAAAACCTACCTTGAGTGGTAGGTTATTGCTTACTGCCTACAGGAGCCTTTTCCATGAGCTAATTTAGCTGTCAGTCTGAAATTGGTAAAAAGGATGAAAGATGGATCATAGGCCTAGGGCGTGCCTAGACTAATATCTAGTATAGTCATATTTGGAAGTATGCTTATTAAAGCGGATTTGAAAAATATTTTTTCCAATCTTGCCCTGCCATCACTTCATCCAGCTAAGAAAAACAGTTTTACACTGACACTGCTGATTCTGCGGCAACTCTTTTTCCAAGAGAGAGAAAACAATATTTAGATACAAGATCAATAGAAAAACAAATAGACTCTTACATTCCCTGGAGAAGCCCCTAGAGAGAAGACTGATGCATGGAAATTTAATATTCTTGTAGGCAAAGATCACAAACATGGGGGCTCCATGCAGCTGAAATGAACTAGAAAAAAACTAGAAGCTTTCATGCCAGGCTGCTTGAGTTTCTTCCTTGATGAGCTGCTTGTTTATGACTTGGTAACTCTTTCAGAAAGGCATTTTGTGACCATAGATGATGTATGTTAAATTTAAATGAATCAGGCTTAACTTTGTTGGGTAAAAGGCGTTTTCCACCCTCCCTATTTTTGTAGACTTCCACATCCAGGTGCCAAGTTCCCATAGAGAAGTACATTTTTTAACATCTGTTTTAGCTATCTTACGTAGCTACTTATATATGCCTCCATGACATAGAACCTAGTACTGCGAAAACCAGAGATAGTGTCCATATTGGTGTTTTTTACATGAAAGCTGTGAAAATAGAGAAACAAAATGTGATTTTCATTTTTATTGGAAAGTTAAATATGTCTGGCCAAATTCTGTCCTTTGAGGTTCCTGTTTTCTTAAATGGATTCCTTTTATGCATGTCCACAGACAGAATTTGCCCACTGTTAGAAGGGGAGCAGCTCCCATGTTTGAGGTTGAGATTGTGATAATACAAACGTATCTGCTTTACAGATACCAGGAACTAGCAAAAAATAAACTTAGTTTTAAAATCGATACAAAAAATTAATGTTAATGCAATGTTAAAGTGGAGAAATCAAGCACTGAAGTCAGGAAATACAGATATATGGCTGAGGTAGGAATTCTCTATCTGATTGTCTATGGAAAAATGACTGCTGCTTCAGTTTCCCCTTTTGGGTGTATTCTTTTAACACTCCTACTAAATCAAAATTCCAGCCCAAAAGTCCAGTCTGAGGCCAGATCTTCTTCAGTTCTTAGCCAGGGATGAAGAAGAGTGTCTGCCATCCAAGTCTCAGGAGATCCAGAATGGGGGTTGTTAGTAGTAGTCTGTACTGCAGTAGCAGCTAGAGGCCTCAACCATGTTGGGCCCCATTGTTCTGGGTGCTTAACAAATGTAGTAAATAAGAGTACCTTATTTACTCCCAAAGAACAGTTTGAAAGACAATACATAATAGGTGGATGAGACAAACAAACTGTTTGGGGTGAGGTTAGCACAGAAGGGGAAATAAAAATATGTGCGTAGCGTAGATCTTATGCAGAATGTTTTCGAAAGTGATGAGAATGTTGAGTCAGTGGATTAGGATGGAAACTCTTTTGCAACCTTAAGTTCAGCTGTTACTACAGTGACTAGTATAATATTCAAAATTGTATTTTATCTTTGTTTGTGTTGACTACACAGATTAACCCAAAAGGGAACTCTGTGTTAAAAGACATTGTTTGTGAACAGTAATTTTAAACAAACCAGTGTCAGTTCCTCTGCAGGTAGTCATTGTCATAGCTCCATTGCAGTCAGTTTTGCTACATGAATTTACACCAACTCTGGCGTTGGAAACCTATTTGTCTGTTTCTAACAAGTCCATGGAAGTTTAAAATTGAAATCTACTTTCTCAGAAAGTATTTTTTTATTGAATTCTCTCTTTCACTCTCTCACTCACATGCATGCGCAGACACACAGATTTTGTAGCTCATGACTGTTGGCTGTGTTGGGTTTTTTAAAGGAAAAATAGTACTGAAATAAATCTAGGCTCTAAGTCTGAATATTCTTTTACTTGTAAGTAACTTTACATATAAAGGTATTCTGTTTGAATTCAGAGGAATTTATTGACATGAATAAAGTTACTCACATAGAATCATAGAATATCAGGGTTGGAAGGGAATTCAGGAGGTCATCTAGTCCAATCCCCTGCTTAAAGCAGGACCAATCCCCAATTTTTGCCCCAGATCCCTAAATGGCCCCCTCAAGGATTGAACTCACAACCCTGGGTTTAGTAGGCCAATGCTCAAACCACTGAGCTATCCCTTCCCCCCAAACACATATGTAAGTGTTTGTTGGATTATGGTTTTAGGTAGGGTAGAAGTGAATCTGACATACTAAAAATTATTCAGGATTAGTTTATTTTTAAATATGCACTAGTAATAGAGAAAAGAAATGACATAATGTGGAAACTGGGAAGGAACAATACACCTTTCCGGTGGATTTTTGTGCATTTTTACAAGTGCTTTTTTTATTCACACGTGAAAGCACATGGGAAGGGAAGCCCATTTTTGCAGAAACATCATGGGCATTGCTCATTTGAATGTATTACTTATGAAACAAATCACATAACTGCTGGAGAGGGAATTTCATTGTGTAAAACTAGGAGATTATATTGAAAGAACTGTATTATATATAGTAAACTTTGTTGCAGTTTGAGACACCCTTTAGTAGCCTGAAAGAAACTAGTGATGACCAAAAATAATACTTATCCCATTGTGTTTACAAATACTAAGTAATTAATCTTTACAACCCTCCTGTGAGGTAGATAGGTATATATTATTATTCCATGGGACAAATGAGACCCAGAGAGCGTTAAGTCCAAAATGAAACCTTGAGGTTTCAAGGTTGGCAGACCTAAATACCTATTTGGGCACCTAAACAATTGGTTTGGTTTTCAGAGGGGGAATATCTGCAGTTTTCATTGATTTCATATGGATTTAGGACAAGTTTGACATTTGGATTAGAATTCAGGATTTCCCAGAGGTCAGCACCATTCTCTATTTATGACCATTCAGCTTTTGTATTGAAAAAAGAATATGCACTAATTAATAATAGTAACACTGAATACAGCACAACAAAAGTTAATTGAAATGAACCAGGACATTGCCTTGTGCATGGTACATTTTCTTAAAGGACAAAGAGATTAGTTATATCAAGGTGCTTTTGAATGAATTAGAAAAGGATGTAAATTCATCGTCTTGTTTTTCAATTTTAGATTCCCCCTTCCCCCTGCTTCCTTCCCAGATCTGATTGTGTGTCTTAATTGTTTTCTTTTATCTTTGTCCTCCAGAATCCTGGTTATGAGAGAAACCCAAAAGTATGTATAGTATTTGGATCTCAGGCCTCAAGCAAGCTCAGGGAAGCTGTGACATACTGTATTGATATTTGGGGAGTTAGTTGCTTTGCATATATTTATCATTTTCTAGCCAGGTAGGAATCAGTCTGTTGTTGAGGTGAATACAACACTGGTGTTTGCTTTGGTGACACAAGAAAAACAGTATGTGTTTGCTGGTAATCAGTGGTTGAGGGGAATATTCAAGGGGGAAAATAGAAGAGTAAATTATTTGGAAAATCACTTTGTCTTTGGCAGTTTTTTAAACTGTATTCTGTGTAGAAAAAATATTTTAAATGGAAATGATCAGCTCTCCTGTTCCTGTCCAGGTGCTTCCAGTTGGGCAAATTAAGAGGGTGGGGCAGCATCCAGGGCTATAAGGGTGGGTCTGTTGTGTAATTAGACACCCATAGTTGGCCTGTGCCAGCTGACTCAGGCTCGCAGGGCTTGGGCTGTTTAATTGTGGTGTAGACATTTGGGCTTGGGCTGAAGCCTGAGCTCTGGGACCATGGTGGCGGGCAGGCCTGGTGTTAGAGCAGACTGAGTCAGTCAGGGGACTTGAACAGGAGAGGAAAGCTGCTAAGTGGTTCCTGTGAGAAGACTGAAGGCAGGAAATCAGCAAGAGGGGTTTGCTTGCTTGCATGCATGCCTCCTTCCCTCTCCTCTCTTGTCTGACTCCTGACTGACTTAGTCTGTTCTGCCTTCCTGGGTGTCTTTCTTACCTGCCCCAACCTTATTAAGTAGGATGAAATTCAGTAAGGACAAATGCAGAGTACTCTACTTAGGAAGGAACAATCAGTTGCACACATAACAAAATGGGAAATACTGCCTAGGAAGGAGTACTGCGGAAAGGGATCTGGGAGTCATAGTGGACCACAAGCTAAATATGAGTCAACAGTGTAATGCTGTTGCAAAAAAAAGCAAACATCATTCTGGAATGTATTAGCAGGAATGTTGTAAGCAAGACATGAGAAGTAATTCTTCCGCTCTACTCCACACTGATTAGGCCTCAACTGGAGTATTTTTTCCAGTTCTGGGTGCCACACTTCAGGAAAGATGTGCAACAAAAGAGAAGAGCAACAAAAATGATTAAAGGTCTAGAAAACATGACCTATGAGGGAAGATTGAAAAAATTGGGTTTGTTTAGTCTGGAGCAGAGAAGACTGAGAGGAGACATGGTTTTTAAGAGCAGGTTAGACAAACACATGTCACAGATGGTCTAGATAATACTTAGTGCTGCCTTGAGTGCTGGGGACGGGACTAGATGACCTCTCAAGGTTCCTTCCAAGTCCTATGATTCTGTGATTATCTCTAGCCTGACTCCTTCTCCAGGCTCTCTGCATAGGGTATGCATTGAGGGGGCTGCAGAGATGTCCTTCCCTTCGTGTAACACTGGGTAGATCTGCATAGAGGATCCTTTCCTTACTCTTGCCTTTAGGGGAACAATAAGGCCCTCTGTATTTACATGTGTGATACAGGAGCTCTTCAGCTGTCACTTCGTTACGCCTTTAAAAAGGAAGCTTTTTAGCATGTGCTGCATATCTTCGCATGTGGTCTAAATGGGTTGGAGGGACTGGCCACATTTTTTTTAGCCAGAAGACTTAGTGGGTTGGTGGTGTGCTGGCTGGCACAGAAATTAGGTCTTCCTTTTAGCTCTTTCCCAGATGGTAGGTAGCACTGTGTCCTGCTGCAGGCTGAAGAGGCTCATAACACTGGGCAGGACACATGCAAATGTAGCATAGGCAGGATTTGACCCATAGACAAATACAATACTGCTTCGAGCTCTTTGGACAGTGGCTGTACAGAGTTCCTCAGAAGTTGTCTAATGGAATGCTTAACAAATATCTGCAGAAAATTAATTTCTTGCTGAAGACTGCTGAACCCTTTTCACATCACAAAACAATTACTGATTCACGCTTGTTGCTCAAGAGAAGGATAGGACTTGAATTAAATGTCTGTGGGGGTCAGGACTGGGCTCAGCAGCAGAGCTCCATGGGGTTACCTTGGACAGCAGTTCTCCACAGTAGGACTGATCCTGTGTTCTTTGTGTACCCCAAAAGTGAATTGGAGTTCTTGGTGCCCAGGGAAAGCAGGATCTGCCCCTTATGTGTAGGTTTGGCAGAATTTGATTTTTATTATAATTTCAACATATAACATTTTGTTTATTTTTAAGTATCTTTTCTATTTGTCGTAATTTAGATTGTGGGGAATTATGGGGGTGCGGCATTTGACAGTAATTAGTGGCAATAGATGAGGAGGTTCAAAAAGTTAAAGCTTGTAACTAGTACAGTACAAATTGTCAGTATCACATGGCAAGAGACACAATGTAAATATCCTTACATCAAACTTCAATACGTTCTCTGGCGGCATTTTTCTTACTTTGTAAATTTCAATTGTTATAGATGGAAATTTTTTTTGTCACTTCATGTGTATGGTCAAATTTACATTTACCAACATTTATTGATAAACTCTAACTTACCAAGCCTACTTATATGTGACTCAAGCCAGTGTTACCAGTCCATCACTTTCATGAGCACCTAATTCATGCATAAATTTTAAAACAGACCAACCCCCCCCCCCCCCCCAAAAAAAAAAAAAAAGAATAATTAAAGCAGCAGGGTCTTGAAAAGGAAGAAAATAATCAAGGAAAACCCTGACATTACTTTTCTTCCCATATCCCTAGGGTTTTCTCCAGTTTCTCTTTTAAAGATCGATTTTGTGTGAAAGTTATTTTAAATATAGCTGAAACAAGAGCAAAATCATCTGTAGTACAGAGGCAAAAATAGGAAAGAAAGCAAACAGGCAAGAAGATGAAATATGAATGAGATACATATACCACTGTTTCATGAAAGAGAGCGCTTCAACTCCAAAGCCAAGAATCACAAATACAAAGTAGTAAAAGACAGTTGGACACTTTTTTGATTCGTGTTACAGTATTCAACTAGATACAATATGGAATTGCTTAACTATTTTTCTTTAAAAAAATGAGAGGGAAAGAGAAAGAAAGAAAGAGAAGGAAAACCAGCTCACTGCTTATTTCTTTTTTCCCACTTGCTGCTTTCTGTTTCAGTTAATTCAGCAGTAATTGGATACACTGTGTCTAATTTTTAATAAATCAACAGAACTTTATAGTGATATTGACAGTGGCTTTACTAGCCCCATTGTTTCTGTTAAGAGTTTTATTCTGCTTCAAAACAATTTGCTGTGAACGCCCTTGTTTGTTTGCCACACTAGTCTTTGTTCTGGCTCAAACTTTGATTTATAACTATATATAATTGATGGCTGTGGGGTAGGTGGACTATAGCTATTGCTCCTCCTCTTTTAATCTAGCTTTGCCTAGAAATCCATGTAGTGGCGCATTCTCAAGGGAACCAGGCTGGGAAATTTTCTGTATACCCAATGGGAGGCCATTAATCATAGTGAAGAGTCTCTTACTGGCTGCAAGCATGTTTGTGAAAGTAAGGAAAACAAAAGTGGACCACCTCAAAATGACTTATCAAAAGAATAGATGTTAAAGCTAATGTATTCATTGTGATACATCAAAAAAGAATAGTTTATGCATTGCTAATTGCATTGAAGCATATTTATTCAAATAGATTTTGCACTTTAAAGTTATTTGAACCTAGTGGCCAGTATAATTTCAGAAATCAGAGATTAGAGTCGTAGTAGAAAAGAATATATGAGATATTACTGCTTTAAAACAGAAGCTTTTAAAGCAATAGATAAGAAATGAAGAGTACGTTTGTTTAATATTTGTCAGAGCAAAGCCTTTATAAAGATTTATTCTAAAATTAAAAGTGCAGTTGCTGAGGCTCAGGTGGGATTGCTGACAAAGATGTCAGATTAAAACTAAAAAAAAAAAAAAGCCTAGGTAACTTTTTAGGTTCACAGAGAGATTTTAAATCACAAAGATTGATCACAGGATTCTGAAATCAACTATAAGTAACCTCTACAAATAGGAAAAAGGTGCTCAATTCTTCACTACGGGCTCAGGGTGCTGAGCACTCTGACCCTTATCCAGCAAGGCACTTTAGCATGGGCTTAATTTAAAGCATGTGAGAAGTCAGTGGGGCTACTCAAATGCTTACAGTAAGCACATGCATAAGTGTTTGCAGAATTGATGCCTAATGGATTCTGCAGGCTGATATATTTTTGTATTCTTCATACAAATTAGCTTGTCAGCAGCAAACCTTTTATAAGGGATCCGGGTTGTGACTGCTCAGAAAATATTTTTACAACACGGCGGTTGTGCCAGATTTTGAATATAAGTAAATTGGATTTAAGATGGATTTACATGACGTATTTTTGTGATTAGAAATTTCTGTCCAGTATGGAGAAATAAAGGAAGTCAAGAGGCAATCAAAGTTTTTAAGCACTGACATCCTGGACCTTATCCCATATAAATAACCACACAGCATGGGAAGTAAGCTGTTTTCATACTACATAACGTTCACTTTATTTACTAAACAACAGCTTATAATTTAGAAGCTAAATTTTAATGCAGTCAAAGAGTGCAAGAATGCTACAGTTTATTTTCTCGCGAACCTCTGATGCAGCAGCATATTTAAGCTGTTTTTTTTTTTACTTTGAATTGTTTTACTTCAAAAGCTCTTTAACTGAAGCTTGCTACCAGGAAGGCTAGCCAGTAACAATTTCAGTCTATTTTATATACTTTAAAGAAGCTACTAGAACTGATGCATAGTTTCCATGAATGATGCTGAAATCCAAAATGGAAGTAGTACTTTTCATAGTTTATACTCTGTTGTTTGAAATTCTGTGAAGTAAGGAGAACTGAATTCCCAGAAGCTGGTACGTTAACACCACAGCTCATATGGTTAACAACAGAATCTATTAGTCTGGGTAACGATACCTTCAAACTGGCTTGTTATGGGCACAGATTCAGTCATGTTCTACTGATGTATGTCATCACAAAAATACCTTAAAAGAAACACTGCAAGCAATAATTAAAATCCATAATATTAGCCTGATTTATTGCACAAAATATGAACACTGGTACAGCAGTAGAAGAATGAATGCGCAGTTTAGCACATTAGAACCTCATTTAAAGTAATTCGAGAGGAAAAGAAAAATGTAACATTTTTGACACTTCTACAGATCATCCAAAAAAAAAAAAATCCGAATAAATTCAGCTGTGATGGCAACAGACGTGTCTTGGTTTGTCCTTTTCACTGTTTATGGAGAGAGATTTATTTTAGTTGTGTACACACTGTTATTTACAATGTCTTTATTCCTTCACATCTGTTACACTTTGGATACCTGATCCAGCAAAGTACTTAAGCCCATGCTTAACTTTAAGCAAGCGTGGGCTTAAGTTATACTGACTTCAAGTTATTCATGTGCATAAGCGTTTTCCTGAAAACGGATTCTTTTCTGATTTAGGGGCTATGAAACATGTGCTTAAGCACTTTCCTAATTAGGCTATCGTTAGTTAACAATATTTTCTTTGATTTAGAAAAAAGAAAACAAACCTGTTCTTTCTGTGCATTATATAGGTGATGGTCTACATATCGACATAATGCTGCCTGTAATCTTAAATCCCTTTCAGCTAGGACCCTTTCCCTTGTGTTCTTGTTTCTAAGCTTGATTGAAGTCCAAATGAAATAAAGTTCAAAAATAAGTGTTCATCTTAACTAGAATAAATGTGTATTTTTTTTCTTATTACAGGACATTTATTTGGAGTTTTATTGGACTCATGGGATCAAAATATAGTCCCTGGGGTCCATAAATTAATAGTCTTTGTACTGTCCTTCATATTTAAACCAAACATAACATATATTAAAAATGTTTTTCAACAACTAAAAAAATGCAGCTATATGTTCTAAATACAAATCATCAGTTTATCATCAGCAGAAAGAGGTCAAAAGCAATCCATGTGCTTGAATAATATAAATTACATTTTGGGTGCAAAATATATTTCCTGTCCAAATAAACACAGTTAGCAATATAAGTGAAAAAGGTGCATCTCACCAAATAGATGTTTAAAACATGTTCTGTATACGTTATATGGAATGCTCTTTGTTTTTGAAAAATGTGAAGTGTGATGGATATGTTCCAGAACAGCTGAACTATGTTGAAAGGCATAATAAACAGTCAAAGCTTTATATCCAATTATTGAATTGGCAAATAGATTTTTCTGTCACTGTCACTGGCAATAGCAGCCATTTGAAACCAGGGCTTGGATTAAATGTTTCATCAGTAGTGCCTATTTAAAGATCTTTATGGAACAACAAGTTAGTCCCCTGGGCAAGCCTGTGTCAACTGCAATAAAGAGATCCCAGCAAGTGAATGAGTTGCATTTTTGCTGGATTTACAGGGAGGCTAAGATTTTCTGTGCTACCTGGATGCTTTCTAAGGCTGCTTCCTATTTTGTTTAAGTGCAGTGTCTACTGGTGGCCAGGGTTGAATGCTGGGCTTTGCACATTCAAGGGGTTTTTATAATTTCCTTATCAAAGTGGATTTGCAAGGCACTGTCCTCTATCTGGAAGCAGGTGAGTTTCTGATAAAAAATCAGACGCTGCAGGAATTGTATAGTTTTTATTATCCAGTAAATATTCTACAGCACAACTAAACCCTGAACTGGTAATGAAGCAGCAGTGCCTTGTTTTTTTTCTGCTTGATTCAAAATACAGTCTTCTCTTTAACACAGAGAAAATGGGATGTCTGTAGTTTTCAAGAGTACTTGACTTCTAATTCACCATCTCTGATCCCTGTTGTCTCATGTACTTAATTGTTGCTGCAGTGTTTTATAATTGTCGCACATAGTCTATGCATTTTTCACTTGATAGCACGTTGGCTGAATCGAGAAGCAGTTTACAAAATTCAGTTTTGGGAATATATATTCATTTTGAACTGAATCTGTTGTTCTTCTCGTCAGAAAACAGACAGCCTAATTTTCCTGTTGTTGATTTTGATCTCAGGCTTGTGTTTAGATACATGTTTTCCATACATTCTTTAAAAACAAAAATACGTAATGTGAACTAAATTAATTACAGCCAAAGATTCATTTTCAGATTTTTACAAACACAAAATTAAATTTCCACTGAAATGACATTAGTGTGTGTTGGCCCGCTTTTGATTGGGCAGTAAACTGATGATATGCCTCACCTCCTTAGCTAGTGTACTGCTTCTGAGATTGGAAAAAATGAGAGCAATTCTGTGGTTCAGCTGCAATGAGCTATTTGCAGCAGATTCAAACTAATGAACAAGCATCCTTTGGGCTCACTTGTAACAGTTTAAACTTTTATTCACTCACTGCTCTTGGATGAAGAACCAAGCCTAAATGCTGCCATTATTTAACCAACTGGTTCTGTAGCTTTAGCTGAGAGCGAGACCAGCCAAGGGGGACACACCTTGCTTCCTGATCTGAAAAAAAAATAAAATAGCCATTTTTAGATTGCGTGTTCAGTTTTCTTTGCGAGTGCTCCCTTAACTTTAATAAATATTTCTCTAGGTTTTAGATCATTCTCATGCAAAAAACTGTGCCCATCTAAAGGGCCTGAGTCTCATTAATACTAAGACCCTTTTACACCATTCTGGCAGTGGGGTGGCACATTAGAGTGGGAGAGAGTTATATTTGCACCCACTTTGATGCCCTTCACGCTCACAGAAAAGTGTAACGGAACTCAGTATAAATGAGAATCAGGTCCAAAGTTGCTAGCCTGCATATTCCACCAATGAACAATGTAAAAAGGAAGGAAAATAATCAGGTAAGTCACTCAGCCACCCTATGTGCACTCCTCTCATCAATTTCCTATTTCAACTTCGTCTGTCTCCTTTGCTTCATTCTGAGCTCTGGTATCTCCAGTCTCATCCTGAACAACTGATGGGCAGCCTTAACTCAGAGCGTGTTTGTTGGTTATATGTGCATATATTACAATGATTGATAACAGGGTTGCTCTGGCTTTCATAAATTACGTTGTCTGTAGTTCTGTATGTGGTTTTGATTTGGTGTAAGTAAGTGGGCTGTGCTTTCCGGTTCCAGTTCATGGCTGGCTGAGAGAGTTGTTTCTCTGTAATATTTAGGTAATGTTGTGCAAATGTGTGGGCTGTGTTCTTTGTGATTTGTTTTAAATGTGGTTTTATTTTTGGTTGAGATTACAGAATTAAAATCTGCATGTGCCTTTCAGTATTATATTTATATTTGTAGTTTTAAAGCTGCACATTAGTTATGGTGGAGATATGTGGCTGTTGAGGATGGAAGGCAGGTATCTGAAGTTAAAAGGAACTAATGCGTGAACAACTGAACCCTAAATCACACTCTCTCCACTCTGATGGGCATTCAAGTCTGATGTCACTATGTGTCCATTTCTCCCGCAAATGTGTCTGTGCTTTCTTCCACACTGCCACTTACAGATGGAACCTCGAGCTACTCTGATAGGCCACTAACCTGGCCTTGAAATCACTGCTCAAAACCTACTGTACCACAAGGCCATCTCATTGCTGGGTGTTTGTGTGCATGGAGCAGAATGGGTTTCTGGTCCACGACTGAGACTCCTAGGTGCTTCAATAATGCAAACAATAAGTAATGGTAAGGCCTATAAGAAATAAATCAACTAATAAAGGTTAGGATGAACAGCAGTCAGGGCTTGATGATTTTATTTATATATAAACAGCACAAATTTAGAATGACCAAGTTAAGCTCATGCCTCACCTGGGAAGCTGTGTGTACTTATTACCATAGTCCTTCATTCCATGCTGGAGTCCTACTGACTTCTGGGGAATGTGTGTATGAAATAACTACAGAATCTGGCTCAAGGTCTCTCCTGACAGTGTTTACTCAGACCCTTGTTCTGGCTCAGAGTATCTGGGCTTTGCACAAAGGATCCATCCGGGGGCTGGGGAGAAGGCATCCTCACCCCAGCCTGCTGGCAGGGAATTTTCCTGCATACTGAATGATACCTGTCCGCGTGAGTATTTTGCATAATGGATCTGTTTAGTTATGGACCCACTGATTATCTCTCAAACAGTCCTCCATGCTGCCAAAGATTGGGTAGCTGTGAAATCTTGCTCTGTGGACTGCTCTGCATGGCCTTTCTGCTGTCTGTCACCTATGGAGCACAACCACCTTATCTTCTTAATAACGTGTAGGTTATTTATCCCAAGAGACTTGCTAAGTGTGTTTGAGCAATAAGGGTGCATTGTATAAACATCTCCAAAAGGACAGAGAAAATGGGGAAGGGGCAGAAAGGGGAGGGCTATCACAAATCAACAAATAACATTCTCTTTTCTGCAATGTTTTGCAGTTTGGGCATGACTCTTGAAGATATTATCAGGCTTCCTTAATAAAGAGCCTGGCTGTATTTATGTGTGGCTCCCCCTCTCTCCTTCATGCAGTATGGTAGAGATAAAGTGCTCTCCTGCATCCTTTTCCTTTTATGGACTCTGTTAAGGGCTCTGTGGGATAGGGGAGGACATTAGGTAGGGGAAGGGGTGGGCTAGACAGTGGTAAGGCTGGAACAGCTGCACATGGTACCTCTGTCAGTGTGATGGACTTCCTTATGGAAAGCCTATGGCTGTACTGCTTATCCCATACTCCCCATCATCATCTGCACTGAACAAGCTCACACCCTTATGTGGATCTGGGGGTCAGCCACCATCTGGGAAATTAACATGAAGGCTCCCACTTCTAATTCTGCTGAATTGCAAGTTAGCAGACTTTAAATCTCTCCTGGCTTCTTGCTTATATATTTTGAGAGACATTTTTCTTTTGTGGGGGAAGAAGGAAAATTTTCATTGGCTATATAAACAAAAGGTAGTGGGTTGAAGTTGCTCAGAGATTTGTAATGTTAGAAGTAATGCTAGAAGGTGAAGATGGATTAGGGGGCAGATTGCAGGTACATATTAAAGGCAATTTATCACATGGATACCACCACTACGTATGTCGGTGGATGAATGGGTACAGATATCCCAACATACAGCTTTAGCTTGCTCAGTCATCACCTATTCAGTAGATTTCCACAGTTCTCACTGCTCCTAGAAGCATTACTGGGGTCATAGTGTCACACAGATTTCCTATTCTTGAACAGTTTTTCCATTGTGCTATGTGCAAGCTTGTTTCTCTTCAGCGTCACTCAGGCATGCATGCTTTTTGTTTCCGTCTGTTTTTTTTTCAACAACCATATTTATTGTGACCACTGAAGGATTATCACTCTCTGGTAGTATTAAGATTTTCCCTGTGTCCCTCATTTCGGATCTCAGGAAAATGCTGGACTTTGTGTTCTTGATTCACGCTTCTTTATATGAAGTTTTCTTGAAGGCTCCAATGTCAATAGATTTATTCCTTATTTACACTGGTGGAAGTGAAATCAGAAACAATCCTTGAGAGTGGTTGTCCCCATTTTCTGAATTTCTTTTTCTCTTGTGCCATCTCCCAAGAACACGTGTTTGCACAACAGAGTTCAGAGGCAGCATCTTTTCAGAACATTAGCAAATAGTTTGTATCAGGAGAACTAAAAGACACTAAGAAAAGGTTTATTCCACAGGTAGCCTCCAACTGCATATCGCCAGTCAGCAAGTTTGCTGGGGAGATACGATTTTAATCTATGGGACTCCCTGAATAAATTCAAAGACTCCCTGTCCCAAGAGTTGAGACAAGAATTCACAGTCCTCTTAGAAGAGGGTAAGGACCGGGACAGGACCTCTCTCCAGGAGGCTCTGGATGCTGCAGACTTGGCAGCCTGGACAATGGCCTCCACAGTCCCCATGAGGCACTGTTCCTGGCTCCAGTCCTCTGGCCTTCCCCAAGAGGTTCAAGAGTCAATCTAGAACCTCCACTTGAAACGTCCTCCCTTTTCTCGGAGCAGACAGAACAACGGCTTCATAAGTTGGATGATAGGCGAGCTCTTGCCTTTTATATTGAGAGGACTAAGCCCTTCTGCAAATCCATGCACCTCTTTGTAGCAATAGCAGAAAGGATGAGAGGTTGACCTGTGTCAACCCAAAGAATCTCATTTTGGATAACCGCTTATATTCGGGCTTGCAACAAGCAGGCGAATGTCCCTGCCACCAGCCATCATGATCGCTCATTCCACAAGAGCCCAGGCTTTGTCAGCAGCGTTCCTTGCACAGGTACCAATCCAGGACATCTGCAGAGCTGCAGTCTGGTTGTCAGGACACACCTTCGCGTCGCACTATGCCATCACCCCAACTGGCCCTAGATGATGCCAGTTTTGGGAGAGCAGTGTTGCTGTCAGCACATCCATGAACTCTGAGCCCACCTCCTGGGGTACTGTTTGTCAGTCACCTAGCGTGGAATGGACACGTGCAAGCACTTGAAGAAGAAAAAATGGTTACTAACCTTTCGTAACAGTTGCTCTTCGAGATGTATGGCTCATGTCCATTCCATGACCCATCCTCTTACCTTTCTGGTGGAGTTACCGGGCAAGAAGGAACTGAGAGGGTGTGAGGCCAGCTGCACTTCTCATACTGGCACATATGTGCGTGGCTCTCGAGGATGCTAGACTTCGCTAAGGGAAAAATCTCTGGAACAATGCACGTGGTTCAGACACACCTAGTATGGAATGGACATGAGCAAAACATCGCAAAGAGCAACAGTTATGAAGGGCTAGTAACTGTTTTTTCTGAATAAAGTCTGAACTGAAAAACTGAATACCAAATCCAGCTTCATCACACCAAATTAGGATCCAAGCTCCAAGTCTCAGGTTCGTCTCTACTTGTAAATGGATCCAGGTTCATTTTCAAGCAAGCCTGGCTGATTAATGGTGTCATATCTGTACTGTGGGGAGTTCAGTTTTGCATATGAGTTCTATGTGAAGCCAAGAAAAACTGTGGTTTAAAGTGAATTTTCCTTAAATGTTGTAGTTAGTGTGAACCTTAAAATTCAAAACAAATCAATGGTTCAAGGCCAGATAAACTAAAACTGAAGCAAACAATTTGCACAAAGCTCTATGTACAGAAAATGACACCATTTGTGCAGCTCTGCTTGCATTGTTGCTTCCAGACAGAGGCAACTGGAAGTCTGCAACTCAGATTTCTCAAGGTTTTAGGGAGTGAACACTTATCTTCAGTGTTGTTAAAAGCAGTGCTAATGAAATGTTTTAATGGCTAGATATAGGTATTTTTTCTTTTCCTTTTTTTTGGTGAGGGAGGAAACAGGAGGAATCAAACAACTTTCAAGTCAAAAAGAAAAAATTTTCACTAGTCTTAATAAGAATATGTGTGTGACACTTAGGCCCTGTCTACACTACCGGGGTAAGTCAACCTAAATTACACTACTCCAGCTATGTGAATAACATAACTGGAGTCAACGTAGCTTAGGTTGACTTACTGCGGTGTCTTCACTGTCTCCCGTCAACTTACCTTATTCTTCTCGGGGAGTTGGAGTACCAGAGTCGACCAGAGTGCTCTGCCATCGATTTAGCGAGTCTTCACTAGACCCGCTAAATTGACACCCGCTGCCTCAATTGTAGCAGCATCTCCCCAGTAGTGAAGACAAGCCCTTAGATAGGGATGAATTGTTTCTCCTTCAAGTATTAATAACCTTAACATAGGACTTATTGTCCACCAGATGCAAAGCCCATTGCAGTTAACGAACAGAACATAAGGTTACTGTAGTACTATTTGTCATACACGGCATAGCCTCTGTTTCAAAACATTGTGGTTTATTAGTTGTAGTGTGGCCAAAAGTTACACCAAGTTGAAATCCTGGACCCACTGAAGTCATAGGGAGTTTTGCCATTGACTGCTGTGGGGTCAGGATTTCACCCTTTGATTTTAACATGACACAAAGTGAGGATGAGGCCAAACCGAGGGGGTGAGGGGCCCAGAAAGGCAATGTGACAAGGTGAGGTAAATAGGGTGTGTTGGTGACTTGGTTCATGTGCACTTCTTAGCCAATGAAAAAAATGTAGACTCTTTGGAATCTTCTGTTGGTTGCTTTACATGTAAGAGCAGTATCGTATTGCAACACAATTACTTCTTATAACATTTATAGCATAGTCCTTAGTGGAGATTGGGAGTCATTTTTTTAACTCTTCATTCATCAGTTTGTCCAGAGTGACCATATTTTGTATTTATTCAGGACTTATTGCAGGGCAATACAAGGCAAAATTTTTGTTATGATGTGTAATAAATTCATCTGGTGGCCAGTTGATCTGGTGGCCAAGCTATGCAGAGAAGCAGTTAAGATGTCACTTTCCTCCTAGCTGTTTGCATTAGTTTTATATCCAGATGCTTTACTTCAGCTAGTGCCCAGCTTTGCTATGCCTGATTCAGTAAATCATGGTTAATAAACAGCAATTTGTTAATGTAAGGGCACACTAAAAATAACAATGTGCATATGGTTTTACATGATGATAAGCTTTCCACTCTGTTTCCTATTGTGTCATTCTACTTCGGTGCCTTTCTTGATAGAATTGCTCTGTTCACAGTTTCTACTATGAGAATGTCCCCATGGAGATCATGTGCTCTGTGTGCCTGTGTGTGCTATTTTGCATTTAATAAGATTCTAGATGTGAACTGAGGCTTCTTTGAGACACATATTATAAAAAGATACCTGTAAAATGAGTACTTAGCTAGATTTAAAAAAAAATCGTATCTGATATAAAAATAGCAACAGATCTTTTTTTGGGTTTTCTGGAGGAGGGAATTTGGAGGGACAGAAGTATAAACTCAAACAGCAGACATTCAATCAAATATAATTGCATGACGAGGATGTCCTTCTGATAGTTCTGTTTGCATTCTTTTTCTTCATAGCTTTGATTTCTTTTTGTTAAAGGAGGATGTTGTATACCTCACCAGGAAGCAATGCCTTACAATAAGTGCTAAGTTTGCAGTTCTTGTGAAAGCTTCTTGTTACTGATTGTATCCAATTCAATCTGTTTCTACAGCATGGTCTCCTTTCCTATTTACTGTTGTGCCTCTTTATTTATAAATATCTTTTTTGTGCACTTTTTTTGGATGTCTGGCTCATAACATCACAGCTAGAAATACAAGCATTATCATTAGAAAACAAGTCAGTCCTACCTTGTAGTCAGTGTCATCAGCTGTGATGTTGTATTCTATGTATTATCAATTTTACAGTAAGAGGAAAATAAGAGCATGCATTTTCCACATGAAGAAATCAAATGTAACCTAAATGCAAACCACAGATTTTATTGCACAGTAATATTTGATAGCAGTGCTATTACTAATCCCAGCATGACAAGAAACACAATATAATTATCAAGTTCATAACACAAAGTTTTGTTGTTTGGTTGGGAAAAGCCACAAAGTCAGAAACCAGTGTGTGAAAGATTATTTTCCAATCTATGGTTTTAAACATACCAAAATATTAGAGTATTATAGTTTACACAAATTAATTCAGATATGGTAGGAGTAAATGTTTATTCTTTATAATGTCAGTGAAAACACTGCTGAGTTAGTATACTTAAACTGGGATAATTAACTACACAGTGGACACCTGATCATTGACACAATCTTCTTTATAACATATTTCATTTGGGATGTTGATTTGTTTTTATTTGGTATTTTAACTTTCTTAATCAGTGAAATGACAACATGATTACATTTGACAAAATGATTACATTTACATTACAGTAAACACCAAATATTTCCCAAGAGGAGAGTATATTGCGGTTGGTCTCATGGATCATACAAAGCAATTAAGAGGAGGCTGGATGAACTTTTTTTAGTGTCCTATTGGACACATTACACTCCTATAACAATGAATTTTCAGTCTGGTTCAGTAAAAATGTCGTAATATTTAATATTGTGAGAAATGTGGATATGAGACAGTCCCACTAATTGGGTTTGTTAAGTATATTAACTGATACAGACCAGGTTGGGATACATTTTGTATTGGTTTCCTCAGATGTGAATTGTCCCTTGAAAAATATATCCTAGATTTTATTAAACAATTATTTTCTGTAGGTATGGGATATAAAGACTGAGTCAGTCTGACGGCAATTGTGATTATAGCAGTTGCCATTAAAAGGAAGATCGGTAAATTAGTCTTGTTTGTTTTCCCTTTTCAAGTCCAATACAGCAGTTACCATATATAGTTTTCTTTATAATGTATTATTTCCATAGCATGTTTTTATACAAGTTATAATAATAGCCCTACTTGGCAATTTCAAAATAGCTATCATCTAATGATCTCAAAGCACTGTAAAAACATTAAATTCACTGAGTCTCACAACAATCATTTGAGATACAGATTAGGATTTATTCACCCATAATGCACATGAGGTAGGACACAACAGCTATTTAAGAGCACAGAGCATCACTATACAACAGGTTCTGACAACAGGTTCCGGCACCAGTAATACTATGCACAATTGAAACTGCAGGGAGAATTTAGGCAGGCAAAATGTAATTGCCAGAGCAGAAATTTGACTAGGATGCTAGGGCTAATTCCCATACTCAAATGAAAAATACAATAGAATAATGAAAAAAGGTAATCAGGATCTCAGTTTTACGTATCATCTGAAGGGGATGGTACCTTTGGCACCAAAGTGCCCTGTTAATACCCTGCTGGGGCATTAGAGCTTACTCAGAGTGAAGAATGCCACCTATTTGAATAATTGACACCACTTCCTCCAGCAATTGGAATTTTCATGGAGGTCTCCTATTGAAGAACTCAGCCCAGCATTATTCAGCATGTCAGATTTGAAGGATCTCATCACATGGCTGCAAGCTCTCAGAGTCCTTGTACTCAAGGCCAGTCTTCTAACATATGGGCTTAAAGTCTCTAGCTATCTCATGACTTGTTCAGTGTAACCATGGGTAAGCACAACACGTCTTGAAAGCTACAAAGGAGTGCAGTGGGAATTTTAACAGAATACTATATTGTGTATCAAGAGGGTGACATACACAGAAGCCTTACTGTTGGTCACACTTTCTGTCTCCTAGTACTTTTCTGAATAGTGATAACAAAGTCAATTTTCCAGCCTTTAACAGGGAGGGTTATTTTGTTGCCCTTTAGTTTCCTTAAAAACCCATTGAAGACTAAGGACCAGGCCCCTCCCTGAACCTTGTCCCTCAGCATTCCTTCCCCTTTGACTAGAAGATGGAGTCTCTGGTCCTTTCATCTGAAAATTTAGCATCACATGGGAGAATACTGATAGATGGGCTACAAATTGTATTAAGTGTTTTTAGCATATCACCTATTTGTTGTGGAAAAACTTCCTTAAATTCTATACTTCTATTGGTTGCAAAAATCTGATTGTTTTGCCTGGGGAGAGAACAAGAAGGACAAGGAAATAGTTTAATAATAATTCTTATAACAGTTACAGAATTGACATCACAATCAAAAAGGAAGATTGACCTATAGGAGTCTTCCGTACCTCTTAGTTTGTGTATGAATAACTATCTCCATTGTATAAGGCTGTATTAATATTAAAAGTTCTGTTAGCCATAATATTAAAATTTTAGCTATTACCAAGTCAGATTCCCTACCTAGTGCCTTTCTGGCTAATTGGATTTTGGGCATCTTTTCATTTGTGTTTGAGCTAGTGATGTCTGGGCATCCACGTCTGTTTTCATTGAAGAGTTATTAGCAAGATATCCAGTTTGTTTACAGATACTTCTGTGGAATATACTGTAACTTAATATAAAATTAATCAAATTCAAAAGTGGTGTCTGTGGTAATTGTATATATGTTACTGTGGTTTTTTTTAGCATATCCGTTCTGTTCATTGCTGTTTTTCCATCATTGATAATGGTTTGTCTGCTTTATCTCCCCTCCTGGTAGTTTTGCCTGTGTCTCTATTCAGTTGTCTCAATTAATAAAGTTTTTAGTTCTCTGTTTTAGTTTCCAGCTGCCTGTACTTGAGCTTGCCCACTTCCTTTGTGCAGTTTTTCTAAATTGTCCTTGCAGTTGTTCACTCTTTGCTTCTTCTGAGAAGCGGATAAGGAAATTAAATTACCTCGGAGCAAAACATCTGATCAGAGGACCAGAGAGATTTTTTTAAGAAAGTTAAGTTCTAAGTTTTCTGTTACAACACTTTCCATTTCCAAAGGAGAGAGTTTATTTTTAAGCAGGCCACAGTTGTATCAATCTTGAGTCTTTCTCACTCTACCTGGTTCTCTGATCGTACTGATAGGGATGTGATGATTGATACTGTATTTTCATTTACAGCTTTTGGTATTAAAACAGAAGCGAATAGGAAGTGTGTGTGTGCATGTGTGTTGACTTTTAATCAATGATTTTAATTCACACCAAGAGTTCTTCAATCATATGCCTTCCATAGATTGTATGTTACATTTAGTTTTGTTGATGAAAAATCAGAACTGTCTGAACTACCATTTATTGAGCTGTTGAAATGCCTTCCTTAGGCCTTCCCCAGTGGCTACCTTTCTGTGCCCCCAACTAAGACATTCTCCCAAATCTGCTCCTTCTTAGAGTGTATGTCCCTGCTCTGCACAGGCGTGGCTTGACTGGAGAATGCAAAGCAGTGTCCATGGGCCTGAACTTGTGCAGAGCGGCACTTTGTGCTTCTAAATGAGGGCATATAAGGTAGCATGGACCTGCCGGCACTCATTTCCTTCTCGGTGACCTGTGGCTCGAGATGGAGTGACTGTGTGTCCGTTGGTCTCAGCTTCCCGCCTTTCTTCATGTAGCGATTTATTCTTAGTTTTTTTTCCTTTATTTTGTTCAGTTATTTTATTTATTATTAATTTCAGCACCATTTTGTTTGGAAGAGAAGTTATTCCCCACCCCCCTTTTCTTTGGCCCTCTGGTTTTTGTCCTTTAGCACTCTGGGATATGCCAAAGACTCTGGAATCTAAGCCCTGCCAGACCTGCTACAGGTCTTGTCCTCATAGTGACAGGCATTCGAGTGGCCTCTGCTGCCTTGGAGATACCCATGTTCCATCCAAGTGTAAGGTCTGTATAGGGTATAAAGGCAGGTCCTGCAAAGATAGAGAGGTTAGACTGAAGCTTCTAAGGGAATGCTCACCAGCCCCAAAGAGGTCAGCTGCCCCACTTCTACATCAGCCTCAACTTCCCAGGCTGCTTCAATGGCTGTTGCAGCTCCAGCAGCACCTTCAGAGGCTAGGATAGCTAAGAAGCCTCTTTCCCCTATCAGGGAAAGAAGAAACAGGGGTAGGTCACCCCCTAAATCCTACTCTGAGATTTCCTGTCCCTCAAGGGGTGCAGCTGAGGCTGCATCTGATTCTAGTACTGAGCTGCGGGTACCACACAAGAAGTAGTGTGTGGAGAAGTCTTCTAATAAACAGCAAAAGCCACCGTCTGCCTTGGTACGGGCCAACACCTCTCAGCACCAAGATGCGTACAGGCCTCCTGCTCACGCTGTGGTACTCTTACCTTCCCTATGCCAGAGCTCTGGGGTTAGAGAACTTCCTCTACAACCCTCTGCAGTACCACACTTACCATCTTGACACCATTTTCCAGACCTCAGAACTGACTCAGATTTCTGAATGCCAAAGCCCTCCAGCATTCTCCACATTTCTTTCCCTGGAGAACCTTTTCATATGGGAGGAACTGGAGTTTCCCCTGTTATAGACCTCTAGGAGAGCCCCTTTCCTAGTACTGTTCAGACATCTGCAACCATAATCCTCCTAAATTGAATCCTGTTTGGACCTCCAACCTTTGCTACCAGCACCTATACGTGCTGCTCCCCCTTTAAGCCCATGGGGTGATACCTCTTTCAACTCTGAGGTCTCGGTACATGGCTCTCCTTAGGCACCATACCATCACACCCCAATGAGTCAGCATACAGAAGAGGATCTTCCGGACCCCACCGGATACCCTAGATCCAGGGTGCATGAGTAAGGCTAAGATTTTGGCTGAGGTATTTTTAGTAAAAGTCACATACAGGATGTGGGCAATAAATAAATCATGGAAACTGGAGCCCTGCCACCAGGGTCTGAAGTTGTGGTGGTCACATAAAATCATGGAATCTGTGACCAACTCATAGCCTTAGTTATGAGTATCTGCAGGGACCCTTCCCTTGCCCACCAGCTCAGTGGACTTACTGAAATCCCCAGGGTCACCTTGGTGAAAAACTTTATAGGGTACTAGCCAGAAAGAGCCCCCAAAGACCACCAGTACCACATCACTCACAGGCACCGACTAAACAAACTTTGGTACCGCACGATTGCCCTCTGGTACTTTATGTTCCTTTGGCACCGGGAGACACTCAAGGACAGCAGGATCTACCGGATGAAGGAAGATCTCCCCCATCAGTGAAGTCCTCTTCGTCCCCAATGAGGCGGCAATGCCCCCCACCATCCTCTTCCATTGATGATTTTCAGGCCTTCCAAGACCTCATGGAATATCTGACACCCTTCGTATCCCTTTAGAAGAGGTACAGGAGTCTCAACACTTCTTAGGGGACATTTTAGATATTGCTCCTTGGGAAAATTGCCCTCCCAATCAATGAGGATCTGCTATCATCTGCTTGCATAGCCTGGCAAACACCTGACACTACCCAGCCCACCTATAAGTGGGCAGATAAAATGGATTATATTCTGTCTAAAGGAATGGAGCACTTTTCCTACTCCATTCCCAATTCACTGGTGGTGGATGTTGCTAATGAAAGAAACTGACAAATCCATTTTAGACTCTCTCCTTATGATGAGGAGTCCAAACACTTAGACCTCCTGGGTAGGAAAAAGCTATTTCTTGGCAGCTCTCCTGTTTTGGGTGGCAAACTACCCAAGCCCTGTTGGCAAAGTATGATTTAACACTTATTCCAAATGTACATGTTTTATTGAACATCTGCCATAGCACCAAAAGGAACAATTTCAGGTCCTCATTTTGCAGGGTAAGTTGATAGCAAAAACCTCCATTTAGGCTGCCCTCAATGCCACCAACACAACTTCTAGATGCTTAGCCGTGACTGTGATCGTGCAGAGAGCATCCTGGCTCCAGTCTTCTGGTTTCCTATGAGAGGTGCAGAATACAGTTGAAGACACCCCCTCTTTGAAGGACTTAAGCTCTGCAGTACAGACATGGACTCCTCCCTCCTCATTCTGAAGGACTTGAGGATGACCTTTCTGTACTGGGACTTTATGGTCCTGCAACAAAGAGACGGTTTAGTAGTTCCCAAATATCACAGTACTCTAACTGTTTTGGTACCATCTGCAACAGATTTTTCCCAATCCTTCTGACTTTCAGAGAAGGAGATCTAGACCTCAAAAAAGGGGACTGCCCCCTTCTATGACAACATTGTCTGCACCGCCGTCTAAGAAATAGTTTTGACATCTCAGTCTAGGGCCTTGAGTAACCTAATTTCCCAGATTCTGCACTGAATGATTCCATCCACCACCCCTTTTGAGACCAACTGTACAACTTCTTCCCTGCCTGGGAACCTCAGACAAATGGATCTTGGAGGTGATCCACGTGGGATATTCCATCCACCTCCACTCCCCTTCCTTGTCCTCTTCAGTGATCCCTTTCCTAAAGAGCTCTTAAAACAAGAGGTCCAGTTTCTCCTGATTTTGGTGGTGATCGAACTGGTTCCCCATGAGTTCATTGGAGGAAGGTTCTATTCCAGCTATTTACTAGTTCTCAAGAGGCGCAGAGGATGAAGATTGACCCAAGAAGGGAGAAAATGGAAACCTGAATACCTGTATCCTTTCACAGTACTTCAGGATGGTGATATTAGCCACTGTAATCCCATCCCTAGATCTGGGAGACTGGTTTGCCACCCTCAACCTTCAGGACACCTGCTTTCATGCAGCCTATCCACCCATCCCACAAATATTTCCTATGTTTCATAATTGCCTCAGAACACTACCAGTACAGAGTCCTTCCTTTTGGGCTTTCCACAGCCCCGAGGGACTTTACAAAGCTTTTCTCAGGAGTGGTAGCCCATTTATGTCAGTGGGACATAGCGGTATTCCCATACCTGGACGATTGGCTCTGCCGACGTCAATAAGCTCTGGACATCCAGTTTGTAACCTCCAAGGCTCCAGCCTTATTTCAGTTCCTTTGCATCAGTTGAAAGAAGTCTTCATTGACCTTAGTGCAAAGAATAGAGTTCATCGAACCACTCTGGACTCCCAACTGCCAGAACCTACCTCCCCAAGGATAGATTCTCTGTGTGGCTCGAAAGCTTGTCTCTCTCACCAACAGAAGTTTGTCCAATAAAATATATTACCTCCACCTTGTCTCTCGAATATCCTGGGACTGACATGGCTACAATTACACTGCATACAGTCTGATCTCGACAGTACAGCGCAGCCTGCAAACAACTGCAAGGACCTGCCTACAATTCATGCAAGACTTCACCTCAGGTGCCTTCAGACATGGTTGAGGACTGTTTACGCCCCAAATAGACACAGTCTCTCCAAATGCATCACAGTACCTCAGAATGTTCTGGTCTCTCTCAGGTGGTGGAAGGACCCACTGGAAGTCTGTGTGGGAACCCCATTCTCACATCGCCCACCCTCAAAGATCCTCACAACAAAAAATTCTCTTGGGGGATGGGACACTCAGTTCCAAGGGCAGCCAAGGGCAAGTGGTCCACACAAGAGATCACCCTCCACATCAACATCCTGGAGCTGAGAGCAGTTCAGTTTGCTTCTCAACACATCCTTCACACTGTACAGGGCCACTCCATCAGGATAATGCTGGACAACAGGATAGCAATATAGTATATCAGCAAATGGGTCAAGCAAGATCCCTGTTATTACCTATTACTGTAATTCACCATGAGAAGTAGGAAGCATATCAGACAAATAAAAATAGGCTTCTCCGAATGCTACCTCATTTTTCACAGAATGTTTCTATTTTGTATACAAAATTGAACTGGATAATGTAATTCACTTGGGAGGTCATAAATATCCCTTTTCTGAATATCAGTTCAAATCAAATAGTAGTTCATAGTGAACTATACATCTTCCCCACCACCCTCCAGAAAGTCACTGGAAAGAGTAATAACATTTAAAGAAATAATAGCAACACTGATCTAGGGCTTTTCACTCATAGATCTCAAAATGCTCTTCAAAACTGGATAAGCCTTATCTCCATTTTACAGATAGAAAAACTGGGGCATCGAGAGGTTAAGTGACTTGCCTAAAGTCACAAGCAAGTCAGTTTCAGATCCAGGAATAGAATTTAGCAGCCTTATTCTCCACTGCATCGTGCTTTATGTAGTCATTTATACCTCTACAAAGCAGGAGTAAAATGCTACTATTCTGACTTGGTAATAATTTATACTCAATTTGGACTTGTGTAAGCAACTACACAAGGTACAGGGCAGTGGAGAATCACATCCCAGCTCTCCTCACTCTCAATTCATTCTCCTATCCACAGTGGAACTACTCAGGTGAATAAATACTATTCAAGGTGAGTTAAGGGTCTTAAGGTTTTGATTGTCCCCAGCACTGTCATGGGTGGAAGTGAATAGGACCCAGATCAGGTGCAGAGGGTAGCTGGTCATGCCAGATCCATAGCATCACCATCTTCCCTCTTTCTGATCTCGCAGAAGACCCTTGTTGGGTACAGCATGAAATTTAGATTCTGGACTGGAAGGAGTGGCACTGCATTGATCTAGGGGGGACAGATACTTTGCATCAGTCCCCTCCGACAAATCTACAGTGATTCCAAGGGTAAGGTAAGGCAGAAAAAATCAGCATTGTATTGTGCTTTCTGCCCCTCTGGTGAGTTAATTACTGTGGGGAAGTTAGTAAAATCATGCAAGAAAATAATCAAGGATGCAAAATGCGAGCCCAGAATGGAAAGTGTTGGCAAGAACTAGTAGGAGCAACGTTATTGGATAGGGAAGGAAGTTATGGAAAAATAGATGCCGTAAGTGGTAAATCTGCAGTTCAGCTAAAAGAGGACACTACAACTCCAGAGGAACTGAACAAGTGCAACAGTTTGTTGGAGTATTCAAAACAAATCTCCTTTCTAAGGAGAAAAACAGCAGCAGGCAAACGATAGCCATTCATCACAGTAAAAGTGCAGAGATGTAGAGAGCTTTGGATAAATTGGACGTTAACAAATCGCCCATATTGGATAGGATACACTCTATGATTCTGCGGGAGTTGAATAAAGAACTGGCAGGGCCAATGTCTTTTTGAAATATCACATCTCACATCAATGAGAGATCCCTTGATGACAAGAAAGCGGCAAAATTAAATGTTATGTGAAATGAGGACGTATTAATTTAAGGAGAAAAGCAAGTGAAGAAGAGAGGCAGGATAATATAACCCTGTTAAGTCTAACTTATGAGTCAGAATGCTTTTTGTAAAAATCTTATTAGGGACAAGCTAGCTGTGAGAGGGCCAGGGTTAGAGCAGCTAGCAAGACTGTTCTTGGAAAAATCCTCTCTGAGATTTGGGGTTTTTTTATTATTATTTCCTAGTTCTAATTTAATCAAAGTACAAATCTGGCAACCAGGTCTCTGGCTGAATTCTTGTCATACGGTTAGCGATAACCTACCAGCAGAACAGTACACAGGAAATGAGGTAGCTCTTGTTTCCCCACCGCTTCTAGCCTTGTCTTTTGATCAGCAAGACACCCATCTTTCTCTGTCATGGGAATAATCCAGCCCCTCATGAGGATCAGGTGGTCCTGATTAGCTCCCAGATACGAGTTCCTCCCTTTCCATCTGCTGCTGCCATCAACAGTTTGTGCCCCAGTGGTGCTGGCACCCTCCTCCTTGCTGCCAGCGTAGGAAAGGAGCTGTGCCTGGAAACACATGGGATACAGCTGGGGTTTCTCACTTCTGGATCCTATTGTCTGCTACACACTAATGGAAGAGGGCCATCTTGTTGATACTGTTACAGAAAGTGTCTGATTGTATGTTCAATCTCTCTCTCTTCACATTTCCCGCGGTGCTTGTTGTCTTATTATATGAACTCTGTGGGGCAGGGACTTGCCTTGCTATGCGTTTGGAAAGCCCTGGCATACTTTGGGTGCTACCAGAAAGTGAATCACATTTGTGATGCCTCTGCTGCATGTGTTCTGCATGCGTTATGCTTCCCTTTCCAACCCTCTCAGCCCGGAACCGTTCCTCAGCACTAAATTTACTTCAAACATAGTTAAAATTTTAAAACATAAAAATATTGATGCCTTCCAACTTTGACAGACATCCCATACTGTAAATCTTAATACTAATTGCATAATGAATGGATTAAAATGTTTTTGTTGTTAATAGCTTCCTAATAAGTTGAAAATGAAATATGTGGATTTTAGCGTAACTTTTTCCAGCTAAGTTTGTCTTAGTGAAATACTGAGTCCTTGATTATTCCATAAAGAAAATCATAAAATATTTAGGTTCTCTGCAATTTGTGATGACCTCTATTTATAAAAGAAGAAAGCTATTCTTCCTTTAAAGTATAACTGAGACTGTTCCTGACTGTGAGACATTGAAAGCTGCTAACTAGATTTGTGTAGAATCTAGTTCTCGTGTGTACAGTTAATTAAAAAGCAATGAAACTAAGGCTATCCTGCAAGGAAACACA